>NC_066579.1:344409456-345071956 GCF_024323335.1 Lathyrus oleraceus
TTGTATCCTTACCTACTGAGATAGTTCAGGCGGTCATCACCATCTTGGTCATGCTTTACGTAGGAGATTGATGCAAATAAGTGTTTGGTCCAAAGAATAAAAAATGATTTTGAATGAAATATGTTAAGACTTGAATTACAAACACCAATCGTAGTTGGTTTAGTGGTATTTGGCGTTAAACTTGGTAGGGCAAACTACGATCCGGTCCTCCGCAATTACGATTTGGGAGGGGGCTTAAACCACTTAGCTGCCATAATCAACCCCCAAACTGGGAAACCGACAGTAAAAGAAAGACCAAAGTCACTAACAGATCTTCCTACTATAAGTGTGAAAGATAACGGACTTAATGTGAGCGCACTTGAACGGAAAAATAAAAGGTGAGTTGACAAGTTTGAGATATAATGAAATCATTTAGATTTGTTTGCATGTAGGGAGACTCATAACCGCAATTGCAGAATAACGTTATTACGATATCCTTAGTGTACCGATTAGTACCTAGTTAAGCAATTATAACAAATGCGAAGTTTGTAGCTTTAGAATGATTAATTGATTGTTTATGTGATTTTTCATGGATCTACATGCTACGAGTCTCCGAATTTTCATATCACAAGTGTAGCATTTGCTTGAGGACAAGCAAAGGTTCAAGTGTGAAGGAGTTTGATAACGTGAAACTATACCATTTATTTTACTCAATTCGTATGCATTTTAGTAAGATTTTGTGTATGTTTTATTGTATCATGCCGGTGTTGGTGCCTTGTTTCAGGTATTTGTTGATGCAAAACTCATGTGTGAGAAAAAAGTAAAGAAAAGAGAAGAAACGAAGAAAAAGGGAAGAAAAGAAGAAAATTCTGAAAATGCAAGTTCTGGGCTTGTGGCGTTCGCCACGCCCCAGGAAGGTTGTCTAAGTTGGCATCTTAGTCTAATATAACGCTCGACTTCGTCTATCGGTTATTCTAACTCGTCTTCTTGTGAGAGAGTGTTTGGTATGCAACCGATACAAATAAAAAGCCAAATCAATGGATTTAGGCAAAAAGACAACGAATCGCTTTTCGAAGCATGGGAGAGATATAAGGACATGCTGAGGATTTGTCCGCACCATGGGCTTGAACCATGGCTTATTATCCATACCTTCTATGGTGGTCTCTCCTATAACACCAAATTAAACTTAGACGATGCAACTGTCGGCGCTATATTGTAAAAACCATATGAAGAGGCTTATTAACTCATTGAAAGTATGGCACAAAATCACTACCAATGGGAAGGAGAGCGCACTTCTATAAAGAAACCTCAACCAAAAGGAGGTATGTAAGAAGTTAGTGGCATAGATCACGCCAATGTTAAGGTAGACGCCCTGACTCAAAAGATTGAAAGTTTAACCATAACTCCCGCGGCCACCATGGCTGTCGTAGCCCCAAGTTGCGATATATGTGGAGTACCTTGACACAACATTTTCGAATACCAATTACTAGCAGGCATCACACCTGACCACTTAAACTATGCTCAAGGAAACCCGTACTCAAATACTTACAACCCAGGTTGAAAAAACCATCTTAACTTCTCTTATAAGAATAGCAACTTCTTGTATGCTCCAAATCAACCACCTCCTGGTTACCAGAAGCCAACTCAGAGCGCACCTCAAACCGCTCCTCAAACGCCTAGAAAATATAATCTTGAGTTAATGATCGAAAACTTTGTTGCTTCTCAAACGCAACAAAATAAGGAGTTTATGAACCAGAACGTCCATACCTCAGAATTAGTGAAACAAGTAGCAGCTAAAGTATATGCTTTGGCTACTCATAACAAAATGTTGGAAACTCAAATTTCTCAAGTAGTCTAGCAACAAGCAACTACCGCAACTCCAACTAGAAATTTCCCTAGTCAACCTCAACCTAACCCAAAAGGTCAAGCTAATGCTATCACATTACGAAGTGGGACGAAGTTAGACGAACCAGTTGATCCCAGAACACAAATTCCGCCGATGACTCAGAAAAATGCCCAACCTGATAGACCAGAGGAAAAAGATGAAACCAAAAAGGAAGTTGAGAAGGAGAAACCATACGTGTCTTCACCACCATATAAACCACCAATTCCCTACCCTTAAAGACTAGCTAAGTCCAAAATCGAAGGACAATTCAGGAAGTTCGTCGAACTCTTGAAACGGCTTAATATTACCATCCCTTTCACTGAAGCTATTACACAGATGCTCTCATATGCCAAGTTCCTAAAAAAAATCTTATCTAACAAGAAGAAACTTGAGGATGATGAGACAGTGACGCTTAACACAGATGCCCTCATATGACAAGAACAAGAAGAAATCTTATCTATCAATTTTATATTTTGAAAATTTGTGCAATTGTATTGAATAATGTCACAATTTTTAAAGTTAGAAAAAATTATCAAAACTATTTTTTATTTATATAACTCGCAAATCCAATCCAATCTAACTAACAAATGATTGTGTTGGTTCGGGTAAGTTTTAATTGTGAAATTGCAGGTTGAAGGATGAACTCAACTCATCAAAAATTGAAAAATTTATCTTGACACCCTTTTTTTTTACTTATCACCCATTATTAATAACACTTTTATCATAATACCCTTAACTAAATTTTTTAACAACCAATATTGGATTTAATACCAAATTTTTAAAAAATCGATATAAAATATATGCTTTTATACCATATTTTTGTAAAACCCGATATAACATACCGGATTTTTGAAAAGTTGGTATAAAAACATAGATTTTATACTTGATTTTTAAAAAATGGGTATACAAGCAAACTTTTTTAAAAAAATTCATGATTTTATAACGGAAATTAAAAAAAAAACTGATATAAAATCATTTTTTTATATCAAATTTTTAAATATTCGAAATAAAATCATAATTTTTTTATAAAAATAAATTATGATTTTATACCTATTTTTAAATATTCAATAAATTATATAACATATAGGAAATTAACATAGTTTTTCAAATTTTTGAGAATTCCGGTAAAATTAACCTTATCGGATTTTTTAGGATTATGAAAAAATTTGATAACCACTTGTGTTTTTGAAAAAGATCAATAAATTTTATCACACACTATTTATTTATTTTAACTGGTAAAAATGCTTACCAGATTTTTCATTGGTCTATCGAAATTTTGAATTATGTACTTGATAAAAAAAAAGTACATATGCATAGCAACTCTAAACTGGTAGAGGTTGCTAGAAACTTTAGTATTTATGTGGAGTTAGAACAAGGAGCGTGAGAAACTCTAATTTTTAAGATATTATCTATGAATATTAAATTGTTCTCCTTTACCCTTAGGGTGAGACTTTTTATAGAGATTCATGGACCTGGATTTTAGGGCTCCTAAGCAGTAGTAACCGTTCTACCTTGACCATAAAACTCGTGAACTACCTTCTCAGGGTATCATGGCCATGATCGCTCTCATGCGTGATTATGAGCAACATATACAGTCATTATTCATACTTTCATCTCGGGGCGAGCCATTGATGAGGGAGACTCATGTCTAGGCAACATAACCGTAGGAGGTCACCTAATACGGGTTAATTCCTATATTGCTCTAAGTATGTCTTTTACAAATAGATCACTACAAATTGCATATCGGAATTTTTATTGACCTGTCAGATTTTTTTCAAATTTTAAAATATATTTTTGGGATTAGGACAAATTAGGAGATGTCATGTTAAATTTTAATCACCCACAAAAACACCTCAATCAAAATAAAAACTACAAAGAAAACTACCAAAGTATGGTATTACAAAACTAAAATTAATATAAATATTTATTCCATTTCTCTTACTGAGATTATTACAATCCATTGAGAAATTTATATTCAAGTCAAACAATAAAATAAAATAAAATCTCAAATAGATCAAATGCATGGTTTGAAATATTATTTAGTACTAATAAATTTCTATTAGAATGGAGGACTATAGTTACAAACACATGCTTTATCACCAATAAAGGGAATAATACATTTTCCAATACCATCTTTTAAGTTTTTAGAACATCTTTCATTGCAACAAGACTCATCACAATCTGCATTGCAATCTCCAAACCCTAGAGTGCACATTCTCAGGTCTGCACTTGGATCTTTAGGAGGTCCATGATCATAAAAACATTGACATATATTATGAAAAAAACACGTCGAAGTTCCGTCGCTATGTATAGCCTTACAATCCTTATCACATTGTTGATAACTCTCACATGCACCCAAAAATTTTGAGCATGTACTTTCTACTACGGCCAATTCAACTGTGGATGTGATCACACAAATAAGAAAGAAAAAAATAATGTCAAGAAAAAGATAATTGTTAAAGATAAAAATGAAAAGTTAGAGTAGCATCACAAAGGTGGAGAGATTTACGTGAAGAAATTAAGATCAGGATGAGAAAGAAAAATGAAGAGTTTGAGACATGATTTGCCATTAGAAAATAATTATATTAAACCTCTTATGTTTGATCAATCAAATGATGTGAATTTATAAGCTATTGAAATTAGGCTAAAGGTGGGAGATACTATGAACCTATTGATCATCTTGTCGTTCATAATGTGTATTTATTATATTTTGATATTTTATAATTTTATTCTTAATGTGTTAATAATGAATTCCATATTTAACATGTATATTAATTTAGTACTATAATTTTTTTAAATCTTATAATAGAACTATATTTAATACATCATTTATAAACACATATAAATTAAGTTTGATCGGGCTTTTTTTTTCATAAAAGAAAATAATACTCCAATGGTAATATAAATTAAGTTTGATCGGAAGTTAGATAAAATCTGCTTGAAATTTATTAAAATTAAAATTCAGATTTGATTTTTCTAATAACTAATTCTCAATTGAAGCTAACTAACATCTTGAGTAAAATCAATTGGTTTTAAGTCAACTAAATTTTATTCATTTCTATTTTGAGAGTATAATATATACTTTTTTTTTGTTTTGTGTACACAATATGCATGCACTAAAGTTTAAACCTAAGAGCTTGAGTAAGAAAAAAAACTTTGTGTATCCTATTCTTTTTTAAATAAAGTTTTTTATTCACTACAAAAATAATAAATTCTATAACCAAGATATTTTTAATTTATTTTTTTTCAAAAAAGAACTACCTCTTTTAATCGGTTGAGCTAGTAATCGATGTGAAAAGTCTCTCTCGAACATGTTTTCAATTCTAGCAAGAACAAATTTTTTTTTAATTGACGTCATTCTTTTTATTTTATTTTAAATTAAAAATTAAACCATCTATTCTCTCAACCGGAATAACAACCGTTGGGAAAAGTCTCTCGGACATATGCTTCGAATCCCAACAACGGTGACTTTTACTTTTGTTTCTTTTTTAGTTGGCACCTTTTTTTTTAAATTAAAAAAACAATATCTTCCTTCAATTGGTTATTCCAGTCGATAAGAAAACCCTTGTCTATTCTCTCGGCTGGTCATATCATCTGATAGAAAAATTCTTTTTTTGGTTTAATATCTTTTTGGTATTGTGCGTTAACCTCAGAATTCATTTTATTCCTTTAACTTAAAAAAAATCTTAACTCTTCAAGACGTATCACGTTAATCATTTTCATCTAATTAGCAATGTCAAAAAAAATCATTTTCAAGTTAAAAGCGCGAGAGCAAAATATAATGAGCGGAAAAAAACACGTAGCAGATGGATTCAATGTCTATATGTTTTCTTATTATCATAGGAACGAGGATCAATCAATATCATCAATACTAGTGAACTTGAAGTTCCTCTTACAAGCAATTTAAATCCAATGACTTAGAGTCAATACAATCCAAATTCAAGGAATGAATGTTCAACGAATTAAATGCATCAAAAACATACACTTATATGGTAAAACACTATAAGAAAGATCAAATTCTTGATGGTGTTCTAATGATGAATATTAAAAATAATATTATTTTATTAGTTGGTACTATTTATCATCACATTTTTATCATTTATCTTTCCATATCCAACTTTTCTCCATGAAAAGCTCCATTTTCTCCACTTTTTCTTCCATGCTTATGACAAATGGTGTCCTTATTCACTACCTTCATACAACTTAAGCCATATAAAACTTGAAAAATAACAACACACACCATAAAAATGTTTGATCTTTTGATCAAAGAAACTTCAAATTTTTGTCTATAAATAGAGAAATTGATTTTAGAAAAAAAAGTGAGTTCTTAGAGAGAGAAAAAGACAACAAAAGAAAATCTAAAAATAAGCATCTAAAATCATCCAAAATATCTTCATTTCCATTATTCATAATCTTCCTCACAACAACTATAACCACCTCACACCACTACTTTCACCTTGGCTAACAAGAACCTCATTCTCTCCGATTTATTGTGCTAAGAGTTTGTAAGTATTTTTTTCCTTGTCATTCAAAATATAGTTTGTAGAACAAACATTATATGATGGTTGTAAGACCCCAATTTTGACCCTATGATCGGGAAAATAGCAAGTGTACTATTTTGCATTTTATAGTAATAATGGGGAAATTCCCCGAATGTCGATCTCAAGGACTGCACGTTAATATTTAGTTTAAATTATCATTCAATTAAACAAAAGGTATTAATTTGGGGTTTTGAGTGTAAAAAGAAAATAATAAAGCGATAAGAAAATAGGAGTTTTTGGAGAAAAAGGAACAATGCCAGGGAAGGTGTATAATTTATCCTTGTAATTACTCTGAGTTACTATTGCATCAACAAATATCAATTACTACCAGTTCTCAAGGGTATTTTCTCCCATGTCCTTGGTGAGAAAACCTTTAATCAATCTACCCTCATTCCTATGTCCATAGCCAATGAGTGTGAAGTTAAGCTGTATAATATCAAGAATGCTCTGGTTCATACAGGGTACCCCTAGTCCTAGGTGATATCTACTGCAGAGTAACCTGATGAAAACTTTATCACTGGCGGTTCAGCCTAGGTGATAACCATAGATCAATCTCGATTGGTCCGAAAGAGAAAGCAATAAACACATCAACAAGTTACCGTAAATAAAATATTATAAATGCAAATGTAAACTCAAATTCATTACAATTCTAAATCAGGGACACCCCCTAGCATTGGGGGGTTTAGCTACTCATATTGTTTAAAACCAATGCAAGATAAAAATTACACATTACAAGTAATTGGATGACTTTGATCTTCAATTGCTCCCGCTCATGAATCTCTTCAGCTCTCCAAATGTCTTGATCTCTGTAATACTTGATTGCTTCACAATACTGTGGTTTGCTGTACTCCAGGATGATTTTTCCTTTGGTAGAAGACCTCTTTTTATAGTGAAAGTTCCTAGCAGCAGTTGGACAAGTCCAAAGATGTCTCCACAAAGCCCGAAGAATGAAAAGCCCGGAAATATTAGGCTTGGGCTGACACGGCCCGTGTCAGCTGACACGGGTGGTCGTGTCAGCTGACACGGGTGGTCGTGTCAGCCTACTAGTTCACCTGACACGCCCATGGCATGTCCAACACGGAGGGGGGGGAGTCTCTGCCTGACACGACCCATGTATGCACAGTGTGTCAAATGTCTCTGTTTTGCGTCGGATCAGTAATGAAAACTTACTATAAATGGTGACTGATCACAACCCCAAACTTAGCTCATTGCTTGTCCCAAGTAATGTTTCGGTATCACTCCCCAGAATTCTTTATGCTTTCCACCACTGCTGAGATCATTCGCAAACGTCTTCCCCTTTTCTTCCACAAGTCCTACCCATCTTCGTAAGTCATCATTCACATTTCCACTTTAAAGCACCGTTTCACCTGTTAGCTTATTTCACATGCTCACCAATTCTCTCGGGGTTAATTGTTTACACTCATAATTCAAAGTATGCAATATCACTCACAAGTTTGAATAGTCTCTCTTTTCTCATCACCTACACATAACACACACACTTTTGAGGTCTTTAAGGTTGTAGCTTGGCTTGGGTTAGGGTATGGATTCACAAAAAAAAGGACAACAAGGTGCTTTTGGCTCAGAGTCGATATTACATCATGTGTTGGCTTCTTTTATTTCCTTGGTTTTCTTTTCTTATTTCTTGAATTTTTACCGACTACCCTTTTCCGTGCTTCTTTCTTTTGAATCATCGAGTATTTGATTTTTTTATTTTTCTTTCTTTTTATCGATTCATCACTTTTTCTTTTTCTCTTGTTTTTGCACTTTTCTAGGGTTTTGAGAGCTTTTGGGGTTTTTACCCCAAACTTAGCTTTTCAACACAATTGGAATATATTCTCATGACTCTGAGCAGGGTGAGGAAGTGTTTTTGGCCAATGGTTACATTCATGGTGTTCTAAACAAAAAAATGGATATAGGCTCAAATGGGGTTAACGAAGGATATAATAATGCGGGATGGCTAGAAAGGCTCGGGGTTAATTACAAACAACGTGCCTCAGTGTGTGGATCATGCAGTGACAGTCCCAGAGAGTCTACGCAAATTAAGAGTGATAAAGACAAACCTGAATGACGCTCATGATGATTAATGTGTTTGGCCTTTTCTGACTCACTGGGTTTGGTTCAGCTTTGACAGGATCCACAGTGCCTCTTAATTTGGTGCAATTGCTTCCTTACTTCGGAGTGTGCAGGATACTTGTGTCGATTAAGTTGTGTACGTTGCGTCCGATCTTTATTTTCAGCAGTGTCACTTTCTGGGGAGATCCTTCACAACAAGCCATAGTTAGTGGTGTGATCTTTCATCCACTTCTCACTTGTGATCATTACTTTTCCAACCTGTTAACACAGACTTGACACACACACTTGCAGCATAATGTACATTCAATAGACAGATTCACTACCAAATTAAAAAGTAAAAATAACTCAAACAATTCAAATAAAAGACATAAAATCTCCCCCACACTTGAACTCAACATTATCCACAATGTTTGCGAACAAGCGCGGAGGAGGGAACTTACAGAGTCCTACTAAGGAGGCGGTTGCGGGAAATGCAACATCAATTGTCGCATCATACTGCTCATGTCGTCCAACATCGCTCCCTGACGGGCTTGCTCGATGCCTTGCCTTTGCTGTTCAGCCCTCAAGTCACTTATTTCGTTCTGTATCCAGCCTCATTGGTCAGTTGACCAAGATGAGGAACCTTCCGCCTGTTGAGTGGGTTCCTGAGGTTGTGGAATAAACTGCTCAGGCGGTGCTTGAGGGTATTCTTCTTCTCGTCCTTCTTCCTGGTCATCTACAAATTGGTCACCTGCATAAAAATGGTCAGTGTCGTAGCCCTCATCCGCATCGGGATCGGTGCTCACATACAGCCAATTCGCACAATTAGTGATAGCTACTCTGTCCGGATCCGGCAGAGCGATGATAAACCGTTTATGAATGAGGACAGAATAATGGGTAGGGGCAACCGCAATCATACCTTGGGCGATCAGAGCAGACATGTCAATTTTAGTATTACTTGCGATTGGTGTGTCCTCGAGTAGAACAGCCTGATACCCGAAATGCAATGCAATCTGGGTGATCATACCTCCCACGGAAATGCCGCCGGAGTTTGCTCGGCGGACTCTCCCCAGGTAGTCCGCTGCAAAGGCAGCTACATTGATGGTCTGATTTTGAGCCATCGAGTACATGAAAAATAGCTCTCTCTGAGTAGCTACTCCAGTGTTGTCTCCTCTACCAAACAATGTGTAGGCTAAGCCTTTTTGGGCGTACCTGAAATAGGGATTCTGGATGCTTGATGCCTTCGCACCTTTTGAGGAGTAATCCATCCTTCCGGTTATTGCGATCCATAAATCCTTAGGAGAAAACCCGTCGGGGACCGCTTCGGGTACGTTTAACGGGAGTCGGAGTATCGCAGCTAACTCCTCAATAGATAATTTGTGACAATTGTTAAATAATCGAAAGCGTAGGGTGCCGAAATAATACTTGGTGGTGTTAACCCACCGCTTTTCTAGCTGAAACTCCAAGGTGCTGAGGAACTCGAGAGTGATGTGTTCATAGGTTGGAGCCTCCAAACTCATAAACTCGAGCATGCCCAAGACGTGGAACATTCGATCTACCTCAATTTTTAGCCCGAGATCGGTCAGAGTCTTTTCACACATATACCGGGTCGGTGTAAGCTTGCGTTTCCGGTGGATTTGGTAACGTCGCTCTTGCTCCGGGTTGTCTAACACAATGTTGTGCGGATTAGGATTCCGGCTCGGGCGCTTTCGGGACTTTGCCATCTCCGTTCGCTGTTGCTTTCCGGTAAGAATTCTGTTCGAGGACATTTGGACCTGCAAAAATAGCAAACTTTCGAACTTTGGAGTTAGAAAAATCTAAAACCGTGGTTGCGACCGGGACGGTGATGAGAGAAATATTCGTGAAGGATGTTTTGGCTATAGGTGAGTGGAAGTTGGTTGCATGTAAGGTTTTTTGTGATGAGGTGAAGGAAGTTTAATGGGGTTTGTAAGAGAGAGGGAGAAGAAGATGAAATGTATGAGAGAGAGTGGTGTAAAAATTCTGATAATAAGTGAATAAGAGAAAAAAGAGTGGTTAAGAAAGGTTTAAGTGGGTGGGGCCCACAAAAATTTAAAATTTTCAAAAAAAAATCAAAAATCTCGCACGCCTGACACGGCCGTGTCAGCTGACAAGGGGGGCCGTGTCAGGCTACTGGTTTACCTCTTTTTCAGTTTTTGTTACAGTGGTCCTGACACGGGCCGTGCCAGGCCACTGTTTTTCACCCTCAATGCTTTTCTTACAGTGTTCCTGACACGGCCCGTGTCAGCTGACACGGGGGGCCGTGTCAGGTCACTGTTTTTCCAAATCTCCTTGCCAAACTTTCCACTCCTGACACGGCCCGTGTCAGATGACACGGGTGGCCGTGTCAGGCTGTCCTTTTGGCCGTTTTTAGGTTTTCTTGTCAGGTCGATCGCTGGTTTCTCTGGCTCCTCCTTGTGGGACTCTTGTATACCTACAGACACAAAAATATGCTTAGAAATAAAAAGCGTGGGTTGCCTCCCACGAAACGCTTCGTTTAACGTCGCATGGCTCGACGGTTCTTCGTCTGCTTAGGTGAGATGGACTTTTTCTATTGGATCATTATCCTGGTCTTGTATGTAAGGTTTCACTCTCTGCCCATTTACTTTGAACGTGTCTCCGTTCGCTGGATTTCTTAGTTCAACGGCTCCATGGGGAAACACCTTTTGTATCTCAAAGGGTCCCGACCATCGGGACCTTAGTTTCTCTGGGAAGAGTTTCAACCTCGAGTTGAATAATAGTACGAGTTGTCCTTCCTGAAGGTCTTTCTTCTGAATGCGTTTGTCGTGCCAGGTTTTGGTTTGTTCTTTGTAGATCTTGGCATTCTCATACGCTCTATTCCTGAACTCTTCTAGCTCCTGTAATTGGAGGATTCTTGACTTTCCTGCTTTTGCCAGATCATAGTTGAGGAATTTGGTGGCCCAGAATGCCCTATGCTCCAGTTCTAGTGGCAGGTGACAAGCTTTACCATAGACCAACTGATAAGGGGACATACCTATTGGTGTTTTGAACGCTGTTCGGTATGCCCAGAGTTCTAATAGCAAGTGTATTATTTTTCCTTTTATAGTAATAATGGGGAAATTCCCCGAATGTCGATCTCAAGGACTGCACGTTAATATTTAGTTTAAATTATCATTCAATTAAACAAAAGGTATTAATTTGGGGTTTTGAGTGTAAAAAGAAAATAATAAAGCGATAAGAAAATAGGGGTTTCTAGAGAAAAAGGAACAATGCAAGGGAAGGTGTATGATTTATCCTTGTAACTACTCTGTGTTACTATTGCATCAACAAATATCAATTACTACCAATTCTCAAGGGTATTTTCTCTCAAGTCCTTGGTGAGAAAACCTTTAATCAATCTACCCTCATTCCTATGTCCATAGCCAATGAGTGTGAAGTTAAGCTGTATAATATCAAGAATGCTCTGGTTCATACAGGGTACCCCTAGTCCTAGGTGATATCTACTGCAGAGTAACCTGATGAAAACCTTATCACTGGCGGTCCAGCCTAGGTGATAACCATATATCAATCTCGATTGGTCCGAAAGAGAAAGCAATAAACACATCAACAGGTTACCGTAAATAAAATATTATAAATGCAAATGTAAACTCAAATTCATTACAACTCTAAATCAGGGACACCCCTGTCATACGGTGAACTGACTTGGGGTGTTTTGCTTTTTATCGCAATGTCGCGGATAGCAAGAGTCGCCACCGACTTTTCTTTTATCCAATAAGGAAAGGTGGAAAAGAACAGGAAAGACCTCAATAGATTTTGGGTTCGGGAGGTACATTATACAAAGGGAAGGTGTTAGCACCCTTTGTATCCATGGTTATCCATGGGCTCTTAATTGCTGGATCACTTATATTTTTGTCTGAAAAGTGTCGGTGAATTGCTTAAAAAATGTTTGAAAGAGAGTTTAACTTTGTAATGATTCTCGTATGAATGTATACAAAGCATTTATCTCATTTGATTTTGAAAATGGTTTAGAAAAATATAACTCGGTAATGATTCTAGTATGAATGTATACCAAGTGGTGATTTTCTAGGATTTGTAAAGTGTAAAGTGTGAGGGGTGGAAAATGTTTTAGGTTATGATCCAGTAATTGAGAGTTATACCTTCCTGAGGTCGTTATGGGCATTTCCTATCCTTATGAGGGTAAAACTGTCCTTACTATTGAGAAGTAAGTAATCTTACCCTTTGGATGTTTAAGGGTCACCGTAGGGTCATCGATAGGTCATTGAAGGCAACAGTTGTAAGGATACCTTAGCATTCGAAGGGACGATCATCATTTAACCGTAGGCTACACCGAAGGGTCATCGAGGGACAAAATTGTATTTTCAAAGGCAACATCCGAGGGACCATGATTTATTTTATGATGATTTAATCGAAGGGTCTTTGCTAAGTGTATCCCTACATTCGCGGGACATGACCGTTATACCGTAATACCGTAGGGCAGCAAAGAGAGGTCCAAGATCACTTATTTAAAGGCAATATTTTAAAGTCAATTAGGTAATTAGGACGAGCCTCCATATTAAAATCAATACATTAAAATTAATACATTAAAATTAATACATTAAAATTAATTAAGTAATTTAGGGTGGGTCTCCACAAGGGTATCCCACAAATAAAGTGGAAGACCTAACGGCAATCTTTTCCTGGGACATGTGAACCTTGGCAAAATTCAGCAAACGGGTTAGAATACCAAATCGGGGTGTAATCGAAGATTACACCGCAAAAGAAAATACAGCAGCATGAATGTCAGGCAAAACAGTGCATAATTAACATAGAATAGATCAGATACGCATAGGACATAACAAACAAAATATTAGCGACTGTCCCGTTCGCCTCTGCCTCGCCTAGCGAGGGCCTAGCGAATACTCGCTACATGCTCGCTTAGCGATGTGCTAGCGAGCGGCTGCGGGTTTTGAATTTCAGAACAGTATGACTTCAACCTGCGGCATGGCTTATGGCATCCAACACATAATTATACAGTTCAGCATTCACAATATTCAGGCACACTTAAATTCACATGCAAAACCTCAAATATGTTTATGAATTCAATTATAATATCACATGCAAGTTAAGAACATAAAGCGGTATCACATGCAAATTAAGAAAATAAAGCGATAATAGTAATGCAAACCTGTTTGCAATCGAATTGCAACCTTGAATTGGCGAGCCGGATTGAGTTGGGCGGTGGTAGCTTCGGAGTGGAGGAGCGGCCTTCAGGGTTTCTAAAGTAGCCTCCAGGGTTTTTGTGCCAGGGTTTTCGTCTGTCTCCCTCTGTTTTTCGTCCTCTTTTTTGTTACTGAAGTGCTGGTATTTATAATGCCTTTTTCCATGACCTAATGGGCTCGGAGTGAAGCCCGAAATTTTCTGTTGTCTGTCAGCTTCGCTAGGCGAGCTGGTAGCGAACGTTTGCTTCGCTAGGCGAGCGTGTAGCGAACGTTCGCTAGGCGAGCGTGTAGCGAACGTAACGTTCGCTAGGCGAGCGTGTAGCGAACAGGCCAGTTTTGGGCCATTTTCTGGATTGGGTCATTCGTGAGCCGGGCCTTCGTTCCTTTGGGATGTCAGTGCCTTGCGGAACAAGTCGGAGGGTCTTGGAAAATGCTTTGTAATATCAACGGGCAAATTTTGGGGTATGACAGCTGCCCCTGTTCAATATTCTTGAACCGAGAGAGTTAGAATGGCGAGTATGCCGTTCGTGGTCTGGAGGTGAAAGATTATTGAACACTAGAATGCCCTAAAAATTTGCGCTTGTCCATTAGTCTTGATGGAGATGGGCTTAAAGATGCCATCCAGGAGGTTCGATGACGAGATTTCCAGATTGTGTCGTACGTTAGACGATATCTGGAGACATGGGTGTCACACCGGGTCATACGCTAGGCCGTATAGTGAGTCATCCATTATGTTGTCGACTTCGCTGGGGAGTCAGAGTATGCTATATACTACTGGGGATAAGGGATCAGAATGGATCGTACATTAGACCGTGTCTGAATACCAGAGTGAGTTGTTCATTAGGCGGATGACTTTGCTGGGGATGAAAGATCAGAATGGATCGTACGCTAGATCGCATCTGAGCTGCAGAATGAGCCGTCCGTTAGGCTGAATCTGCTGAAAAGGGAGTAGTCGTGTACTAGACTACCCTTCAGAAATGTACCTGTCCGAAGGTAGCATCTGAGAAGATGAAGGTTTAACTTGGTCGTACATTAAACCATATCTGAGCAGAATGAGCCGTCCATTAGGCTGAATCTGCTGAAAAGGGAGTAGTCGTACACTAGACTACCATTCAGAGATGTACCTGTCCGAAGGTAGCATCTGAGAAGATGAAGGTTTAACTTGGTCGTACATTAAACCATATCTGAGCAGAATGAGCCGTCCATTAGGCTGAATCTCCTGAAAAGGGAGTAGTCGTATACTAGACTACCATTCAGAAATGTACCTGTCCGAAGGTAGCATCTGAGTAAGGGAGTAGCCGTATAGTAGACTACCATTCAGAAATGTACCTGTCCGAAGGTAGCATCTGAGCAAGGGGAGTAGCCGTATACCAGACTACCATTCAGGAATGTACCTGTCCGAAGGTAGCACTTGAGCAAGGGGAGTAGCCGTATACCAGACTACCATTCAGGAATGTACCTGTCCGAAGGTAGCACCTGAGCAAGGGGAGTAGCCGTATACCAGACTACCATTCAGGAATGTACCTATCCGAAGGTAGCACCTGAGCAAGGGGAGTAGCCGTATACCAGACTACCATTCAGGAATGTACCTGTCCGAAGGTAGCACCTGAGCAAGGGGAGTAGCCGTATACCCGACTACCATTCAGGAATGTACCTGTCCGAAGGTAGCACCTGAGCAAGGGGAGTAGCCGTATACCAGACTACCATTCAGGAATGTACCTGTCCGAAGGTAGCACCTGAGCAAGGGGAGTAGCCGTATACCAGACTACCATTCAGGAATGTACCTGTCCGAAGGTAGCACCTGAGCAAGGGGAGTAGCCGTATACCAGACTACCATTCAGGAATGTACCTGTCCGAAGGTAGCACCTGAGCAAGGGGAGTAGCCGTATACCAGACTACCATTCAGGAATGTACCTGTCCGAAGGTAGCACCTGAGCAAGGGGAGTAGCCGTATACCAGACTACCATTCAGGAGTGTACCTGTCCGAAGGTAGCACCTGAGCAAGGGGAGTAGCCGTATACCAGACTACCATTCAGGAATGTACCTGTCCGAAGGTAGCACCTGAGCAAGGGGAGTAGCCGTATACCAGACTACCATTCAGGAATGTACCTGTCCGAAGGTAGCACCTGAGCAAGGGGAGTAGCCGTATACCAGACTACCATTCAGGAATGTACCTGTCCGAAGGTAGCACCTGAGCAAGGGGAGTAGCCGTATACCAGACTACCATTCAGGAATGTACCTGTCCGAAGGTAGCACCTGAGCAAGGGGAGTAGCCGTATACCAGACTACCATTCAGGAATGTACCTGTCCGAAGGTAGCACCTGAGCAAGGGGAGTAGCCGTATACCAGACTACCATTCAGGAATGTACCTGTCCGAAGGTAGCACCTGAGCAAGGGGAGTAGCCGTATACCAGACTACCATTCAGGAATGTACCTGTCCGAAGGTAGCACCTGAGCAAGGGAAGTAGCCGTATACCAGACTACCATTCAGGAATGTACCTGTCCGAAGGTAGCACCTGAGCAAGGGAAGTAGCCGTATACCAGACTACCATTCAGGAATGTACCTGTCCGAAGGTAGCACCTGAGCAAGGGGAGTAGCCGTATACCAGACTACCATTCAGGAATGTACCTGTCTGAAGGTAGCACCTGAGGAGATAAAGGTCTAACTTGGTCGTACATTAAACCTTATCTGAGTTGTCCGAGGACTTGACGGTCTAACTTGGTCGTACATTAGACTGTATTTGCAGAATCTGACTTGAAGGTCTAACTTGGTCGTACATTAGACTGTATTTGAGTGGTATTTGAAGATTTGAAGGTCTAACTTGGTCGTACATTAGACTGTATCTGAGTTAATGAAGGTCAGAATGGATCGTACGCTAGATCGTATCTGAGTTGAATGAGTCATATGTTGAGATGAATCAGGATGAACCGTACGCTAGGCTATATCTGATAGTATTTGTATATGCTGTATTTGCAATAAATGTCTGGGATGAGCTTATAGATGCCATCGTTAGGAGGATGTCAGAATGGATGTTGACATGGAGCAGATCTGGAAGATGTATCTGAAGAAGAAAGTAGTCGTACGCTAGACTACACCTCGGAATGTACCATATGCTAGGCAGTATCTGAGGGATATAGTTGAATCTTGAATGTAATTGATAAAGATGTCCGTCTGAATGGACCTTTGTGTTGGTTGTATCAAGAGGATAATTAACCTGAAAAATAAAGTTAGCTTCATGCCATGTCATGATGCATGAGATGCAAATGTTGTATGCATGCATGTGCTGTGAGGTGATGTAATGAGTGAATTATGCGTCTGGAATGAATGCGAGCTTTGTATGCATGTATATGTTATGAAATGATGTAATGTATATGATGCGGAATAAAAATTGTATGTAGGTATGTGATGTGAAATGATGTAATGAATGCACTATGCGTCTGAAATGTTCTTCCAGGGGACTCTACTGGGGGAATAAATCTCGGTCTTCTGGTCGGTGATATTTGTATTGATGACCCTTTCTTAGCTGGGGGATACTTGATTTCGGTCTGACGATGGAACCACTCAACAGAGCCTGGCAGGGGATGGAAGAGATGATCAATCTGTCTGATGATATCGACTTCTTCTGGGGAATAGTTGGCTTTGCCCGGGGAATCGAATTAGCAACAGATTCATTGGGAAGCATGGTTAGACCTTCTCCTTGGTCCTGAAGTCTCGTAGTAATTGCTATTTCCATTTTAGGCATGTATTTTTGATAAACATAGATCATATTCAAATGCATATATCAATTCACATTAAATCAATGGACGTTTACGCAAACAAAACAGAGAAAGTAAGACAAAAGCAACTTTTTGGGAATGAAATTGTATTGATTTTGAAAGAGGGCCCATGAGCAGGCAAATCGTGTACAAGGAGACAGAAATCCTAGTAAGAGGAAATTGCCGAGAAAACAAAGAAAAAGCTATGCAGGAAAAGTCCTGTTGATTTTAAATCCACTACCGTCATTATGTCTTCAAGCATCTCATCTCCTGCTGTCGGATAGAAGTGATTGGCTTGTTCAGTCCCTTGAACTTGGTTGAAGCAGACAGAGAACGGGGCATAGTCATACGCTTTAATCCCTAATTTTTGCCTGGACCGCCTTTTCAGGTTTTCAGTCCACCGGGATACCCTTTTTTTTGCTCAACCCGCCTTTTCAGGTTTTCGACTTGCCGGGTGTACGTCTTTATATGTTTATCCCTAATTTTTGCCCGAACCCTTTTGGTTCGCCGGGATGCCCTTACTTTTGCCTAGGTACGTCGACCTAGCGGGTCTCTTTTACGCGTAGTATTTTTTAACTATGTCAGCGTTCACAGGATGCGGGAACTCTTCGCCATCCATTGTAGCAAGCATCATGGCTCCACCAGAGAATACCTTCTTAACTACAAATGGCCCTTCGTGTGTGGGAGTCCATTTGCCTCTGGGATCACCTTGTGGTAGAATGATACGCTTGACCACCAAGGCGCCAAGTTGGTACACCTGTCTCTTGACCTTTTTGTTAAATGCTTAGGTCATGCGCTTCTGATATATCTGCCTATGACAAACAGCCGCAAGTCTCTTTTCATCAATCAGATTTATCTGATCGAGTCGAGTTTGAATCCATTCATCCTCATCTAAGCCTGCATCTTTCGCAATTCTTAGAGAGGGAATCTGAACTTCCACTGGTAAAACGGCTTCCATTCCATAGACTAAAGAGAAAGGGGTTGCCCCTGTCGAAGTGCGGTAACCATGAAGAGCAAAAGGTAACATCTCCTGCCGGTCTTTGTATGTTACTGTTATATTCTTGATATTGTTAGCAGCCTCCACGACGCCGTTCGTCTTTGGCCGGTACGGAGAAGAGTTATGGTGCTTTATTTTGAACTGCGTGTAGAGTTCAGTTTAGCACCATTATCAGTGATAACTCTCTCAGGAGACAGCAGGTTTCTCAAGTAGATATTTGATAGAATCCATCTTAGAAATCAATAAAGTGGTATGATTCAACATATACTGTCTTAGTCGGCGAGCAGCCTAAGCCAAAGCGTAGCAAGCTTTCTCGAGTTGTGAGTATCTTGTTTCACAGTCGGTACCTTTTGCTAAGGCAGTGTATGACATGCTCTTTTCGACCAGACTCGTCATGTTGCCCCAGCACACCCTATTGAATTTTCTAACACGGTCAAATACATGATTAGAGGTCTTCCTTCAACTGGTAGCATTAGAATTGGAGGTTCTTGGAGATATTTCTTGATTTTGTCATTCATCATTCCATACCATCTCTTGATTTTGTCATAAGCTTCTTGGCATTCATCATTCCATACCATCTCTTGATTTTTCTTTTTTAGTAATTTGAAGATGGGTTTGCAGGTAGCAGTCAAGTGTGGAACGAATCGGGCAATGTAATTCGAGTGCCCCAAGAAACTTCTGACTTCTCTCTTGTTTATTTCAGTACCCAGATTTACAATTTCAATTGATTCCTCATGCGGCTGTATAGTCTTTTGTAGTACCAGTCTGGCAAGTTCTCTAGGGACTTCACAATCTTCCTCACTTCCATCCTCGGCTTGGTAGATCGGATTTTCAAAGTCATAATGAACAGTAGCAGAGTCATTACCAACAGGATCCAGAGTGGATATGGATCGGCAAATTGTTACGTGAGTGTGTGCAAGAAAACATAGCTTGTTTGAAAAATGACAGGAAAGATAAAGAGCGCAATATTTGAATGCAAAAAGTCCATTGATTTATTGAATATGAATATGCTTATGAAAATGACAAACCCTTAAAATTAGCTATTATGCCCCGGGTATAGACATAATGCTTTTGAAATACTAAAATAGCAATAACAATTACTCTCGACTAAAGGAAATCGGGATAGTGTCTTCAGCCTTCCAATTGTCGAGTCCGTCACCAATTGTTGGGGAAAATCCAGCTATCCAAGTCATAATCGTCATCAGTATCTTCCACAGCATTGACAGTCTCATCTTGATTAGGCAGAGGGGCAGTGATGACATTAGGCGTCTCAGGCGGATCAAATTCAAATTCTCCGGCGTCGATCATATCCTGAATTTTGTTCTTCAACGACCAACAATTGTTTGTATCATGCCCGGGGCTATCGGAGTGATATGCACACCTGGCATTGGGATTATAACGAGGAGAAGTAGTGTTGGGTTTTGCAGGAGGATCTCTGAGGGTAATTAAATTTGCTTTTAGCATACCCTGCAGTGCCTGTGCTAAAGTCATATTGATCTTCGTAAACTGCCTTCTTCCCGGGTTAGTGTGCCTCACAGATTTCTTGTCTTTTTTCTTCTCGAGCAAGAGAGCCTTCAGTTCCTTCTGCCCCCTGGATAAGTTCAAGATTATCTTCTGGAGTTGAGCATTCTGAGTCTGGAGATCTTTGACAGTTTGTTCGAGATCCATTTTTCTGTTTGTAGGAAAACCGTGAGAACATTGATCCCTTTAGAATACCTGTTATGCAATGTTATGTCATGCTATGCAATGTATGAAATGTTTTCAAGGCCTTTTGGAATTTAACTTTGTATAGACTACCAAAAAAAAAAAAAAAAAAAGGAAACTTTTTTTTTTTTTTTTTTTTTTTTTTTTTTGTTTTTTTTTTTTTTTTTATACAAAACAGAGCAAAGTTAAATCCCTAAGTCCTTGAAATGGTTAGTACAATGTTATGATGTCATGATGTTATGATGTTATGAGGTTAAATAAATAACAAGCACAAACAAGTCACACAACCATCATTCCTAGGTTTTAAGGCTTGCATGAGTTCTATAGGTAAGTACCCTCCCCACTGAAGTTTAGTTGGTTCAACCTGTCCTAGAATAGTAACCGGGTTCTAGAAGGATCTCAAATCATCGACCTTTCTTTAAGTCCACTTCAGTGCAACACCAAGTGGTTGACCGAAGCTTCCCTAAAGTCCAATCTCAAAGAGTGTAGTATCGAGTCTCAACCAACCCCAGTCGGAACCGAAGTCAGTTATCTCACTACTTTCTAATGGCCAGGATAAGTCAATTAGGGTTCTAAAGGTCTGGTTAATGCTTTGATGACACCACGCGGAAGCCAAATTTTTCCTCAAGTAAACATGAGGAACATCAGGACATCCAAAGTGTCACATTAACCGTAGCTATCATTTTGACCATTCCAGTATACGCCGGATAGTCGCGATGATCTATTGCTACTTACCTAGGGTACACTAGATCCAGGTGTAGGATCTTTCACTCAAGAATACCCAAGCAATCCCTTAAAAGTAAATCAGACAATTTAAATAAGTGATCTTGTTTTTAAGGTAACCTCTCTTTTTAAAGATTCCCCAGCAGAGTCGCCAGTTCTGACATACGGTGAACTGACTTGGGGTGTTTTGCTTTTTATCGCAATGTCGCGGATAGCAAGAGTCGCCACCGACTTTTCTTTTATCCAATAAGGAAAGGTGGAAAAGAACAGGAAAGACCTCAATAGATTTTGGGTTCGGGAGGTACATTATACAAAGGGAAGGTGTTAGCACCCTTTGTATCCATGGTTATCCATGGGCTCTTAATTGCTGGATCACTTATATTTTTGTCTGAAAAGTGTCGGTGAATTGCTTAAAAAATGTTTGAAAGAGAGTTTAACTTTGTAATGATTCTCGTATGAATGTATACAAAGCATTTATCTAATTTGATTTTGAAAATGGTTTAGAAAAATATAACTCGGTAATGATTCTAGTATGAATGTATACCAAGTGGTGATTTTCTAGGATTTGTAAAGTGTAAAGTGTGAGGGGTGGAAAATGTTTTAGGTTATGATCCAGTAATTGAGAGTTATACCTTCCTGAGGTCGTTATGGGCATTTCCTATCCTTATGAGGGTAAAACTGTCCTTACTATTGAGAAGTAAGTAATCTTACCCTTTGGATGTTTAAGGGTCACCGTAGGGTCATCGATAGGTCATTGAAGGCAACAGTTGTAAGGATACCTTAGCATTCGAAGGGACGATCATCATTTAACCGTAGGCTACACCGAAGGGTCATCGAGGGACAAAATTGTATTTTCAAAGGCAACATCCGAGGGACCATGATTTATTTTATGATGATTTAATCGAAGGGTCTTTGCTAAGTGTATCCCTACATTCGCGGGACATGACCGTTATACCGTAATACCGTAGGGCAGCAAAGAGAGGTCCAAGATCACTTATTTAAAGGCAATATTTTAAAGTCAATTAGGTAATTAGGACGAGCCTCCATATTAAAATCAATACATTAAAATTAATACATTAAAATTAATACATTAAAATTAACACATTAAAATTAATTAAGTAATTTAGGGTGGGTCTCCACAAGGGTATCCCACAAATAAAGTGGAAGACCTAACGACAATCTTTTCCTGGGACATGTGAACCTTGGCAAAATTCAGCAAACGGGTTAGAATACCAAATCGGGGTGTAATCGAAGATTACACCGCAAAAGAAAATACAGCAGCATGAATGTCAGGCAAAACAGTGCATAATTAACATAGAATAGATCAGATACGCATAGGACATAACAAACAAAATATTAGCGACTGTCCTGTTCGCCTCTGCCTCGCCTAGCGAGGGCCTAGCGAATACTCGCTACATGCTCGCTTAGCGATGTGCTAGCGAGCGGCTGCGGGTTTTGAATTTCAGAACAGTATGACTTCAACCTGCGGCATGGCTTATGGCATCCAACACATAATTATACAGTTCAGCATTCACAATATTCAGGCACACTTAAATTCACATGCAAAACCTCAAATATGTTTATGAATTCAATTATAATATCACATGCAAGTTAAGAACATAAAGCGGTATCACATGCAAATTAAGAAAATAAAGCGATAATAGTAATGCAAACCTGTTTGCAATCGAATTGCAACCTTGAATTGGCGAGCCGGATTGAGTTGGGCGGTGGTAGCTTCGGAGTGGAGGAGCGGCCTTCAGGGTTTCTAAAGTAGCCTCCAGGGTTTTTGTGCCAGGGTTTTCGTCTGTCTCCCTCTGTTTTTCGTCCTCTTTTTTGTTACTGAAGTGCTGGTATTTATAATGCCTTTTTCCATGACCTAATGGGCTCGGAGTGAAGCCCGAAATTTTCTGTTGTCTGTCAGCTTCGCTAGGCGAGCTGGTAGCGAACGTTTGCTTCGCTAGGCGAGCGTGTAGCGAACGTTCGCTAGGCGAGCGTGTAGCGAACGTAACGTTCGCTAGGCGAGCGTGTAGCGAACAGGCCAGTTTTGGGCCATTTTTTGGATTGGGCCATTCGTGAGCCGGGCCTTCGTTCCTTTGGGATGTCAGTGCCTTGCGGAACAAGTCGGAGGGTCTTGGAAAATGCTTTGTAATATCAACGGGCAAATTTTGGGGTATGACAACCCCCCTAGCATTTGGGGGTTTAGCTACTCATATTGTTTAAAACCAATGCAAGATAAAAATTACACATTACAAGTAATTGGATGACTTTGATCTTCAATCGCTCCCGCTCATGAATCTCTTCAGCTCTCCAAGTGCCTTGATCTCTGTAATACTTGATTGCTTCACAATACTGTGGTTTGATGTACTCCATGATGATTTTTCCTTTGGTAGAAGACCTCTTTTTATAGTGAAAGTTCCCAACAGCAGTTGGACAGGTCCAAAGATGTCTCCACAAAGCCCGAAGAATGAAAAGCCCGGAAAATTGGAAATATTGGGCTTGGGCTGACACGGGTGGTCGTGTCAGCCTACTAGTTCACCTGACACGCCCATGGCATGTCCAACACGGGGGGGGGGGGGGGGGAGTCTCTGTCTGACACGGGTGGCCGTGTCAGGCTACTGTTTTCTTCTTCTGATTCCCTTTCCCTGACACGGGTGGCCGTGTCAGGCCTCCTGTACTGGAATTTTCTGCTCTTTTCGTACCGGACTCTCGCACCGTCGTGTTCTGAGTCCCCCGGTTCTTCTACCTGGATCTGTTTGTCAGAAACACAGCTATCCCACGCATAAAATCAAAATAAACAAAATAAAACATAATAAAGATTAAAAATGCGTAAATGACATAACGGAAGTAAAACTACTCGAATTGTACCTTAAATGCGTGCACAATGTGTCAAATGTCTCTGTTTTGCGTCGGATCAGTAATGAAAACTTACTATAAATGGTTACTGATCACCCTAAGATCCCTCATGCTTTCTCATCATATGCATTAGCATCGGGATCACATCTTGGCATCCTCCTTACCCCTTATTCCTAGGGTTTGCATTGGGAGAGATCACCAAGCACCATTTAATTGTATCATGCTTTGTATTTTATCATTTTTACTAACCAAAATACCAAAAATATGTCTTTGTATAATCTAACTCTTTTGTAGGTAGAGCACATGCTCACCTTTGATCTATCAAGCTTACATCTAGGGTTTAAGACCCTCAATGCAAGGAGTCTCTGTCTGACACGGGTGGGGGGGGGAGTCTCTGTCTGACACGGGTGGCCGTGTCAGGCTACTGTTTTCTTCTTCTGATTCCCTTTCCCTGACACGGGTGGCCGTGTCAGGCCTCCTGTACTGGAATTTTCTGCTCTTTTCGTACCGGACTCTCGCACCGTCGTGTTCTGAGTCCCCCGGTTCTTCTACCTGGATCTGTTTGTCAGAAACACAGCTATCCCACGCATAAAATCAAAATAAACAAAATAAAACATAATAAAGATTAAAAATGCGTAAATGACATAACGGAAGTAAAACTACTCGAATTGTACCTTAAATGCGTGCACAATGTGTCAAATGTCTCTGTTTTGCGTCGGATCAGTAATGAAAACTTACTATAAATGGTTACTGATCACCCTAAGATCCCTCATGCTTTCTCATCATATGCATTAGCATCGGGATCACATCTTGGCATCCTCCTTACCCCTTATTCCTAGGGTTTGCATTGGGAGAGATCACCAAGCACCATTTAATTGTATCATGCTTTGTATTTTATCATTTTTACTAACCAAAATACCAAAAATATGTCTTTGTATAATCTAACTCTTTTGTAGGTAGAGCACATGCTCACCTTTGATCTATCAAGCTTACATCTAGGGTTTAAGACCCTCAATGCAAGGAGTTCAATAAGAATTGGTTTACTATGCCTATAAGCATCATATATGAATCCCCATGGTCTTTACATGTTATTTTGATCAAGAAATCATCAAGAGTTTGGAATTTGTTTGCCTTGGAAACCCTAATTCATCTGGGTATCTTGTGTAACTTGTTCAACAAGCTTCTTCACCAATTGATCAAATATTTTAAGGGATGCCTTACCTTACATCATCTTATACATATATTATCCTCCATGAGTCCCAAAATTCAAGAGAATGGCAATCTAGCAAGTTCGTTCATGGTTGTTGACCAGAGGAATTCATCTTATCAAAACTGGGGTTTCCTAGACCTTATCTCCTACAATTTTTATCATATGAAAATGATTCCAAGATAAAAGTTACCCTAGATGACATTACAAACAACTTTCATGTTGAGGTCAAGATCTATTTTTGCTTGGAAAGTCATTTTTTATGGTGAGCGATTATAGGTCATTTTGTCTAAACCCTAATTTGGAAGTCAACTTCCCAAGGTCATAACTTGCTCAATTTTTATGAGATGAAAGATTTTCAAGTTGCACAATCAAATTCAAGGTGTCTAATTCAAATTTTATGTTTGGAGGATGGGCAAATTCAACTTTTATATGCATGTGATATGAGGATACATTATAGGTCATTTTGGACCAATGTCATTGAACATGTGATTTTCCTCAACTTCAAAAATACATAACTCCTTCATATTAAACCCAAATGAGGTCACATTTGTGACCATTTTGAAGTAATTTGATATAGCTACAACTTTTATGAAGGAATGTTTCTTATTTGAAGCTCACATAAAAAGTTATCCAAGGTGAAATAAGTGAACATATGGCTTGACACTTAGAAACATTTTTGACATGTTTGATTTTCCCAACTTTCACCTCAAAATTAATCATGATACAAGCTTCAAATAAAAAAGTGTTTAACATGAAATTTTTTCCTCTTGACCTAACCTTTCCAAAAAAATCCAATTTCATCCCATTTGGACAAAGTATGAGTGACTTGCGCATGGCTTGAACTTGGATGACCATTTGGCATAATTGAACATGCATTCTTCATACACAATTGCATGGCTTACCAATGTGACTTCAGCAATGTTTGTACTCATTTTTGGACCTGAAGAGATGATTACATGGGCATATCCCACGCCCATGCATCTATGCAATGTACGTTGCTATTTTTGGAACATATTTTCAAGTGTGAATTTAGCAATCATGTGGCTATAAATAGAGCCCTCCATGCTCAGAATCAAGGACCTGCGCGCCAACTTTGAATCCCTAGCTCCAAACCCTCTCATTCAAAGTATAAACTTGAGAATTTCCATTAGAAATTGAGTTTGAATCTCCACTGTTTTGAGATTCAAATCTCCAAGAGTCCTATACCTTTTGCTGATTCATTTCCCTTCCATCACGTGTCCAGAGCAAGATCAAGAGCATTTGGAAGCAAGATCGTGTTCATACAGACCTGCATTGAAGGTATTTTCCCAAAATTTCCATCTCTTTGATTCTCACTCAATTCTCCATAATTCTTTTTTATCTTTGGTTGTCTGAAGTCCTACAGATGCAGGCAACAAGATTGAGTTGCTTTGAGGTCAAATCGAAGCAACTCAGATCATGATCCTCAAAATTCAACTCCCTGTATCTTTCAATATACTTGGAGTTAGACAAAATTGAGGCCAGATTCGAGCTCCTGAGCATTTTTACTTTAAATTCATGTCCTTCTTTTTAATTTTGGTGATGGTTGCGAGTGAACCAGTCCGGTGAAGCTCACCGGAGAAAGAGGCCGGAGCTTTGGCTTCGGTGGTGTGCTGGCGCTCATCTAAACCACATGATCCTTTTCAAATGTTTTAATCTCGTGCATTGGTTTTGAATACCATCCCTGCAGCGCTTTGACTCGTGTCCATCATGGAACGCGCACTGAGAACGACTTGATCTGCTACCTCAATTAATGAGGGAGATCAAGTGGTCCATGTTTTTTACTATTTTCTTATTTTTTATTTTATTTGGCTTATTTTCATTAATCCATATTAATTTTAATATTGATCCAAAAAATATGAGAGTTTCACCAAAAAAATTTAAATAAATTCCTCTTTCATTTTCTGAGTTAAAATTATTTTTTGGATCATTACTAATATTTTTCATGATTTAATTGTTTTTGTGAATATTTTTAATTGTTTAAAAATAGTTTTAAGTTTCCAAAATTAATGAAATTTTTTCTCCAAGGTCCTTTGACTTTGTTTGACCTATGATAAATATCATGGCCATTTATTTGGTGTTTTGATGAGGTTTTAGGATTTTGACCAACCATAATTTAATTTAATGCATTATTTAATTGTTTTTAATTGTTTAATTGCAAAATAAATTGTGTTAAGCTTGTGATATTGACTTGTTGACTTTGACTTGTGTTGTTGGGCCTTGGTCAAGGTTGATTTGATTTTGTTGAGTTAAAATCATTGGATTTAGGGGATTGATGAAATGTATGTTTCATCTCCCAAAATGAATTAATGATTTTAATTTGGTAATAGTCCTTCTTTGACCAATTTGTGTTGATTCCATTCCCCATCCCTCTTCATCTCAATTCCATTCTATTCTCATTCATTTCATGGACCTATGATATCTCTATTTCCTAAGGCTAGTTGATTGTAAAATCAACATAAGTGTGGATGAGATTAGGTCCACCCCTTTTGCATATTCTTTTAAGTGTAGTATGTTTTAGGAGTATGGTTCATAATACCATATGTCTAACATGCATTAACACTAAAATTTCTATTGCTCGACCTCAAATAGTTGTGACTTCTACATAAGTCCAATCACGATTGCTTAACATATCGCTAAATTGTTGACACAAAAGACATAGCATTCTAGTAAGTGAGATTGTAAGTCTCCTCTCTTTCATGGTATTGTGTGGAAACTTAGCATTTTTCCTTTCTTTGGAAGATGTCTTGGTTCAAGTATCAATGCTTGTGAATAGTGGATTGAGTGTTCTCCAAAGAATGACTTAAACAAAACCAAAATCAAAAGCAATACTAACTTCTAATCAACTAACAATTAACATTTAATTTCAAGTCATTTACTTTTGTGCACTTTAATTTTTAAGTCCTTATTCATTTGCCATTATTCATAACATTTAACTTGTTTACTTTAATGTCATTTTCACTTTGCTCATTTGAGCCTTATCTTGTGATTATATTGTGATTGTATATACTTGTTTGTGTTTGTGGTATTTTGACCATAATGTACATAATAAAAATAGAGTAAAAAATGATAATCGGATGCACACTTTTTTATCCTTGAATAATCGAACGTGAGGTGTATGCCTCGTTTTACTTCAAGAGTTCATCTTCCATAATATAATTTAATAATAATGACATTTTAAATTTCGTATTTAGAATCAGATGAAGAAGGAATAATTGGGGGTACACTCTTTTATTTCTCGAATAATCGAACGCGAGGCGTACGCCTCATTCTAGTCTGAGCATTTGTCTTTCGCATACTTATAACAATCTTTAAAAAAAATTATGAATAAAAATGGATTAAAAAGGTATAATCGGGTGTGTCGCATCCGCGAAAAACAACCGGCGGGACTCAAATAAAAACACAACACAGAGTCGCCACTGCGCGTTATTTATCCCAAGATAGGGAAAGGAAACGCTCAGAGAAACCTGGAAAGGAAATGGTCTTGCGACCAAAGAGAAAGGGTAAGGGAGTCGGTTACGCAAGGGGAAGGTATTAGCACCCCTCACGTCCGTCGTACTCGACGGGATCCACGTTCTAAAAAAGAAAAGGTTGCTAAAACATCACACACACACGCACCGAAGACAACACAGATGGGGTTAAGGGGAAGGGAGCTCGATAGGACATCGCGTCCTATGCCTACATATCTCGTCTGGAACGAGAATCAGAGCCACTGTAGTTCGGCTTACGCACGCCAAACAACACAAAACGCACAAACAGATGGCAAACATGGAGCCCGACAACCACTCGATGGAATTACGTCAGCATCCGAACCAAAACACACCCAAACGGCAAACGTGGAGCCCGACAGCCAATCATTGGACTTACGTCGGCATCCGAACCAAAACACAATCAGATAACAAATAAACACACACAAAAAAGAAAAAAGTGTCCGGAGAGACCTCGCACGGTCTCCTGCCTACATACCTCGTCTGGAACGAGGATCAGGGCGATGTAGTTCCCCCTCAAGGGAAAGAAAATCCAGCCAGAAACCACGGGACGACACACTACCAGGGAGCTGGACTCGAGCCTAGTGTTGTCATGCATCGTTGCCCTAAGTTCAGGTTTCTATCCTACTTGCATAAGCAAGCTAATCCTATCCAGGAAAGAAAGCAAGCATACAAGCATACAATCATACAAGCATCAACAGATCAAAACAAACATTTCAAACAAATATTCACATAGCACACACTATAACCAGTCAAGTGGGCTCAAACAATGGGTTTGACTGCCGAAGCAAGCCATCTGTACATGGGTATTATTTGCTCTTAACCTTGCCATTACGAGGCTAAGGTGAAGCAGATGAAAAGGTGAAGTGAGGATGAGACCTCACAGCTCTTATCCCTGACCAGGGAGAGCTTCTGACAAAGGAGCGTGGGTCCAGAATAGAGGGACCCTTCTACGCTCAAAGACTCTGACTCGATTGTGCAACAGCACAAGATCTTGGGTTTGTGTCCCAATGCATCAACACACAGCCGTGTGAGCAGAGGGACGACTCACTGAATAGTGGGGGATAGATTGCATATCCCTAACTTCCACCAATTGCCTCATAGAGGACTTCACCTGCTTAGGCACAATATTAAACAATCACAAGCATCGCCTCTTAAGGAGGACTTCAGACAGTTTGCCCGGCCAAATAACAGACCGGGTCTCCAGACTACATGAAGAATAGAAGTCCTACCTCAAGTGGTTTAAAAACCAAGCAGCAGCAAGCAAGTTCTTAAAGAACTGTAAGCAACTAAAGGTACCTGAAAACAATCAAGTATCATCAGTACGCAGACAGACAACAATAAACAACAAATGTTAATCAGTCAGACTATACAGATTAATGCACACAAAAGCAAGCTATAAGCTCAAGCCCAAGCTTCACAACCTACAAGACAAAGTTATGTTAGTTCACAAACATCAAACAATGTCAATTTAATTAACTTGATTCAATCTCCTTGAGCATTGTGCTTTTCATCCTGAAAAATCAAGCAAATGTAAGAAACTAGACCACTAGGCCAAGCCTAGGGTCCAAAAGTGACAAAAATGTCTAAACAGCAAGGGATATTCAACCAAACTCAAATTAATGTCAAACAAAAGCAAATGCAATTAATCCCATGTTTATATCATTCACCATATTCATTTTATGCATAAAACAATTCAAACTAGGTCAAACATAACACCAAACATCCAAACAGAACTATTGCATTCAATTCCACCTCAAAACAATTCCAAAAATCCTCAAATAATTTACACCTAAACAGGACATATTCAAGGTATAGCATGTCAATTTTCAGCTCAATTGGACAGAAGGAACCATGTCAATGAAAATCAAGAAAAGCAGACACAATTATATGAGCCAAACCATAGCATCACCACATTCATTCACTTCAAAAAATCATAAGTCAATGAAAACAATAAAGAAATGAATGGGACCAAAAGCATCATGTCCTATCATGTGTCTACAACCAGCATACCAAATTTCATCATCATTCAATACCATATGAGCATTTCACAAGGATATTCCAAACACATGTCACACAAGCTTGCACATTTGACCAACAGAGATGAAAAATACCAATCAAATTGAAAATGCAATGGAAAAATCCAGAAAAATACACATAGCATCTTAACATGTTAATGAACATCCATGCAAAATTTCAAGTCAAACCATCAAGCATAAGTCATGAAAATAAATCCAGAAAGATGACCTAACTAGGTGTGACACAAATTGTCACACCTAGATTCAAAAATTCATAACTCAATCATCAGGTATCCAAAATTCACAAAATGTACATGTAAATCACCATTAGCATGTCTACAATTACCACAAAAATTTTCAAGAATTTCTTTTAGAGCATGAGGATTTCACAATAGGAATGGCAAAATGTGCACAAAAATGACCTAAGTCAAACATCTCTAAGTCAAACCTATTTTTTACCAAGCACAACTTGCAAATTCATGTCCATAAAATTCTACAGGGAATTTGGAATCCATAGAAAAAATCCTCACATTTTTTGGACTTTTAAATAATTTTTTATGAATTTTCTAAGATGTTTATGATTTTTTAATAATTATTTGAATATATTATAAATTAATTAGGTTCATTAATGGCATAATGGTAAATAAGCACACGCGGGCGCGGGAAACATCCTGTTCAAAAATTCAAACAGAAAAACGGATTGAACAGCCTTTTGAGCCCAAAAATCATCGTCCTCAACCCAGAAATTTCCAGAATTAGCATAAACACGAAGAACATAAAAGTTTCACCAAAATCCTCATGCGTATAGTCATTGGAACGGTCTCAACATGTAGAATCCAAATATGTCCATGGCTTAACCTAATTGTCTCTAAATCTTGCAAATCGAACGACTTAGGGTTTGGTGTTCTAACTTTGAATCGAGATTACTCGAGCTACAGTTCGCTATTTTCAAAACCAATTGCATCACGATGCTCTACATCACACACTCTACCAAACGCATATAATCATTCATAAAATCAAGATATTCAAATTTTTGAGCACCTGAAATGGCAGCGTTGGAATCGGAGCTTTCAAGGTGTTTTGACGCGAAACAGATGCAGCATAGGCTCCAATAAGGTGAATGCAATGCTCAGGTTCAGTTGATTTTGCTCCTAGTGCTCGAATTTCTCAATTCACCATTGATGCATCACATGTGACAGTTGCGATTTGGAGCTCCTTTGATCTTGCCTTGCCAAAACAGTTGGAGTATGAGAGGAATGAAGATCAACACAAAAAGAATCTTCGAAATTGATCAAGAATTGAGAGAGATTTTGTGACTTTTGCTTTGATGTGTTCTTGAAGAATTTGGAGAATTTGGAGAATTTGAGATGTGATTTTGGGAATTGTGATTTTCTGTTATGATTTAGTGATGATTAGGATTATATACTCTGGCTTAATCCATGCTTAATCACACTAATTAACCAAATGCCAAGTGATTACCAAAAATGTCATTTTCACACCAAGGGCAAAAATGTAACTTCTCATGCCAACTCATTGCCAGCTCATGGACAGCTCACACACTCTCAAAATGACATGTGTGAGCTGTTGCAACTTGGCTTATGTTGATTGGATGCATATTTCTCATTTTCACTATGTGATGGCTTATGTGTTCATTTTCAAGTCCATTTCAAAAGCCAATTTCCAAACCATGAAGCCTTGGCATGTTATGAATATTCCAACAAGTTTCAAATTCCATTTGTGAAGTGTTGCAAAAATCCCCATCCAAAAATTCCCATTATTTCTCAAGTTGGACAATTTTGCCCTTGGTTCTTTTAACTGTCCAGTTGAAATTTGACTTTTTGCCTTGACCATTTCTGACGAAATCCAATTATGCACCATGAAAGTACATGTCAAATGGAGTTTGTGCATATAAAGAACATCCAATTTGGACAATCCATGTGGAAGTTATGCCCTCCTGATTATGGGTCATTTTTGAAATTCACTGGACCATAACTTGCCAACCATACATGGGATTTTCAAGTTCTTGGACTTTTTGGAAAGGTGAGAACAAGATCTACAACTTTCATGTTGAACAATTTTTCATTTGAAGCTTCCTTAGACATGTAATTATGAGGTCAAAAACTTTCCATTTTTGGAAACTTCTATTACAAGTCACTTTCTATTTTTGGCAGTTTTTGTTCTGACTTGATTTTCTTCATTCTTAAGCTTTGAGATATCAAATAACACTTGTTCCAACATGAATGAAGTGTATCCAACTCATTTCCTCCTCCAAATCCATAAAATCATGCACAGTTGACCACAGTTGACTTTTCAACTGATAGATGAATTTGGCAATGCATAGATCAATCTGAGCTCCAATCCTCAACTGCAATGGCTCAAGGATGAAACCCTAGCCTCAATAAGCTTCATATAATCATAAAATGATCCTCATCTCCATCATAAACCCCATCTCCTGATCATGCCCTGATTGGCCCAATGCAACTGATTAGGGTTGACCAGTGGTCAAAACCCTAATCTCAAGGAATCTGCTTCAACACTTGATGAAACCAAATCATCATGATGATGATGAATCATTGTAATCAAGATGAAGACCAATATCCTTTGAGAATCACAAAACCCTAATTCACAGCCCAATCCTCAGATGGCCAATGATCAGTCAACAAAACCCTAACTTGCACTTTGACTTCCTCATCTTCTGATCAAGACTTGGGAGAATGGCTTGCACAATGTAACCACATGATATGCAATATGCAATGCCTAATGACCTAAAATGATATGCAAAATGATAATGCTAGTCCCAAGAGAGGAGGGCAAATTTTGAGGTGTTACAGCTGCCCCTATTCAATCCACTGTGAACCTGTCGATATGAATAGCCTCGGCTTTCAGATGATCAGGATGAAGAGTGATTGAATACCAAGAACAGACGAATAATTTGCACTCTGATGGGAAAATAATTAACAACGCCTGTCAGAATCGGCGAAACACAATCTTCAACAAAAATCCGTTTGGTACGGAAAAGCTCGACCTGATCACCGAAATGAAACTGTCGACCTGGATACCATAATAAATGGTAACGCAGGGATAACCATGGCCTGAACACCACTCATCCGCTCGGGATTATTATTTCTTCTTTTTTTTTATGCTTTTCTTGAACCCCAAAATTTTCTCTATTTTTCATTTTCTTGAACCCCGAAATTTTCTCTATTTTTCATTTTCTTGAACCCCGAAATTTTCTCTTGCGCAAATGATCCTCATATCACCGCATTTGAACCCCGTTCTCCTGTTTGCCAAAATAATGAACCCCATTCTCCGATTTGAACCCCAGTCGCCTGACGATAAGTCGCGATCGCCAATATGAACCCCATTCTCCAGAAAATGCCGCAACATCTCCTTTTCTCCATTCGAACCCCATCTCCAGAAAATGTCTCCACATTTCCCTTTCTCCATTTGAACCCCGATCTCCAATTTCTTGTGATAATTCCGCTGGCAACGTCGGAAATAACACCAAACACCACTCTGAGGGCGACATATCAGAGGGTATACCTTCACAAAAGGAAGGTAACATGTGCATCTCTTCTTCCGAAGACACCTATAACGACCTCCATTGGGCTCCGCCAAAGTCTAAGGTGACACATGAACAGAAGACAATCTTGAGGACCTCATCCCGGATGTAATCTTCAACTCCAATCTCCATTTGGACCCCGCTCTCCAGAAAATGTCTCCACATTTCCCTTTCTCCATTTGAACCCCGCTCTCCAGAAAATGTCTCCACATTTCCCTTTCTCCATTTGAACCCCGAAATCGCGCTGACCGCGTAACGTCTTCTGATGTTATCTCCGTCCCTGTCCGACGGAAACATTTCCTCCAATATCGCACTACTGGGGAACATTGCTGATCTGACGTCTTGATGCTAAACTCCTCAGAGTAACATAACATCTTCACCATCTGGTGAAACCAAATCTTCAAGCGGTAACCACGGCTTGAATCGCGCTGATCGCGTCATGAGGCTGAACTCATCCGAGTAACATCTTCACCATCCGGTGAAACCAAATATCAAGCGGTATCCACGGCTTGAATTGCGCTGAACACGTCACATCTCCATCTCTGTCCGACAGAAAAAGCTTCCTTCAGTATTGCACTACTGGGGTACAACAAACCTCAAGCGGTAACCACGGCCCGAGTAACTGATGCTTGCACTGCTGATGTTGATCCCCTAACCAGTGAAACCACTCCTCAAACGGTAACCACGGCTTGAGACTAGCCTATGCTTGCAATGATGCATGATTGATTTTTTTCTGCGTAATGCTCCATACTTATGGAAATGCTACGCGATTTATTATTTTTTCTATGCAATATGCCATGCTATTTTTATTTACATGATGCATGTATAAAAAGTATCCCCTTTAAGGGACTCTGCTGAGGAGCACGAGACACTCTGCTGAGGAACTCGTCAATACTCCGATTCCACCCTGCTGGGGAATAGCACTGCTGCTGGGAAAAGGCAACCCTTGCTGAGGAAACCTCCTTTGCACCCAATCCGCTCGGGAATTTGCTGGGGATAAGAACCACCAATGCACTCTGTGGGGATACAGTCTTTTGACTTGCTGGGGATATACATCCACCTCTGCTTCGGGAACCCTCACAGATACCTGTTGACTTCACTGGGGAAATATTCACAGGTACTCCGCTGGGGAAACAACAACCTCCAGGCCCATTGACTGGGGAAGCATCAATCTATCATCTGCTGGGGATAACCATCCTGACCCTGCTAGGGAAACGAATACTACTCCGCTGGGGATTACCCATGCAACCCACACGTAGGATACACTCAGCTGGGGATGCAGATATCGGCCCGCTACGAAAACTTGTCCAATCCACTGGTAGGATGAACACTGCTGGAGATATATTTCATTGAAACCCGCTCCACTCGGGGAATAGCAACCTTCAGGTCTGGCTGCTGAAGAAACATCATTGTAAACCTGCCGGGAATAACCATCCTGATTCGGCTGGGGAATCCACAGACCTTGGATCTGCTAGGGATTTGGTCCTTTAATTCTGCTTGGGGATCCCGATGGGGAAATGAGAAAAGTTGGTATAGAACACCCGTCGACTCGTCGAACCATGGTATCCACCTCCCAAACTCGTATCAGCTTTCCACTTTTGAGAATTCCCAGACTCTTCTGGACCTTTTCTGCTCCATCATCTTGTATTCCAAGGTCGCACCGCACTCGACGGAAAGCGTACTCCTGGGACTTATACATACTTTTCAATCTTCCGACTTTTGAAGAGTCTTCTTGGTTAATTCCAAAGGTCGTTGATCGTCTCAACATCTCTCCCTGTTTCTTTCATATTCATTCGTCCCTGATCGAACCCTGCGGGGAATTTCTACAGACTTTCTAATCTTCCGATTTTGAAGAGTCTTCTTGATATCATCAAGGATCGTCGTACGTCTTAACGTCTCCTCGTCATCCTCTCCCATACCTTCGTTCCTGAGCGAACTCTCTGGGGATTTGTTACAAAGCTTCCACATCACAACCTGCAAGTGAATGAAAAATATCTAACAGTTCCTGCAAAACAGATCGTTAGATAAAACCATGCCCCAGGCGTGTCAAGATTTCAACACTTGGGTCACTCATACATTCGAATAAGATTTCAAGCTTTCAATCTTATAAACATGCATTGGAAGGGACCCGTATGTCTTAAAATGCAAGATTCTTTATCAAAAATATCTGGATGTTTTTGCAATCAAAGCGGTAATGAAAACAAAAACAAAAATTATTTGACTGAATATGCATTTTATTGATTGGAAAAAGTGTGGCTCAAATCGAGCAATACAAAGGAAGCAATTCCTGAAAAGAGGTAATTGCACAAAAGGAAAAATCTATCCTAATGGCAATGTGAAACCCGTGATCTCATCGAGTTCCAACTCGGTTACACCCCATATGTCCTCAGACTCTCCGTGCTTTCTGCCTTCTGAACAGGACGATTCCAACTGATCCCTACCGGGTATTATCCATGATGCTTTAACCAAAGCGCAAACGATCATGCCAGACGCAGTCATTCGTTTCAATCCCTCTTTTGCCTGGACCGCCCTTTCGGGTTTTCAGTCCACCGGGATACCCTTTTTTGCCCAAGTCACCTTTTCAGGTTTTTGACTTGCCGGGTGTACATTTTTCATTTTTTCCCTAATTTTTGCCCGAACCTTCCGTTCTGTTTTGGTTCGCCGGGATGCCCATTTTTGCCTGGACTATTTTGTTCTTTTCGTCCAACGGGTCTCTTATACGAAGTATTTTTTAACTGCGTCCGTATTCACAGGGGATGGAAAATCCTCGCCATCCATGGTTGTTAACAACAAGGCTCCGCCAGAGAAGACCTTCTTGACCACGAATGGACCTTCATAATTCGGTGTCCATTTGCCCCTACGATCGTTTTGAGGAGGAAGGATCCTTTTCAGCACCATATCACCAACGTGATATACCCGAGGTCGTACCTTTCTGTCAAAAGCACGCTTCATCCGCTGCTGGTATAACTGCCCATGACAGATGGCTGCCAGCCTCTTTTCCTCCATCAAGCTCAACTCTTCGTACCGGGTCCTTACCCATTCAGCCTCTTGCAACTTTACGTCCATCAGGACTCTCAAAGAGGGAATCTGAACCTCAACAGGTAATACCGCCTCCATTCCATATACCAATGAGAAAGGAGTTACCCCAGTAGATGTACGCATTGACGTCCGATACCCAGGATACCAGCTTCCTACTCAATCACACCGTCGGTGCCTTCAAACGTTATCCGGGCAACAAAAGCTTATTCACCTTAACCTCCCCATCAGACATCAGAATCCGTTCGGATTCAGGGTCAGCCCCCTCCTCCGGGATCGGTTACTCTCAATCTTTCGATTGGAGCACCTCGAGATGTCCTCATCAGGGAACTCAAACTTTATCGGTTGATAATCCTCCACGGGTTGCTGGGCTATGTAATCAGACAATACACTCCCTTTGATTGCTTTCTGAGAGGATATCGAATATCGTATTCGATCAAAATCATTGGCCCTTTCGCAGCCCGTCCGGTCATTGCTGGCTCTTTCAGAAATCTACCTGATCAGATCCATCTCGAAATCCACAAAGTGGTATGAATCAGCATATACTGTCTCAGTCGGCGAGCAGCCTATGCCAAAGTACATCAAGTTTTCTCGAACAGTGAATGTATTGTTTCACAGTCGGTAAACTTTTTGCTAAGGTAAATTGTATGCTCTTTTCGACAAGACTCGTCATGCTGACCCACTTCACCTCGTAGACCCCTCGAAGGCCGTCAAGCACAGATTAACAATCGCTCCTTCCACGGAAGGTATCAGAATCAGAGGTTCCTGCAACTTATTCTTTTATTTTTTCAATGCCCCTTGGCAATCATTATTTCACCTGACCGTTTGATCTCTTTTTTTTCAACACCTTGAGTATAGGTTCGCACGTGGCTGTTAGATGAGATGTGAACCATGACAGGTAGTTCAATCTATCTAGGAAACCACGAACCTCTCATTCCATTCTCGGTTCAGGCATTTTTGTTGTTTTTTGTTTTTTGTTTTTTTTTTTTTTTTTGCAGGATCAACCTCGATTCCTCTCTTACAATGAACCCCATCGGCTTACCGGCCCCACACTCTGATAGTGCACTGATTCGAATTCAACCTCAGTTTGAATTGTCTCAATCGGTCAAACGACTTGCCCTGGTCTGCCAGATGCCCTTCTTCTGTTAGGGACTTTGCTATCATGTCATCAACATGGCATTGGATTTCATGATGAATCATATCATGAAACAAAGTCATCATGGCTCTCTGATACAGGCATTGGCGTTCTGCTTCTTTAGAGGACAATCTTCCTCCATGGTAGCCTGTGCTCAACAACGTCGGTATCCGTCCCTGGCATATCCTGACATGACCAGGCGAAGGTATCCACATGTCCCTTCAACAGGACTACCATTCTGCTCTCGACTCGCCTCTGAAGCGGCCCCAACTTTCACTTCCTTCCTGACCTCGGCGGTACTCGGAATAACAATCTCAATCTGCTCTTCATGCGGCTGAATCACCTTCTCCTCTTGTTTTGACAACCTGGCTAATTCCAGCGGATCATAATCTTCTTCGCCTTCTTCTTCGGCATGATAGATCGGTTTGTCGAAGTCATACAAAGGTGTAACCAAATTGTTATCAACGAGATCCGGAGAATTATTGTTTCGAAGTCGGAACGAGACAAAACACAAAAAGAAAAATGAAAATAAACATTGCCATTTTTATTTGTTTTTAAACTGCAAAAATAAATGAAAAACAGGGAACACCGCTTTTTGACTGAAAAACATCCATTTATTAATGATGCAGAAATGTTGCAAATGTAAACATGAGGTGACCCTTACAATGAACTAATACGTGTCGGGCAACACGTATGGCTTTCATGCAAATAAAACTGAAAACAGGAAATATCACTCTTCAGGATGAGTGACAGTGCTGATCTTTTTAAGCCTTCCAGCTTCCTGGTACGCACGATCTTATCCATTGATCAATCTCCCAGTCACTGTCAGTTTCTCCACCTACCGCACAGGCGTGATCCGAATCCAACATTCCAGCACTGACAAAGGTGAACGACGAACGACGTCCTCTGTTCTGCTCAGACGAATCTTGACCTGGATGATAGCCAATCCCAAACATATCCGACTTTACCACAATGCCTATGATTTTTCCCCAACCTGGAATCCCTCCATTTCTCAACATTTCCAGTGCCTGTTTGTAAGAAGACACGGACGGTTTTTTCTCTTTTCCAACACCGATGGCATTTTTCACCTTGATAGCTCCAACTACCAGATTGGGTGTTTCAAATTTTCCACCGTCCATTTCCACCCCCTTCATCTTCTGGGTCATATCCCCCATCAGTACACCCCTCTCTGCGGCGACGACCGCACAACAAGTATCAACACTAGGGAAGGCTCCCTCCTTCTTCCGAGGTTTTGGGACCACAGGCCTTGGAGCTTTTAACTGATCCCCATTCGTTTCATCTATTTTCCTCTTGTCTTTGGACATCACATTCACCCCCATAGGGCCATGCATCAGTATGGGGTTAGCATTAACATCCGACATCAACGCAAAATTGATAGCCTTAGAATCCACCAAATCTTGGACAACATGCTTAAAAGCTCTACAACCCTCCAGGTTATGCCCAGATGCACCGGAATGGAATTCACACTTGGCATTCTCATCGTAGTTGGTAGGCCTCTGATCAAGTCCTAGTGGAACTAATGTCCTCAATTGTACCATTCCAAGATCTTTCAACTTCTTCAACAGAAGAGCATACGGTATGGGTGGCTTATCAAATTGACGATCAACCCCCTTTCCTCTTACTTGGTTCCCAACTCTCTGTGCTCCCGGGTGAGGTGACGGATATCCCTGTGGTGCAGCTGAATAACCAACTGGAACAGTCGCAGTGGCAGTATAAGGGTGATAGCGATCCTTACCACGTTCTTTCTTTGCTGGCACGCCATTTAGCTCAACCTCCTTCTTAAGCTGACCACTGTTAGGGGGTTTCTTTATCCTAGCGACAGAGGGATTTGTTACTTCGAATGGCGGAGCCTTTCCCAGAACTTTCTCCACCATTAGCCACTTCTCAATCTTTTCCAATCTTTCAGCCATGGCTTTCTGCCCCAAGGCAAGCCCTTGCACAACACTGAACAAATCCCTCACCATCTCTTTCAATTCGAGCATATCGGCGTTGGGCGGATTCATCCTTCCTGCCGATAATCAAAACAGATTAGAAACTGACACCTGCAAAACAAAAACAAGTTATTATGCATGAATGCAGTGTTTATCCACATGAGGAACACTTTGTCTCTTGATCCTGGCTTCATCGAGACAAATAACAACCCGGCATCAATATTTTGTTATTCAGCATTTGATTCATCATACAGATCAGAGATATATGATTTAGCATGATACCCCCAACCATGTGTGTGCTTGTGTGAGTGCATACAGTAAAGCAAATAAAGCTTGAAGATCAATCATCGACTGAAAACAACCATCACATAACAAAACGCACAAAAAGTGCCATAGTCATACATCAAACCAGATACCAATCTCCAGAATCGGGAAAGAAAATACAAGCAAATAGATTCCGTCAACAAGCCTGACGGTAATCCACAACAAATGAAAGATCTAGCTGGATGAGGGTCCCACAGATGGCCCTACCTCGTCTTCCATCTTTGCGAACTCAACGGCGAACCTGAGCTCGGTATTCTCCTGCTGTAATCTCCCCACCTCTTTCTGGTGAATCTTCATCTGCCTGAAGTAATGATCTCTCTCTGCCATATAATGATCTCTCTCGGCGACAATCTTCACATTCTCTGATTCCTTGGCCTTCAGCTTGGCTTCCCACTCAGCAATGAGAACTCTGACTCTGTCGTCTCTCTGATCCTTTACGAGAATCTGCCTCCTCTTCTCATCCTCAATGACCTTTGTAGCTCTGGCTAGCTTCTCCTTCGTGATGTCATGCTCCCTGTTGGACGATGCCAAGGCTTGGGTAACCTTCCCATAATAAGCAGTATCCATCTCAAAGCGCTTCGCTTCTAGGGCATGTCACTTGCCTTGATCTTCCATCTTCACTTTAATCTCCTGATTAGCCGTCTGAATTCGAGCCACATTCATTTCCAATTCAGCTTTCTCTGTAAGCAACTGATCTCTGGCCCTTTTCATCTCGAGAAACTCTTCCATACTAACAGTGGAAGTCGGACCCTCAATCATAGGACGCCCAAGATCCCCTCCCGGAAATGGTAGATGTGTAATCTCAATTCTCTTCCGCAACCAATCCTCAAATAATGGAAAATACCGACAGTTGACCTTACCATAAGGAACCTTACCCTTCCTCTGAATGTTACGCCATGACCCAGACACTTGCATCAACTTGGCCTGATCGCCCTCAGCTGAGAAGTAAAAGGACTCCTGAATCTCCCGCTCGAGAGGAGGAACCTCCATGGCAAACCCCATCTGTCTCCTAAGAAGTGTCGGGTTGTAATTAATGCAACCCTGAACACCTATGAGAGGCACATTGGGAAATCTCCCACAACTATATATGAAATCCCGGCCAGCCAGACCATTATGAGTCCATGCTATATCATCAGCCCGCAAACCCATCAATCTGAAGGACCACTTGACAGTGGGATCAATCTGAGCAAAAGCACCTCGGGAAGGCAAATATCCCATAAACCACCGGAATAGCAACTGAGCACAGCACCGGACCAAACCCCCACGCCGCTTCTCGTTCCTGTCATGAACCGAGTAATAGACATCTCCGATCAGAGTAGGAATAGGGTTTCTCTGCCTGAACAACCTAATAGCATTATGGTCCACAAAGCTCTTCTGATTAGGAAACAAAACAATCCCATAAATGCTAACAGCAATCAATGCGCAAACCGTCTTCCAGTTACCCATCGCAGCATGTTCCTTGGCTTTTGCCTCCAAGAAACTCAAATGAAAACCCGGTAATTTTCCTTTCTCCTTCAAACCCTCCTTGATCATCTCCGGACTCAAATAAAGAGCACGGGAAATCCCAAGGACATCAGGCTCTCCTCTAATAGTACAGAAAGGAATCTGATCGTGGATCTGAACACCCAAGATGCTAGCATAGTCCTCCATCAGAGGCCCCAACAAATAATCTGGAAACACGAAGCATCTCAGACCTGGGTCATAGAACTGGAGAAGGGTATGAATGGCGCTCCGGTCACTGTCAGTGAGTCTGAAAACCATCTTCAGGATACTGCCGTATGACTCTCTGAACATCCCCACATGGTCGGGTGTGATCAATGCTATCATATCTCTCAACTCGTCAATCTCTGGGTTGAAGAAACTGTAGGCAACGTTGTCTTTCAGACCGGTCCTCATATCTGAACAAGAAGTCTCTCAACCAGGATCTCGATCAAAAATGTCCCTGCATATGGATAAACATGTGTTAGATGCAATTAATGCAAGATGCAATGATGCTAATGAATGAATGCAATGCGTTGCCATCCTCCAAGCCATCTGATCATCTGCACTGAAGCCTGGTTTCTGAACTGATCATAACCATCTGAGGAGTGTGTAACCACCAATCTGACCCACGGGTTCCGAAATAAACGGAAGAAAGATACATCATCATCATCATCATCAGTCTCTGAGCAGACCCATCACACAATCTCTGAATCGGCCCGGGGAATCCTGAAATAAACGAATCCCCACTGATAAATCACTCGGCTCGGGGAATCCTGAAATAAACGGATCCCCACTGATAAATACCACAGACCGCACTCCGGCGTCACAGCAATAAATGGCCATAAATCCGACTTATAAATAGGACTCTGATCCACGGAACAAAAAGTCACCATCTGAGTCACCATCTGAACATGCATATGAAAGAATCACCCTCCCCTCACAGGTAAATTCTAATCAGGTCATCCTAAGGCGGATAATAGTCTCGACAATCGGGCAAAGATACTCAATGGGTTTGCCCTTTCGGGTGTGCCATTGTAGCTCTCCTGAGATCGTCTAGACCAAAGATCCGGGAAATGATCGGTCACCAGAGTCAATAGCTCAAATGACGTAACTCAACCAAAGCGAAATATTCCACAATGGAAAGCACTATCAAATGAACCTCGTCCGGTTTGTGGTATGTCACGTTGCAACATTATGCTGATTTAGCAAATGAGGAACGTGAGACCCACACTAATCCTAGGTGTATACTCGGGCCGGGGTTTTAGCCCCACTCAGAACACCCACCCCAAACAGAGGAACCACCTGCACAGAGGACGGCAACATGATAGAATGATGCATGCAAATATTTAATGCAAATATATACATTGGTTAGAATAATAAATGCAATAAATACAACAACACAAGCAACCTAAACTATCCTAGAACGCTAGGAAGGACTCGCTTAGGGACGATGGACCAGCACAGGTCTACATCAGAGTGCCTCGTAGTCCCCAGCAGAGTCGCCAGCTGTCGCATCCGCGAAAAACAACCGGCGGGACTCAAATAAAAACACAACACAGAGCCGCCACTGCGCGTTATTTATCCCAAGATAGGGAAAGGAAACGCTCAGAGAAACCTGGAAAGGAAATGGTCTTGCGACCAAAGAGAAAGGGTAAGGGAGTCGGTTACGCAAGGGGAAGGTATTAGCACCCCTCACGTCCGTCGTACTCGACGGGATCCACGTTCTAAAAAAGAAAAGGTTGCTAAAACATCACACACACACGCACCGAAGACAACACAGATGGGGTTAAGGGGAAGGGAGCTCGATAGGACATCGCGTCCTATGCCTACATATCTCGTCTGGAACGAGAATCAGAGCCACTGTAGTTCGGCTTACGCACGCCAAACAACACAAAACGCACAAACAGATGGCAAACATGGAGCCCGACAACTGTAGCACCTCAAATTTGCACCTATCATTGTACATATCATTTCATATTAGGTCATAGCATATCATAACCCATTGCATAACATTTGCATTGTTTCTCAGTTGCCTCAAGAGCAAGCAAGCAAGAATTAGGTCAAACTGATCAGGAGATCAGTCTACCAATCAAGCAAGGTTGCTTCTCAAGGAATCAAAGCCCTAAGGTTTGCCCAACAAATTCACATGACTTGGAGGTCTATTTGAAGTGTTCAAGTCAAGGGTTGAAGGCTCAGAGGTCAACAGTCAATGCACAGGCAGGCAGAAAACCCTAAACAGTCAACAATCAATCAAAGCAGTGGATGGTGGCCATTCTTGTGGAATTTGGGCACCATGGTCAATAATCAAGAGTTCATTTGTCTTGGGACATCATTTGAAGTCAAGGTCTCAAGGAACTAGGGTTTGGAATTCATCAGAAGTGCACAGTCAAGTCCAAAACCCTAGAAAGTCAAAGTTGGTCAACTGTGGTTGATTCTTTGGATTTGATGGATAGAAATGGTTTGAAGGAGCTTATTCATGTCCTAATAGGCCTCATATATCATGGCAATCAATATCATTGAAGAATCAAGTCAAACAGAAGATTTTCCAGAAATAGAAACTGGACCTGTAATTTCAACTGCCAAAAATAGAAACTTCTTGATCCTCAACTTGCATCATGATACAAGCTCCAAATGAATTTTTGCCCAACATGAAAGTTGAAGATCTTGTTCTCCCATTTTCAAAAAGTCCAAGAACTCTCAAATCCCATGTGCGGTTGTCAAGATATGATCCAATCATTTTCATCAATTTGTGAACTTCAACTGAGCATATCTCCCAAACCATAAGGCCAAATTTGGTGGGGTTTTTTCCTACAAACCACATTTTTCATCCTCTTTCCAAAAATATAAATTTCATGACCTAAAACCTTGCCAATCAAAATGACATTTTTGGACCTATTCCTTTAAAATTCAAAGTTTGACCCAAGTTTGACTTTTTGCTTCTTTGATTTTTTCTTGACTTGGCCAATTGGAATCCATTTTATACCACATTTGTGACATGTTCCAGCTCCTAACTCATCATCATACCACCATTTTCCCATCATTTTGGCCTAAAGTGCAAAGTTGTCAAAATATGCAATTGGTTTCAATAAGCAAGTACATGTTAGCAATTGATGTGCAGCCACAAAGCAGCAGAAATGCAGTCTGTATGCAGCATGATTGCAGGCCCACACGACCAATCTGCACACCTCCATTTTCATTTGTACCAATTTAGCAAAAAATGAAAATAAGTTCTTTAAGGCTAAGCAAGCTTAGCATGTGATTAGTGGAGCATAAACAGACCCATATAAGCCTTCCTTCTGTCCAAACAAACCCTAGTTTTTACAGCCTACACACAGAAAACACACTCTCACTCTCTTCTTGCAAATTGGCAATTGGAAAAATTCTGAGCAGATCCTCAAAGCACACAAGTTCCTCTTGTTTCCTTCATTATCTAGACAACATCTTGAGCACATTCTCATCATCATTTCTCAACTGAAACACCTTCCCTAGCTCTGCATCTTCAAGAGCACTGTTGAGGGCAGATTTTAGGCTGGACCAGGTTATGTGTTCTTGAGCTAATTTTCTGCAAGCATTCAACCTTTGGAAGCTGTGTGACTACCTGTTTCGAGCTATATCCCTCAATCCATCACTATTTCCAGCTTTTCTTCAAAAACAAGTTAGTTTTCAGTCCTCTCCTTTCTCCAAACTATATCATGTTTTTGGTAGGTCTTATCATGCTGAGTACACTACAATTTATTTTACCTGAAATGATGATGTTATGAGGGAGAAATCCGGATTTGTATTTTTTGTGCATGAAGTTGTTCTTACCCGATTCTTGAAAACTATGGTGTATTAGTGGTCATGTTTGAGGGATATGTCATGCTTGCTTGCCATGTTATTTGATTTTCAATTGATGATGACTGATTGATGATGTTGAACACATGCTACTGTTATATCCGAACCCTAGCACTCTGTCTTGAAAACTCCCATAGTCATGTTGTTTTGTTGTCAGCTAGGTTTACTTAATGATGAATGTTCATTACCATGCCTGATTATTGAGGATTCTATTTATGATTGTTTGTTCATCATTAATGGTTGAATATGGAAATAATAAAGCATTGCTGTATCCATTAAACTCTAATTTGTTTCCAGTTTATTTTCCCATAGTCATGCCTGTTGTTATTAGGTGTATCTGCATAATCATATTGTTGCTGCTATGCTGCTGACCATGCTATAGGTTGATGTTGAGTTTCAATGAAAATGTTCATGCCTGCTGTTTCTTAAATCCATTAGACCTGCCTAGAATATCTCCTTGAACTGTGTATGTTTTTCTGTTTAAAGCCATTTGGGGATGATGTTTAGTTGCCAGGCAAATTGGGCCTCTTGATCGGGATTGATTTTCTCATGATGTTGGTCACATAAACAAACCTGTACCAGTGCCATGTTATTATGTGTTTTGCTTGAATTTTGTTTGATGTTGATGAACCATGGAGTAGAATTGATATATGTTGCTGTTGTTTAATTTAGTTCTGCCCGGGAATCTCCTCTGCTTGTGCTTGGTCTGTTGTTAATTAATGCTGTATGATGATGATGTTGCATAAACAAACTTGTACCAATGCCATGATTGCTTGCCATGCTGTTCAAGTTTCAATTGGTGATGACTGTTTGATTGCATGATGAACATGACTTTCAAACCCTGCTGCTGTTAAACTACTTTATCCTGTCCAGGAATTTTGTCTGAATGTGTATTGGTTTGTTGCACTATTGTCATGATTAATTGTTGCTGTTCATTGGATGTTGTTTATTCGATTGCTTGAAGCTGAACTTGATACCCTGCTGATAATCCCTAAGGTTTTTCTAAAAAACAGAATGTTGAACTTCCATTGTTTATTTTGATGTTGTTCATGCTGCTTGCCAAATACTATGCTGGTTGTGTGTTCAAATGTTTGATTCTGTTTGGATGTTGACTGAACTTGTTTGAAGTTTGAACCTTGAGCCATGATGTTGAAATCCTGTTATTTTTCTTCCAGAAAATCATGCTTTTATTGTTGCATGAACATTGGCTGTTGTTTTTGCTCATGTTGCATGATACATTTCGAGGCCATGCTATTGTGTGTTTGCTGTTTGGATTTGCTTGGATGATTGATGAATACACGATGCCATGCTAATACCTTGCTAACTGTGTTTCAAACCTTAAAACCTGCCAAGATTTCGCATGAACAGATGGTGTTGGTTTGTTGTTATGTTATGGTTGTATGAAGAATGTTTATTAGATGCTATGCTGTTGTGAGTTTGTGGTTTGAATTTGTTTGGATGTTGTTGCTCATGTTGTATGTTACATTTCATAAACCATGCTGTCGAAACCCTAGAGCCAGTTCCCATATAGTCTTGTTGGCTGTTGTTGTCCTGTGCTGCATGAATGTCCTTTATGTTACCATGTTGGTCTGCACGATTTTGTTGAAATTTATTGGCCATGATGTTTGATTGAAGTTGAGTATTTGAATTGCCCTGCTGTTGTATTATGCCAAGCCCTAGTTCCCTGCATGAACCCAGAAAATATGGAAGTTCATTGGATATTATGGCTTTGTTTACTGTTTCATTGGGGCAAGCCAATCAGGACATTTCCTGGGCGCCCCTGAAACACAGTCGTTTCAATAAGTGGCCTCAGTAATTACACATTTGCCATCCTTTGACCTTGGTTTGACTACCTTTGCCTTGCCCTTGTTCATGTTTTGCCCAATATTTCATCCAACTTCAATAATTATTTTCCAATTCATTTTTCACCCAAAAATTATGAAATTTTTTACACTTGATCATGTTTGAGTCTATTATTTAATGGTGAATTTTAATTAATTTTCCAGTGGTTGGTTTTTAATTGACAATTATTTTCTCAACATGTGTGCATGAATGATACCCTTGGCCATTTCAATTGTGAAATAATGATGTTGTGCCCAATGCCTTTGAAATTTTTTAGGGTGAAACTAGACACATTGACCTTCATTTCCATATAGAGTTTGTGCATTTATCATTTGTGGATTGAGGGTTATGATTTTTTGAAGTCATGTGTTACAATTGTTGCTATGCCATGATCATGTATTTTCACAAATTTTGTTCACACACTTCCCCACATCCAAATGATCCCAAATTTTGCATGAATGATCTCTTGTATGTCTAGTTGATCTATGAATTTTCTTGGAGTTAATCATGCTGTTTTCCATTTAATTGAGAATTTTCTTCCATGCTTAGTCATTTGTTGACTTTTTGTGCTATACCTTGCCAAATCCTTTGTGAAATTCTCAAATCATATTGTATGTCCATGAAATTTCATATGTGATAACTAGACTCTTTGAGCTTTGCATTGGTGTTAATCTAATTCATTTCTCTTCTGTTTTCAAATTGATATGATTTTTTGAAGTTGACCCATGCTTGTTGACTTTCACCATGCTTACTTGAATTTGTTTTGACTTCATGATTTTATTTGACTGCCTTCCTCTCATCCAATTGCCATGAAATTTGACATGTATACCATGTTAGATGTTAGGATTGAGTGTGATTTGTTTCATGATTTTTTGAGATTGTTTGAGTTGACTTTTGAATGAAGTCTTTGCTGTTGACTTTTGTATGCTTCCTTTGCTATGCTTTGCATTCTTTTGCATATGAAATGACCTTGATGCATGATATAAGTTTGAACCCAATTGTGTTTGCTTCCTACATGATTGAGTTTGACTTTGATTGAATATTGCTTGCTGCCTTGACCTTCTTCTTTCATCTTTGACCCTAGGCTAGCCCTAGTGGTCTTCTGAGCTTACAATTGAGCTGTTGTTTCAGGTTGAGCACCCATGCTTTAAGGATCACTCAAATGTGATTGAATTTGATTGTTTGCTTGTCTATATTGTGCTAACCTTTTGTTTTGTAGGTGACTCATGTAACTTGAGTCTTGCTTTGCACAGTTGATCTTCTGTGGTTGACTGTTTCTCCATTTCCTTTGCTTTTAACTGTTTAATTGCATACTGATTTGTTTGGTTTTTCTCAGGTACCCTTTAGTTGCTTTAGTTGCTTGCTTTGCTTTTTAGCAATTGCTTTGAGGTATAATCTCTTTTACTTCATGTAGTCTGGAGTCCCGGTCTGTTATTTGACCGGGCAAACTGTCTGAAGCCCTCCTTAAGAGGCAATGCCTGTGTTTGTTTAAAATTGTCCTAAGCAGGAAAAGTCCTTCAAGTAAGGCAATCGGTGGAAGGTAGGGATAAGTAGCCTATCCCCCACTATTCAGTGTGTCCTCTCTCTGCTCCCATTACATGGTTGAAGCATCGAGATAAAAACCCAAGATCTATCGAGTCAATAAGGGGAAAGAGTTCCATCTTTCTGAACTCCCCTACTTTCTATTTGATGCTCTCCCAGGCCAGGGATAGAAGCAATGAGGCACACCCCTCATCTCCTTTCCTCTGCTTCACCTTAGCCTCTCAATGGCAAGGTTAAGAGCACACTTACCCCATTCCAGTTGGCCCTAGTGCCTAACCTCTGATGTTTGAGCCCCCTTGTTGGTGTGTTTATTTTATGCTATCTGTGTTTGTGATTGCTTTGTTTGCCTCTTTAGGCTCTAGTTGCTTGCCCTTGTGCAATAGGTTGTGCTTGGCTTGCTTCCTGTGCAAGTCAAGTCTGTGTGGCTTAACCCTTGTGTGAGCCACACTTAGAGTTGTTAGGCCGAACTACGGCAACTCTGATTCTCATGTCCAGATGAGATACGTAGGCACGAGATGCGATGTCTTGTCGAGTTTGACTAACCACTAACACTAATTCTTTTCTCTCACCCCTGTTGTGATTGAGATATCCCCTTTCTCTTGCCACTAGTTGCAATTGAGATCCCTTGCTTCCTGTGCAAGCCTTGTCTAGGATAGGTTGGCCCTTGTGCCATTTAGCTAGAAACCTTAACTTAGGGTTGACTTTGCATGACAACATCTAGGCTCGAGTCGTAGTCTCCCTAGAGTTGTGTCTCCCTCTGTTATCTGGTTAGGCTAGATCCTTTGTCCCTGCGTAGGGGAACTACATCGCCCTGATCTTCACACCAGATGAAGTATGTAGGCAGGAGATTGAGCTGATCTCTCCGGGCGCCTTTTCTTTTCTTTTTGTGTTTTGTTTGACAGTTATAGGCTGAGTCCCAGACTCCCTCTCTATCTGTTGTGTTGTTTAGGTTCGGATGCTGACGTAAGTCCAGTGATTGGCATTCAGGCTCCACGTTTGCCTCTTTTGCGTGTCGTTTAGGTTCGGATGCTGACATAAGTCCAGTGATTGGCAGTCGGGCTCCACGTTTGCCTGTGTTTTGTTTTGTTTGCGTGCGTGTCAGCCGAGCTACGAATGCTCTGATTCTTCTCTCGTCCGAGAAGATACGTATGCATAGGATACGATATCCTAGCGAGCATGTGTCGTTTCCCCAGTCCGAACTACTTCGACTCTGATGTCTATGCCTGATAGACTAAGTAGGCCCAGGATGCGACATCCTGCCGAGTCAGTTTCAGTCAGTCTCTTTTGTCTCTTTCAGCCAGTGTGTGTGTGTTTGAGCAGTGTTTAGCAACCATATTCCTTCCTTTTGTGCGTGGATCCCGTAGAGTACTACGGATGCGTAGGGTGCCTAACACCTTCCCTTCGCATAACCGACTCCCGAACCCATCCTCTTTGGTCGCGAGACCATGTTTTTTCCTAGGTTTACTTCGAGCGTTTCCTTTCCCTCTTTCGGGATAAATAACGCACGGTGGCGGCTCTGTTGTTTCTTTCTTTTCCCGCCGGTTTTTCGCGCGATGCGACAGCTGGCGACTCTGCTGGGGATACGGAGAAGTTGACCTACGCTGGTCCATCTTCCCTAGGCGAGTCTCTCCTAGCGCTCTCTAGGATTAGGGTTTTGGTTGCTTTCTGCTTGTTGTATTTTATTGCATTCATTGTATATATGTACATTTATTGTTTGCATTGATTGTGCGCATTGATGTTTGCATTTCATATTCATTATTCATTGCTGGCTGGCTGTCTGTTTTCTCTGTGTGGGGGGGGAGTCAGTCGAGGTAAAAGGTCCAATACCCAGACCATGAGTGAAAATCTAGGATGATTAGGAATAGAGTGATTCATGGGAAGCGGGTGGTATGGCGCCACTTAGCGGAACATTGATATCACGAGCAGTTCAGACCCTGGTGGGATACTGTCGTTACATACTTCGGGTGTGTATATGATAGTATTTCTGCGAAAGGTTATTTATGCTGCGTTTCTCTCAGCTTTACCCTGGCCTAGACTACACCCGTGAGTGGGGAAGGGTTATTCATTACAGGTACCGTTGGTGACTTTGGTTCTGATGGTGACTTTTGTTCAGACAGTGTTCAGTTAACCCTAAGTTGGATTTATGTTCTGATTCCGACTGAAGCTTCATTCTGATCAGAGTTTGCACAGCCAGCCGTGTCTGCATCATGTGCATCATAGCATGTTTATTTTTCAAAAGAAACGCATTGAAAAAAAAAAAAAAAAAAAAAAAAAAAAAAAAAGAGAAAAAAAAAAAAAAAACTAATCTCTGCATGCATATCATTTCTCAGGTACATTCCCGAGTCTGCCTACTGATTGAGATGGCAACAGTTCCCGAGCTGAAGCGGAAGACCTGTTCGTACAGTTTCCACCGAGAGCCGTTGACTCCGCTAGTTGAGTTGGGTAGCCTCGTGTCAGACGATCGACTGAAGAGTTTCGTTGGACGGTATGGAGATCTCTTGACAGTATTGAAGACAGTAGTAGATCCAGTGCCTCTGCAGACACTACTCCAGTTCTATGATCCAGAGCTCAGATGCTTCACCTTCCAGGATTACCAACTAGCACCTACTCTCGAAGAGTATTCCATCCTGTTGAGTATCCCTGTTCAGCATCAGGTTCCCTTCTTGGACGTCCCCAAGGAGGTCGACTTCAGATTGATTGCCAGAGCTCTCCGGTTGAGTGTTGAGGAAGTTGGTAAGATTTGGAAGCCTTGTGGGGAGGTTGTTGGTCTACCGTTGAAGTTTCTGTTGAGAATTGCCAGAATTGAAGCAGATAAGGGGAATTGGGAAGTTTTTCACGCACAGCTAGCTGCCATGATCTATGGGATCATCCTATTTCCTAGTATGCCGAACTTCATAGACCATGCTGCCATCAGCATTTTCATCAGAGGGAATCCAGTCCCTACCCTCCTTGCAGACACTTACTATGCCATCCACAGTCGGCATGGTAAGGGTGGAGCCATCAGATGCTGCTTACCTCTTCTGTACAAGTGGTTCATGTCACTTCTGCCAGCCAGCGGACCATTTGTGGATGCCCAGAGCACTCTGAAGTGGACTCAGAGGGTCATGTCGCTCACTTCCTACGACATCAGGTGGCAGTCGTACCGGATGGACGTGAAGGATGTTATCTTGAGCTGTGGTGAATTCCGGGGTGTGCCACTCATAGGAACCAAGGGTTGCATCAATTACAACCCAGTTCTCTCCCTTCGCCAGCTAGGGTTTGTCATGAGTAGAAGACCGCTCGAAGCTGAGATAGCTGAGAGTTTCTGTTTCGAGAAGAAGGATGACCCTGCTAAGTTGGAGCAGTTAGGGAAGGCCTGGAGAGATGTTGGAGTAAAGGATGGATCCGTCTTAGGGAAGAAGTTTGCCATTGCGATGCCCGATTACACCGATTGGGTAAAGAAGAGAGTGGAAACTTTGCTGCTTCCCTACGATAGGATGGAGTCGTTGCAAGAGCAACCACCCTTGGTACTTGCTGATAGTGTGCCTGCTGAGCACTATAAGTTAGCCCTGATGGAGAGTCGGCGTCTGAGGGAGAAGGAGCAAAACACTCAGATGGAGTTGTACAAAGCTCAGGCCGATAAGCTGCATTTGGCCCATCAACTCAGGGAAGTGCAAGGAGAGGATGCTAGTAGAGCGAGGGGGAAGAAGAGATCATATGAAGAGATGGAATCCCTGATGGATGCAGAGCATAGGGAATGTCTGAGATTACAGAGAGTGGAAGTCAGTTATCAAAAGAAAATCAGAGACTTGGAGAAGCAACTCAAGGACAAAGACAGTCAGTTGAAGAAGGAGATGGAGTTGAGACAGAAGTCGGAGGAGTATCTCGGAGGAGAAGTCTTGGAGCTGAGGAGACAGTTGAAAGAGAAGATCACTCCGCTACCAGATTGTTCAGAATGTTCACTGCTGATAGACCAGTGTCATTACCTGAAGACCCTCATTCCAGAAGACCGTCTGCCTTAGACTATATCTTTGTTTTGTATTTTTGTTGCTGAATCACCTCCAGGCTTGTTGGATGGGATTCATTTGTTTGTAATCCATCTCTCTCGGATCTTTTTATTGAGAATCACCACCAGACTTGTTGGATGGGTTTCTTTTTCTTTGTACTCTGTTTTCGAAAATTCAGTTGTATGACTTCTTTTGTACCCTTATTCATATATAAGGCTGTTGATTTTCTCTGTTGATCTCTTTTTCCCTGTATCTGTTTATCTCTTGTTGCTGCAGGTTGCCATCTTTTTTCAAGATGAGTCAGACTCCTTGAATGCCTGAGAAATGAGCATCTCATGTGCATCATGCATATCATTAGACATCATAATCATATCATTTGCATAACAGGTGTTCTTGTGCAGTCTTCTCACTGTGGGTTCCTGTGTTCAGGCAGGATAGCTGATCAGAGACAACACCGCTACTCAACGAGGCTCAACCATCAACGCAACATGGATCAGGTGCAAGCCGAGTTGGCAGAAATGAGGGCTAGCATGGCCCAATTTATTCACATGATGCAAGGGGTTGCACAAGGTCAAGAAGAACTCCGAGCATTGGTCCAGAGGCAAGAAGCTGTATTGCCACCGCCCAACCAGCCTTTGCAAGAAGGAAACCCAGTTCCTGACGTTCCTGCCGCTGCTATTCCCGTCAACCACTATGCTGTAGGAGAAGAGTTGAGGGGTATCCGGGTTGACGGTCAACCAATTGTTCCAGATGCTGTTAGTCCCAGAGTCATCCATGCTCCGGTCCGTAACAGAATTCCGATTGTTGACAGACAGGAGGATCTGTTTACTATGCTCAGCGAAGACGACAACATGTTGGGTAGAAATGATGCGAGAGATCGCAAAGTAGAGGCCCTAGCTGAGAAAATCAGAGCAATGGAATGTCAAAACTCTCTCGGTTTTGACGTTACAAACATGGGATTGGTTGAAGGACTCAGAATCCCGCACAAATTCAAGGCGCCGTCATTCGACAAATACAACGGTACCTCTTGCCCTCGCACCCATGTGCAGGCGTACTATAGAAAGATATCCGCATATACAGACGATGAGAAGATGTGGATGTATTTCTTCCAGGATAGTCTATCTGGGGCGTCCTTGGACTGGTATATGGAATTGAAGCGGGATTCAATTCGGTGCTGGAGAGACCTGGGTGAGGCGTTCCTCAGGCAGTACAAGCACAACATGGACATGGCTCCGACCAGAACTCAGTTGCAAAGCTTATGTCAGAAGAACAATGAAAGTTTCAAAGAGTACGCCCAGAGATGGCGCGAACTAGCTGCGAGAGTTCAACCCCCTATGCTAGAAAGGGAGTTGACTGACATGTTCATTAGCACTCTACAAGGTGTCTATATGGATCGGATGGGAAGCTGCCCATTCGGAAGCTTTTCTGACGTCGTAATCTGCGGCGAAAGAACTGAGAGCCTGATCAAGGCTGGGAGGATCCACGATACTGGTTCCTCGTCGTCATCAAAGAAACCCTTCTCTGGGGCACCTCGCCGTAGAGAAGGAGAAACCAACGCTGTACAGCACAGAGGGAGTGCTTACAGAGCCAACAACAGGGACCAGTATCGTCCAATCGCTGCAGTGACCATTCCTGCACCTCAACCGCGTCCACAACAACAGAGAGTTCAACAACAACCGCAACAACCGCAACGACCTCAACAACAGCAGCAACAGCAGCAACGTCCTTTTCAGCAGAGACAGAGATTGAATCCTGATAGGAGATTTGACCCTCTGCCCATGTCGTACGCAGAACTACTACCCGAGCTACTCCGGCTAGGGTTTGTAGAGTTGCGTACGATGGCAACTCCTACTGTGCTGCCACCCGGCTACGATGCCAATGTAAGATGTGACTTTCACTCTGGGGCACCAGGCCACCATACTGAAAGATGCCGGGCGTTTCAGCACAAGGTTCAGGATCTGATTGATTCCAAGACAATCAACTTCTCTCCGGTTCCGAATGTGGTAAACAATCCTATGCCGCAACATGGGGGGCATAGGGTTAATAACATTGAAGATGGAGAGGCTGAAGATCTGGTTGTGAATGTTGAAGATGTCCAGACTTCCTTACTGATTGTCAAGGACCGATTGCTAAAGGGGGGTGTTGACCCAGGTTGTTCAGAAGATTGTTTGGGCTGTTCAGAGGCCATGGACGGTTGTGACCAGTTGAAGACTGGTATTCAGAGGTTAATGGACGAAGGCTGTCTACAGTTTAGCCGTGCTACCAGAGATAATGGGGCAGTGTCTACTGTCACCATTTTTTATAAGCCGGCTGAAGGAAGAGGACGTGGGGCTGTCAGTACACCCACCACCAGCAATACTCCGGTTACCATTTCTGCTCCGGTAACCATCAGAGCACCTGCTACTATTGTGGCGTCCGGCAGAGGACAAGTTGGAAATAGTAGAGCTGTGCCCTGGAGTTATGACAATGCCTATCGCCGAGATAGGAGGGCTGGTAACCAGACAAGGTCGGTTGTTCAAACGCCAGTTACGATCAGTGCTCCTGTGAGGATCCCTGCTGTTACAAGTCCTGTGGTGGACAATGTCGGAGGACAGGGAGGCTTCACAAGGAGTGGACGACTGTTTGCGCCTCAGCCTGTGAGGGATGCTGCTGCTGAGTCATCCGCAAGAGCTAAGGGCAAACAGGCAGTGGTTGACGAAGAACCGGCTCAGAAGGAGGCTGAGGGTTCTTTTCAGAAAGATGTTGAGGAGTTCATGAAGATCATCAAAAAGAGTGATTACAAGATTGTTGATCAACTCAACCAGACTCCGTCGAAGATCTCGATACTCTCCTTGCTGATGTGTTCTGAGGCACATCGGGACGCTCTGTTGAAGATGCTGAATATGGCATACGTCCCGCAAGAGATATCGGTCAACCAGCTGGAGGGTGTTCTAGCAAACGTGAGTACCAGGCATGGTGTAGGTTTCACTGACCTAGACTTGACGCCTGAGGGCCGTAATCACAACAAAGCCTTGCACATCACTATGGAGTGCAAGGGCGCTGTTCTATCTCACGTGCTAGTGGACACCGGGTCGTCCCTGAATGTCCTTCCGAAGCAAATACTGAAGAAGATTGATGTCGAGGGAGTCGTGCTCACTCCCAGTGACCTGATCGTGCGTGCATTCGACGGATCCAAACGGTCTGTGTTTGGTGAAGTCACATTGCCAGTGAAGATAGGTCCTGAGACCTTTGACATCGTATTTTATGTGATGGACATTCAGCCTGCTTACAGCTGTTTGTTGGGGCGTCCTTGGATACACGCCGCTGGAGCAGTCTCGTCAACTCTCCATCAGAAACTCAAATACGTCTGGAACGGTCAGATTGTGACCGTCTGCGGTGAAGAGGAGATTCTGGTGAGTCATCTCTCCTCATTCAAGTATGTTGAGGTGGATGGCGAAATCCACGAAACCCTGTGCCAGGCATTCGAGACTGTGGCATTAGAAGGTGTAGCTTGTGCAGAGCAGAGGAAGCCAGGTGCTTCAATATCATCGTACAAGCAAGCCAAAGAGGTTGTTGACTCCGGTAAGGCTGAAGGCTGGGGCAAGATGGTTGACTTGCCTGTAAAAGAAGACAAATTCGGCATTGGGTACGAGCCTCTCGCAGTAGAGCAGCATGTACAAGCAGGTCCGAGCACCTTCACCAGCGCTGGGCTGATGAACCATGGGGACGTCTTTGCTACTAATGGTGAGGACTGTGGTTGTGATTTGGATGTCTGGGTCCGCCCTTGTGCACCAGGCGAGGTCATCAACAACTGGACAGCAGAAGAAGTGGTCCAAGTTACTCTACTGACAGAGTAATTTTCTTTTGTTTATCATTTTGCATGAAAACCCTACGTTCCGCCCAGGGCGTAGTGGTTCATTGTAGGGCCACATCATGTTCTCAATGTTTATAAATAAAGGACGTTTTTTTCAATCAAATTTTGAGATCTCTGTCTTTCTATTTTCTGTTTTTCCACTTTTTCAAAATATTAAAAATGGCAATGTTTTTGTTTTTTGTGACTTTATTGAAATCTTTTTTCTAAAAACAAAACATTAAACATGCAGAAGTGATCTTTTGGCACCCACTGTGAACGACTCTGTTATGGCTCAGTATGATTTCAACAATCCCATCTACCAAGCTGAAGAGGAGAGTGAGGAAGACAGTGAACTCCCTGCAGAATTGGTCAGACTACTGAAGCAAGAGGAAAGGGTCATCCAACCTCACCAGGAAGAGTTGGAAATTGTCAATCTAGGTACCGAAGACGCCAGAAGAGAGATCAAGATTGGGGCTGCTTTAGAAGACTCTGTCAAGAGGAGGCTAATCGAGATGCTGAAAGAATATGTGGAAATATTCGCCTGGTCATACCAAGATATGCCGGGTTTGGATACAGACATTGTGGTGCATCGGTTACCTCTCAGAGAAGAATGCCTGTCGGTCAAGCAGAAGCTTCGCAGAACTAGTCCTGATATGGCTGTCAAGATCAAAGAAGAGGTTCAAAAGCAGTGGGACGCAGGTTTCCTGGCTGTTACAAGTTACCCACCTTGGGTTGCCAACATCGTTCCAGTGCCAAAGAAGGATGGCAAAGTCAGAATGTGTGTCGATTACCGGGATCTGAACAGGGCAAGTCCAAAAGATGATTTCCCATTACCTCACATTGATGTATTGGTGGATAATACGGCTCAATCCTCGGTATTCTCTTTCATGGACGGTTTCTCAGGCTACAACCAGATCAAGATGGCGCCAGAGGACATGGAAAAGACGACATTCATTACACCTTGGGGCACGTTCTGCTACAAAGTGATGCCATTTGGGCTGAAGAATGCCGGTGCTACCTATCAGAGGGCAATGACGACTCTCTTTCATGACATGATGCACAACGAAATCGAAGTGTACGTGGATGATATGATTGCGAAGTCGCAGACGGAAGAGGAGCACCTGGTTAATCTGCAGAAGTTGTTTGACAGACTGGTCAAGTTCAAACTGAGGCTGAATCCGAACAAGTGTACGTTCGGGGTGAGATCCGGGAAGCTCTTAGGCTTCATTGTCAGTGAGAAAGGGATTGAGGTTGATCCAGCTAAAGTCAAAGCTATTCAAGAGATGCCTGAACCGAAGACGGAAAAGCAAGTCCGTGGGTTTTTAGGGAGATTGAACTACATTGCAAGGTTCATATCTCATCTAACTGCTACATGTGAACCAATTTTCAAACTACTCAGAAAGAATCAGGCGATCAAATGGAATGATGACTGTCAGGAAGCTTTTGACAAAATCAAAGAATACTTGCAAAACCCTCCAATCCTTATTCCTCCAGTTCCTGGGAGACCACTGATCATGTACCTATCAGTCACCGAGACTTCGATGGGGTGTGTATTGGGTCAGCATGACGAGTCTGGTCGAAAAGAGCATGCCATATACTACCTAAGCAAAAAGTTTACCGACTGTGAAACAAGATATTCACTGCTCGAGAAAACTTGCTGTGCTTTGGCCTGGGCTGCTCGCCGACTAAGGCAGTATATGTTGAACCATACTACTCTGTTGATTTCTAGGATGGATCCAGTCAAATACATCTTTGAGAAGCCAGCTCTCACCGGACGTGTTGCCCGTTGGCAGATGATCTTAACAGAGTATGACATTCAGTACACGTCTCAGAAGGCCATCAAAGGTAGTATTCTGTCAGACTATCTTGCCGAACAACCGATCGACGATTATCAGCCTATGATGTTTGAATTCCCTGATGAGGACATCATGTATCTGAAGGCGAAAGACTGTGAAGAGCCGCTTGTTGAGGAAGGACCTGATCCTGATGACAAGTGGACACTGATGTTTGATGGGGCCGTGAATATGAACGGTAACGGTGTTGGGGCAGTGTTGATCAATCCCAAAGGTGCTCATATACCTTTCTCTGCCAGATTGACTTTCGATGTCACCAACAATGAAGCTGAGTACGAGGCTTGTATCATGGGGATAGAAGAAGCCATTGATCTGAGAATCAAAACACTTGATATATTTGGAGATTCAGCTCTAGTGATCAATCAGGTCAATGGAGATTGGAATACAAACCAGCCACATCTGATTCCGTATAGAGATTACACCAGAAGAATACTGACGTTCTTCAAGAAGGTGAAGTTGTATCATGTCCCGCGAGACGAGAATCAGATGGCTGATGCCTTGGCTACTTTATCTTCCATGATAAAGGTTCATTGGTGGAATCAGGTGCCACATGTTGCTGTGAATCGACTCGAGAGGCCTGCATATGTGTTTGCAGCCGAGTCCGTTAATGCTATTGATGATAAGCCGTGGTATTATGACATCAAGAACTTCCTCAAGACTCAAGAGTATCCTGAGGGTGCGTCGAAGAATGATAGGAAGACCCTGAGAAGGCTTGCTGGAAGCTTTTATCTGAATCAGGATGATGTGCTATACAAGCGGAACTTTGACATGGTCTTGCTCAGATGCGTGGATAGACACGAAGCAGACATGTTAATGCAAGAAGTGCATGAGGGTTCGTTTGGTACCCACGCTGGTGGTCATGCAATGTCGAAGAAATTGCTGAGAGCCGGTTATTATTGGATGACTATGGAATCCGATTGCTTCAAATACGCTCGAAAGTGCCACAAGTGTCAGATCTATGCCGACAAGGTGCATGTACCACCAAGCCCGTTGAATGTCATGAACTCGCCTTGGCCGTTCGCCATGTGGGGCATTGACATGATTGGGAGGATTGAACCAACTGCTTCTAATGGACATCGCTTCATCTTGGTTGCGATCGATTACTTCACCAAATGGGTGGAAGCAGCTTCCTATGCCAACGTCACCAAACAAGTGGTTGCCCGGTTCATCAAGAAGGAAATCATCTGTCGTTATGGAGTTCCCGAGAGAATCATCACTGACAATGGTTCGAATCTCAATAACAAAATGATGAAAGACTTATGCAGAGATTTCAAGATTGAACATCACAATTCTTCTCCTTACAGACCAAAGATGAATGGTGCTGTAGAGGCAGCTAACAAAAACATCAAGAAGATTGTGCAGAAAATGGTCGTTACGTACAAAGATTGGCATGAGATGTTGCCTTTCGCTTTGCATGGATACCGTACCTCAGTACGTACGTCGACCGGGGCAACCCCCTACTCCCTTGTGTATGGTATGGAAGCAGTCCTACCAGTTGAGGTTGAGATCCCTTCTCTGAGGGTATTATTGGATGTCAAGCTGGACGAAGCCGAGTGGATTCGTACAAGGTTTAATGAGTTAAGCCTTATCGAAGAAAGACGGTTAGCAGCTGTGTGCCATGGGCAGTTGTATCAGAGAAGGATGAAGCGAGCCTTTGATCAGAAAGTGCGTCCTCGGACATTTCAAACTGGCGATCTAGTTTTGAAGAGGATCCTTCCTCCCGGTACAGATAACAGGGGCAAGTGGACTCCTAATTACGAAGGTCCATATGTTGTGAAGAAGGTCTTCTCCGGTGGAGCCTTGATGCTTACAACTATGGACGGTGAAGATTTTCCTTCCCCTGTCAACTCAGATGTAGTCAAAAAATACTTCGCGTAAATTGACCCGCTGGACAAAAAGAACAAAATAGTCCAGGCAAAAATGGGCATCCCGGCGAACCAAAAACAGAAAGAAAAGGTTCGGGCAAAAGTTAGGGATAAAAATTGAAAAAATTGTACACCCGGTAAGTCGAAAACCCGCAAGGGCGGCTTAGGCAAAAATGGGTATCCCGGTGGATTGAAAACCCGAAAGGGCGATCCAGGCAAAAGAGGGATTAAAGCGAAGACTACATTCTGAGTCATCTGTACTTCGTCATGCTTCGTCAGCTGCCATCTCCAAAGATGTGATCGGTCCAGTCATTCTTCTCAGAAAGCAAGGAATTGGGAGGAAACTGATGATCTATGAGTTATAACAGAGTTGGGAAACAGTGGATGCCGTGTTCACATTGCCATTAGGATAGTTTATTTTTTCCTTTTGTGCGCAATTACCTCTTTCTAGGAATTGCTTCCCAATGTACTTGCCTTTTCAGGCACACTTTCAATCAATAAAAGTCGTTATTCAGATAAATTGCTCTCCTGTTTTTACTTTTACTGTTTTGTTTGCAAAAAACGTCCGAATTTTTGATAAACATTGCATCTAAAAACATGAAGGCTAAACAATGACGTGCAGAAAGATTAAAACATTTGAAAATCATTTTGAATGTTGAGGACACTTGAGCGTATCTTGTCCATGTACTCCCTGGGGCATCTGTCGTTCCGATTCGCAGGTCGTCACCTGTGAGTATTCTCCCCGGTAAGGTCGTCGCCTGTGAGCACTCTCCAGCAGTGCTTTCCCCAGACAGAATCATTACCCTAGTCTATGGATTGTTCAAGCCTTCCCCAGCGAAGCAGTCATTTCTCCAGCGGAGATTATCCTACCAGAGGATTGGATGAGTTATCGTGGCAGATCGATATCCGCATCCCCAGCTGAGTTGATTTCTACTCGTGAATATTGTGGGTCGTCCCCGGCGGAGTAGCAGTTATTCCCCAAAGCAGTCTGTTTTATCTGAGGTTTGCATGAAGCCTCATCCCCAAAGAGTCGCCTGATTTAGCTCCCCCAGCGGAGTTTTTATTTCCCCAAGCGGAATTTTTGTGGATCGATTGGGCTATCCCCAGTAGGTTTCCCTCTGTTTTCCCCCAGCAGAGTTGATTCATTGCTCCCCAGCGTGTTGCTTTGCTTTCCCCTAGTGGATTTGTATTGTTGGCTCCCCAGCAGTTGCCCTCTTTTTCCCTAGTGGATTTGTCTTGAAGATTTCCTCAGCACAGTCGTCCTGTGTATTTCTCCCCGCAGAGTTCTTATCATATTGCATTGCATATAGTAATCATTGCATCCTCAAAATTGCGTAGCATTTCCATCCCATATGGAGCATTACGCCATAGAAAAATTCAAACATATGCATTCATGTGTTCGATACCACATCAGACCGCATCCCCGGCAGAAGCGGATCATTTTGTTCAAAATCAGCACCAGTCTGCTACATTTGCTTCGACGGCATTCGGAATTGATTATCCCCACAGAGGTTTATTTCCCTCACCCGATGGTGACAGAGGTTTATTTCCTCACCCGATGGTGACAGAAGTTTGTTTCTCCCCAGTGAGACTCCCAGCAAGTGATCAGCCTTGTTTCAACTTATCCCAGATTCTATTCTGGTGATATCAGTAAGAGTCACGTCAACACCCGCGTGTGTCTTCTTTGTGTTGGTGTCGGTAAACGCCATTGCTTCGGTGTCGGTAAACATCGAGTTCCACCCAGTCATCGGTAAATGTCTGGTCATTTTTTGGTGTCGGTAAACGCCATTGCTTCGGTGTCAGTAAACATCGAATATTTCTTTCAGTCATCGGTAAATGTCTGATAATCCCCAACAGAAATCCCCAGTAGAGTCATCGGTAAATGTCTTGTCTGGTTTTCAGTTGCAAATATCTGTTTGTCTTTCCCCAATAAATTTCTCATCCCAGTCATCGGTAAATGTCTGGTCATTCTTTTGATGTCGGTAAACATCATCTTTCGATGTCGGTAAACATCGTGTCTCACCCAGTCATCGGTAAATGTCTGGTCATTCTTTTGATGTCGGTAAACATCATCTTTCGATGTCGGTAAACATCGTGTCTCACCCAGTCATCGGTAAATGTCTGGTCATTCTTTTGATGTCGGTAAACATCATCTTTCGATGTCGGTAAACATCGTGTCTCACCCAGTCATCGGTAAATGTCTGGTCATTCTTTTGATGTCGGTAAACATCATCTTTCGATGTCGGTAAACATCGTGTCTCACCCAGTCATCGGTAAATGTCTGGTCATTTCTTTGTTCTCTTGTTAATAAAATCAGAATCCCCAGAAGTCGTCGGTAAACGTCTTGTCTGGTATCACCACAAAGATTTTGTTCCTCCCCAAGCGGAGATGCCATCGGTAAATGGCCCAGTTTCTTCGATATCGGTAAATATCGAATTCCCAGTTGCAGCAGCCATCGGTAAATGGTCTTGCTAAGTTGACATCGGTAAATGTCCAATTTCTTTGAAGCCACCATCGGTAAATGGTCTTGCTTCTTTTCTACATCAAATTTGTTTCCCAGCAGCCATCGGTAAATGGTCTGGCTGAAGTTGATATTGGTAAATATCAAGGTCCCAGTTTTAACCATCGGTAAATGGTTTGCTTTTCAGAAGTTTGTTGTCCCCAGCCGCCATCGGTAGATGGTTGTGCTGAAGTTGATATCGGTAAATATCAAGGTTCCAGTTTCTTCAACCATCGGTAAATGGTTTTGCTTTTCTGAAGCTGTCTTGCAGTTTGTCATCGGTAAATGACGTGGTTCACATGTATCTCATCCAGCCGGTGCAAATTTCTACGGTTCTTTTGTATTCAATCCCTGTTTACCCTGAAAGTCTGACAGCCATTGCTATCATCCGTTCGGGTTCCCAGCTGATTGAATAGGGGCAGCTGTAGCACCTCAAATTTGCACCTATCATTGTACATATCATTTCATATTAGGTCATAGCATATCATAACCCATTGCATAACATTTGCATTGTTTCTCAGTTGCCTCAAGAGCAAGCAAGCAAGAATTAGGTCAAACTGATCAGGAGATCAGTCTACCAATCAAGCAAGGTTGCTTCTCAAGGAATCAAAGCCCTAAGGTTTGCCCAACAAATTCACATGACTTGGAGGTCTATTTGAAGTGTTCAAGTCAAGGGTTGAAGGCTCAGAGGTCAACAGTCAATGCACAGGCAGGCAGAAAACCCTAAACAGTCAACAATCAATCAAAGCAGTGGATGGTGGCCATTCTTGTGGAATTTGGGCACCATGGTCAATAATCAAGAGTTCATTTGTCTTGGGACATCATTTGAAGTCAAGGTCTCAAGGAACTAGGGTTTGGAATTCATCAGAAGTGCACAGTCAAGTCCAAAACCCTAGAAAGTCAAAGTTGGTCAACTGTGGTTGATTCTTTGGATTTGATGGATGGAAATGGTTTGAAGGAGCTTATTCATGTCCTAATAGGCCTCATATATCATGGCAATCAATATCATTGAAGAATCAAGTCAAACAGAAGATTTTCCAGAAATAGAAACTGGACCTGTAATTTCAACTGCCAAAAATAGAAACTTCTTGATCCTCAACTTGCATCATGATACAAGCTCCAAATGAATTTTTGCCCAACATGAAAGTTGAAGATCTTGTTCTCCCATTTTCAAAAAGTCCAAGAACTCTCAAATCCCATGTGCGGTTGTCAAGATATGATCCAATCATTTTCATCAATTTGTGAACTTCAACTGAGCATATCTCCCAAACCATAAGGCCAAATTTGGTGGGGTTTTTTCCTACAAACCACATTTTTCATCCTCTTTCCAAAAATATAAATTTCATGACCTAAAACCTTGCCAATCAAAATGACATTTTTGGACCTATTCCTTTAAAATTCAAAGTTTGACCCAAGTTTGACTTTTTGCTTCTTTGATTTTTTCTTGACTTGGCCAATTGGAATCCATTTTATACCACATTTGTGACATGTTCCAGCTCCTAACTCATCATCATACCACCATTTTCCCATCATTTTGGCCTAAAGTGCAAAGTTGTCAAAATATGCAATTGGTTTCAATAAGCAAGTACATGTTAGCAATTGATGTGCAGCCACAAAGCAGCAGAAATGCAGTCTGTATGCAGCATGATTGCAGGCCCACACGACCAATCTGCACACCTCCATTTTCATTTGTACCAATTTAGCAAAAAATGAAAATAAGTTCTTTAAGGCTAAGCAAGCTTAGCATGTGATTAGTGGAGCATAAACAGACCCATATAAGCCTTCCTTCTGTCCAAACAAACCCTAGTTTTTACAGCCTACACACAGAAAACACACTCTCACTCTCTTCTTGCAAATTGGCAATTGGAAAAATTCTGAGCAGATCCTCAAAGCACACAAGTTCCTCTTGTTTCCTTCATTATCTAGACAACATCTTGAGCACATTCTCATCATCATTTCTCAACTGAAACACCTTCCCTAGCTCTGCATCTTCAAGAGCACTGTTGAGGGCAGATTTTAGGCTGGACCAGGTTATGTGTTCTTGAGCTAATTTTCTGCAAGCATTCAACCTTTGGAAGCTGTGTGACTACCTGTTTCGAGCTATATCCCTCAATCCATCACTATTTCCAGCTTTTCTTCAAAAACAAGTTAGTTTTCAGTCCTCTCCTTTCTCCAAACTATATCATGTTTTTGGTAGGTCTTATCATGCTGAGTACACTACAATTTATTTTACCTGAAATGATGATGTTATGAGGGAGAAATCCGGATTTGTATTTTTTGTGCATGAAGTTGTTCTTACCCGATTCTTGAAAACTATGGTGTATTAGTGGTCATGTTTGAGGGATATGTCATGCTTGCTTGCCATGTTATTTGATTTTCAATTGATGATGACTGATTGATGATGTTGAACACATGCTACTGTTATATCCGAACCCTAGCACTCTGTCTTGAAAACTCCCATAGTCATGTTGTTTTGTTGTCAGCTAGGTTTACTTAATGATGAATGTTCATTACCATGCCTGATTATTGAGGATTCTATTTATGATTGTTTGTTCATCATTAATGGTTGAATATGGAAATAATAAAGCATTGCTGTATCCATTAAACTCTAATTTGTTTCCAGTTTATTTTCCCATAGTCATGCCTGTTGTTATTAGGTGTATCTGCATAATCATATTGTTGCTGCTATGCTGCTGACCATGCTATAGGTTGATGTTGAGTTTCAATGAAAATGTTCATGCCTGCTGTTTCTTAAATCCATTAGACCTGCCTAGAATATCTCCTTGAACTGTGTATGTTTTTCTGTTTAAAGCCATTTGGGGATGATGTTTAGTTGCCAGGCAAATTGGGCCTCTTGATCGGGATTGATTTTCTCATGATGTTGGTCACATAAACAAACCTGTACCAGTGCCATGTTATTATGTGTTTTGCTTGAATTTTGTTTGATGTTGATGAACCATGGAGTAGAATTGATATATGTTGCTGTTGTTTAATTTAGTTCTGCCCGGGAATCTCCTCTGCTTGTGCTTGGTCTGTTGTTAATTAATGCTGTATGATGATGATGTTGCATAAACAAACTTGTACCAATGCCATGATTGCTTGCCATGCTGTTCAAGTTTCAATTGGTGATGACTGTTTGATTGCATGATGAACATGACTTTCAAACCCTGCTGCTGTTAAACTACTTTATCCTGTCCAGGAATTTTGTCTGAATGTGTATTGGTTTGTTGCACTATTGTCATGATTAATTGTTGCTGTTCATTGGATGTTGTTTATTCGATTGCTTGAAGCTGAACTTGATACCCTGCTGATAATCCCTAAGGTTTTTCTAAAAAACAGAATGTTGAACTTCCATTGTTTATTTTGATGTTGTTCATGCTGCTTGCCAAATACTATGCTGGTTGTGTGTTCAAATGTTTGATTCTGTTTGGATGTTGACTGAACTTGTTTGAAGTTTGAACCTTGAGCCATGATGTTGAAATCCTGTTATTTTTCTTCCAGAAAATCATGCTTTTATTGTTGCATGAACATTGGCTGTTGTTTTTGCTCATGTTGCATGATACATTTCGAGGCCATGCTATTGTGTGTTTGCTGTTTGGATTTGCTTGGATGATTGATGAATACACGATGCCATGCTAATACCTTGCTAACTGTGTTTCAAACCTTAAAACCTGCCAAGATTTCGCATGAACAGATGGTGTTGGTTTGTTGTTATGTTATGGTTGTATGAAGAATGTTTATTAGATGCTATGCTGTTGTGAGTTTGTGGTTTGAATTTGTTTGGATGTTGTTGCTCATGTTGTATGTTACATTTCATAAACCATGCTGTCGAAACCCTAGAGCCAGTTCCCATATAGTCTTGTTGGCTGTTGTTGTCCTGTGCTGCATGAATGTCCTTTATGTTACCATGTTGGTCTGCACGATTTTGTTGAAATTTATTGGCCATGATGTTTGATTGAAGTTGAGTATTTGAATTGCCCTGCTGTTGTATTATGCCAAGCCCTAGTTCCCTGCATGAACCCAGAAAATATGGAAGTTCATTGGATATTATGGCTTTGTTTACTGTTTCATTGGGGCAAGCCAATCAGGACATTTCCTGGGCGCCCCTGAAACACAGTCGTTTCAATAAGTGGCCTCAGTAATTACACATTTGCCATCCTTTGACCTTGGTTTGACTACCTTTGCCTTGCCCTTGTTCATGTTTTGCCCAATATTTCATCCAACTTCAATAATTATTTTCCAATTCATTTTTCACCCAAAAATTATGAAATTTTTTACACTTGATCATGTTTGAGTCTATTATTTAATGGTGAATTTTAATTAATTTTCCAGTGGTTGGTTTTTAATTGACAATTATTTTCTCAACATGTGTGCATGAATGATACCCTTGGCCATTTCAATTGTGAAATAATGATGTTGTGCCCAATGCCTTTGAAATTTTTTAGGGTGAAACTAGACACATTGACCTTCATTTCCATATAGAGTTTGTGCATTTATCATTTGTGGATTGAGGGTTATGATTTTTTGAAGTCATGTGTTACAATTGTTGCTATGCCATGATCATGTATTTTCACAAATTTTGTTCACACACTTCCCCACATCCAAATGATCCCAAATTTTGCATGAATGATCTCTTGTATGTCTAGTTGATCTATGAATTTTCTTGGAGTTAATCATGCTGTTTTCCATTTAATTGAGAATTTTCTTCCATGCTTAGTCATTTGTTGACTTTTTGTGCTATACCTTGCCAAATCCTTTGTGAAATTCTCAAATCATATTGTATGTCCATGAAATTTCATATGTGATAACTAGACTCTTTGAGCTTTGCATTGGTGTTAATCTAATTCATTTCTCTTCTGTTTTCAAATTGATATGATTTTTTGAAGTTGACCCATGCTTGTTGACTTTCACCATGCTTACTTGAATTTGTTTTGACTTCATGATTTTATTTGACTGCCTTCCTCTCATCCAATTGCCATGAAATTTGACATGTATACCATGTTAGATGTTAGGATTGAGTGTGATTTGTTTCATGATTTTTTGAGATTGTTTGAGTTGACTTTTGAATGAAGTCTTTGCTGTTGACTTTTGTATGCTTCCTTTGCTATGCTTTGCATTCTTTTGCATATGAAATGACCTTGATGCATGATATAAGTTTGAACCCAATTGTGTTTGCTTCCTACATGATTGAGTTTGACTTTGATTGAATATTGCTTGCTGCCTTGACCTTCTTCTTTCATCTTTGACCCTAGGCTAGCCCTAGTGGTCTTCTGAGCTTACAATTGAGCTGTTGTTTCAGGTTGAGCACCCATGCTTTAAGGATCACTCAAATGTGATTGAATTTGATTGTTTGCTTGTCTATATTGTGCTAACCTTTTGTTTTGTAGGTGACTCATGTAACTTGAGTCTTGCTTTGCACAGTTGATCTTCTGTGGTTGACTGTTTCTCCATTTCCTTTGCTTTTAACTGTTTAATTGCATACTGATTTGTTTGGTTTTTCTCAGGTACCCTTTAGTTGCTTTAGTTGCTTGCTTTGCTTTTTAGCAATTGCTTTGAGGTATAATCTCTTTTACTTCATGTAGTCTGGAGTCCCGGTCTGTTATTTGACCGGGCAAACTGTCTGAAGCCCTCCTTAAGAGGCAATGCCTGTGTTTGTTTAAAATTGTCCTAAGCAGGAAAAGTCCTTCAAGTAAGGCAATCGGTGGAAGGTAGGGATAAGTAGCCTATCCCCCACTATTCAGTGTGTCCTCTCTCTGCTCCCATTACATGGTTGAAGCATCGAGATAAAAACCCAAGATCTATCGAGTCAATAAGGGGAAAGAGTTCCATCTTTCTGAACTCCCCTACTTTCTATTTGATGCTCTCCCAGGCCAGGGATAGAAGCAATGAGGCACACCCCTCATCTCCTTTCCTCTGCTTCACCTTAGCCTCTCAATGGCAAGGTTAAGAGCACACTTACCCCATTCCAGTTGGCCCTAGTGCCTAACCTCTGATGTTTGAGCCCCCTTGTTGGTGTGTTTATTTTATGCTATCTGTGTTTGTGATTGCTTTGTTTGCCTCTTTAGGCTCTAGTTGCTTGCCCTTGTGCAATAGGTTGTGCTTGGCTTGCTTCCTGTGCAAGTCAAGTCTGTGTGGCTTAACCCTTGTGTGAGCCACACTTAGAGTTGTTAGGCCGAACTACGGCAACTCTGATTCTCATGTCCAGATGAGATACGTAGGCACGAGATGCGATGTCTTGTCGAGTTTGACTAACCACTAACACTAATTCTTTTCTCTCACCCCTGTTGTGATTGAGATATCCCCTTTCTCTTGCCACTAGTTGCAATTGAGATCCCTTGCTTCCTGTGCAAGCCTTGTCTAGGATAGGTTGGCCCTTGTGCCATTTAGCTAGAAACCTTAACTTAGGGTTGACTTTGCATGACAACATCTAGGCTCGAGTCGTAGTCTCCCTAGAGTTGTGTCTCCCTCTGTTATCTGGTTAGGCTAGATCCTTTGTCCCTGCGTAGGGGAACTACATCGCCCTGATCTTCACACCAGATGAAGTATGTAGGCAGGAGATTGAGCTGATCTCTCCGGGCGCCTTTTCTTTTCTTTTTGTGTTTTGTTTGACAGTTATAGGCTGAGTCCCAGACTCCCTCTCTATCTGTTGTGTTGTTTAGGTTCGGATGCTGACGTAAGTCCAGTGATTGGCATTCAGGCTCCACGTTTGCCTCTTTTGCGTGTCGTTTAGGTTCGGATGCTGACATAAGTCCAGTGATTGGCAGTCGGGCTCCACGTTTGCCTGTGTTTTGTTTTGTTTGCGTGCGTGTCAGCCGAGCTACGAATGCTCTGATTCTTCTCTCGTCCGAGAAGATACGTATGCATAGGATACGATATCCTAGCGAGCATGTGTCGTTTCCCCAGTCCGAACTACTTCGACTCTGATGTCTATGCCTGATAGACTAAGTAGGCCCAGGATGCGACATCCTGCCGAGTCAGTTTCAGTCAGTCTCTTTTGTCTCTTTCAGCCAGTGTGTGTGTGTTTGAGCAGTGTTTAGCAACCATATTCCTTCCTTTTGTGCGTGGATCCCGTAGAGTACTACGGATGCGTAGGGTGCCTAACACCTTCCCTTCGCATAACCGACTCCCGAACCCATCCTCTTTGGTCGCGAGACCATGTTTTTTCCTAGGTTTACTTCGAGCGTTTCCTTTCCCTCTTTCGGGATAAATAACGCACGGTGGCGGCTCTGTTGTTTCTTTCTTTTCCCGCCGGTTTTTCGCGCGATGCGACAACAACCACTCGATGGAATTACGTCAGCATCCGAACCAAAACACACCCAAACGGCAAACGTGGAGCCCGACAGCCAATCATTGGACTTACGTCGGCATCCGAACCAAAACACAATCAGATAACAAATAAACACACACAAAAAAGAAAAAAGTGTCCGGAGAGACCTCGCACGGTCTCCTGCCTACATACCTCGTCTGGAACGAGGATCAGGGCGATGTAGTTCCCCCTCAAGGGAAAGAAAATCCAGCCAGAAACCACGGGACGACACACTACCAGGGAGCTGGACTCGAGCCTAGTGTTGTCATGCATCGTTGCCCTAAGTTCAGGTTTCTATCCTACTTGCATAAGCAAGCTAATCCTATCCAGGAAAGAAAGCAAGCATACAAGCATACAATCATACAAGCATCAACAGATCAAAACAAACATTTCAAACAAATATTCACATAGCACACACTATAACCAGTCAAGTGGGCTCAAACAATGGGTTTGACTGCCGAAGCAAGCCATCTGTACATGGGTATTATTTGCTCTTAACCTTGCCATTACGAGGCTAAGGTGAAGCAGATGAAAAGGTGAAGTGAGGATGAGACCTCACAGCTCTTATCCCTGACCAGGGAGAGCTTCTGACAAAGGAGCGTGGGTCCAGAATAGAGGGACCCTTCTACGCTCAAAGACTCTGACTCGATTGTGCAACAGCACAAGATCTTGGGTTTGTGTCCCAATGCATCAACACACAGCCGTGTGAGCAGAGGGACGACTCACTGAATAGTGGGGGATAGATTGCATATCCCTAACTTCCACCAATTGCCTCATAGAGGACTTCACCTGCTTAGGCACAATATTAAACAATCACAAGCATCGCCTCTTAAGGAGGACTTCAGACAGTTTGCCCGGCCAAATAACAGACCGGGTCTCCAGACTACATGAAGAATAGAAGTCCTACCTCAAGTGGTTTAAAAACCAAGCAGCAGCAAGCAAGTTCTTAAAGAACTGTAAGCAACTAAAGGTACCTGAAAACAATCAAGTATCATCAGTACGCAGACAGACAACAATAAACAACAAATGTTAATCAGTCAGACTATACAGATTAATGCACACAAAAGCAAGCTATAAGCTCAAGCCCAAGCTTCACAACCTACAAGACAAAGTTATGTTAGTTCACAAACATCAAACAATGTCAATTTAATTAACTTGATTCAATCTCCTTGAGCATTGTGCTTTTCATCCTGAAAAATCAAGCAAATGTAAGAAACTAGACCACTAGGCCAAGCCTAGGGTCCAAAAGTGACAAAAATGTCTAAACAGCAAGGGATATTCAACCAAACTCAAATTAATGTCAAACAAAAGCAAATGCAATTGATCCCATGTTTATATCATTCACCATATTCATTTTATGCATAAAACAATTCAAACTAGGTCAAACATAACACCAAACATCCAAACAGAACTATTGCATTCAATTCCACCTCAAAACAATTCCAAAAATCCTCAAATAATTTACACCTAAACAGGACATATTCAAGGTATAGCATGTCAATTTTCAGCTCAATTGGACAGAAGGAACCATGTCAATGAAAATCAAGAAAAGCAGACACAATTATATGAGCCAAACCATAGCATCACCACATTCATTCACTTCAAAAAATCATAAGTCAATGAAAACAATAAAGAAATGAATGGGACCAAAAGCATCATGTCCTATCATGTGTCTACAACCAGCATACCAAATTTCATCATCATTCAATACCATATGAGCATTTCACAAGGATATTCCAAACACATGTCACACAAGCTTGCACATTTGACCAACAGAGATGAAAAATACCAATCAAATTGAAAATGCAATGGAAAAATCCAGAAAAATACACATAGCATCTTAACATGTTAATGAACATCCATGCAAAATTTCAAGTCAAACCATCAAGCATAAGTCATGAAAATAAATCCAGAAAGATGACCTAACTAGGTGTGACACAAATTGTCACACCTAGATTCAAAAATTCATAACTCAATCATCAGGTATCCAAAATTCACAAAATGTACATGTAAATCACCATTAGCATGTCTACAATTACCACAAAAATTTTCAAGAATTTCTTTTAGAGCATGAGGATTTCACAATAGGAATGGCAAAATGTGCACAAAAATGACCTAAGTCAAACATCTCTAAGTCAAACCTATTTTTTACCAAGCACAACTTGCAAATTCATGTCCATAAAATTCTACAGGGAATTTGGAATCCATAGAAAAAATCCTCACATTTTTTGGACTTTTAAATAATTTTTTATGAATTTTCTAAGATGTTTATGATTTTTTAATAATTATTTGAATATATTATAAATTAATTAGGTTCATTAATGGCATAATGGTAAATAAGCACACGCGGGCGCGGGAAACATCCTGTTCAAAAATTCAAACAGAAAAACGGATTGAACAGCCTTTTGAGCCCAAAAATCATCGTCCTCAACCCAGAAATTTCCAGAATTAGCATAAACACGAAGAACATAAAAGTTTCACCAAAATCCTCATGCGTATAGTCATTGGAACAGTCTCAACATGTAGAATCCAAATATGTCCATGGCTTAACCTAATTGTCTCTAAATCTTGCAAATCGAACGACTTAGGGTTTGGTGTTCTAACTTTGAATCGAGATTACTCGAGCTACAGTTCGCTATTTTCAAAACCAATTGCATCACGATGCTCTACATCACACACTCTACCAAACGCATATAATCATTCATAAAATCAAGATATTCGAATTTTTGAGCACCTGAAATGGCAGCGTTGGAATCGGAGCTTTCAAGGTGTTTTGACGCGAAACAGATGCAGCATAGGCTCCAATAAGGTGAATGCAATGCTCAGGTTCAGTTGATTTTGCTCCTAGTGCTCGAATTTCTCAATTCACCATTGATGCATCACATGTGACAGTTGCGATTTGGAGCTCCTTTGATCTTGCCTTGCCAAAACAGTTGGAGTATGAGAGGAATGAAGATCAACACAAAAAGAATCTTCGAAATTGATCAAGAATTGAGAGAGATTTTGTGACTTTTGCTTTGATGTGTTCTTGAAGAATTTGGAGAATTTGGAGAATTTGAGATGTGATTTTGGGAATTGTGATTTTCTGTTATGATTTAGTGATGATTAGGATTATATACTCTGGCTTAATCCATGCTTAATCACACTAATTAACCAAATGCCAAGTGATTACCAAAAATGTCATTTTCACACCAAGGGCAAAAATGTAACTTCTCATGCCAACTCATTGCCAGCTCATGGACAGCTCACACACTCTCAAAATGACATGTGTGAGCTGTTGCAACTTGGCTTATGTTGATTGGATGCATATTTCTCATTTTCACTATGTGATGGCTTATGTGTTCATTTTCAAGTCCATTTCAAAAGCCAATTTCCAAACCATGAAGCCTTGGCATGTTATGAATATTCCAACAAGTTTCAAATTCCATTTGTGAAGTGTTGCAAAAATCCCCATCCAAAAATTCCCATTATTTCTCAAGTTGGACAATTTTGCCCTTGGTTCTTTTAACTGTCCAGTTGAAATTTGACTTTTTGCCTTGACCATTTCTGACGAAATCCAATTATGCACCATGAAAGTACATGTCAAATGGAGTTTGTGCATATAAAGAACATCCAATTTGGACAATCCATGTGGAAGTTATGCCCTCCTGATTATGGGTCATTTTTGAAATTCACTGGACCATAACTTGCCAACCATACATGGGATTTTCAAGTTCTTGGACTTTTTGGAAAGGTGAGAACAAGATCTACAACTTTCATGTTGAACAATTTTTCATTTGAAGCTTCCTTAGACATGTAATTATGAGGTCAAAAACTTTCCATTTTTGGAAACTTCTATTACAAGTCACTTTCTATTTTTGGCAGTTTTTGTTCTGACTTGATTTTCTTCATTCTTAAGCTTTGAGATATCAAATAACACTTGTTCCAACATGAATGAAGTGTATCCAACTCATTTCCTCCTCCAAATCCATAAAATCATGCACAGTTTACCACAGTTGACTTTTCAACTGATAGATGAATTTGGCAATGCATAGATCAATCTGAGCTCCAATCCTCAACTGCAATGGCTCAAGGATGAAACCCTAGCCTCAATAAGCTTCATATAATCATAAAATGATCCTCATCTCCATCATAAACCCCATCTCCTGATCATGCCCTGATTGGCCCAATGCAACTGATTAGGGTTGACCAGTGGTCAAAACCCTAATCTCAAGGAATCTGCTTCAACACTTGATGAAACCAAATCATGATGATGATGATGATGAATCATTGTAATCAAGATGAATACCAATATCCTTTGAGAATCACAAAACCCTAATTCACAGCCCAATCCTCAGATGGCCAATGATCAGTCAACAAAACCCTAACTTGCACTTTGACTTCCTCATCTTCTGATCAAGACTTGGGAGAATGGCTTGCACAATGTAACCACATGATATGCAATATGCAATGCCTAATGACCTAAAATGATATGCAAAATGATAATGCTAGTCCCAAGAGAGGAGGGCAAATTTTGAGGTGTTACAGGGTGCACACCCTTTTATCCTCAAGTAAGCGAACGCAAGATGTACGCCTTTTTCTTATTCAAATACTTGTCTTCCACATAAAAATAACTAAAACCAATCAAATTCCTTTTTCGCACGTGTGCGGCCAAACGATTTCTTAAACGAGTGTTTACCTCCCAAGCACGAGTCTTTTTTAAATCAACGAGTATTTTTCCGTCATAGCGCAACTAAACTCGTTTTTACAATTAAAATCAACCAACCAACAAATTTTTCTACTAAGTATTGTGTAGCTTTTAGTTCCCAATCGTACCTGAGGAAACGTAGAAACGAGATTCAACGTCTCGTCTAACATCCTAATAAAATCTCTTTTTTTAGTCCTTTCTTATTTATTCTTGTAAATAATTTTAATAATTAGAAAAAACCAAACATTTCAAGCTAACATTTCTTTCAAAATTAATTAAGCGATTCCCCTTGATTACAACGGATGTAGTAAGGTGCTAATATCTTCCTCGTGCATAATCAACCCTCGGGCCTAAATTTGGATGCGATGACCTTATTTTTGTTTTTCTAAGGTTTTATCGACGTTTCCCTTTAAAAATAAAACTTTGGTGGTGACTTCATTATCATTTGAGCGTTTCCGAGCTCGGGTATTTTTTGCGTCGCGCCACTGATTCTCTTTCGTAGTCGTGATAAGCTACCTTCAAATGAATAGTGAAAGCGACTGCGTCTAACTTTATTGAGAAGGATCTTCCTAGAATTCCTTTGAAGAAGCTCTTGCACTGTTCTACGAGAAACATGAGAGTCATTTTTCTTTTATGTATTCCTTCTCCAATCGATTGTGTCAGGTTTAATGCTCCACAAGGATGAGAACAAAATCATTGAAGGCTATTAGATCTTCCTCGTCAGACGAATCTAGATCTGTTTGCTCAAGATTTAGCTGTTCCAATGTGTCTTCATAAAGGATGTTGCAAGAGTTTTGATCATCTATTAGAAGTCCTATCAAGGCTTCATTGAAGATGACGGTCGCGATGACCAACAACATCTCAGAGTTTACGATTCCGTTGATTTTTTCTTTACCTTGGAATCCTAAGTATGATCTATCAACTTGTTGAACTCTTGTATCAGTGTATAGTAAGAAGCTATCAGAGAAGTGTGAATCATCAGACAAAGTAACGTTCCAGAGTGCATCAATCGTTAATGATACATGAAAGGCTAGATCAGGATCGGAATCAGGTTTTCCAATCATCTTTTTGGATGCTACTGCTTACGCTCAATTTATGTAGTGTAGAGATCTTTCTTGTGGTCATAAAACGGGTTGTTCTTGACAAAGTATTATGTGTGTGTAGTACTTCAAGACTTACTATTAACCTTTTACAATTTAACTAATCAATTTTAGACATTAAGCGCAAGATCAAACGATCTCTTACACTTTTACAACTTCATATCTTCAACTTTCTTTGCTAGATACAATGATGCTTTAACACTTCAGTTGGAACTTGAATCTTCTAATTAATGAGATTTGAGATCTAATCTAAACAGATGTCATCATTTGAAGCTTTACTTAACAGTTGAAATTAAATCCCTATATAGAGAATTCTCAACATCCAAAAGATATTTGTCTTATGGAGTTGCCATTTTCAAAATTGCTTAATCAATTATCACTATTAAAATCAACGGATGATCATACATATAAGCACATAGATCAAACCTCTCTTTTATATATATATATATATATATATATATATATATATATATATATATATATATATATATATATATATATATATATATATATATATATATAATTACAATATATTTCTAAGAAAGGTGATAAATGAAAACAAAATTCATGGATAAATTTTTTTAGTAACTAAACTCCCTGTTATAGATAAAGAAAGTATGGCTAAAAATAATTTTTCACTAGTTGTAAATTTTTTGTATACTACACTATTATATTTTCCTTATTATAAAGAAAAATGTCGTCCATGGTTAAAACATTAAATTGTTGTCTTTAAGATTATATCTCAATATGAAGTTTGATGTCATGTTTTGGCGAAACATTATCAATTCTTATATTTACAATTTAGTTTTTTTTTTTTAACACAATCAATATGGTAATGGGGCATTTGGTTGTCCGCTTATGTTTATTTTATTTTTCATTTTTGTGTAATCTTTATTAACAAATCATTTGTAAAATAGAAAAATTATTTATTTAAAAATAATCACATAAAGAGAAAGTACAAGTATCTATTTTTACTGTATTTTAAAATATTGTAACATATTCAATATTCAACACTTGAAACTAAAAAGTGGGAATATAAGCAACATTGACAACAATGAAAATGCACTTTATTACCCCTACTTAAATGGGAAGATAAGTTTTGTTTTCCTTTTTGTTTCAATTTCTCATAGCATTCCAACTATACTTAATTTTATATGTAGGTTCACTTTTAAAATAATAATTTTATATGTAGGTTCACTTTTAAAATAATAGTTATATATTTTTGGCATAAAAGTTCTACAATTGAAGTGGCCACCATTTTTCTTTACAGGAAAATATAAAAGTGTAGCATGTATTATGTTGACAACTCTTGAAAAATATTTGCTATTCCTTTTTTATACATTAAAGTCGTAATTGTTATAGGCATACACTGAGTGACTCTTGTACTTCTAATAATTATGACAAACCAGAGTTATGGTTATGTTAAACATTTGATTTTAAGGTTGAATTGTTAGTTTTAATTTCCATTACTATATGTTTTTGTTAAATTCCAAGTTTAAAGTTACATTATTTTTATTTAAGACGATTGATTTAGTGCTTATGTGTGGTGGAGTTAAGACTATCTATTCTATCTTATTTATATACTAATGATTCAAACTCGATAGAATATAACATAAAGCACATTATCATAGACGAGCTTGCAAAAACATCATTTATTTTAATGTTGTTCTTAACCATTAATTCTCTTATGACAAACATTTAAATCTCTTCGCTTTTTTATACACTTTATTATTATTTTTCTTGACGATGATGCTTATTATAGTTTTCTTTCTTCCCTTATATGCCTCACATATTTTTCATGTACTAGGGTCATGCATATTATGCCTTGTGCATAGTGTTTTATATTCTCTCACAAGATAGACATAGGATTACATGGAAGACACATTGATAAAGAAAATGGACTCTACAAAAATGTTTTTAAAAATACTATAAATTTTTTTAAATTTATTTTTTATAAATTAAAAGATTGAATTGTTCATTCTATAACATAAATATACATTATTGAAGATCAAAACATAGTCAAAAATCACAATTTTTTAAAAAAGTTGTATCCTAAAAATGATTTTTATGAAAAACTATTTGAAATAGCTTCAAAATTAAGTGATTTTTTGAAAATTTGATATCCAAAAAAAGTTTTGATGAAATGATAAAATACCTAAAATAACATTTTAAGAATAACTATTCAAACAAAAAATTTATTTGAAACTTTTATGAAAAGTTTCTTTGTAAATTTTTTTTACACTAAAACATGTAACACTATAAAATTTATTTTTAAAGAAAGCCAAAACAAACGGGCCCTTAATTAATGAGAATCGATTTTAAAAGCATTCTTAAAAGCTGGAGTTAGGAATTTATGAGTGAAGACTCTATTTCATCATTATCTTATGTATTGTTTTCTCAACTATTTTGCAATATTAATGACTATTATTTCAAACCACTAACATACTCAAGAATACTAATATTGAATCCTAGATGATTTATTGCTACGAAAAACTTCCCCAAATAATATACTCAAGAACACTAATATTGAATCCTAGATGATTTATTGCTACGAAACATCCAAGTAAATACATTATTATATTTAAACATCAGGATAAGCATTATAACCAATATTCCACTCATTTTAATACCTTTTACAAGTAGTCCACCTTAACTCCCTCAAACTTTCTGGACTTAATCAATAGTCTTAACCATGTCCAAGACAATGTAACCCTAATTTTAGGATTTGAACAAAACACATAGGTATTTATATTGGTCAAAAAGTACAAATGTGCATGTTGTCTCTGCAAAGGATAAACACATTCAGAGATTTTAATAGGTATATTATAGTATATGGTGGTTAGGATTTGCCCACGGTGGGGAGAAGTCATGTATGATGGTTGTTTATAGTGGCTTAGAGGATTTACTCACGTGAGGTGGAAGACTTTGTATATGAACGGGGTGCTTAGGTATAAGCGTATGTAGAGTGTGATATGTGTCAGTCAAGATATGTCTCTCTCCCCATGCGGGAGAAGCATTTATATGGACCTTTTGGGCCAAAGGTTCCCTTGGAAAGATCGTCACCCACCTAGTTAAATGGTGGACCATTGAATCCTTATTTTCAAGGGGACGTGAGTCAGTTAGTGATCCTGACTTCTTTATTCCCTAGGAACGTCTTATCTCATATTTCCCATGATGGGGCGATAGTGAAGTATCTGAGGGCGAGGTGTACCTCCCTTATGGCGGCATATTAATGTCGCCTTCTAAGAGAGGCTTATTATCGTCGCCCTGTATAGATCCTTTACAAATATAACACTACGTAGTCCCTTAAGCACGGGGTCCTTGATAGAGGAAGAAATGTTTTTAGATCCTGGATATGGGAGTATCCCGAGGCCCCTACTTTTCCTATGCGGCCTGTTACGCTCGGGGGTTTATTTACAAAATGTCATATTGCTTGGTCTGCCTGAGGAAACTCAAAAATCCCTCTAGAGAGAGTTTAATTAGCCTGAGATATTTAAGTCCCTCGGGCGATGTTATATGTAGCTTGTCTGATGAGATCGTATTTCTTTCAGACGAGGCGTTGGACCTCTCGGGCGGGACTTCTATCAGGTCCTCAAACAAGATTTATGATTAAGCTTATCAGGCCAAACTTTGGTCGCGCCTCTTAGGCGTGATTTCCTGTATCTGATCCCGGCCCAAGAAACACTAAATCCCTCTAGCAACATTATATGTAGCCCGAATGACAAGACATCAAGTCCCTCAGGTGAGGTGTTGGACCTCTAAGGCGGGACTTCAATTTGTCCCTCAAACATGACTTATGATTAAGTCTCTTAGACCAGACTTTGGCCGTACCTCTTAGGCGTGATTTTTTGTGTTTGATCCTGCATGAGGAAACATTAAGTCCCTCAGGCGAGAGTTTAATTAGCTTGAGAGATCTAAGTTCCTCAAGCGAAGATATATGTAGCCCGGCTAACGAGAGTGCAGCTCCCTCAAGCGAGGTGTTAGACCTCTCGAGCGAGACTTCTAGGCCCTCAGATAAGACTTATGATTAAGTCTCTCAGGAGAGACTTCGGTCACGCCTCTTAGGCGTGATTTTTTTTGTCTGATCCCCCGAAGAAACATTAAGTCCCTTAGGTGAGAGTTTAATTATCCTAGAAGATCTAAGTCCCTCATGAAAAGTTGTATGTAGCCCAACTGATGAGATTGCATATCCCTCAGGCGAGGTGTTGGATATCTCACATGTATTGTCTTGAGGGGCAACATTGACCTTTGCTATGAAGTCCAGTGAACATTGCCTCATGGGGAGGCAAGGATATTCGCCATGAAGTCCAACAAGTATCACCTCAAATGGCGGTAAAGGTCTTCGTTTATGAAGTCCATCAAGTATTTTTTCAAAGGGAAGCGAGGATCTTCGTTATGAAGTCCAACAATTATTGCTTAAATGAGCAGTAAGGATCTTCTCTATGAAGTACGATGATTTTGATCGCCTCTGTGGGCGGAAATGATCCCACTTATGAATCCAGTGATTTGATCACCTCTATGGGCAACAAGGATCTCACTTGAGGATCCAGCGATTTCATCACATCTATGGCCGATAACAATCCCACTTAAGGAACCAACAATTTGATCGCTTCTATGTGCAACAAGGATCCCACTTAAGGATCCAGCGATTTTGATCATCTTTGTGGACGACAAGGATCCCACTTAAAGATCCAGTGATTTTGATCTCCTCTATAGGTAGGAAGAATCCCACTTAAGGATCCAACAATTTGATCGCCTCTATGGGAGACAAGGATCCCACTTAAGAATACAACAATTTGATCGCCTATATGCGCGGAAAGTGTTGGTGTAAGCCCTAGAGGCCAATACTTTTGATACTTGTATCGAATTATTTATTAATTATAAAAGGCTTTTTCTTTATTATGTATATTTAATAAAGTCCCTAGAATAGCTAGTCCGTTTAATGTATCAAGTGTGACTTAATCATGAGATCACATTAAACATAAGAACATTATTCTTAAAGTATCCGTAGTCGAGCTTTATTGTGAAGTGGGATAACATTAAAGCATAAAGACTATTATGTAAATAGACTGATGATCACATCTCATGGATCATGGATAAGGAGTTATCAAGTCTTAAACATAGGTATGAATATTAAGAGTAATATTTATACTGGATTGACCCGCTATGAGAATACTATATAGAATGTTATGTAAAGTGTCATAAGTTATTCTCATGGTGATAATGGTGTATACCACCCTTCAACCTGAAACCACTATGGACCCTAGATGTAGAGTCGAGTGCCTTGTTGCTGATCAAACGTTGTCCGTAACTGGATGACCGTGAAGATAGTTGATGGGTACTCCATGAAGCATGCTAGGGGACATGAGTGACCTAGATGGAATTTGTCCATCCTACGTAACAGGATAAATGTCTATGGGCCCAATATTGAACTAGACAAGGATGACACGATCTATGTCTTATGTTCAATATAGACATAAGGGCAAAAGGATAATTATACACATAAGTATTATCACAGAAGGATTTGTCAGATCACATGACATTTTTGTGTCTTGGGTAGCAGTGATGTGTTGCTAGATACCACTCATTGTTTATTATGTTAAATGCATGATTTAATATAATTTCCAATGCCGCGAAAACCTACAGGGTCACACACAAAAGGACGGATTGATGAGAGATAGAGTAACTAAGGAACACCGTAAGATACGGTGCACTTAAGTGAATTGTAGAACATCGTAAGGTACGGTGTACTTAAGTAGAATATGAAATATGGTAATATATCACGCGCTTAAGTGATTTTGGTATATTATAAGATATGGGACACATACACTTAAGTGGGCTTTTTAGCTTGTAGCCCACACAAGTGATTCTATAAATAGAACCCTTGTGCAGAAGCATTTGTGCAGTTGCAAATTCATTTTCTCTCTCTTTCTCTCTCACTCAAAGCCTTCATTCGTAGCAGCTAGCACTGAGATTGAAGGAATCCGTTCGTGTGGACTGAGTAGAGGCGTTGTTATCGTTTAACGTTCGTGATCGCTCCGTAGATCTGCATCAAAGGTTTCAATCGTCACAAGAGGTAACGATTCTACCACTGATCATGCCCATTCGTAAGGATCACTAAAGGAGAAAATTTTAAATTCCGCTGCGTTTTGGATCGCTTCTCCTTCAGTGGTATCAGAGCCACTTACGAAACCATGCATCTGATAGCTGTTTTTTTTGTATTAATATGAATAAAAGACAGAATGAATCAAAGAATAAACGAGTAATTAAATTTGGCATCATGTGTGTACGATTTGGATGATTGATATTGACTATGCTTCGGTATCCGACATTAGTATGGTGAAGCAGTGATACATCGATCGTCCATAGGTTACGCAATTGAGATCGATCAAGTTATATATATGATATAAGTAATCCTAATGCAAAATACGGTATATATGATATACTGTTTCTGTTTCGTTCATTCAAACACTTAATGGTTGTGACGGTCGTCACATTCTGGACGTGACAGTCGTAGCATGCTTTGTGACGGTCGTCACATTCACAGAGTCAGAATTCTCGGCGTTTTTGTTTAATGACCGGGCAGCGGACCCCGACTAACTCTGCATAGTATGATCGGTCGCCGAAATTTAATTTGGTTTTAATTAATTAAAGGAATTAAAATTAATAATAATAATGTGTTTATTATTGTCTTGTGGTGATCGGTTATGGTCTTAGTTTTCCTTTATTTTGTTTTGGATTTTTTAAAATACGACCTGCGTGTCGTGCCTCTCTTTTAATCTCTTAATGTAACTTCTTCTCTCATCTCACTCCCTCGTATGTAAAACGAGTTTCTTTTATGTAATGTAATGTTATGAAGAAAGAGAAGAATTCAATATCAAAAGAGGACAACCTTGAAGATCTTGCTTGGAGAAGCTTAGATCGTTATTAGGTTAGCTTAGGTTCTCTCATTGGCTTGGGAGAAAAATTGCGCTAGGGGCCATAACTGTTTCATTATGAATGTATATTGATACATGTGAATGTATGTTGATGCATGTGAGAGACGATTTATATGATAAATAAGTCGGTGAGATCAGATAATGTAGGTTTCGCCTACGCGAGGTGCATGTTCTATATTAGTGAGGTGTGATGGGATAATTGGAATATCCAATTGCTAAAACAATGGTTCAAACTTAACTAAACAAACTATAATAAGATTATATGTGTTTAGAAGCAAGAGTTGGAAATGATTCATGTGATGGATTGGAATAAGGAGTTATTCACCCAACTAAAATATTCGAGAGTTGTATTAGATACAATTGGAAGGAGTTCCTACCTAAATAACCTAGTTTTGTGTAATCCGCCTACGCGGACTTAAAACAAAGTGAAATGTGGATCTCGACCCACTAGAAAATCTTCCAACGGGATTTTCCGAATCAAATGGTGAGGGTCATTTGTTTTGAGTAAAATAGTGGGAGCATATTTAATTAAAGGCTTAATTAAATATGTTATTGATACTTATATTTTCATTAATTTCATGTAGATTACCATGACAACAAACACCTCTAACATCATTTTGCGATCAATCCTTGACAAGGAAAAATTGTCTGGGACAAATTTTCTGGATTGACACCGAAATATGAGGATTGTCCTCAAACATGATAGAAAGTTGTATGTCTTGGAGAATCTTGTTCCTGAAGAGGAACCTCCTAGTTCTGCACCTAAAGCAGAAAGAGATGCTTATAAGAAGCATGTCGATGATGCCAATGAAACTGCTTGTCTCATGCTAGCTACCATGAACTCAGAGTTGCAAAAGCAACATGAGAACATGGCAGCGTTCGATATGATCGAACACCTGAAGATGCTCTATCAAGAGCAAGCAAGGCATGAAAGGTTTGAAGTTTCAAAAGCCTTTTTTCAAGGCAAGTTAGCTGAGGGAGCCCCTGTAGGTCCTCATGTGCTCAAGATGATTGGGTATGTGGAAAACCATGAAAGGTTGGGTTTTCCCCTCGGAAAGGAACTTGCGACTGATTTGATCTTGCAATCGTTGTCATATAAATTCAGTCAAGTTATCCTAAATTTCAATATGAATGACATGGGCAAATCTCTTCCTGAACTACTAGCCATGTTAAGAACTGCTGAGCAGAATCTGAAGTCAAAAGGGAAGTCCATTCTGATGATCGGAAATGGAAAGAGACAAAACAAAAGACCAACCAAGCAGGGTAATAAAGGGAAAGGCAAGGAAGTTGCCAAACTCAGACCCACTGTTGCTGCTTTAAAGCCTAGTGGAGGCATAACAAAGGCAGACACCTGCTTCCATTGCGGTAAGACCGGACACTATAAGAGAAACTGCCCAAAGTACCTGGAAGATATGAAGAATGGAGTAGAGACTTCAACTTCAGGTATTTTTGTTATTGAGATTAATTTATCTACTTCTACATCATGGGTATTAGATACTGGATGCGGTTCTCACATTTGTACAAATGTGCAGGGGCTAAAAAGGAGTAGAGATTTGGCAAAAGGTGAAGTTGACCTACGAGTTAGCAATGGAGCAAAGGTTGTTGCTTTAGCCGTAGGAACTTATGTATTGACTTTACCTAGTGGTTTAATAATTTAGTTAGAGAATTGTTATTATGTACCAACAATTAGCAAGAATATTATTTATGTTTCTTGTTTGGACAAGTTTGGTTTTTCATTTATAATAAAGAATAATTGTTGCTCAATTTATTTGAATGATATATTCTATGCTACTGCACAAATGAACAATGGACTATATGTCCTTGATCTTGAAATGCCTATTTATAACATTAATACTAAAAGGATGAAACCTAATGAGTTAAATCCAGCTTACCTTTGGCATTGTCGATTAGGCCACATAAATGAGAAACGCATTTCCAAACTCCATAAAGATGGACTCTTTGACTCTTTTGATTATGAATCATATGAGACATGTAGATCTTGTTTAATTGGAAAGATGACAAAGTCTCCATTCACAGGAAAAGGTGAAAGAGCGAATGATCTTTTGGCCCTCATACATACTGATGTATGTGGACCATTGAACATACCAGCCAGAGGAGGTTTTCAGTACTTCATCATATTCACTGATGATTTCAGTAGATATGGTTATGTGTATTTAATGAAACACAAATCAGAGTCCTTTGAAAAGTTCAAGTAATTCAAGAATGAAGTACAAAACCAACTAGGTAAGAATATTACAATCTTCGATCAGATCGAGGTGGTGAGTATTTAAGCCTAGAGTTTGATGACCATCTGAAAAAGTGTGGGATCTTATCCCAACTTACTCCTCCTGGAACACCCCAATGGAATGGTGTATCTGAGAGAAGAAATCGAACCCTGTTAGACATGGTCTGATCCATGATGAGTCACGCCGATCTTCCAAACTCCTTTTGGGGACATGCACTATTGACAGCAGCTTACACACTTAACCGTGTTCCATCCAAAAAGATTGAGAAGACACCATATAAGATATGGAGTGGTAAGAAACCACATATGTCTTACATGAAGGTTTGAGGTTGTGAAGTTTATATGAAACGACAAATTTCAACTAATCTTGAGCCCAAATCTGACAAATGCTTATTTATGGGGTATCCTAAAGAAACAAGAGGGTATTACTTCTACAATCCTTCTGAGGGCAAAGTGTTTGTCGCTCGAACTGGAGTTTTCCTAGAAAAGGATTTTATTTCCAAAGGAATCAGTGGAAGGAAAGTAGAGCTTGAAGAAATTCAAGAATCACAAAGCATTGATACACCTATGGAGGAATTAGAGCAGGAAACACAAGTAGTTGTGGAAGAGCAACCTGCTCAAGTAGAACAAGACCAACATAGGTCAGGCAGGATACGTCACCTACCTGAGAGATATGGATATCTCATAACTGATCAAGGTGATGTATTACTCATGGATCAAGATGAGCCTGTGACCTACCAAGAGGCCATAACTGGTCCCGAGTCTGAGAAGTGGCTAGAAGCCATGAAATCTGAAATGGATTCCATGTATACAAACCAGGTTTGGACCTTGGTAGAGCCTCCTGTAGGAGTTAACCCTATAGGATGCAAGTGGGTCTTCAAAAAGAAGATTGACATGGATGGTAAGGTACATACCTATAAGGCAAGACTGGTTGCAAAAGGATATAAACAAGTTCATGGGGTTGACTATGATGAAACCTTTTCACCAGTTGCAATGCTTAAATCTGTTCGGATTTTACTTGCTATCGTTGCATATCATGATTATGAAATATGGCAGATGGATGTCAAAACTGCTTTCCTTAATGGGAATCTTCTTAAGGATGTGTACATGACACAACCTGAAGGATTTGACATACCTGAAGAAGCCTTAAAGATATGTAAGTTACAAAGATCAATCTATGGATTGAAGCAAGCTTCCAGAAACTGGAATCTTCGTTTTGATGGAACAGTAAAACAATATGGATTCATCAAGAACGAAGATGAGTCTTGTGTCTACAAGAAGGTTAGTGGGAGCATGATCGATTTCCTGGTATTATATGTAGATGACATATTAGTCATTGGAAATGATATCCCTACCCTACAACAAGTAAAGTCTTGGTTGGGGAAATGCTTTTCTATGAAGGACCTAGGTGAAGCAGCCTATATATTAGGAATCAGAATCTATAGAGATAGATCACAAAAACTGCTTGGCCTAAGTCAGAGTACATACATGGACAAAGTGCTTAGACGCTTTAATATGCATGATTCCAAGAAAGGATTCATACCTAAGCAACATGGCATGTGTCTATCAAAAACACAATCCCCTTCAACTAAGGAAGAAAGGGATTGCATGAATAAGATTCCATATGCATCTGCAATAGGATATATCATGTATGCCATGTTATGTACTCGACCAGATGTCTCGTATGCTTTGAGTGCAACGAGTAGGTACCAATCTGATCCTGGTGATGCTCATTGGGTAGCTGTGAAGAATATCCTTAAGTATTTGAGAAGGACTAAGGACTCATTCTTGATATATGGAGGTCAGGAAGAGTTGGTTGTAATTGGATACACCGATGCTAGCTTCCAGACAGATAAGGATGACTTTAGATCGCAATTTGGTTGTGTGTTTTGCTTAAACGGTGGCGCTGTGAGCTGGAAAAGTTCAAAGCAAGATACAGTTGTTGATTCTACAACCGAGGCCAAGTATATTGTTGCCTCAAGTGCAGTAAAGGAAGTTGTTTCGATCAAAAAGTTCATTAGTGAACTTGGTATGGTTCCTAGCATTGTGGATCCCATTGGTCTCTATTGTGATAACAATGGTGCTATCGCACAAGCTAAGGAACCTAGATCTCACCAACGATCCAAACACATACTTAGACGTTATCACCTCATTCGAGAGATAATAGATAGAGAAGATGTGAAAATATGTAGAGTACCTACACTTGACAATATTGCTGACCCACTGACAAAGCCTCTTGCGCAGCAGAAGCATGATGGCCATACTAGATTTATGGGCATTAGGGGTATGCTTGATTGACTCTAGTGCTAGTGGGAGATTGTTGATGTAAGCCCTAGAGGCCAATACTTTTGGTACTTGTATCGAATTATTTATTAATTATAAAAGGATTTTTCTTTATTATGTATGTTTAATAAAGTCCCTAGAATAACTAGTCCGTTTAATGTATCAAGTGTGACTTAATCATGAGATCACATTAAACATAAGGACATTATTCTTAAAGTATCCGTAGTCGAGCTTTATTGTGAAGTGGGATAACATTAAAGCATAAAGACTATTATGTATATAGACTGATGATCACATCTCATGGATCATAGATAAGGAGTTATCAAGTCTTAAACATAGGTATGAATATTAAGAGTAATATTTATACTGGATTGACCCGCTATGAGAATATTATATAGAATGTTATGCAAAGTGTCATAAGTTATTCTCATGGTGATAATGGTGTATACCACCCCTTCGACCTGAAATCACTATGGACCCTAGATGTAGAGTCGAGTGCCTTGTTGCTGATCAAACATTGTCCGTAATTGGATGACCATAAAGACAGTTGATGGGTACTCCACGAAGCATGCTAAGAGACATGAGTGACCTAGATGGAATTTGTCCATCCTGCGTAACAGGATAAATGCTTATGGGCCCAATATTGAACTGGACAAGGATGACACGGTCTATGCCTTGTGTTCAATATAGACATAAGGGCAAAATGGTAATTATACACATAAGTATTATCGCAGAAGGATTTGTCAGATCACATGATATTTTCGTGTCTTGGGTAGCAGTGATGTGTTGCTAGATACTGCTCATTGTTTATTATGTTAAATGCATGATTTAATATAATTGTCAATGTCGCGAAAACCTACAGGGTCACACACAAAAGGACGGATTGATGAGAGATAGAGTAACTAAGGAATACCATAAGGTACGGTGCACTTAAGTGAATTGTAGAACATCGTAAGGTACGATGTACTTAAGTAGAATATGAAATATGGTAATGTACCACGCGCTTAAGTGATTTTGGCATATTATAAGATATGGGTCACATATACTTAAGTGGGCTTTTTAGCTTGCAGCACACACAAGTGGTTCTATAAATAGAACCCTTGTGCAGAAGCATTTGTGCAGTTGCAATTTCGTTTTCTCTCTCTCTCTCTCACTCACTCAAAGCCTTCATTCGTAGCAGCTAGCACTGAGATTGAAGGAATCCGTTCGTATGGACTGAGCAGAGGCGTTGTCATCGTTCAACGTTCGTGATCGCTCCGTAGATCTGCATCAAAGGTTTCAATCGTCACAAGAGGTAACGATTCTATCACTGATCATGTTGATTCGTAAGGATCACTAAAGGAGAAAATTTTAAATTCTGCTGCGTTTTGGATCGCTTCTCCTTCAGAAAGGACCCCACCTAAGGATCCATCAAGTTGATCGCCTCTATGAGGGACAAGTATCCCACTTAATGATCCAATAATTTTGATTGAATTTATGGAAATTTCACTTGAACCTTTAGGCTTCTTGCAAAGAAAGAATAACCAACAAGCATGGAATTTCTACGATAAAAAAATGAGGTGTCTTATTAAAAACTCTCGCCCTATGAAAAATCACAAAGGGAAAAGAGTGCACCCCATGAAATAACTTGTTCTTTACAATCGATAGAGATGCAGTATTCACTTATAAAAATTAACAACAAAGTAGCCAAGTAGTAATAAAGAAAAATAAATAAATGAGATTTATGCTTTGTCTTTATAGGGCATTCCTTCTGGACCTTTATTCTCTAATCTCCTCAGTGGTTGATGGGGGAACCTCCTCATCTTTGCAGGTTCCTCCTGGTGCCTTTATTCCTGAGCCCACTTTCCTAGTTTTTACGTTCAGAGTGCTGACACTTTTCAATTTGAGGCTCTTCACGTAACATTTTTTGGCGATCTCCTGATCTTCTTAGATAACTCTCACTCACCCATTTGAGACTGTGTACTTCATGCATAAATACAAAGTGAACAAGGCATCACCCAACTGGTTACAAGTTGGTTGCCCTATAATCATATTATACGAAGAGGGGGCGTCAATAACCAAATACTTGATCTTTATCTCTTTCGCATAGTCTTTCTCTCTGAAAGTGGTATTCATCGTGATGTATCCTTTCTTTTGCACATGCTCCCCAAAGAATCCATCCAGTGAACCCTTGAAGGGTTTTAGGTCCTCTAGGTCGAGGCGAAGCCCTTCAAACGCCTCCCAATACATGGTGTATGTAGAACATTTGTGGTCTACGAGGAATCATTTAATCTCCCACTCGTTAGATCTAATGATAATGACCATGGGGTCATCATTGTGATGGTGGATGCCAGTTACATATTTCTTAGAGAAGACGATTATGGCCTGTGGCGCTTGGGCTTTGCCTTAACCTTCGACGTTTGGTAGGTCTTCTATATTCAAAATTCGATGAGCATACCTTTTAAGTGTGAAGCTAGTCTCTCCTCCCCCGGTGAATCCTCTTACTATGGCATTGAGCATGTCACAAACGACTTTACTTCCCTCTCATTGAGATACCTTTTTTTCTTTCTTGGGCTTAAGTCTTCCTACGTCATTCCTCCCTCGCGAGTTAGACTTGTATGACGCATGGGAAAAGTCGCCCTTTACATATTTATTTAGGTGTTCCTCGTGGATTAGTCTCTCGATTTCCTTTTTGAGCTAGTAACAATATTCATTTTGGTGTCCTTTGACTCTATTGAACTTGCACCGTATTCCCAGTTCAGGGCGCATTACATCCGCCTTTAGAGAAGGCGGTGTATGGGTGTTGTTCATGTGCAGAACCTCGCGCCAGATCTGCTCACGAAGGGTGTTTAGGGGAGTGAAGTTCTTTGTCGTCTTGCATACCCTCTTATACGCAGTCTTATCCTTTATGAGAGAGGTATAATTGTTCTTCTTTTAGTGATGTGAACACTCGGCATTAGGAACATGTTCCTTGACATCGCGCACATTCTTTTTGGTGTTGCTCTTCTCTTCCTTTATATAGAATTATGCTCTGGTGACCATTTCTGTCAACGAGAGCGTCGGCTTCTAGGAAAGAGACTCATTGAAATGTCCCACCTTGAGTCCATTTTGGAACGCTCCCACAAACATTTCTTGGTTTGGTGGGACGATCATATGGTGGATTCATTAAACTAGTGAGGTAGTCCCCTAGCGACTCTGATGAACTCTGGCATATGTTGAACAGGCTGATGGTGGGCATTTTTATGTGATGGGTGACGGCGAACTAGTGCACAAGCTTCATTACCAGTTCCTGATAGTTGGCGATGGAGGCAAGGGCCACAGGGTGATGTCTCTGAAAGTGTTGGATAACAGCTTACACTTCAGAGAGTCATACGCTCTTATGACGACCATATGTGTTGATGGATGCTACATGGTCGTAGGGATCACTACATCCATCAAACTTCGCCAATGAGGGAAGTTTGAATCCCTCCGGGACAAGTGCCCCTCATATCTCTTCTGAGAGTGCCTGAGGGTCCAACAATTTCATATTTTCAGGGGGATTGAACTCCTATTGGCATTGTTTAATATGGTGGACATCATCCTCCAGTGTCTGGTTATGACAGTGTAATTCGTCCATGACGGCACACATCTTCGCTAGGGGGTCGACGTCACTGTTACCTTCTGGCGTAAGGGATAAAGATCTCCTGTTAACCATGGCCAGAAGTGGCTAGGTGTATGAGTGGGGGTGACAACGAGTATGATGATTGATGGTAATGAAGAAAGTGTGTCTCATGTTAGTTTTACCGGTGCCCCGCGGTGGACACCATTTTATTGGTCAAAAAGTATAGATGCATGTTTCTCTTGCAAAGGACATAGACAACCAGAGACATTAGTAGGTATATTACGATGTATGGTGCTTAGGGTTTGCCCACGAAGGTCAGAAGCCATGTATGATGGTATTTTGTGGTGGCTTAGAGGACCTGCTCACGTGAGGTGAGAGACTCTTATGTGAAGAGGCTTAGGTTTAAAAGTGTGTAGGGTGTGATCTGTATCAATTAAGATTTGTCTCTCTCTCTCTCCATGGGGGAGAAGTATTTATTAGAGATTTTTGGGCATAAGGTTCCTTTGAAAAGGTCGTTGCCCACCTAGTCAAATGGTGGACCCTTGAATCCCTATTTTCAAGAGGTGAGTCAGTTACTCGTCCCGACTTCCCTATGCCCTAAAAACGTCTTCCATGATGGGGCGTTAGGAAAGTATATGGGGGCGAGGTGTACCTCCTTGAGGGCATCATATTAATGTCAGGAACGGCCTATTGTCGTCGCCATGAACAAATCATTTACAAATATAACATTACAATATTAAAATTAAAACTAATTAATTTAAATATAAAATAAAAAATTTAACATCAACTGATTTTGATTTGCCAGCATCATTAAAAGTACAAGATTCACTCAAATGTGACTTTCAGTGGTTACATGGTTGACAATGGGTTAAAAACTGTGGTTTTTTTAAAAAAATTATCACATTTACTATTTTATTTTTTTACACAATCAAATGAGTAATGATGCAATTTATTGTCCGATTATCTTATATTTTACATTTTTATGCAATTCTTATTTATAAATTCTTTGTGAATTAAAAAAAAAGTTATTTATTTTAAAATGTTAAGAGTCCCACATCGGACAATATATGGCCTGAACATGTGTTTATAAGTGGGGGTAGTCCTCACTCTACCAACCGGTTTTGTAGGGTTGAGTTAGACTCAATCACACATTCTTAATATGGTATCAGAGCCTGGTTTAAGATTCAGTGGGCCACCTACAATGGTTTCCGCTATCGGGCCACCCACCATTTATTTCCACGCTCTAGATGTCCAGTTCTGGACGTGAGGGAGTGTGTTAAGAGTCCCACATCGGACAATATATGGCCTGAACATGTGTTTATAAATGGGGGCAATCATATATTCTTAATATAAAATAATCATATAAAGAATATAAGTGCAATATTTTTTATTGTATTTTAAAAAGTTTAATATCATCAATATTTATCACATGAAACATAGAAGTTGAAGATATAAACATCGTTGACAATTTATGAAAAGCTATACTACACTTTAGTATGCCTGCTCGCAAGTATATATAAATGGGTTTTTGAGTTTTGTGTTTCCCTTTTGTTTCAATTTCAACCTGCATTCCAACCTCTTAAGTTTATTACAATTAAAAAAATTATTTATCTTATAAAAAACTAAATAAATATTAAATTCAAGCTTCAATTTTGATTAAATCATAACGTAATTCAATCTTTAGAGAAAAAATTTCTCAACTAATTTAATTTAAGGTTTGAATAAAATACAAATAAACAAAAAAAAAGTAATAAATATAACAATAAAAAATAAAATTGAACCAACATTTCCATACTTACCATCTATATTAAAATATTCGAGTAAATATATGAAATTTTATTAAAGATAAATAAATATATAAAAATATAAATATTAGAATTTCAAACATCGAGAATCTTATCAGATATTAGTGTTAGTGTTGTTTTGACCTAATGTTGTTTTTGTTTTGTGATTGTTGTGTCGGTTGTTTGATATCTCTTTTATGGTTGATTAGTTTTTGTTTGTACTATGGATATTTGATGTCTTGTAAATTAATATGATTAATTGATTTTAATAAAATACTTATCATTTTAGCATGCTTTAGAATAAACAAATAGATACTTTTAAAGAAAATTTCTTGTGTAAAAATATACATGATCTTTTTTAATATTATCATATAATCAATAAAATTATCATTCATCTCTTTAAAATAATTATAAAATTAATACTAATGTTCAATTTAATTCTATTTGATCAATTTAATTCTAAAATACATATTTTATAAAATTCTATTTATTCAAAATTATAAGAAAAAAACCTAACTTTAATTCTAAATACAATTTAATTCTATTAGTTCAAAATTATAAGAAAAAACTTAACTTTTATTCTATTTGATCAATCTAATTCTAAAATACATATTTTTAAAAATAAAATGAAATTGAAATTGAATTCTCTCTCTCTCTCTCTTCTTCTCAATAATAATAACCAATTATTTTTTAAAAAAATACCCAACAAATAATTCTAAAAAAAAGACAAAAAACTGTATACTCTAAATTTTTATGTTTTAGTTTTTTTTAATATAATTTTTCTTATTTTTCTGGACAGAGTGAACATAATAGTGTATTGCTGAAATTTAATACTTAATTAAACATATTAAGAACAAAATTTAAAATATATAGATCATAACTTACAATTTTTCTATACCAATAAATTTATTGATTTAATGTTATTAAAATAAAATAGTATCAATAATTCAAATTACATTAATTATGACAATGTGATTCTTTTTCCTTTTTCTTCTTTGAAGAAAAACTATTAATAATAAAAAGAACCACGTCATCACAAGTAATGAAATTTGAATATTGAATAGATAACAAGTTAGCAAACTTTTTAAATATATATATTTATAAGAAGCATGTTATAAGACGAATTTGTTTCCTTTAAAAAAAAGGTTGGTACTAAAAATAAAAATAATATATATATATATATATATATATATATATATATATATATATATATATATATATATATATATATATATATATATATATATATATATATATATATATATATATATATATATATATATATATATATATTTATGAAAAAATTATATTTTAAATTGAGAATTACTTTTAAATTTTTAAAAATAAACTTTATAAAAAAGTTTTGACAATTTTATGAAACTAAAATAATGGGAATCTACTTTTAATATATAAAAGTTAATTACCATAATAATTACTTAATTACCCTAATTACAATCCATAATACAGCTACTTTCATGTTCTGAAATCTTATTCTGAAATCAATATTCTGAAATCTTATTTTATTTTTGTTGCAATCTTATCATTCCAAAATGAAATCAATATTCTGAAATCAAATTAATTATTATTGTAGTTTTTTTGCCAAATATTATCGTTACTTGATTTTCTTTAAATGACAAAATGAATATTTAATTGTATAATTATATGTTATTAAATTATAACTTTAAAATTAAAAATAACTATTTAATTCTATATTTTTATTTACTGTAAATAATTTTATTGCTTTTGATTTTAATACATTTTTATTATAATTCGGTATACAGAATGTACGTATTTACTATAATTATTCTGTTGAAAGGATAAAATATGTTAGTGCAAAGATAACAGCGGTATAAGATTCAATATGCCAGCGTGTTATTGTAAAATTACATCTATGTAAAATTCAATTAATAATAGATTGACATTGGAATGACCCTATATTATTGTTCATAAGTAACCGATTTTAATTTATAGAGTTTGGATCTCAATTAAATCAAATCAAATCAAATAATAAATATACTATTTAAATTTTAAAAATATTCTTATCATATATGGCGGGTAAATATCAATAATAATAATAACAATAATAATAATTAATTGGTAGGTAAATTAACAATAATATTAAATTACTCAATTAATATTAATCAACTATATTAAATAGTTATTTTTAATTTAAAGTTATAATTTAATAACATATAATTATACAATCAAAACGATGTTATATATGTGTAACATCAAAGGTTGGATCCTTTTCAGCATTTTGCCACACACCTCTATCAAATTTATATACTCTTTTTTTTTTCCAGGTTATTAGGTTTGTAATTTTATAGTCATCTAAATTTGCAGTTACATTAATTTTTGAATTTTTTTTCAGTGAAAATGAGTAGAAAGGTTGATTCTGTGAAAGACATCAATGACTCAAAAGAAACTTGGCGTCTTGCTGTTCGAATAATGGATGTTTGGAGTCTTGTGAATAATAAGGGTATTGAACATTTGGAGATGATTGTTATGGATTCCTTGGTAAATTGTTTTTCTTTTTTTAAGTATAGATTTTTGTATGATAGTTAGTAATTACAACAAAATGCTTTTTGTATAACATATAAAAAGAAGATTATTTTCATTTTGTTAGGGTGATCGGATTCAGGTCCTTATTCGTCATGACTATTTACTGAAATGGAAAGAGGTCATTAAGGAGAATATAACCTGCATTATAAACAATGGCAATGTCTATAACAATGATTTTCAGTGGAAGGTATGTGATCATTCAAAAAAAATTGTGTTTCTTGGTGGTACCACAATGAAGGCAATCGAACTTCAAAATATTCCACCTAAAGGATATTTCTTTAAAGATTTTGATGAGATACTTCAAGGCAAATGCAAAACCGATAGACTGGAAGGTAATTTAAATTCTATTATAACTTATATAACTTATATATTTGCAAACACATTCAATAATGAACCTTACTTTAATGTAGATATTATTGGTGCTGTTAGTGAGATAAACCATATCCAATCCAACACTCTGGGGAAGAAAGTTGTTGTTTCTGTTGTGCTGAAAGATTTGAAGTAATGCGCATTGTTTTCATAACTTATGTGTTTGATAAATTTATATATTTTGCATCACTGAATCCCATCATATAATATTGTTTATTTATATTGCAAAATAGGGGTAATTGCATAAATTGCAATTTATGGGAAATTTATGGATCAAAATTTTTGGCTTACTACAATGATCCTAAAAACAATGAAGCTATTGTAATTTTGTTCACTCATGCAATGATAAAAGATGGCCAAGGTATTACACTATCAGACTTTATAAATACATAGCTGATTTGTATTTTTCATTATATGTTCAATAATTTTTATATTAATTATACAATTTACATTGTCAAATGCATGGAGTGGTTCCAAATTGTTGATAAATAAAGACATCCCTGAAATTCAAGATTTTATGTCTAAGTATGGATTTTATTTATTTATTTATATTCAGATTATTATACATAATTTTTAATTTCAAAAACAATCTTATTTCTATAGGTTGCCTACTAATGAACAGAAGGAGAAGCCTACTCAATCTGCAAAATCTCTTTCTAATTGGTCTGGTGGTTCTCAGTATTCGCCAGTAGAAAGGTTTGTTCATAATGTGAAATGTATGTCCTTAAGTCAGTTCTGCAAAATCAAACATGTAAGTTGAATACTATAGAGCCGAATTTATCTTTACTATTACAATTATATCGTTTGCTTTTTGAAACTAATATCATTTTTTATTTGCTTTTAGGAAACTTTATGTGTTACTGTAGCAACCACATTGAAATTTGCTGTCTCAAAGTATGGATGATTTTATTATGGCTGCACAAGGTATTTTTCGAAGGCACCTAATCCTGAAAAAGCTTATGAATGTTCATGTGGGCAAAAAGTCGAACAGCCTATACCAAGGTACATATAATCTAGATGAATTGCAAATAAATTTGGTAATGGATTTGTTATTAATCATATTATTTTCTTCGTTTAAAATACTATAGGTACAAGATTGAGATATATGTTAGCAATGGTGAATCAAAATATCGATTTGTATTCTGGGATTCCGAATGTGCTGCTATACTTGGAATGACTGCTGAATTTATGCATAACTCTATGGTGGAGGTACATTGTTATACATAAGTTAACATGTTAATAGTTTATCGAGTTGTAAAGTTCAGATTATCACTCATGGTTGATATTTTATTTTTCCATTAGAATGGAGAAGATGATCCAATGGTTTATCCTGATGAGCTTGAAATGCTGTTGAATAAGAAAATGGCTTTTAGAGTTAAGGTGCAGCCAACGTTTTCCCAAGCGTCTGTTTGGAAGCTTTGTGATGATGAAGCATTTGTTAAAGAGATTGAAAATGACTACATAGTAGAAGACATATAATATTCACTTAATTCATGTATTATTTAAACATTTAACAAGTATAATAAATATTCGATGTTTCAATGTGCAGAATCAATCTAAAACGGAATATGCAAAGTTGGTCCATAACAAAGAAAATTTGGAAACTTCCGCAGTAAGTATCTTCATTTGTTAACATAATAATTTTCTATGATAAATATTGTATTATTATAATTCATTTTATATCTGACAATTAATTTTTTATATTGCAAGCAAACATTATCTGCATCTGGTGAAAATGATCCAGAATCAATCATTCTAATGACTCCGGCTAAGGATGTTGTAATTGCTGACAAGGGTGAAGAAGTTGATTTTGAAGCGTCTGGCGCTACGCAATTATCAGGCACCAAATCATCCAAGAAATTAAAGATAGAACCATCTTCTTAATTAGAATTTTCGGAAATTTGATATTGAAATATATTTTATGATCTTTTTAGCACCAGAATGAGTTTAAGTATGAAGTTGTTAAGAACATGATATGTTTTGGTTGTAGGATGTGTTCTTACTTTTTTGAAGTGTTTATTTTGTGGGATTACAATTGACATTTATATTTCATGTATGGTTTAAAGGATGATAATGAGTATTTAATTCATGTGTGTGAAATTATTCAAAATCCTATGTTGTTATGTTGAACATTGTGTTTTGTGTGTTCTTTCAACTACAAAATTTATATGAGTATCATATCTTCAAATGTTAATAAGTATTTTAGATTGATAACAAAATACGTTGTCATCTTATGAAATATGTGTATACTACTAAATTATAAATAGATTATTGCATGTCATATTTGGTTTCAGCATGCCTAATGGTGTTAGAAATTAAAAAAACAATTACATAAAAATTTATTATGAAATCCTTCAAAACTAATTATAGAAAACACATAGAAACACATTTTTTTACAATTTTTTTCAAAGTCTAATACATATGTTAAAATTGCAGGTAGTTCAGAAATGTTGGAGCAATGTTTGAATCTTGCATTCAACTGAATTAAGGATTTATAAAAAAAACAAGGTATAATTATCATATACAGTGAATTGTCTTTTGATTGGTAATGGAAAACCTACATTGTTTGTTTGAAATGATTAAGTTAAGCATGCAACTATACTTTTTACCAATCTCACGTCATCATATATAGTATTATAACTCAACATATTTAAATTATTTATTTGCCAAAATATAGTTGGGGGTTGAAATGAATAATTATGTCCACTGCCTCCTTTCTATTGGCTAGGTCAGTGGAGTATTAAAATAATCCAGCCGTAAGATAATTAATGTTATGCATGATTTGTAATAAATCAATAAGAATATCAAATCTTTATACATTTAGTTGTACAAGAAAATGATGGTAAATAATTAAAGTGGGCTAAGAAAATGGGCCCCACTAAATCCCACTATATATTATATAAAATATAATTAAAAAATTGATTCAAATATATCAAAATACATTAAAAGAGAGTTTTTCATTGGGTAAGGTGATGTATGATATGAGTAATTTCCAATGGGTGAATTATTTTATGGATTTGGGATAAAAAGAGAATTTTGAAATCTTGAATTATGGTGTGGATTTGGAATAAGAGGTGGATTTCCAAAATATGGGGTGTTTTGTTGATTTGGGATACAAAGAGGACTTCCATCATTTTGCATAAAATTGGAGCATGTCATCCAGATCATGAATCTAATATATTTTGCAGGAAAATATCAAATCCCAACGGATAATAGAAAGATAGACCTCATTATTTTAGGTTCTGAAACATTATATTTTTAAAGATTAAAATAATCAGAATGATGATTAAAACAATAAAAATAATTAGGATGAATGTGCAAAGAAAAACTACATGTGCAAAACAATTGGTGTCAATATGAATGAATGAGCTATAACTTCAATATTTAAAGGCAAGTTAGCAGGAAGATTGACATGAATCCAAAAGGCAGAAATGAAACCATGAACACGAAATGTGCATCACACTTTATTTCAGAAAATCCCCATTGAAGATAAAGATGGAAACCGTGATAACATCACAAATGGCGACGAGAAAAAAAGTGAGACAAGGGATTACCTTACAAAAAATGGGAAGAATTCGGCGAAGACCTTTCATCGAAGACGTTTGTAATACATATACAAAAACAAAAACGAAAAAGAATTCGGCGGAAACCTTTCATGGAACACATGGTGAGCAAAGTGAAAAACATTGATATTTGTAACAATCCTTCACCAATTCATAAACCACACATGATACCACTGTCAGAACAATATAAAAAAGGTCAACACAAGTACACATAGGTTGGCCATAATTTCAACAACAAAGCAACCATCTTTCTTTTATTCAATATTGAGTGGACCTTCCATCTTCATCTTTATCTCCTTAACCAATGCTTTAACTAGTGATTCTCCTGACACTAATATGCTTTCCAACCCCATAAACCATAGTGATTTCAGCAGGAATATGATAGTTGGAAGCATTCAACAACTGAGATTGTATTAACACAAATTCATTAAGCACAATATGTTTAAAATATCCAACAATTATATGACAAAAAATATAGTAATCAACATGGACAAACACAATTGAAATGTGAAATAGTTTTAGAATAAAAAAATACACGCAAGAGACAACACATAATTCATACATCTAGGCATCACATTTTTCTTTTATTTGAAATGCAGAATTGAAACAATCAAATCCGAATAAGAATAACTCTTATTCATGACAAAGTCATAGTTGTGAAATTTCAGATCTAGCGTACTATGTAAACTTCCACTGCTTCTTTCTCGATCCACAACCACAAACCGTCGAAAACCACTTCAAACACTCACCATCTTCTAACAAATTCCACAATCGTGTAACCATCCATCCTCTACCACTTGTTTCACTAGAACACTACAAACAACAATAAAACTGCAACCACCATGAACCCTACAAACCACACACCTTGCAACTGTGAAGCAACACACAACCACCATTCAAACCTCTGCTCACTTCTCTGATCTGGGCAACAACTTTAACAGAAACATCAACACCATACCAAACAGCTCACGACCATGAGTGAGGAAGAATAAAGAGAGAAAGATAGAGAAAAAGAAAGATAATAAGAGGGAGAAAGAGGAACCAAATGAGGATTAACACAAAGAGAAAGAGTGTAGACGAGAAATGGAGGGAAGGTGAGAATGAATCAACTTTCTTTTTAAAAAGGAACGAGAAAGGGAGAGAGGAACCATTGCAAATGGGATAAAGTTGCCGCTTGGCAAAAATCTTGCTTTTCATTGGGAAATGAAAGGTGTATTTAGTGAATTACATAAAAGGGTGTCAATTAGTGTAAATGAAATTTGAGTTAAAGGGTAATATAAGGTGATTAGTGACATGTTCAGTTATTAGTTAGGTAGTTGATTAATTAAATTTAAAATAATTTATTTTAAAATAATACTTATCTATATATTAAATAATCATACATAGTTATGTAATATATACATTAAAATGGAACAAATCGGAAAACAACAAACTTGTTCAAGTGGTAAGAGACCTATATTTTTGGGAGGTGTAACACCTTAAAACTCCACATTTGAAAATATAAGGAATAAATCAATTATAACAACCATTTCATTTAGGATGTCACACAATCACCAAATTCAACATGCTCTGCAATACTTATTAATATAAATGGTTTAATTTAAAACACTTGCCATCACATGCTCATCTTTAATTAGGCTCGTCACAGCAAAATTAAACATTAAAACAGTTACTCAATCAAATAAGTTCAAACATAACTTTGGTTTTAATGGGTTATCATGAAGGGGAAGCATTCACATTGTGTAAGACACTCACCTAAAGGTAAAAGACTCACCCCAATAAGTCAGAGAGATATCACATATTCACCCAAAACCTTAAGGTGATAGGTGTATGTGTCCTCTTACTTATAAAGTGCTCAACCTCCATTCTTATAAGCAATGTGGGACTTAGAACTAACACTTGTTTCTCCATACAACTCACACTTGTTTCTCAACAATCTCCCCTCAAGTGTGATTCCATCCACTATGCTTCCCCTTAAGCGAAAGCTTTTCATACACATGTTTATACCGCTGTTGACAGATACTGTTATCTCGTCATGGGCATTTCAATGGAACACGCTGCCTGACCACTATGTCAGGAATACTTTTGACACAAGGAGCCAGACCCTTACTCGAACCAGGCTCTGATACCACTGGCAGGTCATCATGAAGAGAAAATATTCATATTGTGTCAAACACTCACCTACAGGTCAAAGACCCATCCAAGCAAGTGAGAGAGACACCACATATTCACCCAAAACCTTAAGGGGATAGATGTATGAGTCATCTTACTTATAAAATGCCCAACCTCCACTTTTCTGAGCAATATGAGATTTAGAACTCACACTTGTTTCTCCATACAACTAACACTTGTTTTTCAACAGGTTTGAGATTAAACTCAATCAGGGCAATATGCCTTCAACATCAAAGCAACTCAAAAACTATGAGTTATATCATTCAATCTCACAACAATAACTCAGAATAAAACAAAACATAAAGATTGTTCATCCAATGTTACAGATTAAAGCAATGATAATCTAAAAACGCATAAAATTGGAAAAGAAGGATAACCTCAAATGTCATCCTTTAGCTCTAAAACAGCTACGCATCTACCTACTTGTTTGTACCCCAGAAATGAGCACAGAACACCACAATAAAACAAAAGGAGAATACACTCAAAATATATAAGAGTGCAAAAGAATGCAAGGGTAGCCTAACGACAAGCAACCAACTTTCATATATTCCAATTATACACATTATTACAACAATTACTCAACAACACCCAAAATAACTCACATGTACAACCTCTATGTAATGCAATGCAACAATGACTCAACTCATGCATGTGGTACCAACTCAGCAAAGATTCTTCATATGAAGTGAGTCCCAATATCTGAACCCTGAGCCACAACATCTGAGCTCTAAGCTCCAACATCCAAGCTTGGGACAAGCCACTAGTCCCAACATTTAAACTCGTGACTCACCTCTTTCACAACAAGGACAACATATGATGCATGTACAATATAATACACAACCACAACAACTCAACCAAAAGTTTATATTTCTACATCTAACTGTAAATAACAACATCAAAGTAATCCCCACAACCGGACTACTCACCACTAGGGGTGTACATGAGCCAATTTTGATTGGGTTTGACCAAACCCAATACCCAATCCATATAGGAAACTCTGGTTTGAGTTAGGTAAAATAACCACCCGTTACACCAATGAGTTGGTTTAAGCAAACCCACTAATTTTTAGGTTGAGTTGGGTTGTCTGAGTAAATTTTTCTGTTTTATTAATATTAAATGACTAAATTATGAGTCGTCATTGTTTTCATAAAAATTAAGCAACGTTTTTATCTTCTTAAAAAAATTAGATAACCTATTTGTTGTGAAAATGATGTCGGGATTATAAAGTATAATTGGTTTCTTGATCGGTAAGAAACCCACAAGGGTAGAAAAGAAGAAAATAATAAAAACACAATGAAATTAGTTATAAATTGTTATTCTTTACTTTCTTTTTGAAACAAGATTACAAGTGTTGTAGAATAACAAACAACCTCTCTCACCCTAATTAGGCTATTTATAAGAGACTAGTATGATATTTATAAGAAAACTAACACACTAACCTAATGGGTTTTTACATACAGACCCATTACTCAAGCTAACTTAGATAATAAGCTAACTTAAACAATTGGGCATAACAATCAGGTCCAATTCGACATGCTAACAATTCTAGCATACTTCGACTATAACGTGTGAACAAACTTCAACGACATACTAATGATCCTATTGAATTGTCGAATCAAGAAACTATCATTTGACCATACTAGAGTTCAATCCAATATCTTATACTATTTTTACTATTTTTTTAGTATCATAAAATAATAAATGACACATAAACTAATAAAAATTTGGATTAAATATACGACACCCCTACAATGCAAGCGAGATTTGATTTACACCCCCGTTAAAGATTTTTTTTTAAATTTCCCCCATTGTAATGTGAAGATTCACGGTGTATGACTTCTTGGTGCACTATTTACTGACATGAATTTTATTTTATTTAATTCCCCCCTGTAATTTTTTAATTTTTTTTTTTAATTTTTTGTCATAATATTTTTTATTACGAGAGGGGTAAATGAAAATCCGCTCCTATTGTAAGGGGTAAAATATTTTTTTTCTTCTGTTTTCATGATAAATAAGTTATCAAAGTGATAGAAAACCAATGCATCCATTCAAGCAAATATTTTTACTGAATATCAAACATTTTCCAATGTCTACTAATTGGCCAAATGAGTTCCCTACAAATAGTGATACCGAACAATCACATGATAAAAATTCAGATATCGGATTCCATACTATATGTGTTATGTTATTGTCACTTTCAGCAGCAAAACGATCAAGCCAGTAGTTTGAATGCAATTCGGTTGTTAACTTGTGGACTAACCAACCTACTATTTGCAATCCATGATTCACAACATTAGCTAACAATAACACCAGCTAACCAACTTCATCCAAAATTGACAACTAATGTCACATATCCACTAATTACTACCCTATCAATTTCCATTAGTTGAAACATAAGAGCAATGAGAAACTTCTTTAGGAACACCATTTTATGGTTAATTAATTGCCAACTAAAAAATGTACAAAACAATCTAAGCCCTAAAAACAAAAGTTGTTATTGTCAACTTTAACCACTTAAGCCAAACTAGATGAAAAACACTGTAAAATGTTATCCATCTGCCAATTAACTACTCAAATACTATGAGATCACAACAGCCAAAGCTTTATAGCAGAATGCAATTTACACGCACTGCATTATACCTGCAAAAAAAATCAAAATTTTATACCTATTTGATACTTCTCCAATATCCAAACTAGTTCTGATAGATAAATAGATCAACAAGCCACTCAAATACTAAATAGAATCAGAATAACAACAGTAAAAGTACAAACACACACAGAGAGAGAGAGAGAGAGAGAGAGAGAGATACACATAATTTTGACAAAATACTTCTTACAACCATTCCATCAAACACATGGCATGCATCCTCCATTCTCCTAATTTCCCATACATACCCACCAATTCATTCATCATAATGATATCTCATTTCAATATTAGACAATTTCAACATTTCCATAAGCAACACATTCATCTATATGGTTCTTCTATAAGCGACTCAAAGAGAGAAAAACTAATAGAAAGTGAAAGAAGTCCAAAGAGTTCCAACTTGGAAGAAGGTTTCTTCATGGAAAAAATCGTCATCCAATAAAAAATAACACACGAATAACCAACAGTTGTCACTCTCAGCAACGCCCCGAGCGAAGTTTATCATGGAGGTTTTTATGGTTATGTAGGGGTGAATTTCATGGAAGAAGAAGGAAAAGAGACATGGGGAATGATGTGAGTGTGGGAGAAAATTCGTCACTCACAAAATATAAATGGAAAAAAAAAGTTAAAATTTTTTTTGAAAAAAAAATTATAAAAAAATTTAATTTTTGTAAAAGATTTTTTTTAAATAAATAAAATCCATGTGGATTTTAAGAAAATAATAAAAAATTAAATTAAATGACACATAAATAAGCCACGTAAGCAAATAATGCACCTACTGGACATAGACATAGAATCTTCACATTACAAGGGGGAATTAAAAAATATATATTTTATAGGGGTGTAAACCAAATATTGCTTATATTGCAGGGGGTGTCGTATATTTAACCCTAAAAATTATTATAAAATATTAGCAGCAAACTAAAGTTGCATGACATAAAATTGTATAACATCAAAATAACGAAATAGTGAAATATAAAAAATTAGTTAAAGTCATGAAGTACTAAAATAGTAAATGTTCAAGAGACTAAAATTGCAACAACTAAGTTAATATAAATTAAAATCATTAAAATTGTAATAATAAATATTTGATTAATGAGTATTTTTGTGTTTGAATCTGGTTTTACCCGAAACTCGATTTTTTAAATGAGTTTTTTAATTTTTAAACTCATATCCACCCAATTACCCGACCCAACCCATTTTTTTGGATTTTTTGGATTGATTTGACCGAGTTTTGTGGGTTGACCAAACCCATGTACACCCTTACTCACCACAATATCAAGTATATGATCATAACATAACTATCTCATCATCAATAAAGGTAACACTATTAGATTAATCAAACAATTCAATTAATCAATCGATATTCATTAAAATGCACCAAATAACAACCAAATATCAACTGCACGACAAAACCACATAAAAATCCAACTCAATAGTCCAAAACATGTCCACTGACACGATGACGGGTAGCCCACCACCAGGGTGACGCCCGTCATCACCCTTTTCTCTCAACCGTCACCTTTGTGACGACCAACAAGGCTCCACGTTTGCCTGGAGACCATGACGATCTCCCCGTCAGACAGCTAATGCCAGTCAACGTCCCAAAGCACATGACGACAAGTATTCACGCAAGTGGCACACGTCTACCTATTAACAGAAGCAAAATTCATGTTCTATTATGGAGTTCAGTTTAAAACTTCAATTTTTTTCCCTAGGCCCTCAAATCGACCACAAACCTCAGAGAAATTACATGCTATAAATATAACATGGTATACTTATCAAATAACATGAAATCTCATCAATTACTCACAATTTTTAACACTTTATTCATCATGTTCATACCAAACATATGAAATCAACTCATACCATTATTATGAATTCAAACACCTAATTTTCATGGTAAATTAGTACACAAAATTCAGAATATTATCGCAATCACATCATGCTATCACAATAATTTCATCCATATAATCAAATATTCAATAATCGAAGAAAAACAGGGAAAAATCTAATGGAGATTAAAGATTTTCCCTACCCATCATACAACTGACACCATATTTAGAGTAATCTCCCTTACCTCTGATCCCTAGTAGCAAAATTCAGAATTTGATTAAGGTTAGTGGTTTGAGGTCTTCCCTCTTCAAATCATAACCTTCTTTTTTCCAAAAGCTATTCTCCCTCAAAGGCCCCACTAATCCCTTTTTATCTCTAAAAACCTAATTTAATCTTTTGTTAATTACATCTTGGTCCAATTTTCTTATAATTTTCACTACTTCCCTTATTCCTTCTTAGTTCTTATTTTCCACCAAAAATCTTTATTTTTATTTAATTTAATATTATTTAATTAAATAACTAACAGTATTCTACCAACCTCAACATATCATAAACATGCAAAAACACTAAATTATTAATTCAATCCATACAAACTTTATTTAATTAAATAAATAAAGCATAAATTAAATTAAATAAATAATTTAAATATAACATGGTGTTACATAGGGGTTCTTGGTTCAACTCCCATTGAATGCAACTTTTTGATATTTTCATCTTTTATTGTTTCAAAGTTAAAAAAACAAAAAAAGTCATGTGAAATTAAAAGAATAAATAAATAAAATCCATGTCATCATATTAGTTTTAATAAAAAATGGTCAGTCATTTTTCACAAGGTTTAAAAAGACAAAATTTTCATGTAGCAATGTTAGATTTACAATCTTTTTTACATAGTGTAAACTAAAAATCATATTAGCCTCTGATTCCTATTAGCAAATTTAATTATTTAGATTTGAAAAAAAAATGGATGGAATGAAATAGGACATGATGAAACCCGTTTTGTCCAATTCTCTATTTTTTTATTTATCTAATTTGAGAATATATAATAAAATATTTTAAATAAAATAATAAAATAAATTATATTTTATTCAGCTCTGCTCGATTCTGCCGATCATATCTGTCATATTCCGCTTGATTATCTTCCAACAATCCAATGATAGCCTAAGTAAATTGACTTCACCTAGGTTTCATTTTTTTTAGTTTTAATTAAAAATTTGTAAAATCATGTTTTACTTGAAGAAATAAAATACTCCAAAACAAACAAATAGTGCTTTGGTTTGGGATCGAAGCCGTGTCACTTCACCGGTGGCTACCATTCAAAAAAGCTACTTCATTCTGAGGCAAAAGCCGGTGATTATTTTCCATGTTCTATTCTCGCGTGTGAACGCGTTTCTTCATCTTTCTTCACCTCAGAAACCTAACACAATTAGGGTTTCACACTGTTCTGTTTCAGGTAGGTTGCGTTTCTAGCATTATCGGTGAATTTCTTCAATGACGTCCGTTTACATACCGGTTCAGAATTCTGAAGAGGAAGTTAGGGTTAATCTCGATCAACTTCCCAGGGATGCCTCTGATATCCTCGATATACTCAAGGCGGAGCAAGCACCTCTGGATCTTTGGCTCGTTATCGCGGTTCGTTACTCGCTTTCAATCCTTTTTCTATACCTGGCATAATGCTCAAGTTACAATTTCTAGTTGAAGCTTATTGCGATTCGCGCTTTTTGTGGAAATGTGCTGTTATGACAACTTCATTTTAGTGGCTATATGATCATTTTATTTTTTTGCTTTGTTCAGTTACATTTGATATTATTGTTTGTTCTTCTGATTCTAGTGTGATGATTTTTCACTTCCGACTTAGGTTCTGTTTTTGGATTAGCTTATTTGATGTTATATACCAACATAAATATATAGCATATAATAAATATATGTGAGTTTGTTTTGAAGAGCTTATAATAAATATATGTGAGTTTGTTTTGAAGACCTTATAATAATAGCTTATGACGTGTTCATGAGCTATTTTCAGCTTACTTTCATGAGTTTTTCAAGGTAGCTTATGAAAACATCTTATAGTGGTGTGTTGGAATTTCCGCCTTCATTGATGCCCGCCTCTAGTCGCCTAAATTGCGGCATTTGACTTGCCTTCATTGCAGCTTCCAACACCTCCTTCACTGTGTTGGGTTTGAAGAGGTGGATTTAGTTCCACATTGCATACAAATATGGTCTGTGTTGTGTTTATAAGTGGGGACAATCCTCACCTTACAAACCGGTTTTGTAAGGTTGAGTTAGGCCCAACCACACATTCTAAGAATAACTTATAAATGTTCATTCAAACATGACCTTATTCTTTCTATAACAGCTTGCCAAGGGTAAGAAAGACAATGTCCCGCATATAATTTTCCATATTTAAACACAAATGTCCATTTGCCAGATTTCCTTTTATTTGTTTGGTTTTGAATTTTGATTATAACTACTGTCAACTCTGTTTTCCAAATTATTTATATTTACTTGCTATGGTGTTGCAGAGGGAGTACTTTAAGCAGGGAAAAGTTGATCAGTTTCGCCAGATTTTGGAGGAAGGATCCAGTCCAGGTATACTTCCTTTACAGATTTTGGTGCACATGCTTTTAACTTTAATTGTTTAAACACTGGCTCTGGAACTGATGGGTTTGGTGTATCAAGCTGTTTGTATTTGCTATTTAGTTTGATAAATCCAACCGTGTTGACTTTTTTGGGACTAATTATGCAGAAATTGATGATTATTATGCTGATATAAGATATGAGAGGATTGCTATCTTAAATGCCCTTGGGGCTTACTATAGCTACCTTGGAAAAATAGAGACAAAACAAAGAGAGAAGGAGGAGCATTTCATTTTGGCAACACAATATTACAATAAAGCATCAAGGATAGACATGCATGAACCCTCTACTTGGGTTGGAAAAGGTGAGTTACACATTTTCTTATGTATTTGTGGATTATGTGTAAGTTTTAATACGATTTTGAGTAGGACTTGCACAATTAGCAACATTGTTCCCGCTAGAGTTATCTTGGATTGGGTTATAGCAATAGCAACAGCTTTAGGTATCCTGTAGACAGACTAACTTAACTTAGAATCTCTCTTTTGATACAATATTTATAGAACCCATGTTTTAAAATTTCTTTTTTTCTGTGGTATTTTGAAAGAATTCCATTGGATCTCATCATATGGTTGATCTCATGTTTAGTTTTGCTTATGCATTAGAATATGTAAATTTTTTAATACAATTGATAATAGGATTTGCACAATGAGCAACATAATTCTTTATAGGTTTATCTTGGATTGGTCAATAGCAATAGCTTTAGGCTTTCTGTAGACATCCTGTTGTCAAATAGCGGTTATAGCAGCACTATAGCGTAGCTGAATTTGGACAAATCTGAAATCACTATTGTCCTGCATTAGCTGTTTAGTGCAAAACATTGTCAAATAGCAGCACTACAGCACTGTTGCATAGCAAAATTTGAACAAACTGCTATTTCTGTGATCCATGATTGACAACACTCCGACGGAGATAAACTCAGGGTGTAGTCTGTTATTTTTTGTGCAAGCTAGTTATTAGCTTATATTTGTTGATTTTGATAGTGTCTTGTAAGTTAGCCGAATTTAGCTGTCAGAATGTGTCGTGCACTATTTATACTTAATAAAATTAATTCTGGTTAATTCTTACAGGTCAGCTTTTGTTAGCAAAGGGTGAGGTTGAACAGGCATCTGCTGCATTTAAGATTGTGTTAGATGGAGATCGTGACAATGTCCCGGCCCTTTTAGGCCAGGTATAGTAGTAGATAAGTTATTAAGTTTGTGTATTCACGAAAGATTTTAGCATCTGCAATTTAAAAACCCACAGTCCTAGATGTTAGAGTTGTGAAATGCTTACAAGTTGTATTGGTTAAGCCATAGGATAGGGTTCAAAAACTATAGGATAGGGTTCAAAAATCAATCAATCACAGAAAGTACATGAGTTCCTCACTCATCTACTTAGAAACCATTTTCAAACTAGAAATATACTTTTTTTTCTCCACTTCTTTGATGTGTTTTATGTGGCACAAGAAAAAATAATATCATTACGAACACTCTAAATAAGCATTTTGGAATTAATTATAGGGATTTTGAAATATTTATTGTAGTATTTATTTATTTTTGACAACTATGCCGCTTATTTTTTAATTAAAGAAAATTTGTTAATCTCCTCAATGTAAAATAAAAAACCCATTATTTATCAAGCAGTTATAGTATATTTTTACTGGTTAAATATAACACACACACACACACACACTTCAACCACTGGGTGCAGTGCACCGACAATTTTGGTTTATAAGCTAAGGCTCCTTTCCTCTCCTCTATCTTATAAATCTGGGTGCATTGCACCGACAATTTTGGTTTATAAGCTAAGGCTCCTTTCCTCTCCTCTATCTTATAAATCCCATAAAATCATCTTAATCGAGCTTCATGTTAAATTATGGTTCCCCTATCAATATTTCTCTCTGGCAATTTTCCCAACAATCCTCATTTTAGGGTCAGTTGTACTGGTTTGTTGGAATGTATTCTCCAATTCTTCTTATAGCACATTAATCACTATTAAGGAAGCAACTATCAGTGTGTTACCAGGTCACTTCTATCTAGGAATTCAAATGCTTTTGTTTTTTCTCGGGTTTTGAAAATTAGATGTTTCCATCCATCGTGTATCTGTTTTTCTGAATAAACAACAACAACAACAACCAAGCCTTATCCCACTAAGTGGGTTCAACTACATGGATCAATTTGCGCCATAATGTTCTATCCAGGACCATGCTTCTTTCCAAATCGTTAATCTCAAGATCTTTCTTAATAACTTATCTTATGGTCTTTCTGAACGTGAGCACTAAAACCTAAAGCCAGTTTTAGGTGTCTTTGTAGCATATGTGTTCTACATTTATTATACAACCTTTAACTTTGTTTCTACAGGCATGTGTTGAGTTCAACCGTGGAAGATATTCTGATTCCCTCGAGTTGTATAAGGTTGGTAATGTAGCCTCTCTTTTACTATAAAAGTGATGTACGACTAACAGTTCATATATCCGCGTGCTTATCTTATATACTACTACATCTATATAATATATCAGCACTTCTAAATTAAATCAGCATTAAATCACTCACCAACTTTTATAGGATTTAATTTCTTTGAAATCATTCTTGGAATGAGTAACTCTAATGACACCATTGACATGCATGCCAAATTTTAAGCGGGCTGGAACCCATCTTTTTGATTGTTGTCATGTGAAAGACTAATAAGGGACTCTATGTATCAGATTAAAGATATGAAATTCAATGATAGATATTTACTTTTTGTGAATTTTCTTAAGCCATGCAAATTTTTTCTTTGAAAGATATGAATGTTCATTAAGGGTACAAAAGCCTGATGTTATCATCATGCCTGGCAAATTACTTGAACTGTGACAGTTCTAACATGCTATAAACACTACTCGATCCTAGTTCTTTATTTCATTTTATTTTATTTTGACATGGCAACCTAAAGAGGGCACTGCAAGTGTATCCCAATTGCCCTGCGGCTGTTAGACTTGGCATAGGTCTATGTCGCTACAAATTGGGTCAATTTGAAAAGGCTCGGCAGGCATTTGAGCGAGTTTTGCAGGCAAGTGAATCTCTTAATGTCTAGTGGCTCAACCATTCAGCATATTTGCTGGTACTGACGTGTGTTTGCTTCATGATTTTTTTTTTAGCTTGATCCAGAAAATGTCGAGGCTCTTGTTGCACTTGCAATAATGGACTTGCGCTCTAACGAAGGTTCGCCTTTTCTGCCTTTATCATGTTCTGGTGCACTTCATATGTATATGATCTATTTAGCTATATTAGCTTCTAATTTAGTGGACTAATAATTATACTGTATAACATCTTTCAGCTGTTGGAATTAGGAAAGGAATGGTAAAAATGCAGAGGGCATTTGAGATATACCCGTACTGTGCAATGGCTCTAAATTATCTTGCAAATCATTTCTTCTTTACTGGTCAACATTTTTTGGTTGAGCAACTGACAGAAACTGCATTATCTGTTACTAATCATGGTCCAACAAAGTCTCACTCTTATTACAATTTAGCACGCTCTTACCATAGCAAGGTCTGGAACTTCTCTTTACCCCGCTCTTTTATACATTTTGAAATTTAGCTGTATCTTTGGTTTCTTTGACCTTGTTAGGGGTTGAAGGAGAATAAGTTACAGGGTAAGAAGGTTCTCTGGTCTGCCATGTTTCTCAGATGGCTTTCATAAAAAAGTTTATGTATCTATTAGTGTGGGAGATGTTTAACAGTGTCTATCTTCCATATGCGCTCTTGTGAAATATCCGTGTTAGTATTATCACTCTCTATGTGTGCAGTGATAATTTCCTTGAGGCCAGATATTTTCCAACATGTTGGTCAACTTGATGGTTTTAGTTATTGCTAGTCCCTTCCTATATCTGACAGAGCTCTTATGTTTGAGACACATATTTTCTGGAAGGCCTTTTTTTGCTATCCTCTTGATCTCCTAGTGTTTTATAGATGATTCCGAAAATGTTTATAAATCATGTTTAATATAATTTTGTACTATGAAAATGTTTGTGAACCTTTGGCTTTTTAAATGGCCTTTTTTTAGGAAGGTTGAAATATCCAACCTTTGGCTTAGCATTGCTGGTGGCACTAAATTTTTTCTTCACCACAGGGGGACTACGATAAAGCTGGGGTTTATTACATGGCATCTGTCAAGGAAATTAGCAAGCCCCATGAATTTGTGTTTCCTTATTATGGTCAGTTGCTGATCAAATTTTAAATTCTTAACTGTTTCTGGAACTTTATGATATGCCTGTAAATGGATTAGATTTTATTAGTTATGGAACTAATGACGCTTTAAACATTGTAAGGCTTCTTTGATTAGGAGTTATACAGACTTTATTGCTATTGCGATTTGATTAGCTCTGTTAGTGTGTTTCAATGGTATGAAAATGTGTCATGATCAATGTTGTCGGGATCGCAAGGCAACTCAAATTGCACCATTCTATGATCGTATCCCCTATTTCCGTGCTGACACTAATGGGATCAAAAGCTCCAAAGATCACCGTTGATTTGCGAGGAAAACTGTGGGATCAAATGCTTCCCAATTCCTTGTAATTTTTGTGAAGTTTTCCGGGCTGGGTTTTGAAGTGTAATCAAATTTCAGAAAAACAATTTTTTCTTTGCTTTAGGAGTTTTTGCCAACCATAACCTCATCTGTAAGTATTACTACAACCCATTTTTCCTCCGTCTCCCACTGCAACTGCAACTGCAACACACCTCTTTCATGCAATGCCTGTGTTGAGGAATCTTCCTCTGCTTCTAGTATCTGCGACTGCAACAAGACGGGGACTGGCGGCGCTTGAGATGTGTGAAGTTCTCCGTGTAGTGTCTACAGCTAGGTTTTTTACTTCTAACTGGGTCATGCAGGCCCATTCCTCATCTATCTCTCTCATTTGTTATTTTTAATTATTTTGCTGAGGGAACTATGGTCCGAACTAAGTTTTTTTCCTCTAGTCTTTATTTACCACTCTTTTTAATTTCTTTCTGTATCTTTGTTATCCTTTTTTCACTTCCAAGTTAATATTACAACTCACAACATATATCCTTGGCTGGATCTTGAGTTTGACAACATTGATCATGATTGCAATAGCAACTAGTACTAAAATATTTACAGTAGAAACTGACTTCTATTTATGGTAGAATATGTTTACAACATACCCATAGTTACAAATACTATAGAGAATACATAATTCACACGTAAACTAATCCAAGAAATTTGAGAGTCTTGGTCTCCCTCCAAAGTTAGGGATAAATTCCCTCCAAGAATTGGAAAGCTTGGTCTCTCCCTCCAAGAATTAGAGAGCTTGGTCTCTCCCTCCCAAAACCATTCAAAAACTATTCCATAATCAGTTTCTCGTTTCCTTTCTCTATTTATTCTAAAACAGAAACACACATAGCTGATAACTGCTACAGATAACTGACATCAAACTACCCATTGCTATGATATAAGAAGGCTAACAGATTGTTACAAGTTGCTATAACTTTTGCATTATTATGATATTAATATCATCTCAGTGACATTTTTATAGGTTAGGGATAACTTCCCACTGTTTTAACTTTTTAATGCTCTTTCCAGGTTTGGGACAAGTACAAATTAAGTTGGGAGATTTTAGAAGTGCACTCTCAAACTTTGAAAAGGTTTTGGAGGTGTACCCGGATAATTGTGAGACATTGAAAGTGAGTACTAAAATTGAAAGGATAATATCTTTCACCCTTTTATATAATTTCTTAAGTGTGCTGTAACTTAAGGTGCATGATTGAAAAATATAATTTGATCCAATGTCCTTTTGTTTGGAGAAATTGGTTTAGATTCCATAAAATGCCAGAGCAATCACTGCAAATTTCATGACTATCTATATCTCAATAGTGAAAACTGATAGCAGGTTGTCCAACGGATTTTGGATAAGCTCTGAAAATAGGAACCCTCGAGTTCTCATAAACATTAAAAGAAAAAAAGTTTCTCTCTTTCTAATATGGAAAAAATTTGCTTGATAAAAATATGGCAAAAAGGTTTGTTACTCTTCTTTTCTTTCTTTTTTGCTGGGAAGTTGCTAATCTTCTTAAAAACTTAAATTGACATGTATAATTAGATTTTACTTTTCCCTTTCAAATTACTAAATAATAAAATAAAATAATTTGAAAATAAAATAAAATAATTACACCCTAACAAGGTTGGGGCTAGCTCAAACTTACTAAGCCGGTTTTGTAAGGTTGAGTTAGATCCAATCCAAATTCTTAGATGGTATCAGAGCCTATTCTAGATTTGTTGTTGGGCTTCACACTTCTTTCACGCTTCAAGCTCTTTTGGAACTGAGTGTGAGGATTTGGGTTGGAAATTCCGTCTTTATTGCGGTTCATCCCTAGCCACCTAATTGTGGCATTTGTGTTGTCTTCATTGCAACCTCCAACACCTTCATTGTGTGGGGTGTGAATATGTAGATTTAGTTCCACATTGCTTAGAGATACGACCTCAATAGTGTTTATAAAGCTTGGGCAGTCCTTATCTTACAAGCTGGTTTTGTAAACACGTGTTACACCCATAACTCAAATTCAAGAAATAATGTACATAGAAGTTTGAACACCCATGAGGGTGGAATTCTAAGCTGTTTTTTTGTAAAGTTGAATTAGGTCCAACTCAAATCTAAGAAACAATGTACATAGAAGTTTAAATATCCATATGTTAGTTAAAAATATTAATTAGTAGACTTTATAAAGCTTGGGCAGTCCTAAACTTACAAGCTGGTTTTCTAAACATGTGTTAGACCCACAACTCAAATTCAAGAAATAATGTACATAAAAGTTTGAACACCCATGAGGGTGGAATTCTAAGCTGGGTTTGTGAAGTTGAGTTAGGTCCAACTCAAATATAAGAAACAATTTACATAGAAGTTTAAATTTCCATATGTTAGTTAAAAATATTAATTAGTAGACTCAATCTTGTTTATGTATGTAGCAAAAGGTTGTCAGAGTGACTCGATTATCTTTATTTTTTATATGGCACTGTGTTATTTCTCCCTTCTCCCTTATCTGTGTTTTTTTTTTTGTCTTTTCTTACAGGCACTTGCGTACATATATGTTCAGCTTGGACAGACTGACAAGGGCCTTGAATTTATTAGGAAAGCTACAAAAATTGATCCCCGTGATGCCCAGGTAAAGCTTCTGATATAATTTTTTGAACGACTTTCTGCGAAGATATATTTTTTAAATTCTGCTAGTGTCCCAAGTGTTTTACTTATAGACCCATTATAACAAGTCTATCATAGAAGGAATAAAAGGGGGGGAAGGGAGCAAGTGAGCAAGTGAGCAAGGGGATGGGTCACAAGGCTGCTATTTCAACCCTACCCCGAGGAGCTCAACAGGCCAGGAAGAGTGGGTCAGCAAGTCGATCCAAGAAGAAAAAAAAGAAATTAACATCAACTACAAAAATTGGAAGGAGAGAAAATACTTAGAGGGGGGCGCAACAAAAATGATAGGTGGCAATTGAAGATTTGAGAGGGAGAGATGGAGTCATTTCCATATAGTGGAGAGGACGGGGGTGGTGGTGGTTAAGGGAACGTGAGAATATTGGGTAGTGGTGGTAGATAAGGCTTTACCATGGTGAGGATTGCTTTTCCAAGTAAAAAGCAGCCTAGTTATCTTAAGTTTTACTCCATAGACAATTCAGTGGTTCTGTAAGAAGCATTGCTTCCTTGTTTAACAATTTTATGGAATCTGTTTTTTTTTTTTCTTATTTTTTTTAATCCTGTTCCAGCTTTCATTTCTATTCTAGAATTTATTTTCTGGGTTTCTTAGTCTCTGTTCTATCATGTACCATGTCTTTGTTGCTAGGCTTGTTTGATCTTCTGGACTATCTGCCTTGTGTATAAAACATTTTTAGTTTACAAGTTGTCATTTATGCCTTTGTAAATGAAAATTGATATTTAATATTTTTTCTTTGAAAATACAGAAATTGATATTTGAGAATAAATATTCATTGTTTGGGATAGTTAATCTCAAGAACACCTAATAAGAGACATCTTGTTAAGAATGTGTGGTTTGGGCCTAACTCAACCCTACAAAACCGGTTGGTAGAGTGAGGACTACCCCCACTTATAAACACATGTTCAGACCATATATTGTCCGATATGGGACTCTTAACACATCTAATTAAGGGACATAAAATTAGGCTTAAATACTCTTTTGGGAGTTTCCTTTGCGCCTCTACTTTTCATTTAATTTTGATCAACTCTCTACTTAAAAAACATGCAATATGGTTGTACTGTCAATTGTTTTCTACGTAAAGCCCTTAAGTTGTCTTTTTTCCCAAAGATTTTGTGATGAGTTTGAGAAGTAAAATAATTTTTAAAGCACATACATTTTAAATTTAGTGATACTTTGATAATAATTAGTGGGTTTCATAAGATGTGTGATTAGGGTTTGAGTGAGATAATCTGGGTTTTTTTATTTAATAAAATTGGATTGTTTAGTTGGTGGGTTTTTAAGTAGAAATTGTTTTTAAAACAATTTAATTGATTCAGTTTGCTATGATTTTGAATTGATTATGTGAGTTTGAGGGTTTTTAAAAAATGAAAAGTGATTTAGGGACTCAATAGTAACTATTGAAAAGTTGAGACTAAATCCACTCAAAAAATTATTGAAGGACCAAACTCTCACATCAATTTCAGTAGAGGGACTAAAAGTACAATTAAGTCAAAATTCAAATTATTATAAAGGTCCAATGAGCGGTTCCAATAAAAATTAGAAAAGCTGATGTTAAGTTACTGCATGTTAAAGCAACATAAATATCTTGTTGCTATATTCTCTGCTGTGCATGTATTTACTCACAGTATAAAGGTCAATTATTATTATTATTATTATTATTATTATTATTATTATTATTATCATTATTATTATTATTATTATTATTATTATTATTATTATTATTATTTATCTTATATACGTGACTATTAGCAAAATCTTGTGAATTGGAAGTATTGCAGATTTTGTGTCTCTTGGTGTTTGGTGAAGTGTTTTTTACATCAATGTTTTTGTGAACTCCTCTTTTTTTTGACATGGTTCTGTTTTACATCTTATTAATAATAATTAATCCAAATCTTTTCATGTCTCTAAAATTGAAGTTTATGATGCAATCAATTTCTTCATCTAGTTCTTTTTTTTTATAGAATCTTAGAACTTTCTCTCTGTATTACAGGCATTTCTTGAACTAGGAGAGTTGTTAATTTTGTCCGACACAGGAGCTGCACTAGATGCATTCAAAACTGTAAGGGGGCTAAGAACTTAACATCTGCTGTTCTTTTGTGGTTAGCAAATGTTATCCTTATGAAATTTTAAAAAACACTTCATTGTTGAATTTTCAGAATTTGTTGTAATTGAGATTTTGCAAACCTGGTACAGGCCCGCACTCTTTTTAAGAAGGGAAGCCAGGAAGTACCAATTGAATTACTCAATAATATTGGTGTCATTCAGTTTGAAAGGGGAGAATTTGAGGTTTGTACTGCTATTTCACATGCATCATTTCTCATGTTATGACCCATTACCACACAGTTAAGCTCTGAAAGCTCTGATTTATTTTACTTTTCAGCTTGCTAAACAAACTTTTAAGGAAGCTCTTAGTGATGGAATTTGGCTTTCTTTCTTTAGCGAGGCAAATAAGTCTTCCATTGATGCTGCTACTTCTACTCTTCAGTTCAAGGACATGCAATTATTTCACGACCTTGAAAGTAACGGTCACCTTGTTGAAGTACCATGGGATAAAGTCACAGTACTGTTTAATCTGGCCAGATTACTTGAGCAGTTAAATGAGTCTGGAACTGCAAGCATGTTATATCGCCTAATCTTGTTCAAGGTATAACTTGAGAATTGATTTGTGAGGTGCTTGAGAGGTTAACTCTCGGTACTTGGATTCACATTTTTTCTTTTTTATGGAAATACTTGGATTCATATTCACCAAACCAATAGTTTTATATGTTTTAATTGCTGATGTTATTATTAGTAGTACTACTATGATGTTTGAAATGTTATTAAAATCATGAATGTATAATGAAGCAATCTATTATCGTTTAATTTAACATGGTATGGGCCGTTAAATGTTGAAATGTTATTATTAGTAGTACTACTAGGATGTGATTTATGACTGGCTTTTTTTTTTGTATCTCCAGTACCCGGACTACATTGATGCGAATCTGAGGCTAGCTGCTATTGCAAAGGCTCGGAACAACATTTTATTGAGCATTGAACTGGTTACTATTATTCTCTGAGCTCCTTGTTTTCCTTTGTTATTGTAGATATTGTTAATGTTGATATGGTTTGCAAATATTACTGATCTGATATCCCATGTAAATAGGAATTGAATACAACTAGAATGAGAAAATATTACTATATCAATCCCTAGAATTTAGGGATTTATGTATTTGATATGTAAATATTTCAGCGCTGTAAAATAAAGTGCCAACTGCCAAGAGGGTGTCTTTTGAGCAATCCAAGATATTGAAGTTTTGTTTATAATAGTAATGCTAACAGTACACTCCTTATTGGTTGAAATTCATGTGAGTCTCATCAAATATATAGGGGCCCACATAATTTAGCGGGACCCAGATAGTTTAACTAATAGAACAAAGTATGTGGGAAGTGTTTGTTAGAGAGCGTGTTGCTAGTAGTCCTCTCTTTATAAGTTTTATAACCAAACTATTTAATGTTCTCTTTCATAGGTTAATGATGCCCTGAAGGTGAATGACAAGTGTCCAAATGCATTATCTATGCTGGGTGAGCTGGAATTGAAAAATGACGATTGGGTGAAGGCAAAAGAAACTCTCCGGGCAGCTAGTGATGCCACTGATGGGAAGGATTCATATGCTACACTTTCACTAGTAAGTCTACTCTTCAGTGCACATTTCACTTAATAGTTTATGTATGCTAAATCCTTTTAATCCTGTTGCTACAGCATTTTGTAGAATATCAATGGAAAATACATACAGCTATCTTCATTATTTTGTTATTGTTATAATTCTTTTGTCACACTGGTTGTGGAATGAATATAGGGAAACTGGAACTACTTTGCTGCAGTTCGCAATGAAAAGAGAAATCCAAAGCTAGAAGCTACTCATTTGGAAAAGGCCAAGGAGCTTTATACAAGAGTGAGCCTTCTCATCTTTCTTACTTATATAAGAATGGGAGCCACTTTTCCATGTATGTGGTCCCTTCTAAAGCTTTTGATCCCTAGACTTATGGATTTGGTTTAAGAAATTCATCGATCTTGGCATATCATCAACTTGATATGCATACAAATAGAATCTATTTGATATGCAGCATTGTATAGTTTCTACCAAGCAGCTTATGCTCCTTGGAGAGTACAACCACTATTCTAAATTTTTATAAATATTAAATCATTAACACTATATAAATGCTGAAAATTAAATAATACTAAGTATTCATGATTGACAATAAAAAGTCACAAGTCTTAACCAAAACATAGAAGTAAATACCAAAAAAGTCAAGAAAACAAACAGGTTTAAGCATCTAAGGCTTAAAGTAACCAAACATCAAAATTCAAGTTAAAGACCGGCTAATGTAACCTGATTTTTTTTTCTAAAAGGCAGTCAGTCATGGTCTCAAACAGCTGTGATTTTGGTCGCTTTAGCAGGCAGTACAGACACTACAAAAAAGTTGCTCTGCTACAGAAATAGCGGCCACCTGCTGCGATAGTATGCATTTTATGAACAAGTAGTCAAGAATTTGGTCCTTGTTTTCTCCATTATTCACAATTAAGCTAAATTTCAGCACAAAGGTAAAACAAGCTTGTATATTATCTCTGTTTAAGCCAAAAGGTTGAAACATAAGGGGGTTGTTACTTGTTAGCGGAATATACCATTCCTAGTTCTTCGCTTGTCAGCTTAAGCTTTTCTGTGAGATATTCCTGGACCAAAATAAATGAATTTGTCACTTCACTGTTTCTTTTCTCTATTTGAGGAAGATAGTATTTATCAACACATGGTATGTACTGAGATTATTTGTATATTCTACCTTGATTTAATACGCTTGCTTTATTTACTTTTCCCCCAAGTTTTGTATATTTTATGTTGCAATATTTTCTACATCATTTAGACCCTGTTCTAACAATAGAATTATATTATTTGACATGATCTGTTTATTTTCAAATATTTGTAGGTTATGATTCAGCATTCTTCTAATTTATATGCTGCCAATGGTGCTGCTGTTGTTTTTGCGGAAAAAGGCCATTTTGATGTTTCAAAAGATATCTTTACTCAGGTTTCTGTGATGTCAGCTTTATTTTTAGAGTATATAAGGCACAAACTTTTATTTGTTGGAATTAATTCAATTTATTACTCTATGATATGATAGGTTCAAGAAGCTGCCAGCGGCAGTGTTTTTGTCCAGATGCCTGACGTTTGGATAAATCTGGCTCATGTTTATTTTGCTCAGGGGAATTTTGCTTTGGCTGTCAAAATGGTGAGCATGTCTTACTTTTATTTTGTATCCTCTAATCCCTTTAAGCTCCTACTTAAGTCTTTATGACAGCAATTGTGTGCTGTTGACCTTGCTTAATATGCAGTATCAGAATTGCTTGCGGAAGTTTTATCATAACACAGATTCACAAATACTTCTATACTTGGCTCGTACCTATTATGAAGCTGAGCAGTGGCAAGACTGTATTAAAACTCTACAGAGAGCCATCCATTTGGCACCCTCAAACTACACATTAAGGTTTGATGCAGGGGTTGCAATGCAAAAGTTTTCAGCATCAACCCTTCAAAAGGCCAAGAGGACTGCAGATGAGGTTGTTTTCTTATCCAATATTTTTTAGTACGTTCATTAATTTTTGATTAAAATGCTTATAGATAGATGAAATTATTTTATGTGAAGAAAGATGTCTAGTTCGACCCTAGGGTTGTTTTTAAAAATACAAATATGTAACGACAATATATGCCTTGTTTGATTGTGGAAAACTTTATCCTAATGTAGTACCACCTCATTCCCTAAATATAGGACCCCGTTAAGTAAATCACAGGAAGTAAGGAAGTAAGAAAGTTGGTTGTTGTATTAGGTTTGTTGACAATTGATATTGCCTTTACAAATTTATCCTTTAGGAGAGAGAATAAGTTGATGTTTTCTGTAGAATATTTATTACAAATTGCAGAAGCAGATATAAAATAATTAAGAGCATGCGGTAAAGAAATAATTAATGCAATTGGAAGTTTGAAAGGGGTCTATAAAAAGGAAAAAAGGAAAAACTCTAGAGGGTCATATATTTAGGGATGGAGGTGAATTTATGTTGAAGTTTCCTGTAATTTCAGTAGTGTTATTTGAGATAGAAGTAGAATTCTACTCCTTATTTAATTCAATAAACAAATCATAAAAAATATGAAAATCAATTCTAAGAGTTAATCTTAGATCTTCTAAAATTTAAATAACAAGATTTTATAAAATACTCCTGATATATTTTAATCTTACATGCCCTTTATTCTGATGACTATCAAAGGGAGACTCAATAAACTAGCTATACTGATAGGTAAGGAAAGTTTAACTTTCCCACTAATCTTTTGTATTTTCATGGGTTAGGATAAGGCTCCCCTTGTATAGGTAGAGGTTTCAAATTTGGGTTAGTAACTTAGTAGGAGTATCAACAAATTTATAGTTAAAGATCCCTTTGTCTTACCGTATATGAAGGGAATATTACTTTTGAGAATTAGAAATGTTTATCTTTGATTAAAGCACCTTAGACCCAACTCCCAAGGAAATAACAAAATCGACGTAAGTCATTGGTTTGGAAACATTTGGAACAAATGTTGCTTCAAGTCGCAATGACATATCCTCTTTATACACAATGGTGAGCATCTAAAGAAGACAGAACAGTCTACCTTAAAAGGAACCATACAGAATAAGACCCTCTTGATTAGTCAGAAGTTTCACATTTAGGTTGATAGGAGTATCGACAAATTTATATTTAAGCATTCCTATCTCTCTTACAGGATATTCAAAAACAACAATCAAGCATATAATTCTTTTCAGAAGTAACATCACTCATCTTTGATTAGGTCACCTCAATCCCAAGGACATAGCGCAATGGACATCACTAATTGGTTTCAAAGTGTTTTGAACAAATACTTCTTCATGTCTTTAATGCCTTCTAGCCTTCTTGGTTGTTACCTAAAATGACAATTAATATATACACAAAATAAATAAGTTGATTCAGTGGTGTCCATCTAAAGAAAACAAAATAGTTTGCCTCACAAGTCCCAACAAATATGCTGAATTGTTGGCTGATTTTGCTAAACTTGCCAAACCAAGTTATGATTGTTCCAAACCATGTAAGGATTGTTATAACCTATGTGAAAGACTAGTCTCCCCTTGAGCAACAAAGCTAGGTGATTGTAGAGATTTGTCTTGAATCTATCCATTCCGCCATGTTTTCTCATTGAGATTTGTGGAAGATATTCTGATATATTTCAAATCTTTGGATAGAGTACACACACTAATTTGTTTTTACAGACTATTCAAAACTTAACGGGCTTGATTAAGGGGCCGAGTACAATTATTACATAAAATCACAAAATATGCTCTTTTTACAACAACATTGATTAAGCTGTGAAGTTACTAGGGCTTGTTTTGTAGGGCATTGAATTAGGAGAGACTAAGAGACATTTAGGTTAAACCGTATGTTTTAAAAGCACTACGGAGACTTTATTATATATAGAGAGATTACAACTATTTACATGATATAGTCGATGTGAGACTATTCTATATACAAATATTCTAACACTATGTATTTACAAATATCAACACTCCCCCTCAAGCTTGAGCATATAAGTCAAATGCACCAAGCTTGTTACATATATAATTAGTTCGGGGACTTCTCAGAGATTTTGTAAACACGTCTGCCAATTGATCATTAGAATTGACAAAGCTTGTGACGATGTCACCTGACTCGATCTTCTCTCTAACAAAGTGACAGTCTATCTCAATATGTTTGGTCCTCTCATGGAAGATTGGATTTGAAGCAATGTGCAATGCAGCTTGATTATCACAAATAAGTGTCATTGGTCTTGCTTCTTCAATTTGAAGTTCCTTGAGCAACTGCTTTAACCAAATAAGTTCACATGTTGCCATTGCCATGGCCATATACTCTGCCTCGGCGCTTGATCTTGCAACTACGTTTTGTTTCTTACTTTTCCAGGATATAAGGTTTCCTCCAACAAGTACACAATACCCAGAGGTGGATCGTCTATCAATGGGTGACCCTGCCCAATCAGCATCAGAGTATCCAATTATCTGAGTATGTCCTTTATCTTCATACACTAAACCTTTTCCTGGAGCACATTTGATGTATCTCAGAATCCGGATAACAACATCCATGTGTTCCTGACAAGGGGAATTTAAGAACTGACTTACCACACTAACCGCAAAAGAAATGTCTGGACGTGTGACTGTGAGATAATTCAACTTTCCAACCAATCTCCTATACCTTCCTGAGTCAGATAGAGGCTCCCCCTGATTGGGTAGTAGTTTGACACTTGGATCCATAGGAGTATCAGCTGGTTTGGCATTCAACAAACCTGTTTCTTCCAAAATATCCATAGCATATTTCCGCTGAGAAATCACCAAACCATCTTTAGATTGGGCTACCTCAATACCCAAGAAATAGCGGAGTTTACCAAGGTCTTTTGTCTGAAATTGATTCGAGAGATGTTGTTTTAACTGGAGTATACCCTGCTGATCACTACCAGTTATGACAATATCATCTACGTACACAATAAGATAAATACACCCTTGGGCTGAGTGACGATAAAAAACAGAATGGTCAGCTTCACTACAGACCATACCAAACTGTTGTACTACAGCGCTGAATCTGCCGAACCAAGCTCTCGGAGATTGCTTAAGACCATAAAGAGACCTGTGTAACCTACACACTATATTCAATGACTCCCCCTGAGCAACAAATCCAGGTGGTTGCTCCATATATACTTCCTCTTCAAGATCACCATGTAAAAAAGCATTTTTGATGTCAAGTTGATGAAGAGGCCAATGCCGAATGGCTGCAATGGCTAGAAGAAGTCTAACAGATGCCATCTTGGCTACAGGCGAGAAGGTATCACTATAATTCAATCCAAAAATCTGAGTGTATCCTTTGGCTACCAAGCGAGCTTTAAATCGATCAATCTTACCATCTGGACCAACCTTCACTGTATAAAGCCAACGACAACCTACTAAAGATTTCCCAGGGGGTAGAGGAACCAGTTCCCAGGTACCACTGCTTTGAAGAGCACACATTTCATCAATCATTGCTTGTCTCCACTCAGGGTGAGATAGTGCTTCACCTGGAGTTTTAGGAATAGAAACAGAAGACAAAGAAGACAAACAAGTATACTGCAAAGGGGAAAGACGATGATAACATAAATCAATATAATGTGGAGACGAATTTCGTGTTTGACGTATACCTTTTCGAAGGGCAATCGGAAGATCAAACTCAGGTTGTAAGATCGGATCCGGTGATGGCGGAGGCGTCGGAGGAGAGTCTGCAATGACCTCAGGGACAGGTATGACCTCAGGGACGGGGACGACAGACGTTGGACGACGACGCTGATATGTTTGAAGTGGTCGAGAAGTAGGGGGGTCAGGAGCCATAGACTGGTGGGGGATAATGGTAGGCCGGACATTAATAACTGTCGGAAAAGGTGTGGAAGTACTTTCTTGAAGAGGTTCCGGAGATACTGGGTTGGACCCGAAATATGGAACAGACTCGAAGAAGGTAACATCGGCCGATATGAAGTATCGTTGTAGAGTATGAGAATAACAACGATAACCCTTTTGGGAACGATGATAACCAAGAAAGACACACTTTAGTGATCGAGCTGCTAGTTTATCAAGACCAGGGGAGAGATTGTGTACAAAACACGTTGACCCGAATACTCGAGGAGGAATTGGGTGGAGAGGAGAATTTGGAAATAGGATTGAATGAGGGATTTTATTATTAAGGACAGATGAGGGCATGCGATTTATGAGGTAACATGCTGTGAGCACCGCATCCCCCCAAAAACGGAGAGGAACATTACCATGGATTAGTAGGGTCCGAGTGGTTTCTACAAGATGCCGATTTTTGCGTTCGGCTACCCCGTTTTGTTGGGGTGTATGAGGGCAAGATGTTTGGTGCAGAATACCATTGGATGACATAAAAGTTTGAAACTGTTGGGATAAATATTCACGTGCATTGTCACTTCTTAAGGTACGAATAGACAAACCAAATTGGGTTCTTATTTCTCGATAAAATTGTTCAAAAATAGAAAACAATTCAGATCTGTTCTTCATTAAAAATAGCCATGTGCAACGTGAAAAATCATCAATAAAAGTTACAAAATATCTAGACTCAAAAGTCGACACGGTACGCGAGGGACCCCAAACATCGGAGTGAACTAAAGCAAAAGGGGACGCAGCCCGTTTATTGACTCGATCAGGAAAGTGACTACGAGTATGTTTCCCTAACTGACAAGACTCACAATGTAAAGTGGACAATTTAGATAGACTAGGCACCAACTTTTGTAGCTTGGGAAGACCTGGATGACCTAACTGTGCATGTATAATGAGTGGAGAATCTGTGGTGGAGCATGTGGTAGATGACATAGAGAAGTAGTAGAGGCCTTGAGACTCACATCCGACGCCAATCGTCTGTCCTGAACTCCGATCATGCAGAGTAACATTACTATTAGTAAAGGTGATAGAACAATTTAGAGAACGAGTTAAACGACTGACTGACAGGAAATTAAATGGACAATTTGGTACATATAGGACAGAAGTCACAGAGAGAGATGGTAAAATTTGAACAGTACCAATCCCTTGGGATCGGGTTTGAGAACCATTTGCGGAAGTTATACTCGGTAAGAAACTAGAGGTAGAGAGGGAAGAAAAAAAAATTATCACCGAAAGACAGTGGGTCAACCAGGTAAAGCACGGCAAAAAATTGTCTCTTAATAGGCTCTAGATACCATATTGAATTAGGAGAGACTAAGAGACATTTAGGTTAAACCGTATGTTTTAAAAGCACTACGGAAACTTTATTATATATAGAGAGATTACAACTAATTACATGATATAATCGATGTGGGACTATTCTATATACAAATATTCTAACACTATGTATTTACAAATATCAACATAGGGGATAGTTCTGTCATACATTTGTTTATTGTCGAGTGTTTCCCTATTTACCCTTTATTTTTTTTTATAAATATAGTAGACTAATCTAATGCAGGACCTAGTTTGATCACTGCTTTCTAACTGATATTGATTTATTAATGGTAGGTGAGAGCAACTGTTGCAGGGCTGCAAAATGCTGTTCGTATATTTAGTCAGTTGTCTGCTGCTTCCAACCTGCATATCCATGGATTTGATGAGAAGAAGATTGACACTCATGTTGGATACTGCAGCCACTTACTTTCGGCTGCAAAAGTTCATCTTGAAGCAGCTGAGCGTGAGGAACAACAAACACGCCAGAGACAAGAAGTTGCTCGTCAGGTTGCTTTGGCTGAGGAAGCCAGGCGCAAGGCTGAAGAGCAAAGGAAAATTCAGGTATATTTTTCTAAATTTCTCAGTAACTGCTACATCACGTTAGTTGAGATCTAAAGCTCTGCTTATAAATTGCTTTCTTGTATTTTAATTTGAAATAGATGGAAAGAAGAAAGCATGAGGACGAGTTAAAACAAGTGCAACAACAGGAGGAACATTTTAACCGTGTTAAGGTAAGAGTTCATTTGTGGTATTTCAAAAGTTACTTGGGAGTAAATATATTGATGTTGAGAGTCCGGCATTGAATACGATATGACTTGGAAATGAGTTAAGTTTGAGATATCCCTCGCCTTTATAAAGACATACAATACGAGTTGTGTTAATTCTGCCCCTTTATAATGATGGCGCATACAATATTTTACTTAGACATATTTCTCCTTTCAAAAGAAATATGTCCTCTTTGTGAATTCTGCTCCTTTGTCGTACATTTTATCCAAAACAAAAATCCGACTGCGCTTTGGAAACTCTAAGCTTCTGTTTGCATTTCTAGGAACAATGGAAGAGCAGCACACATTCAAAACGGAGGGATAGGTCAGACGATGAAGATGGTGGGACTGGTGAGAAAAAGAGAAGAAAAGGTGGGAAGAGGAGGAAGAAGGATAAGCACTCAAAATCACGGAATGACACAGAAGAAGCAGAGGCTGATATGATGGATGAACAGGAAGTGGAGGATGAAGATGCTGATATGAATTCTAGAGAGGAGCCCCAAGCTCTGACGAATGATGCTGAGGAAAATCCCCACGGCCTTCTTGCAGCAGCTGGACTTGAGGATTCTGATGAAGATGATGAGCCGGTAATTTACTGTTTAATTGGAATTATGACTTTTAAAATCTTGTTATTCACACACCATCCTCTTGTTGGAATATTATTTTTCCATATGACAGATGTATAGTTGTGCATTGTCTATGAATTTCATCATCAACTAAGTTGGTAGTTAGTTCAGCCAATTTCTTCTATAGATCATGAATCATGATAATAAGAGTCAGTAGTTCTTCCAATAATTCAGCTATATATTGGGCAACAATCATAACTTCAATTTTTTGGTCAGTTTTCGGCTGGTTGAAATAATTCTCTTCTTATTTTTGTTCAAGGCTGGACCTTCCTCAACCATTAGCAGGCGGAGGCAGGCATTATCAGAATCGGAAGACGAGGAACCAATAATTAGGCAATCAAGTCCGGTAAGAGAAAATTCTGTTGATATGCAGGAGAGTGATGGAGAAATTAGGGAGGAGGAGAAGACATATGAAGACGAAGCCAGTGATGAGGAGAAATAATTTTGAACTTTTTATCCCAGTGTAAGACATCTCTTTATGTCAAATGATTTCTTCTAGATAACATTTTCACACATTTTTGGTGATTCTTCTTTGTTGACAATATAATGTATATATACTAGAAAAGGCTTCATTTGGTACGGCTAGTTATTTTTTCATATAGATCTGGGAGGGGGCTTTATCTTTATGTCCAAATGTAATATAAAGTAACCTTGAGCCACCAATCTTGCTTTGTTTCGAACAATTATATCATTCTCATCAAGTTTGTTTTTAAACACCCATTTGGTACCTATCATGTGCTTATCACTTGACCTAGGATAAGGTTCCCAAACTTGATTTCTCTCGAATTGATTTAATTCTTTTGAAAATGGAATTGGTGGTATTGTACAAGTTGAAATAAATCAATCAAATCATTTTATCAAGTGTGATAATTGCACAGACAACTCTAGCATCAGTGTTAACTAAAAAATACAAGTTTATGCCGGGAGATATTTCGGAAATGTATTCGAAATAATTTAAGTTATTAAAATGAGGTGTGGTTCAAAAATAAATGAATTGATTGTATGAATTGCGTCCGAAGATAAGTTGAAGGGAATTTTCGACTATTGAATTTCCAAAAGAGCATGCAACCTTACAAGTTGAAAAATGAAGATATTAAAACTAATATAAATTGATCAATTGAAAAAGTAAATATAAATTTAATATTATAATTTTTAGAATAGTACCTTCTATACTGAATATTAATTTTTCCAGCCTTGCGAAGATTATCAGCCTGATCAAAACTTGCAATGGAACCAAAGACAGTTCCACTTAGATTAAAATGAGCTTATTCAACACATTCAGTCACTTATAATTTGTGATTAAATAGATAGAGCCTCATAAATGTTTATATATTGATTAAACATGTTCATTTAGAACCTCATGATTAAACTACGACTATTCTCCACATGGCCTCCCATAAAATTGAGATGACTCTGCATATTGCATTATATTATTTAATTAAGTTAATTATCTATTAAATATTTTTTATATCAACAAATAGTTTTTCTTAACATAAATAATTATGTTAAATGATTCATTAAATGTTTCTGATTTTTTTATTGCATTATAATTACAGTGACAAATAATATATTCTAGACATAATATTATAAGAGATACAATGCCATAATTGCAGAGACTATTATAGCACCAGCGTTAACTAAAAAAATACAAGTTTATGTGAGTTCTTGAAAGACATTTCTGGAGACTTTTCAAAAATGCATTTTCAGAATAATTTAAGTTATTAAAATGGATTGTGACTCAAAAACGAATGAGTTGTGGTGTATGAGGTGCGTTCGAAGATGCATCTCTGAAATCTGAAGAACATTTTTGAATTTTCACATGATGCTTAAGTAATATATAGAGTGCATTAAGAAATTTCCTATATAATAGATATTGATAACATGAGAATTTGATCAAAGAGAATTCGACCAAGATTATGACAATTTGAAGCCTTTTATTAAACTTAAATCCTAGGAGAAGAAATAATAAAGGACTTCTTAATGCAACTTATAAGTTTCTTTGCCATCATGCGTAAATACATAAATACCCATAGATTTCGAAGATGAATCTTCTGACACATCAAAAGCTTAGTTAACGTTAAAATATTTTAAAGGTTAAATCACGGCAGACCATTCTCATTCCTCATTTTTCATTTTACTCAAACTCTACTTCTAACTCGCTCAACTTTTTTCTCTACACCAAGTCAAAACTCAATCAACAAGTCTCAAGGGAACTTCAATTAGCATCTCTAACATCAGAAACATCAATCCTTGTAAGTTTTTTGAGTTTTGATAAATTTTTGAGTTTTTGTGTAAATGAGTAAAAATCGATGATTAAGGTTACAAATGAGTAGAAATAACATTTAAGATAGTTTAGATATAGTGTATTATACGTTTTGTTGGGTGAAAGAATGATCAAAACATATTTTTTGGGATTGCATGAGGTACATTGACGCCATTGACGTAACTTCTGAGTTGTAGAAATTCCGGAGATGCATGTCCAAAATTTTTCAGCGTTTTAGTTTCCCAGATTTCAGTGATGCATCTCTAGAGTTTTCTCATCAGGAGATACTTGAGGAGGAGCAAACACAGTTAGATCATACCGAGGATGTCTTGCCTAGATGTCATTGCATTATGGAGATTGCGCAGACATGCATTAACAGAGGTATCTTCCATGATAGGTCTGATGTGAGTCAGATCCTAGAACCCATCATGACGAAGGCACGGGGGACATTGATGTATCAGAGACAACGCCAAAGAACCGGGGGGACTGATGGCCGAGAAGGTAGAGGATGTAGAGGAGATATAATCAGACATACATAATATTATATTAGTATATAGCAGTCATACAATGACATGTATTTTATTTTGACATCATGCTACTTTATTGGTTTCGGTTGTATGACATTTTTGACACTTATTGGTCTTTATATATATATATATATATATATATATATATATATATATATATATATATATATATATATATATATATATATATATATATATATATATATATATATATATATATATATATACACGTCTATTTTTGATTTTCGATTGTATGATATGGTTTAAATCTGCATTTAAATACACGTAAACATAACATAACATGAAAAATTCTATTATGATACATTACGAAGATTATCTCTGAAATATTCACGGAGATGCATCTCCGGTCGAATTCACATGTATAATATTTTCTGAGTGTGATGTATAGTATGTTTTAAATTGTTACGGAGATGCATCTCTGAAATATTTCAACGTTCATTCAGAATTTGGTGGGTCCTGAGATGCATCTCCGGAATCTTGGAGCATTTAAATAATTTTGTATGGTGGCTAAGAAACATAAAGAGTGCATTAAGAAATCTTCAAATAATAAAAGTTGTCTGATCCATACAACTAGAGCGGTCAAAATGGGCTAGCCCATATAGTCAGGTCCGTCCGATCCAAAAAATCATAGAGCTTGGACCTTAAAATTAGAGGCCATATTTTTTATCACATTCCTAAAAAACATGCTATCCATTAGGGTTAACTCGTATGGACCGTGAGTAGCCCATTAAGCCTACATAACTATAAAATTTAAAAAATATATATTAATAGTTATATTGTCTTACTCCAAAATAACACATTATTTTTCTCATCTCACTAAATTTTATCTTTATTCTATTCGATCTTTCTCTTTTAAATCTTATACATTAATATAATCAACATTTTTTCTTGGTATTCTATTAGTTTCTTTTATGTTAAATATTCGAGTATTATTTTATATAATTTAAAAATGTGTTGTATTTAAAAACACATTATAGTATTTATAAAAGATGATATAGTACTTAAAATAAAAGATTGACTTAAAACACATTATAGACGGAGACTGATCATCTTCCTCTAGAAGAGACGTAATATTCATCTATACTAGAAGACAAGAAATAATTATCTACACTAAAATTAACAATATTGACTTAAATGATCATTTGCGCTTAGTTAGAAAAAATAATCACATGTCTCCAAATGAAAGAGAATTATCATCTATGCTCAAATCAACAAGATTGAACATCGGCTAATGTCTTTGTGCTTATGGCACCTTTCGCACTTCATCACATATTTTTTAGCGTTCTGGACTATTGAAGACCAATAATATCATCCTTTAAGTACTTCTTAAAAAACCAGGATATGTTGAATACATACCTAACGTGTTCCCATTCAAAAAAATTGTAAAATGGACTTTGAGGAGGAAATCCCAAAACTGATAATGTCAAGTTTAAAGGTCAACGGAAAATTTAATTGACTCGAGATACTCTGGACTAAATTTGACATATGCAATTAATGTTATGAGCTAATTAATACATGATCTGAGGGTGAGGTTTTCTATAATATCCCAAAACCACTGCAAAAAGAAAACTCCAATTTAAAAAAGATGGAAGTATAACAATGGTGGCTGACGTTGGTTATATAGGTTTAGTGTTTGATAGAATATCATTTCAAACTATTGTATCTTTTTGTGTCGAAACTTTATGTAAAATGTAGTTGTTTGATCAAGTGGTGAAATATAATTGAAAGCTACGACATTAAGAATTTGTGGACTATTATGGATAAAACAAGTGTTTAAAGTTTTGTTAATACAATGTGAATGCCCTATGTAATTGTTTTTGTATTGCACATAGCCCTATTTAGTACAACATGACAAAATAAATTGAGATTAATTGGCATTTTAAATTATATTGTAGATCGATAACTATCCCCTACATACATTTTTGACATTAGCTGTAAGGTGTGTTAAGAATTTCCTAATAAAACTATTCAACCAATTTACTTATAAACTTAGGATGATCGACATCGGTTTAAGAAAGGAGTGTTATAAATAATAATATTTTGTTATTTTACTTTCAAAAACATAAGAGATTCATTAAACAACCCATTAGATTTAAATTCATTTCTATTTAAACAAGTTAATCCTAATTTTAGGACTTTGAAATACATTGAAACACTTTATCTATATGAAAATAATCGTTGGTCTTAATATTTTGTCCCTATAGCACATATTAAAAACAGGAAAACATTAAAAAAAAACAGTAAAACATTTGTGCTAGTGAATATTAGTCCAGCCATTAACATGATTAGTGTTGTCACAAAGAGAGTTTCATACTATTTTTGGAAGTAAGAAAGAACTCAACAAAGAAACTATATTAGCACACACCACACTACACATTGTCATTGTATCATCTCATGGACACACAAATCCATTGCAACTTCCTTTATTCACGTACATATGGAGACACATTATTGAAAACTTTGCTCAACCATCTACAAAACAATACCAATGTTTTAGATATACAATTTTGATATATGAACAATCAAGAATGATCGAAAACTATGCAGAGTCGTTCAAAGAAATTGAAATGAATGGATATGAAAGAAGTTCAATTACTCACCATGGTGATTATTTCTTGAAGTGAAAGTTGGAAAATCATGAGCAGAAGAAGGAATAGAAATCGAGAGTTGAGTAGTGGATGATTTATCATCCAAATCAAGCCATTGGTCTCTCCCTTTGTGCGGCAATTCATCGAAGAAGCGATGAACAATTTTCTGAGGTTCTTCTTGTTCTTGCTGTTTTGAGTGTTCATTGAAGCTCTGAAGTTGCAAGCAAGAGTAATCATTGGACATAGAAGAAAAACTCCTCTGTCTCAGAGATGAAGATGATGATGATGATGAACTCATAGTGAGTGGTGTTAGTTGCCAAGGATCATGTTCCATTGATGAAGCAGAGAAGCTTTTCATAGTAGTGCTACCGGAAGGCTCTTTGAAAAATGCATACTCATCTACCTCTTCTTTTTGTCCATACACATACCTGTTCCTTTTTTTACCAAATGATAACTAAAAGAATCAGACACAATCACAATTCACAAACACTTCAAAAGTAATTAATTCAAAGCAATGTTCCATATATAGCAAAATTACAAAAGTAGCCCTAAATATCTATTTTAGTTATAATTTTTATAAATCAAATTGACAAGAGAAGAAAAATCCAAAGAACAAACTAAACAACAAAAGACACAAACCAAACCAATTAACAAAAGACACATTTAAGTATCTCCTTCTAATTTTGTCACACATAGGAACTATAATGACATGACAGCAACCTACACATTCAAATAACAAAATGACCATTCACTCCAAAATTATTTATTATTAAAGTTAAAGCCCTGATTAAAATTTCAAACACTATGAAAAATCATGGTTTTAAGAAGAACCTGTAATCTCCATTATTCTGAGAGCAAGAGTTACTGTCAAGAAACAAGGAAGCATTATTGTCTTCAAATGACAAACCAATACCAGATGATGCTGATGACCTTGATGCAGTGTGAGGATACATAAAGGAATGTTGCAAATTGGAACCATAGATAGAATTTTGAGGGTAGTTTTGGTGTTGTTGTGTATCAAAGGACAAAGAAGAACTATTTTTGGTGTTTGATGAGTTTGCAAATGTTGAAGCATTATTTGTTGTTGTTTTCAGAACTTCCACAGGCTTTCTTGAACGGTTTTTTCCTCTATGCATATGTCTCTCACAGTATTTAGAATCTGGATATGCTTCTTTTGAACATCTCCATTTCTTTCCATCTGTTCTTCTGCATCTACCTGGCTCTGGATCTATCTTTCTTCCTAAACCCATCTGCAGATAGTTCCATCCAACTGAAAAACAAAAAAATTGTTAAAAAGAATAATTTCATCAACCTCTATCTTTTATAACAGACTTTCTGATGCAACTATATCAGAAAATCAGTCATAGAGGGTGCAGTTGGCCGTCGACAGATTGTCCACGGCCAACTACAGACAGTCATAGAGGATGGAGTTGGCCGTACACACATACTGTTTACGGCCAACTGCACCAGAAAGTTGGTCATAAAGGATTCAAATAGCATTTTGACTGTGTAACCATAAGAGAAAAGACTTACAGTGATGTTGTTGGTTGTTAGGCAAGAGTCTTGAAGAGAGAGGAGAGTCCAAAAAGCTTTTTCTGATGGTGAAAAGAAGATCAGGAGGAATAGAGATACCACTAGCCATGTACTTGTAAACAAGAGCTTGATGTTCAAGCTCTTGCCATTGTGAGGGAGTAAAAGGAAACTTGTTCTTGTTCATAGTTAATGGTATTCAGAAATGGAAGACAAGTTGTTGAGTTGAGAGAGGTAATGGTAGTAATAAATAATGAATGATAATAGAAGAGATGTGTTAGAGAAGTAGTAGGTATATTTATTTATTAAGGATTGAGGAAGTGGAAACATTAGATTAGAATCTTGTTCTGTAGAATAGATGGATATAATAAAAGTAATGGCTGTGTTCTGTTGTTGTTGTTGCTCACTGCTGCTTTTGCAGCAGCTAACCTGTCTCACTGCCACCTCTTGTCTCTCTCTGACATCTCTACGGAAATCTATAAACTAATAATCAATAAACTATATTATATACAAAATTCACATTAACGCATAATTTAGAAGTAGTAAATATAATGGACCACCTGAGGCATGAAAGTAGTCAGAATAATTAATTACCAGTAGTGTGTAATGCAGTATGAAAGTGTATTAAAGAGTTGTTGGTGAGAGTATTCAGAACACAAAAACTGTGGTGTCTGAGTGAGAAGATTATAGTACGGTTGAAGCTTTTACTGCACCTAGCTAGGTACTCAACTCTTTAACTTTTTTTGCTGTTACTTTAACTCAGACCCTCCACTTACACTTTGACCTTATTTTTTCATTTCAGAGATGCAGTGCTGTGCAGGTGCACCCAGGTCTGTGCTCTTCTCGTGCTGCTCTTGTGGGGTTTCTGACATTCTGCCATTTTTCTTTTATTTTATTGTCTTGCTTTTTCATTACCTTTCTATTCATTCATCATCAATAAGTTGGATCACGAGAAAAAATATCAATATTTAATATAATATTGATGCTTTTCCTCATGACCCAACACAATCAAATTGTTATAAATGAGTTTAATTAAATAAATAAAAATGAAGAAGTTGAGAAAGAAAGCACGTGCAAAGTGATAGGATCCTTTCCCTGGTCGGTCTAAACATGAGAGAGCACTAGAAACTGATTGGATCTTGTTATCATATGTTAGCATTGCTTCCTACATAATCAAATATAAAATAGAAGCAAATGAATAGGGGTATAAGAGTAAAATGATAGCATGAAATTAGTAATAAAATAGTTGCTTGAAGTTGAAGTGTTTGTAGGTACAGTACTGGCTTGTTCTGAACACAGCACATACCATTCTGGCGCTCCAATTCCTGCTAACACATCTACCATTCGTACATCTTATTCACCTTGTTCACATACATGCATCGTATTTGATTCCTTAATTTTTAATTCTCGCTTTTTAATATTTTTAAACTTATTTTTTTCTCCCCGTTTTAATACAATTATTTCTGTTTTCTTATATTATTTTTATAATTATTAATTATTTTATTTTACATATTATATTATTTATTTATAAAAAAAAACTGAAACTCGACTATTTTATTGGATTAAATCATAGTTGGGTTTTTGCCCTTTTGCCAATTACAATGGGTGATTTTTAGTGTTTCCCCAAGATTTTTTTTCAAAATAATCAAATTTTTTAAATTTTTTCTAAAATAATCAATTTTTCAAAAAACACTAAAATAACCAAGTTCGGTAGAAGATGTGCAAGATGAATTGACGCACCCCATACCAATAAGAGGAGACACCAGTAGCATTGACGCACATGCATTGGTTCTCATGAGGAGACGCCAATGTCTCTGGCGCCTGAGTGTGTTTTTAAAGGTGGGTGTATGCGCCAATTCATCTGGCGCATACACCCCCTCCTATTATTTTATTTTTATTTTTATTTTTTTAGTTATTTAATTTTTTTTAATTTTTTTATTTTTAATATTTAATATTTATTATTTAATATATAAAAAATAATAATGAAAAAAATAAATTCATTAAATATGTAATAATTGGTTACATTGGACATACAAAAGACTAATGACCTGCCTAATTATAACGTCCCCCGGTTCCACATCCCGGTGCGTTAGTTTGTCTCCGAGGTCTCCCACGATTTTCTTGAGGTGTTTGTGGTCTTTGGATGCTGACCTGATCGAGCGATGGCTGGTTAGAAGGTCCGGAGGAAGTTCCAGCGGTATTTGACAAATGTGTCATCATTTGCTCCCAATATCCGGAGGGGCTCTGACCAACGGCACTTCCGTAATGGAGTTCGGTGCCCATGTCATCGTAGTTAGGGCGTTGGGGTTGGGTGAATTGGGGACGGTATAGTTGCCCAAATTGGGCCATTGAGTCGTTTTGAAAACGAAACAATGATTCCTGGGGCGTACTATACCTGAAGGGTCCGGGAGAATAAACTTCAATAAGGGCTTATGCATGAAGGGTAGGGTAGAGGAGTCCTTAACCTCTTATAGGGGCTTCTGCTTAGTCATTTCCGAGAATTGGGAATCCAATGTCTTTTTCTGTTTCATCATCTCTGCAAGCTGCTTGGTAAGCTCATATACCTGGAGGGTCCGGGATTTCAAATCATCCTTCAACTGGTTTATGTCTTTAGTAAGACGAGTCTCATTATTTTCATAGGTATCACCCACTTCAAAAAGACATCGAGTAATGACTGTGAACCTCATCAGATAAGCCCCAGGGTTTTGTGTTAACTGCTGAGCACCTATTGACTTCACCTTCTCAACGTCCTCAGTTGCATTCAGATAATCATAGAGATATCGCAGACCGTCAGAATTGTTGGACCAAAACTTGAATTCAGAGGATGGGTTAGTATGATGACTACTACCTGAATCCTGCATCAAGGTGGCGATAGCCAGGTCGGCCTAACTGACATCATCATTCATCAAGGTCTTCATTTTCTTTGGAGAGACCGACTTAGAATTCCTAGAGGGAAGAATAGAGGTAGCCTAGGGCTCATATGTATTGGGGGCTGCTTTGGTAGCTTCCATCTTCTTCATCTTAATGGTCTGAGTTTAAATAATCGTCAGATCACTTTTAGAAGTCGATTGATCCCCACGCCTCGCTCTGGCTTCCGCCATTAACTTCGTTTGTTTGGAAAGCTTGAGGCTGGTCATTTTCGCTGAAAATAAAAGGCACAAGCAGAAATAAAAAAAACATGAGGATTAATAAGGTTATTAAGAAGCAATAAATAAGCACATATAAACATTACCTAAGAAATTATAAATTTGTTCCGGGTCTTCAGCCATTTGTAGTAAATCCTTAACTTTCAAGACCCGAAAGGCATCCAAAACGGCCAAAGGATGGACTTCCAAAGCATTCAACTTGTTATAGTCAAAGCTGAAGAAATTTGTCCTTAAAATCCTTACAATTAGTAGTGTAAGCTTGTAGGAAGCTCTTCCCCAGAATCCCGCTGAGAGAAACCCAACCTCCTTTTTGCGCCCCATTCAACTCAAAAAATAAGAAAAAAAAATCCTAAGTTAGGCGTTATGTCCATTGCGTCACAAACAATTTCAAAAGCCTTGATAAAACCCCAACCATTTGGGCGTAATTGAGAAGGGGCTATGTTTAGGGTTTTGAGAAGATCAGACTCAAAATCAGTAAAAGGGATGTAGATTTTGAAGTCCTCAATTACTCCTGAATAGAAATAGAAGTATTCATCAGACACTCCTTTGGGCCGAGTAATACAGACCCTCTCACCAGCCACACAAGGTGCTAGTATGACATCTTACTCATTCTCGGTTGAAGAGACTAGGGTATTAGAAAGAAGCTTCGAGATATAGCTTTCGTCAATGATATTATGGTCATAACTCAGAACTTCTTTGTATATAAAAGATCATATTGCCTCCATCTGAGTGTCCAAAGAACCTGAGGACGAAGACTCTGAGTCAGTGTTACTAATAGGTGAAGGGATTTCACCATAAACTTCTCTAATAATCTGATTAAAATCCATACTACTCAAGTTACCCTAACATTCTCTCATTCAGTGATTCCAAATTCTATTTATATCACGGATAGTAAGGAAAATCGAACATTTTCCCGAGTGACTACAACTTCGTATTGAAGACATAATAAAAGAATAAAAAGAGAGTGAAAAGGGGAAAGAATACGATACCTAAGGTTGAAGTAGCAGAAGAATTGAGCGATGATTGAAGTAGAAATTTATCTGCAACACTTGGGAAGAAGATTATTAGCTTTGGTGATAAACAAAGCGAAAGAACAAAGTCCTTTTAAAATAAGTTTGTAATGGTCAAAAATTCATATCAAAGAAGAGCAATGATGACACATGGTAGTTCCCATAATAACCATCATGATGAGGAGAGAGAAAGATTTTTCATCATTAAGATGACTGACACCTCAATGATTCGCCGAGTAGGAGGTTGATCCAGGGAAGAGGGAATTCCAAGATTATCTTGTTCGAACACTTCAATCCAATAGGACCTCGTGACCGAAGGATTATGTACATCCCAGAATTCCATGAAGTCAGGCTTGTGGAAAACGGAGTACAAAGAGGCAAGTAGGTCGGGTAATCATAACCCTACAGAAGTCAGAACCCAGTTAAAATTTGCTTAGATACAAGGCCAACATGTCGGAGCCGACCACGTGATAAATCAAAAGGAGGAATAAGTCGGACCCGACTTTAGTGAGAGGAAACCATAAGGACGATCACAAGGGAGGGTTATGAAATGGCCCAATGATTACAATGGGGTTACATAAATTGATAGACAAAACATTATTTGAAAATTACTGTAGGCGACGGACGCTTAGTCACTTTTACAACGGATGTAAAGAGATAATGCCTTTAAGGATGATTGATAAATGAAGCAATGTAAAAGGAAGTTTAGCCATGAAAAAGGAACAACTACTAAAAACCTCCTAATCATATAGAGCGATTGCGGTCTCTCCTAACGATTTTCAGAAAGATTTTTCTCAATAGTATTTAACAAAACAATATTAAATGAAAGTACCTATAATGCTAAATCAAGATTGAATCCTCTCACTTAACTATCTACAAGTTGTACTAAAAGACCAGGAAAAAAACGAACGGAATTTATCATTGAATGTATAGAACAAAATTTTAACTCATAATTTAGAGAAATTACAAGGCACCAAACTTGTGTGCAGTTCTTTACAAAGGAATTAATATTTCTAAAATGATATGTATTTCATCCCTACTCCTTCTGGAAGAAAGAGAGCACAAGATTTATAGAAGAGTTGTGTATCCAAAAAAAAAAAAAGGTTAAACAAAGTAACAAAGGAGAAACAATCACCACTAGGAATCCATAAGATAATACAAATGAAATATTAATCAATATATACATACTTATATAATTTAATTGAAATATATTAACATCGTAAAAGAATTTTTATACTGTCAGTTAATTACAAATATTAGATATTGAAATAAGTTTGATTCTTATTTTAAAAACCTATAAAATAATACAAACGGATAATTATAATAAATCGACCGTGTAAATATTTTTGCACTGACAGTGTATAATAATTAATCTTATATATATATATATATATATATATATATATATATATATATATATATATATATATATATATATATATATATATATATATTCTTAAAGATATTAATTCTTTAAATGAATAATTATGTATACTTTTTTAAAAAAAACAAGAAAATAAAAATCTATTATTTATTTTAAAAGACACGTCATATCTGATTAGCAAATCATCTTTTATCTTTCATGGTCATTCATTTAAAAATCTCATATTAACTTAATAACAATTTAAAATAAACTTATTTTTTAATAAGTCTAAAAATTAGTTATATTATATATGTGTTGTTTTAAGATATTGTGAGTTAGAGATATTAAATTGAATTCAAATAATAATAATTATAAGCTATAATGGAAGTCTACAAAAACCTTAATGAAGATTTATTTTGAGGCAAACCATTAATTTACAATATCTCCTAATTATAGATGTAAATATTAATAATAAATGAAAGATGTATAAGATTTTTTAACTTATTAAAATTTGATTTCAAACGGTAACAAAATTTATGTAAAGATTTGATTTTCAAAATTAAAAGATCTAATTTACTCATTATAAAAGAGGCTTACTTTAGTGCTAAATTATTGTATTGTTAACTCATTATAATAAGAAAGCAGCACATAGTTCTGAGAGATCAACAAGCCTACAAAAGGTAAGAATCTTGATACAACATTCATATTTATACATTGTTACATGTTTTTTCTTTCTTATTATGGTTGATTGTTCTATATTCTTGAGTTTGTTTGTTTAAATCATTTATTTGTCTTCTCTCTACGTGTCTTTCGTCAATACAAAGGTATCAATTATTTTGTGTCAACAATTTGTAGAACTTCATGTTAATCATAATTAAACATTCTCTATATTATTTTAGTATATGTAATAATGATTATGCTGATATATATAAGTATTCTTGATGTTATAAAAAAATTGTATCTTAAATATTAATTGTTTAATTTTATATGTTGTACAATTAAAGAATAATGAAGTATGTGACGAAAGAATAAAGATGATTTTCATGTTAACAAACTTTTATATTTATATTTGTAGAAATGGGTCGTGCTAAAATAAAGATGAAATTCATTAAAAATAAAAAAGCTCGGAAAATAGCATTCATTCAAAGACAGAAAGGATTAATAAAAAAAGTTTCTGAGTTTTCTAGAAAGTTTGAAGTTGAACCTTGTTTAGTTGTGTACGATGGCGACGATGGTAGACCGACAATTTGGCCACAAGACTCAACAATTGTACACACGATGCTTAAAAAGTACGAGCAACAAAAGATTGAAACGACTCTAAAGAAGTTTGATATGAGTGACTATTTTGCGAATAGGAAAATTATGGTTGAAGCTGAAATTTTCAAATTGCGCAAAAAGATTATGATGAACAAGTATCCAACATGGAGTCCATGTTTCCATACTATGGACGTAGAACAACTTAAAGGCTTTGTTGGTATTGTAGATGCTAAGATTCAAGCTTGTAATCACAAAATCAACATGCTGAAAAATATGCAAAGTGAGAAAAATAATTTGATGCAAAACAAAACTCAAGAGAATGTGGCATCGTCACTCTCAAGTCAACTTGATCTCACAAATAACATTCCTCAAATACAACATATCTCTGATGATCCTATGGTGCTAGTTAATGATAATATTATTAACGAGGCGATTAATTTTACTAATTGTGTTAGCTTGCCTCTTGTTTCATCAACAAATCAAATTAATGGATCTCCAAAGGTAGATGATATGATGGTTGAATCTCATCAAGAATGGGCTAATAAACTTGATGAATTTCTACAACTAGATGGTCCAGTGGCTGAACCTGAGAATCGGACTTCTGACCTTGCCAATTTTGAAGAATGGGCTAATCAACTAAATGGTGATATTGTGAATTGGAATAATCAGCCTGATTTGTATGCATGGCAAGATATTTCGTTTATGCCATAGGATGAGAAATATGATGTATATTTGATTGTCTTATTCCAACTAACATATGAATATTAAATCAAATACTATATTACACTACTAGTTTATTGGTAATTCAAATACACTTCTAAGTGAAGAAAGTTATATAACATAAAATGAACTTGATTTGATTATATTGTTTATTGAATTTTATTTTTTAGTATAAAAATTTTAGTATTTATTTGCTAGCGTATATTTTTTTATGTGATTAATTAATTCTAAACCTTTTATTCATAAATTTTAATTTAGGTTCTAAAATTTAATCTAAAAAAGTAAAAGAAATGTAATTTTAATAAGCATGTAGGATTAGAAAATATATGGTGTTGTGCGAAATAGTTTTTAATATTGAAAAAGTAGAAATAAAACTATAACTTTTATTATATCTTTGTAAAATTTATTATTCATAGTGGAAGTCAAGTTTTACTTTGAAGTTTTTTCAAAATCAAGTAGCAATTGAAACTGAATTTCATTTTTTAGATGTTGTTTAATTATGGCGTCTTGAGATTTTTTTTCCTTTTTCCAATTGATGTATCACTACTATTTATTCAATGAATAAAAAACAAGCTCCAATAATAATAATAATAATAATAATAATAATAATAATAATAATAATAATAATAATAATAATAATAATAATAATAATAATAATAATATGTGGTGTTGTTTTAAGATATCATGAGTTAGAGATATTAAATTGAATTCAAATAATAATAATTATAAGCTATAATAGAAGTCTACAAAAACCATAATGAAGATTTATTTTGGGTGATGATCAGGCAAACCATTAATTTACAATATCTCCTAATTATAGATGTAAATATTTTAATAATAAATGAAAGATATATAAGATTTTCTAACTTATTAAAATTTGATTTCAAACGCTAACAAAATTTATGTATAGATTTGATTTTCAAAATTAAAAGATCTAATTTACTCATTATAAAAGAGGCTTACATTGGTACTAAATTATTGTATTGTTAACTCATTATAATAAAAAAGCAGCACATAGTTCCGAGAGATCAACAAGCCTACAAAATGTAAGAATCTTGATACAACATTCATATTTATACATTGTTACATGTTTTTTCTTTCTTATTATGGTTGATTATTCTATATTCTTGAGTTTGTTTGTTTAAATCATTTATTTGTCTTCTCTCTACGTGTCTTTCGTCAATACAAAGGTATCAATTATTTTGTGTCAACAATTTGTAGAACTTCATGTTAATCATAATTAAACATTCTCTATATTATTTTAGTATATGTAATAATGATTATGCTGATATATATAAGTATTCTTGATGTTATAAAAAAATTGTATCTTAAATATTAATTGTTTAATTTTATATGTTGTACAATTAAAGAATAATGAAGTATGTGACGAAAGAATAAAGATGATTTTCATGTTAACAAACTTTTATATTTATATTTGTAGAAATGGGTCGTGCTAAAATAAAGATGAAATTCATTGAAAATCAAAAAGCTCGGAAAATAACATTCATTCAAAGACAGAAAGGATTAATAAAAAAAGTTTCTGAGTTTTCTAGAAAGTTTGAAGTTGAAGCTTGTTTAGTTGTGTACGATGGCGACGATGGTAATGCTAGACCGACAATTTGGCCACAAGACTCAACAATTGTACACACGACGCTTAAAAAGTACGAGCAACAAAAGATTGAGACGACTCTAAAGAAGTTTGATATGAGTGACTATTTTGCGAATAGGAAAATTATGGTTGAAGCTGAAATTTTCAAATTGCGCAAAAAGATTATGATGAACAAGTATCCAACATGGAGTCCATGTTTCCATACTATGGACGTAGAACAACTTAAAGGCTTTGTTGGTATTGTAGATGCTAAGATTCAAGCTTGTAATCACAAAATCAACATGCTGAAAAATATGCAAAGTGAGAAAAATAATTTGATGCAAAACAAAACTCAAGAGAATGTGGCATCTTCACTCTCAAGTCAACTTGATCTCACAAATAGCATTCCTCAAATACAACATATCTCTGATGATCCTATGGTGCTAGTTAATGATAATATTATTAACGAGGCGATTAATTTTACTAATTGTGTTAGCTTGCCTCTTGTTTCATCAACAAATCAAATTAATGGACCTCCAAAGGTAGATGATATGATGGTTGAATCTCATCAAGAATGGGCTAATAAACTTGATGAATTTCTACAACTAGATGATCCGGTGGCTGAACCTGAGAATCGGACTTCTGACCTTGCCAATTTTGAAGAATGGGCTAATCAACTAAATGGTGATATTGTGAATTGGAATAATCAGCCTGATTTGTATGCATGGCAAGATATTTCGTTTATGCCATAGGATGAGAAATATGATGTATATTTGATTGTCTTATTCCAACTAACATATGAATATTAAATCAAATACTACATTACACTACTAGTTTGTTGGTAATTCAAATACACTTCTAAGTGAAGAAAGTTATATAACATTAAATGAACTTGATTTGATTATATTGTTTATTGAATTTTATTTTTTAGTATTTATTTGCTAGCGCATATTTTTTTATGTGATTAATTAATTCTCAACCTTTTATTCATAAATTTTAATTTAGGTTCTAAAATTTAATCTAAAAAAGTAAAAGAAATGTAATTTTAATAAGCATGTAGGATTAGGAAATATATGGTGTTGTGCGAAATAGTTTTTAATATTGAAAAAGTAGAAATAAAACTATAACTTTTATTATATCTTTGTAAAATTTATTATTCATAGTGGAAGTCAAGTTTTACTTTGAAGTTTTTTCAAAATCAAGTAGCAATTGAAACTGAATTTCATTTTTTAGATGTTGTTTAATTATGGCGTCTTGAGATTTTTTTTCTTTTTCCCAATTGATGTATCACTACTATTTATTCAATGAATAAAAAACAAGCTCCAATAATAATAATAATAATAATAATAATAATAATAATAATAATAATAATAATAGTAATAATAATAATAATAATAATAATAATAATAATAATAATAATAATAAAAATAAAAAAATAATAATAATAATATGTGGTGTTGTTTTAAGATATCATGAGTTAGAGATATTAAATTGAATTCAAATAATAATAATTATAAGCTATAATGGAAGTCTACAAAAACCTTAATGAAGATTTATTTTGGGTGATGATCAGGCAAACCATTAATTTACAATATCTCCTAATTATAGATGTATATATTTTAATAATAAATGAAAGATAAATAATATTTTCTAACTTATTAAAATTTGATTTCAAACGGTAACAAAATTTATGTATAGATTTGATTTTCAAAATTAAAAGATCTAATTTACTCATTATAAAAGAGGCTTACATTGGTGCTAAGTTATTGTATTGTTAACTCATTATAATAAGAAAGCAGCACATAGTTCCGAGAGATCAACAAGCCTACAAAATGTAAGAATCTTGATACAACATTCATATTTATACATTGTTACATGTTTTTTCTTTCTTATTATGGTTGATTGTTCTATATTCTTGAGTTTGTTTGTTTAAATCATTTATTTGTCTTCTCTCTATGTGTCTTTCGTCAATACAATGGTATCATTTATTTTGTGTCAACAATTTGTAGAACTTCATGTTAATCATAATTAAACATTCTCTATATTATTTTAGTATATGTAATAATGATTATGCTGATATATATAAGTATTCTTGATGTTATAAAAAAATTGTATCTTAAATATTAATTGTTTAATTTAATATATTGTACAATTAAAGAATAATGAAGTATGTGACGAAAGAATAAAGATGATTTTCATGTTAACAAACTTTTATATTTATATTTGTAGAAATGGGTCGTGCTAAAATAAAGATGAAATTCATTGAAAATCAAAAAGCTCGGAAAATAACATTCATTCAAAGACACTAAGGATTAATAAAAAAAGTTTGTGAATTTTCTAGAAAGTTTGAAGTTGAAGCTTGTTTAGTTGTGTACGATGACGACGATGGTAATGCTAGACCGACAATTTGGCCACAAGACTCAAAAATTGTACACACGATGCTTAAAAAGTACGAGCAACAAAAGATTGAGACGACTCTAAAGAAGTTTGATATGAGTGACTCTTTTGCGAATAGGAAAATTATGGTTGAAGCTGAAATTTTCAAATTGCGCAAAAAGATTATGATGAACAAGTATCCAACATGGAGTCCATGTTTCCATACTATGGACGTAGAACAACTTAAAGGCTTTGTTGGTATTGTAGATGCTAAGATTCAAGCTTGTAATCACAAAATCAACATGCTGAAAAATATGCAAAGTGAGAAAAATAATTTGATGCAAAACAAAACTCAAGAGAATGTGGCATCTTCACTCTCAAGTCAACTTGATCTCACAAATAGCATTCCTCAAATACAACATATCTCTGATGATCCTATGGTGCTAGTTAATGATAATATTATTAACGAGGCGATTAATTTTACTAATTGTGTTAGCTTGCCTCTTGTTTCATCAACAAATCAAATTAATGGACCTCCAAAGGTAGATGATATGATGGTTGAATATCATCAAGAATGGGCTAATAAACTTGATGAATTTCTACAACTAGATGATCCGGTGGCTGAACCTGAGAATCGGACTTCTGACGACCTTGCCAATTTTGAAGAATGGGCTAATCAACTAAATGGTGATATTGTGAATTGGAATAATCAGCCTGATTTGTATGCATGGCAAGATATTTCGTTTATGCCATAGGATGAGAAATATGATGTATATTTGATTGTCTTATTCCAACTAACATATGAATATTAAATCAAATACTACATTACACTACTAGTTTGTTGGTAATTCAAATACACTTCTAAGTGAAGAAAGTTATATAACATTAAATGAACTTGATTTGATTATATTGTTTATTGAATTTTATTTTTTAGTATTTATTTGCTAGCGCATATTTTTTTATGTGATTAATTAATTCTCAACCTTTTATTCATAAATTTTAATTTAGGTTCTAAAATTTAATCTAAAAAAGTAAAAGAAATGTAATTTTAATAAGCATGTAGGATTAGGAAATATATGGTGTTGTGCGAAATAGTTTTTAATATTGAAAAAATAGAAATAAAACTATAACTTTTATTATATCTTTGTAAAATTTATTATTCATAGTGGAAGTCAAGTTTTACTTTGAAGTTTTTTCAAAATCAAGTAGCAATTGAAACTGAATTTCATGTTTTAAATGTTGTTTAATTATGGCGTCTTGAGATTTTTTTTCCTTTTCCCAATTGATGTATCACTACTATTTATTCAATGAATAAAAAACAGGTTCCAATAATAATAATAATAATAATAATAATAATAATAATAATAATAATAATAATAATAATAATAATAATAATAATAATAATAATAATAATAATAATAATAATAATAATAATAATAAAAATAAAAAAATAATAATAATAATATGTGGTGTTGTTTTAAGATATCATGAGTTAGAGATATTAAATTGAATTCAAATAATAATAATTATAAGCTATAATGGAAGTCTACAAAAACCTTAATGAAGATTTATTTTGGGTGATGATCAGGCAAACCATTAATTTACAATATCTCCTAATTATAGATGTATATATTTTAATAATAAATGAAAGATAAATAATATTTTCTAACTTATTAAAATTTGATTTCAAACGGTAACAAAATTTATGTATAGATTTGATTTTCAAAATTAAAAGATCTAATTTACTCATTATAAAAGAGGCTTACATTGGTGCTAAGTTATTGTATTGTTAACTCATTATAATAAGAAAGCAGCACATAGTTCCGAGAGATCAACAAGCCTACAAAATGTAAGAATCTTGATACAACATTCATATTTATACATTGTTACATGTTTTTTCTTTCTTATTATGGTTGATTGTTCTATATTCTTGAGTTTGTTTGTTTAAATCATTTATTTGTCTTCTCTCTATGTGTCTTTCGTCAATACAATGGTATCATTTATTTTGTGTCAACAATTTGTAGAACTTCATGTTAATCATAATTAAACATTCTCTATATTATTTTAGTATATGTAATAATGATTATGCTGATATATATAAGTATTCTTGATGTTATAAAAAAATTGTATCTTAAATATTAATTGTTTAATTTAATATATTGTACAATTAAAGAATAATGAAGTATGTGACGAAAGAATAAAGATGATTTTCATGTTAACAAACTTTTATATTTATATTTGTAGAAATGGGTCGTGCTAAAATAAAGATGAAATTCATTGAAAATCAAAAAGCTCGGAAAATAACATTCATTCAAAGACACTAAGGATTAATAAAAAAAGTTTGTGAATTTTCTAGAAAGTTTGAAGTTGAAGCTTGCTTAGTTGTGTACGATGACGACGATGGTAATGCTAGACCGACAATTTGGCCACAAGACTCAAAAATTGTACACACGATGCTTAAAAAGTACGAGCAACAAAAGATTGAGACGACTCTAAAGAAGTTTGATATGAGTGACTCTTTTGCGAATAGGAAAATTATGGTTGAAGCTGAAATTTTCAAATTGCGCAAAAAGATTATGATGAACAAGTATCCAACATGGAGTCCATGTTTCCATACTATGGACGTAGAACAACTTAAAGGCTTTGTTGGTATTGTAGATGCTAAGATTCAAGCTTGTAATCACAAAATCAACATGCTGAAAAATATGCAAAGTGAGAAAAATAATTTGATGCAAAACAAAACTCAAGAGAATGTGGCATCTTCACTCTCAAGTCAACTTGATCTCACAAATAGCATTCCTCAAATACAACATATCTCTGATGATCCTATGGTGCTAGTTAATGATAATATTATTAACGAGGCGATTAATTTTACTAATTGTGTTAGCTTGCCTCTTGTTTCATCAACAAATCAAATTAATGGACCTCCAAAGGTAGATGATATGATGGTTGAATCTCATCAAGAATGGGCTAATAAACTTGATGAATTTCTACAACTAGATGATCCGGTGGCTGAACCTGAGAATCGGACTTCTGACCTTGCCAATTTTGAAGAATGGGCTAATCAACTAAATGGTTATATTGTGAATTGGAATAATCAGCCTGATTTGTATGCATGGCAAGATATTTCGTTTATGCCATAGGATGAGAAATATGATGTATATTTGATTGTCTTATTCCAACTAACATATGAATATTAAATCAAATACTACATTACACTACTAGTTTGTTGGTAATTCAAATACACTTCTAAGTGAAGAAAGTTATATAACATTAAATGAACTTGATTTGATTATATTGTTTATTGAATTTTATTTTTTAGTATTTATTTGCTAGCGCATATTTTTTTATGTGATTAATTAATTCTCAACCTTTTATTCATAAATTTTAATTTAGGTTCTAAAATTTAATCTAAAAAAGTAAAAGAAATGTAATTTTAATAAGCATGTAGGATTAGGAAATATATGGTGTTGTGCGAAATAGTTTTTAATATTGAAAAAATAGAAATAAAACTATAACTTTTATTATATCTTTGTAAAATTTATTATTCATAGTGGAAGTCAAGTTTTACTTTGAAGTTTTTTCAAAATCAAGTAGCAATTGAAACTGAATTTCATGTTTTAAATGTTGTTTAATTATGGCGTCTTGAGATTTTTTTTCCTTTTCCCAATTGATGTATCACTACTATTTATTCAATGAATAAAAAACAGGTTCCAATAATAATAATAATAATAATAATAATAATAATAATAATAATAATAATAATAATAATAATAATAATAATAATAGTAATAATAATAATAATAATAATAATAATAATAATAATAATAATAATAAAAATAAAAAAATAATAATAATAATATGTGGTGTTGTTTTAAGATATCATGAGTTAGAGATATTAAATTGAATTCAAATAATAATAATTATAAGCTATAATGGAAGTCTACAAAAACCTTAATGAAGATTTATTTTGGGTGATGATCAGGCAAACCATTAATTTACAATATCTCCTAATTATAGATGTATATATTTTAATAATAAATGAAAGATAAATAATATTTTCTAACTTATTAAAATTTGATTTCAAACGGTAACAAAATTTATGTATAGATTTGATTTTCAAAATTAAAAGATCTAATTTACTCATTATAAAAGAGGCTTACATTGGTGCTAAGTTATTGTATTGTTAACTCATTATAATAAGAAAGCAGCACATAGTTCCGAGAGATCAACAAGCCTACAAAATGTAAGAATCTTGATACAACATTCATATTTATACATTGTTACATGTTTTTTCTTTCTTATTATGGTTGATTGTTCTATATTCTTGAGTTTGTTTGTTTAAATCATTTATTTGTCTTCTCTCTATGTGTCTTTCGTCAATACAATGGTATCATTTATTTTGTGTCAACAATTTGTAGAACTTCATGTTAATCATAATTAAACATTCTCTATATTATTTTAGTATATGTAATAATGATTATGCTGATATATATAAGTATTCTTGATGTTATAAAAAAATTGTATCTTAAATATTAATTGTTTAATTTAATATATTGTACAATTAAAGAATAATGAAGTATGTGACGAAAGAATAAAGATGATTTTCATGTTAACAAACTTTTATATTTATATTTGTAGAAATGGGTCGTGCTAAAATAAAGATGAAATTCATTGAAAATCAAAAAGCTCGGAAAATAACATTCATTCAAAGACACTAAGGATTAATAAAAAAAGTTTGTGAATTTTCTAGAAAGTTTGAAGTTGAAGCTTGTTTAGTTGTGTACGATGACGACGATGGTAATGCTAGACCGACAATTTGGCCACAAGACTCAAAAATTGTACACACGATGCTTAAAAAGTACGAGCAACAAAAGATTGAGACGACTCTAAAGAAGTTTGATATGAGTGACTCTTTTGCGAATAGGAAAATTATGGTTGAAGCTGAAATTTTCAAATTGCGCAAAAAGATTATGATGAACAAGTATCCAACATGGAGTCCATGTTTCCATACTATGGACGTAGAACAACTTAAAGGCTTTGTTGGTATTGTAGATGCTAAGATTCAAGCTTGTAATCACAAAATCAACATGCTGAAAAATATGCAAAGTGAGAAAAATAATTTGATGCAAAACAAAACTCAAGAGAATGTGGCATCTTCACTCTCAAGTCAACTTGATCTCACAAATAGCATTCCTCAAATACAACATATCTCTGATGATCCTATGGTGCTAGTTAATGATAATATTATTAACGAGGCGATTAATTTTACTAATTGTGTTAGCTTGCCTCTTGTTTCATCAACAAATCAAATTAATGGACCTCCAAAGGTAGATGATATGATGGTTGAATATCATCAAGAATGGGCTAATAAACTTGATGAATTTCTACAACTAGATGATCCGGTGGCTGAACCTGAGAATCGGACTTCTGACGACCTTGCCAATTTTGAAGAATGGGCTAATCAACTAAATGGTGATATTGTGAATTGGAATAATCAGCCTGATTTGTATGCATGGCAAGATATTTCGTTTATGCCATAGGATGAGAAATATGATGTATATTTGATTGTCTTATTCCAACTAACATATGAATATTAAATCAAATACTACATTACACTACTAGTTTGTTGGTAATTCAAATACACTTCTAAGTGAAGAAAGTTATATAACATTAAATGAACTTGATTTGATTATATTGTTTATTGAATTTTATTTTTTAGTATTTATTTGCTAGCGCATATTTTTTTATGTGATTAATTAATTCTCAACCTTTTATTCATAAATTTTAATTTAGGTTCTAAAATTTAATCTAAAAAAGTAAAAGAAATGTAATTTTAATAAGCATGTAGGATTAGGAAATATATGGTGTTGTGCGAAATAGTTTTTAATATTGAAAAAATAGAAATAAAACTATAACTTTTATTATATCTTTGTAAAATTTATTATTCATAGTGGAAGTCAAGTTTTACTTTGAAGTTTTTTCAAAATCAAGTAGCAATTGAAACTGAATTTCATGTTTTAAATGTTGTTTAATTATGGCGTCTTGAGATTTTTTTTCCTTTTCCCAATTGATGTATCACTACTATTTATTCAATGAATAAAAAACAGGTTCCAATAATAATAATAATAATAATAATAATAATAATAATAATAATAATAATAATAATAATAATAATAGTAATAATAATAATAATAATAATAATAATAATAATAATAAAAATAAAAAAATAATAATAATAATATGTGGTGTTGTTTTAAGATATCATGAGTTAGAGATATTAAATTGAATTCAAATAATAATAATTATAAGCTATAATGGAAGTCTACAAAAACCTTAATGAAGATTTATTTTGGGTGATGATCAGGCAAACCATTAATTTACAATATCTCCTAATTATAGATGTATATATTTTAATAATAAATGAAAGATAAATAATATTTTCTAACTTATTAAAATTTGATTTCAAACGGTAACAAAATTTATGTATAGATTTGATTTTCAAAATTAAAAGATCTAATTTACTCATTATAAAAGAGGCTTACATTGGTGCTAAGTTATTGTATTGTTAACTCATTATAATAAGAAAGCAGCACATAGTTCCGAGAGATCAACAAGCCTACAAAATGTAAGAATCTTGATACAACATTCATATTTATACATTGTTACATGTTTTTTCTTTCTTATTATGGTTGATTGTTCTATATTCTTGAGTTTGTTTGTTTAAATCATTTATTTGTCTTCTCTCTATGTGTCTTTCGTCAATACAATGGTATCATTTATTTTGTGTCAACAATTTGTAGAACTTCATGTTAATCATAATTAAACATTCTCTATATTATTTTAGTATATGTAATAATGATTATGCTGATATATATAAGTATTCTTGATGTTATAAAAAAATTGTATCTTAAATATTAATTGTTTAATTTAATATATTGTACAATTAAAGAATAATGAAGTATGTGACGAAAGAATAAAGATGATTTTCATGTTAACAAACTTTTATATTTATATTTGTAGAAATGGGTCGTGCTAAAATAAAGATGAAATTCATTGAAAATCAAAAAGCTCGGAAAATAACATTCATTCAAAGACACTAAGGATTAATAAAAAAAGTTTGTGAATTTTCTAGAAAGTTTGAAGTTGAAGCTTGTTTAGTTGTGTACGATGACGACGATGGTAATGCTAGACCGACAATTTGGCCACAAGACTCAAAAATTGTACACACGATGCTTAAAAAGTACGAGCAACAAAAGATTGAGACGACTCTAAAGAAGTTTGATATGAGTGACTCTTTTGCGAATAGGAAAATTATGGTTGAAGCTGAAATTTTCAAATTGCGCAAAAAGATTATGATGAACAAGTATCCAACATGGAGTCCATGTTTCCATACTATGGACGTAGAACAACTTAAAGGCTTTGTTGGTATTGTAGATGCTAAGATTCAAGCTTGTAATCACAAAATCAACATGCTGAAAAATATGCAAAGTGAGAAAAATAATTTGATGCAAAACAAAACTCAAGAGAATGTGGCATCTTCACTCTCAAGTCAACTTGATCTCACAAATAGCATTCCTCAAATACAACATATCTCTGATGATCCTATGGTGCTAGTTAATGATAATATTATTAACGAGGCGATTAATTTTACTAATTGTGTTAGCTTGCCTCTTGTTTCATCAACAAATCAAATTAATGGACCTCCAAAGGTAGATGATATGATGGTTGAATCTCATCAAGAATGGGCTAATAAACTTGATGAATTTCTACAACTAGATGATCCGGTGGCTGAACCTGAGAATCGGACTTCTGACCTTGCCAATTTTGAAGAATGGGCTAATCAACTAAATGGTGATATTGTGAATTGGAATAATCAGCCTGATTTGTATGCATGGCAAGATATTTCGTTTATGCCATAGGATGAGAAATATGATGTATATTTGATTGTCTTATTCCAACTAACATATGAATATTAAATCAAATACTACATTACACTACTAGTTTGTTGGTAATTCAAATACACTTCTAAGTGAAGAAAGTTATATAACATTAAATGAACTTGATTTGATTATATTGTTTATTGAATTTTATTTTTTAGTATTTATTTGCTAGCGCATATTTTTTTATGTGATTAATTAATTCTCAACCTTTTATTCATAAATTTTAATTTAGGTTCTAAAATTTAATCTAAAAAAGTAAAAGAAATGTAATTTTAATAAGCATGTAGGATTAGGAAATATATGGTGTTGTGCGAAATAGTTTTTAATATTGAAAAAGTAGAAATAAAACTATAACTTTTATTATATCTTTGTAAAATTTATTATTCATAGTGGAAGTCAAGTTTTACTTTGAAGTTTTTTCAAAATCAAGTAGCAATTGAAACTGAATTTCATGTTTTAAATGTTGTTTAATTATGGCGTCTTGAGATTTTTTTTCCTTTTCCCAATTGATGTATCACTACTATTTATTCAATGAATAAAAAACAGGTTCCAATAATAATAATAATAATAATAATAATAATAATAATAATAATAATAATAATAATAATAAAATAATAATAATAATAATAATAATAAAAATAATAATAATAATAATAATAATAATAATAATAATAATATGTGGTGTTATTTTAAGATATCATGAGTTAGAGATATTAAATTGAATTCAAATAATAATAATTATAAGCTATAATGGAAGTCTACAAAAACCTTAATGAAGATTTATTTTGGGTGATGATGAGGCAAACTATTAATTTACAGTATCTCCTAATTATAGATGTAAATATTTTAATAATAAATGAAAGATATATAAGATTTTCTAACTTATTAAAATTTGATTTCAAACGGTAACAAAATTTATGTATAGATTTGATTTTCAAAATTAAAAGATCTAATTTACTCATTATAAAAGAGGCTTACATTGGTGCTAAATTATTGTATTGTTAACTCATTATAATAAGAAAGCAGCACATAGTTCCGAGAGATCAACAAGCCTACAAAAAGTAAGAATCTTGATACAACATTCATATTTATACATTGTTACATGTTTTTTCTTTCTTATTATGGTTGATTGTTCTATATTCTTGAGTTTGTTTGTTTAAATCATTTATTTGTCTTCTCTCTATGTGTCTTTCGTCAATACAATGGTATCATTTATTTTGTGTCAACAATTTGTAGAACTTCATGTTAATCATAATTAAACATTCTCTATATTATTTTAGTATATGTAATAATGATTATGCTGATATATATAAGTATTCTTGATGTTATAAAAAAATTGTATCTTAAATATTAATTGTTTAATTTAATATATTGTACAATTAAAGAATAATGAAGTATGTGACGAAAGAATAAAGATGATTTTCATGTTAACAAACTTTTATATTTATATTTGTAGAAATGGGTCGTGCTAAAATAAAGATGAAATTCATTGAAAATCAAAAAGCTCGGAAAATAACATTCATTCAAAGACACTAAGGATTAATAAAAAAAGTTTGTGAATTTTCTAGAAAGTTTGAAGTTGAAGCTTGTTTAGTTGTGTACGATGACGACGATGGTAATGCTAGACCGACAATTTGGCCACAAGACTCAAAAATTGTACACACGATGCTTAAAAAGTACGAGCAACAAAAGATTGAGACGACTCTAAAGAAGTTTGATATGAGTGACTCTTTTGCGAATAGCAAAATTATGGTTGAAGCTGAAATTTTCAAATTGCGCAAAAAGATTATGATGAACAAGTATCCAACATGGAGTCCATGTTTCCATACTATGGACGTAGAACAACTTAAAGGCTTTGTTGGTATTGTAGATGCTAAGATTCAAGCTTGTAATCACAAAATCAACATGCTGAAAAATATGCAAAGTGAGAAAAATAATTTGATGCAAAACAAAACTCAAGAGAATGTGGCATCTTCACTCTCAAGTCAACTTGATCTCACAAATAGCATTCCTCAAATACAACATATCTCTGATGATCCTATGGTGCTAGTTAATGATAATATTATTAACGAGGCGATTAATTTTACTAATTGTGTTAGCTTGCCTCTTGTTTCATCAACAAATCAAATTAATGGACCTCCAAAGGTAGATGATATGATGGTTGAATCTCATCAAGAATGGGCTAATAAACTTGATGAATTTCTACAACTAGATGATCCGGTGGCTGAACCTGAGAATCGGACTTCTGACCTTGCCAATTTTGAAGAATGGGCTAATCAACTAAATGGTTATATTGTGAATTGGAATAATCAGCCTGATTTGTATGCATGGCAAGATATTTCGTTTATGCCATAGGATGAGAAATATGATGTATATTTGATTGTCTTATTCCAACTAACATATGAATATTAAATCAAATACTACATTACACTACTAGTTTGTTGGTAATTCAAATACACTTCTAAGTGAAGAAAGTTATATAACATTAAATGAACTTGATTTGATTATATTGTTTATTGAATTTTATTTTTTAGTATTTATTTGCTAGCGCATATTTTTTTATGTGATTAATTAATTCTCAACCTTTTATTCATAAATTTTAATTTAGGTTCTAAAATTTAATCTAAAAAAGTAAAAGAAATGTAATTTTAATAAGATTGTAGGATTAGGAAATATATGGTGTTGTGCGAAATAGTTTTTAATATTGAAAAAGTAGAAATAAAACTATAACTTTTATTATATCTTTGTAAAATTTATTATTCATAGTGGAAGTCAAGTTTTACTTTGAAGATTTTTCAAAATCAAGTAGCAATTGAAACTCAATTTCATGTTTTAGATGTTGTTTAATTATGGCGTCTTGAGATTTTTTTTCCTTTTCCCAATTGATGTATCACTACTATTTATTCAATGAATAAAAAACAGGCTCCAATAATAATAATAATAATAATAATAATAATAATAATAATAATAATAATAATAATAATAATAATAATAATAATAATAATAATAATAATAATAATAATAATAATAATAATAATAATAATAATAAATAATAATAATATGTGGTGTTATTTTAAGATATCATGAGTTAGAGATATTAAATTGAATTCAAATAATAATAATTATAAGCTATAATGGAAGTCTACAAAAACCTTAATGAAGATTTATTTTGGGTGATGATGAGGCAAACTATTAATTTACAGTATCTCCTAATTATAGATGTAAATATTTTAATAATAAATGAAAGATATATAAGATTTTCTAACTTATTAAAATTTGATTTCAAACGGTAACAAAATTTATGTATAGATTTGATTTTCAAAATTAAAAGATCTAATTTACTCATTATAAAAGAGGCTTACATTGGTGCTAAATTATTGTATTGTTAACTCATTATAATAAGAAAGCAGCACATAGTTCCGAGAGATCAACAAGCCTACAAAAAGTAAGAATCTTGATACAACATTCATATTTATACATTGTTACATGTTTTTTCTTTCTTATTATGGTTGATTGTTCTATATTCTTGAGTTTGTTTGTTTAAATCATTTATTTGTCTTCTCTCTATGTGTCTTTCGTCAATACAATGAAATCAATTATTTTGTGTCAACAATTTGTAGAACTTCATGTTAATCATAATTAAACATTCTCTATATTATTTTAGTATATGTAATAATGACTATGCTGATATATATAAGTATTCTTGATGTTATAAAAAAATTGTATCTTAAATATTAATTGTTTAATTTTATATGTTGTACAATTAAAGAATAATGAAGTATGTGACGAAAGAATAAAGATGATTTTCATGTTAACAAACTTTTATATTTATATTTGTAGAAATGGGTCGTGCTAAAATAAAGATGAAATTCATTGAAAATCAAAAAGATCGGAAAATAACATTCAGTCAAAGACAGAAAGGATTAATAAAAAAGGTTTCTGAGTTTTCTAGAAAGTTTGAAGTTGAAGCTTGTTTAGTTGTGTACGATGGCGACGATGGTAATGCTAGACCGACAATTTGGCCACAAGACTCAACAATTGTACACACGATGCTTAAAAAGTACGAGCAACAAAAGATTGAGACGACTCTAAAGAAGTTTGATATGAGTGACTATTTTGCGAATAGGAAAATTATGGTTGAAGCTGAAATTTTCAAATTGCGCAAAAAGATTATGATGAACAATTATCCAACATGGAGTCCATGTTTCCATACTATGGACGTAGAACAACTTAAAGGCTTTGTTGGTATTGTAGATGCTAAGATTCAAGCTTGTAATCACAAAATCAACATGCTGAAAAATATGCAAAGTGAGAAAAATAATTTGATGCAAAACAAAACTCAAGAGAATGTGGCATCTTCACTCTCAAGTCAACTTGATCTCACAAATAGCATTCCTCAAATACAACATATCTCTGATGATCCTATGGTGCTAGTTAATGATAATATTATTAACGAGGCAATTAATTTTACTAATTGTGTTAGCTTGCCTCTTGTTTCATCAACAAATCAAATTAATGGACCTCCAAAGATAGATGATATGATGGTTGAATCTCATCAAGAATGGGCTAATAAACTTGATGAATTTCTACAACTAGATGATCCGGTGGCTGAACCTGAGAATCGGACTTCTGACCTTGCCAATTTTGAAGAATGGGCTAATCAACTAAATGGTGATATTGTGAATTGGAATAATCAGCCTGATTTGTATGCATGGCAAGATATTTCGTTTATGCCATAGGATGAGAAATATGATGTATATTTGATTGTCTTATTCCAACTAACATATGAATATTAAATAAAATAATACATTACACTACTAGTTTGTTGGTAATTCAAATACACTTCTAAGTGAAGAAAGTTATATAACATTAAATGAACTTGATTTGATTATATTGTTTATTGAATTTTATTTTTTAGTATTTATTTGCTAGCGCATATTTTTTTTATGTGATTAATTAATTCTCAACCTTTTATTCATAACTTTTAATTTAGGTTCTAAAATTTAATCTAAAAAAGTAAAAGAAATGTAATTTTAATAAGCATGTAGGATTAGGAAATATATGGTGTTGTGCGAAATAGTTTTTAATATTGAAAAAGTAGAAATAAAACTATAACTTTTATTATATCTTTGTAAAATTTATTATTCATAGTGGAAGTCAAGTTTTACTTTGAAGATTTTTCAAAATCAAGTAGCAATTGAAACTCAATTTCATGTTTTAGATGTTGTTTAATTATGGCGTCTTGAGATTATTTTTCCTTTTCCCAATTGATGTATCACTACTATTTATTCAATGAATAAAAAACAGGCTCCAATAATAATAATAATAATAATAATAATAATAATAATAATAATAATAATATTAAGAATAATAATAATAATAATAATAATAATAAAAAAAATAATAATAATAATAATAATAATAATAATAATATGTGGTGTTATTTTAAGATATCATGAGTTAGAGATATTAAATTGAATTCAAATAATAATAATTATAAGCTATAATGGAAGTCTACAAAAACCTTAATGAAGATTTATTTTGGGTGATGATGAGGCAAACTATTAATTTACAGTATCTCCTAATTATAGATGTAAATATTTTAATAATAAATGAAACATATATAAGATTTTCTAACTTATTAAAATTTGATTTCAAACGGTAACAAAATTTATGTATAGATTTGATTTTCAAAATTAAAAGATCTAATTTACTCATTATAAAAGAGGCTTACATTGGTGCTAAATTATTGTATTGTTAACTCATTATAATAAGAAAGCAGCACATAGTTCCGAGAGATCAACAAGCCTACAAAAAGTAAGAATCTTGATACAACATTCATATTTATACATTGTTACATGTTTTTTCTTTCTTATTATGGTTGATTGTTCTATATTCTTGAGTTTGTTTGTTTAAATCATTTATTTGTCTTCTCTCTATGTGTCTTTCGTCAATACAATGAAATCAATTATTTTGTGTCAACAATTTGTAGAACTTCATGTTAATCATAATTAAACATTCTCTATATTATTTTAGTATATGTAATAATGATTATGCTGATATATATAAGTATTCTTGATGTTATAAAAAAATTGTATCTTAAATATTAATTGTTTAATTTTATATGTTGTACAATTAAAGAATAATGAAGTATGTGACGAAAGAATAAAGATGATTTTCATGTTAACAAACTTTTATAATTATATTTGTAGAAATGGGTCGTGCTAAAATAAAGATGAAATTCATTGAAAATCAAAAAGCTCGGAAAATAACATTCATTCAAAGACAGAAAGGATTAATAAAAAAGGTTTTTGAGTTTTCTAGAAAGTTTGAAGTTGAAGCTTGTTTAGTTGTGTACGATGGCGACGATGGTAATGCTAGACCGACAATTTGGCCACAAGACTCAACAATTGTACACACGATGCTTAAAAAGTACGAGCAACAAAAGATTGAGACGACTCTAAAGAAGTTTGATATGAGTGACTATTTTGCGAATAGGAAAATTATGGTTGAAGCTGAAATTTTCAAATTGCGCAAAAAGATTATGATGAACAAGTATCCAACATGGAGTCCATGTTTCCATACTATGGACGTAGAACAACTTAAAGGCTTTGTTGGTATTGTAGATGCTAAGATTCAAGCTTGTAATCACAAAATCAACATGCTGAAAAATATGCAAAGTGAGAAAAATAATTTGATGCAAAACAAAACTCAAGAGAATGTGACATCTTCACTCTCAAGTCAACTTGATCTCACAAATAGCATTCCTCAAATACAACATATCTCTGATGATCCTATGGTGCTAGTTAATGATAATATTATTAACGAGGTGATTAATTTTACTAATTGTGTTAGCTTGCCTCTTGTTTCATCAACAAATCAAATTAGTGGACCTCCAAAGGTAGATGATATGATGGTTGAATCTCATCAAGAATGGGCTAATAAACTTGATGAATTTCTACAACTAGATGATCCGGTGGCTGAACCTGAGAATCGGACTTCTGACCTTGCCAATTTTGAAGAATGGGCTAATCAACTAAATGGTGATATTGTGAATTGGAATAATCAGCCTGATTTGTATGCATGGCAAGATATTTCGTTTATGCCATAGGATGAGAAATATGATGTATATTTGATTGTCTTATTCCAACTAACATATGAATATTAAATCAAATACTACATTACACTACTAGTTTGTTGGTAATTCAAATACACTTCTAAGTGAAGAAAGTTATATAACATTAAATGAACTTGATTTGATTATATTGTTTATTGAATTTTATTTTTTAGTATTTCTTTGCTAGCGCATATTTTTTTATGTGATTAATTAATTCTCAACCTTTTATTCATAAATTTTAATTTAGGTTCTAAAATTTAATCTAAAAAAGTAAAAGAAATGTAATTTTAATAAGCATGTAGGATTAGGAAATATATGGTGTTGTGCGAAATAGTTTTTAATATTGAAAAAGTAGAAATAAAACTATAACTTTTATTATATCTTTGTAAAATTTATTATTCATAGTGGAAGTCAAGTTTTACTTTGAAGTTTTTTCAAAATCAAGTAGCAATTGAAATTCAATTTCATGTTTTAGATGTTGTTTAATTATGGCATCTTGAGATTTTTTTTCCTTTTCCCAATTGATGTATCACTACTATTTATTCAATGAATAAAAAACAAGCTCCAATAATAATAATAATAATAATAATAATAATAATAATAATATTAATAATAATAATAATAATAATATGTGGTGTTGTTTTAAGATATCATGAGTTAGAGATATTAAATTGAATTGAAATAATAATAATTATAAGCTATAATGGAAGTCTCCAAAAACCTTAATGAAGATTTATTTTGGGTGATGATCAGGCAAACCATTAATTTACAATATCTCCTAATTATAGATGTAAATATTTTAATAATAAATGAAAGATATATAAGATTTCCTAACTTATTAAAATTTGATTTCAAACGGTAACAAAATTTATGTATAGATTTGATTTTCAAAATTAAAAGATCTATTTTACTCATTTTAAAAGAGGCTTACATTGGTGCTAAGTTATTGTATTGTTAACTCATTATAATAAGAAAGCAGCACATAGTTCCGAGAGATCAACAAGCCTACAGAATGTAAGAATCTTGATACAACATTCATATTTATACATTGTTACATGTTTTTTCTTTCTTATTATGGTTGATTGTTCTATATTCTTGAGTTTGTTTGTTTAAATCATTTATTTGTCTTCTCTCTATGTGTCTTTCGTCAATACAATGGTATCAATTATTTTGTGTCAACAATTTGTAGAACTTCATGTTAATCATAATTAAACATTCTCTATATTATTTTAGTATATGTAATAATGATTATGCTGATATATATAAGTATTCTTGATGTTATAAAAAAATTGTATCTTAAATATTAATTATTTAATTTTATATGTTGTACAATTAAAGAATAATGAAGTATGTGACGAAAGAATAAAGATGATTTTCATGTTAACAAACTTTTATATTTATATTTGTAGAAATGGGTCGTGCTAAAATAAAGATGAAATTCATTGAAAATCAAAAAGCTCGGAAAATAACATTCATTTTGTCGCAACCTGAAAAATGGTATGCGGAAAAAAACAACCGGCGAAGAAAGACAGGAGAGTCGCCACCGTGTGTTATTTATCCCAAAGGAGGGAAAGGAAACGCTCGAAGTAAACCTGGAAAAAGGAAAGGCCAAGACAGGGTCTCGCAACCAAATCTTGGGTTCGGGAGTCGATTATGCGAGGGGAATGTATTAGCACTCCTACGCATCCGTAGTACTCTACGGGATCCACTTTTGTAGTTCTTGTCTAAAGGGTTTGGGTTTATCTAATGTGTTATTTACTAAAAAAAAGGGGGTCAAAAGAAAATGACTCGCACGGATGTCGCATCCACTGCATACGTATCTCATCTGAATATGAGAATCAGAGTCTTCGTAGCTCGGCTACCTAGGGGTTAAGGGTAATTGTGCTCGCTAAGACATCACGTCTTATGCCTACGTATCTCATCTGGAATGAGAATCAGAGCAAGCCGTAGTTCGGATAACTACGGGGTTATGGATTGGGTTTTGGACGAACGACGTTACTACGCAATCTACCGGATGCTCGACCTTTGGAGACTTACTCGCCTGTAGTAGAAGGAGTTAACGTGTTCTTAGGAGAAGAAAAATCAATGAGTTGGTAGGGTTAGGGAGGCTCATGCAAAAAGGCAGTCCTTGACGAAGGAACCGCGCTACCTGTGGGGATACGAACACATACAAAACAAACATGTATAAAGTAAACGTGCCAACAAGGCAATCAGAATAAATCTCCCAAATGGTATCCCACAAGCAAAGTGGAATATCCAGCGAGCTATCCCTGCAAAAGTCATGTGAGCCTTCACAAAAACTCAACAAAAGGGTTAGTGAAACACGATAAGGATTAGGAGAAAACATGCTATGACAAACGTAAGTCAGATTAGAGCAAAACAGAAAAAAGCAAATGCTACTGTCGCGATCGCTACTGTCTCGCCTAGCGAAGGCTTGGCGAAGCATCGATGCGTGCTCGCCTAGCGAAGGTGCTAGCGAGCGCCTGCGAGTTTTGGATTTTTCATGGATAACAGTATGGTTTCAGAAACCTCAAACCTTGTGGCATACACTTCAGAAATTAAACGATTAAGCATTCAAGGCATTATTTATACATTCATACATAATTATGAACCCTTGGGCAAAAACCTAATGAAATTCATCCATCATACCTCAAACATTCAGAGTATTCAACTTCAAAGCACAAAGGTAATGGGAATAAGGGCAAACCTGATTGGAGAGATCGGTTGAAATCAAATGGCACGGCTGGATTTGCAAACCAATGTTAGGGTTTGCTTGAGCTGAAAGTGTGTGAGTCAGAATGAACCTTTCAGAGTTGCCTGGAGGTTGCTGCAGATTAATTCTCACTCTCTCTGTCTAGGTTTCTCTCCAGGTTTTGTCCAGGCTTTTGTTTCACTGACCATTCTAGTATTTATAGCCTAATTTCGTGGCTTTGTGGGCTTTTGAGAGAGGTCCAAGTCTGTTTTATTTTCAAAAATGTGCGCGCCTCGCCTAGCGAAGGATTTGCTCGCCTAACGAGTATGACAATTCCTTTCGCTAAGCGAACCATCTGCTCGCCTAGCGAGCATGACAACTCAGGCTTTGCTTTTTGCTCCTTCAAGGTGAGTGCTTTGGGTGACATTCAAGCTTCTTGGATTTGATCCTGATCGACATGATGAAATGCAATATGCAATGCTAAATGACCAAAAAATGAATGCATGAATGAGGAGGAGAAATTTTGGGGTGCTACAGCTGCCCCTATTCGATCATCAGCTAACCCGAGCAGGATGAAAGCGAACAGCTTATCAGACAAATAGGGTGAGCTGTGATTGAAACCAAAGACAAATCGAAAATTTACGCTCTGAGAACACCACACACAGTGCTGAAATACACCGCGCTGTTTTTTTTTCTTCTGATCCTCTGGCTGAATCTGAATCAGTCTTCCGACTTAACCTGGAGTTTCGATCCTCTGGCCGAATCTATACTCAACTTAATCCTCTGGTTGGATATTAATTTTGATCCTCGGGCTGGATACGATTTTGATCCTCTAGCTGGATACGATTTTGATCCTCTGGCTGGATACTATTTTGATCCTCTGGCTGGATACGATTTTGATCCTCTGGCTGGATACGATTTTCAGCCTTCGGGTTAGACCTGACTTCGATCTTCTGGCGACTTCACTGGAGATCGATTCTCTGGCTGAATCTATTTCCGGTCTTCGGGCTAGACCTGACTTTGATCTTCTGGCTAGATCTTTACTGGAGATCGATTCTCTGGCTGAATCTATTCTCGGTCTTCGGGCTAGACCTGACTCGATCTTCTGGCTAGATCTATTTCGTTTCGATTCTTTGGCTGAATCTATTCTCGGTCTTCGGGCTAGACCTGACTTTGATCTTCTGGCTAGATCTGGATTATTTTGGTGATAAATTCTCATCATCAGGATCTCGCATCTGAGGCATGCGCTGGTTGACCCTTTTTCGGAATCTACAATCTTCATGTTAGATATGCAGTTTCGAGAATATCCCACTTTTGGGCTTCGTACATATTCTTCAGGCTAGAACATGTTGTAACGACTCTTCGAATTGCGATCCGCGGGCTGGATCCTCTTGTAGGCTGATCTTCTGTTGAGCTGTCAATCTATTCCTCTAGATGGCTTGCTGGGGAGATAACGCTCGTAGTCGAGTCTCTGGCTGAATCTTCAAATTGAACCTTAGGCTGGCTCATTGGAAAACGATTCTCAGGCTGAATCTTCGAAATGACCCTCAGGCTGGATCTTCAAAATGACCCTCAGGTTGGATCACTGGAACACGATTCTCAAGCTGAATCCTCAAAATGACCCTCAGGCTGGATCACTGGAACACGATTCTCAAGCTGAATCTTCAAAAATGACCCTCAGGCTGGATCGCTGGAAAATGATTCTCAGGTTGAATCTTCGAAATGACCCTCAGGCTGGATCGCTGGAACAACGATTCTCAGGCTGAATCTTCGAAATGACCCTCAGGCTGGATCGTTGGAAAATGATTCTCAGGCTGAATCTTCGAAATGACCCTCAGGCTGGATCGCTGGAAAATGATTCTCAGGCTGAATCTTCGAAATGACCCTCAGGCTGGATCGTTGGAAAATGATTCTCAGGCTGAATCTTCGAAATGACCCTCAGGCTGGACCACTGGAACACGATTCTCAGGCTGAATCCTCAAAATGACCCTCAGGCTGGATCACTGGAACACGATTCTCAGGCTGGATCACTGGAACAACGATTCTCAGGCTGAATCTTCGAAATGACCCTCAGGCTGGATCGCTGGAAAATGATTCTCAGGCTGAATCTTCGAAATGACCCTCAGGCTGGATCACACACACTTGATCCTTTGGCTGGATCTCATGACTTTGGTTGTATAGCAATTCTTCGGTCTGCTTTGAAGAACCTGTTTATCAGCGTACGTGTATGCTTGATATGATATGCATGCAAATGCAAATGTTATGCATGGTGTAAAAAGAAATCTGCTTGGGGAAGCAAACTCTGGTAGGGAACGGATCACTGTATCAATCCTTGAATGCTCTGTGGGGAATGATTCGTCTGCCGGGACCAATGAGCCACCAAAAATAAATTGGCCTTTTGAAAAGTTGACCTTGCTAGGGGAGTATCAACTATGGGAACTTTGTTCGGCGAGGCTCTGTGAGGAGAGTCTGTGAGGAAAGCACTTCCTGGGGAATGTCGCGGGAATCAACCTTTGCTGGGGATATGAACTTGCTAATCGTCCTCAAGCTTGGGATTAAAACAAATATGTTAAAAATAATCTGCTGGGGGAAAAGATGAACACTGGGAACACCCCCCTCTTGCCTGTCGGGTATGCAACTACTCCACTGTTGCTGGGAAGATACAATCTGGCACTGTCGACTCCGCTGGGGATATACAGTCTGGATACTGTCAACTCTACTGGGGATATACAGTCTGGATACTGTCAACTGTACTGGGGAACCTGCTCTGCAGAGGAGAGGCTTTGTCAACCACTTGGGGGTGAGGATTCATGACTTGGCATCCGGTTCCTGTGACCTGTAACCAAAAAATGCATGTATGCCCCGGGGAATTACTCGGTTTGAATTCACCGTCCGGGATTAAGCACATTCAAAGCAATTTTGACTGTTTTCCTGCGCAAGCCATCTGTAAAAGCTACCATTATATTCAGATGCAATATGTTTCCTCAAGAATTCAGACATCTTTTGCAAACAAACTGATAAATGAAAAATAAAGAGGCTTTTTAACTGAATTATTCGACTTTTGTTGGTTGAAAAATTTGTGCCAGGAATAGGCGAGTACATCAGGAAGCTGATCCCTGGAAAGAGGCGATCGCTATAAATTGAACAAGAGAAACTATCCTAATGGCAATGTGGAAACGGGGTCCCATTGAGTTTTGACTCTGCTATGGCTCGTATGTCCTCAAGACGCTTTGCTCATCTTGCTTTCTGAAGTGGATGATTAGACGATCTTTAACCTTCGAAGATTGCCGGATTGAATGAAACAGTGATATAACACAGGTGAACTCAGGTTGCAGTCATTCGCTTATTCCCTAACTTTTGCATGGACCGCCCTTTTGGGTTTTCGATCCACCGGGATACCCTTTTTTGCCTGAGCCGCCCTTTTGGGTTTTCGACTCACCGGGTGTACATTTTTTATTTTTATATCCCTAATTTTTGCCCGAACCTCTTTATTCTTTTTTTGGTTCGTCGGGATGCCCTTTTTTGCCTGGACTATTCTTTTTACTTGTCCAGCGGGTCAATTTTATGCGAAGTATTTTTTAGCTGCATCCGAGTTGACAAGGGATAGGAAGTCTTAGCCATCCATGATTGTTAGTATCAGAGCTCTGCCAGAGAAACCCTTTTAACCATGTATGGACCCTCATAGTTCGGTGTCCATTTGCCCCTGTGATCTGTGTTGGGAGGAGGAATTCTTTTGAGTACCATTTCACCAACTTGATACTTCCGAGGGCGCACTTTCTGATCAAATGCTCTCTTCATCCATCTCCAATATAGTTGGCCATGGCATATAGCTGCTAGTCTCTTTTCCTCAACTAGGCTCAGCTGATTGTATCGAGAACGGGCCCATTCTGCTTTGTCCGACTTCATTGTTGGTGTAGGGAAAAGTTATTCTGGCACAAAATGGCATATGAACCCCCTCCGACGTGATCAACACTGCACCAACTCCGCGACCATTGACGTTGACCGCCCCATCAAACATCATAATCCATTTGGATTCAGGGTCAGGCCCCTCCTCCGGGAGTGGTTCATCGCAATCTTTCGATTTGAGAAACATGATGTCCTCATCAGAAAAGTCGAACCTCATAGGTTGGTAATTATCAATCGGTTGCTCGGCAAGATAGTCTGACAAGACACTTCCTTTGATGGCTTTTTGTGAAGTGTATTGGATGTCACACTCTGTCAACATCATTTGCCACCTAGCAACATTTCCGCTAAACGCTGGCTTTTCAAAAATATACTTAACTTGATCCATCTTTGATATCAATAGAGTCGTGTGAGTCAACATATACTGTCTTAGTCGGCGAGCAGCCCATGCCAAAGCGCGACAAGTTTTCTCGAGCAGTGAGTATCTTTGTTCACAGTCGGTAAACTTTTTGCTAAGGTAGTATATTGCATGCTCTTTTCGACCTGACTCGTCATGCTGACCGAGCACACAACCCATTGACCTTTCTAACACAGTCAAGTACATGATCAACGGTCTTTTCCTCTCGGCCTGTAGACTGGCCCCGATCTTGATCTCTTTCTTGTCGTCCTCGGTACCAATGTTGACGGTCTCAATCACTTCCTGATAAGGTGTAATAGCTCGGTCCTCCTGTTTCAAAAACCTGGCTAACTCCTCAGGCAATTCACAATCTTCCTCAGCCCCTTCTTCGGCTTGATAGATAGGATTGTCAAAGTCATACTTAGCCATAGCAGTGTCGTTAGCAGTGAGATCCGGGTGATCAGTTTTACGAGGTGTCTTTTTGGAAATAAAAACGAAAAAGAAACATGAAAAAGAAACATTGCCGTTTTTGTAAAAGTAAAAATAATTGAAAGAAAGAGAACACAAAATTGTTTGCAAAAGCTGTCCTTTATTGATGATGAAAATAATTGCGAAATGCAACTAAATGAATGACCCTACAGATGAGTCATTACACCTTGGTCAAAGTGTAAGACTTTATTATGCATGTAATAAAAGGAAAACAATAAAAGTTACTCCTTCAGTAGAGTAAACCGGACGACTTTTTCAGACGACCAACTGTCGATCTTTTCTCCTGGGACACACAAGCGAATTCAGCTATCTAAGTCACAGTCGCTGTCAGCCTTGTCTTCCTTTGCAGCATTGACGATGTGGGGAGAAACCAAACCCCCGTTGGAGAAAGTACCAGCTTCATTCTTCTGAGACCCCGGAGTATACCCCAATCCAAACTTGTCTTCTTTTATGATTGGCTCCACAAATTTGCCCCAGCCTTGGGCATTACCAGCCTTAACCACTTCAACAGCTTGCTTGTATGAAGAGATAGAAGTCCCGACCTTCTCAGACTCAGGTGAAAAGACAGCTTCGGGCACGACCTTACTGATGTTTATAGTTTCGAAGCCCTGACACAGCATCTCATGCATCTCGCCATCCATTTCCACATACTTAAATGTAGACAGGTGGCTAACAAAAATATCCTCCTCACCGCAGACAGTGACGATCTGACCTTCTAATCCATATTTGAGCTTCTGGTAGAGAGTAGAAGTAACAGCACCGGCAGCATGAATCCAGGGCTGACCTAGCAGACAACTATAGGCAGGCTGGATATCCATCACATAAAAGGCACTCTTGAATACCTGTTGTCCAATCTTAACTGGCAACTCAACTTCGCCACAGACAACTCGCTTAGAGCCATCAAAAGCCCTCACAACTAGATTACTTGGCTTCAGGATGATGTCATCGCAATCCAACTTCGTTAAGGCTTTCTTTGGAAGAACATTCAGAGAAGAGCCTGTATCAACCAAGACATGGGAAAGCACCGTCCCTTTGCATTCATTGTGATATGCAAGGCTTTGTTGTGATTCCTGCCCTCGAATGTTAGGTCATAATCGGTGAAACCTAGCGCATGGCTAGCGTTTACATTTGAGACTACCGACTCCAGCTGGTTAACAGTTATCTCTGGTGGAACATAGGCCATATTCAGTACTTTCAACAAGGTTGCTCTGTGCGCCTCAGAGCACATCAATAGTGAGAGAATTGAGATCTTTGAGGGTGTCTGATTCAGCTGGTCGACTACCTTGTAGTCACTTTTCTTGATAATCCTCATAAACTCATCCACTTCCTTCTCGAATGCGGTCTTAGAAGGAGCTTCCTCAGTAGTAACCTCTTCGGTGGATACCTGTTTTCCTTTAGCCTTGGCAGTTGCCTCAACTTCAGCATTCGTGTGCAATGTTGATGGTGCAAATAGGCGTCCACTGCGAGTGAAGCCACCAATTCCTCCAACATTGTCTACAGCGGAGCTACCAATGTCAATGTCTTCTTCGTTGACTTTCTGCCCCTGGCAGTAGATATCAGCCCCATAGTGCCACGGGATAGAATTGTCTTTCTCATACGGAACAGGTCCTGGTACCGTGATGGTGACCAGACCAATCAAAGTCGGTTGAGGGTTGTCAGAGTAAATTGGTGCTGGACTTTCTAGGAAATATATTGTTGTCGGAGCGGGTCTCTCGGGAACATATATTTCTTCAGGAGTAAAATAAAACGTTACTGTCGACACATCATTCTTCACTGGACGGGTCTGGTCGAACTGAAGACAACCTTCATCTATCAGTTGCTGAATACCCCTTCTTAAACTATCACATCCGTTCTCGGCGTCTTGACAATTTCTGCACTCTTCCCCACAGCCCGGGAAAATTTGTCCTTTCAAGAGTCGGTCTTTGACCACCGATGGCGAAGTCTTCACCTCTGGATCGGGTCTCGGTTGCTCAACCAATTCCCTCAGCTTCGCCTGGCCTTCTGCCATACCAGTCATCAATGTCATGAACTGATCCATCCTTTCACGCATATCAGCCAGCTCTTTCTGTATCTGGTCTATCGCTAGTAGCGGACGATTTTCCTTGGTCGGGTACCTGTGAACTCGCTTGGGACCAATAACTGCCTGAAACAGGGAACAAACATTAGACATTGCGGTGACACCTACAAAACAAACAAGGGTTAGTATGCATGGTATGCGATGCACTGCTTATTCGATTTTAAGGCCCCCCCTTAAAAAGGGAATACCCTGCAAATGAATCAGCATGAGATGTTGGATGCAAATATGCAGATGATGTTATACAATGCAATGGCATGTCAATCAGAATTGCTGGATCCGCTTGAACATCTGTCAGGTTGCACTGCCTGGAGAGAAATTAAGAGGATCAAGCAAAGCACACCAAACAAAGGTCATGGGATGGATCATGTTATCCTTAATATCAACCACCCATTTTGGTGGATTATGGTTTACACCTTATCAACACCCAAGTTTCATTGATATTAAGGATACCTGAATGGATCAACCATGAATCAAGGGTTTGTTGCAAGTCACGAGCATGGAGTTTAGGTTAAGAACCACCCAAAGGGAGTGTACTGAGGTTTAAACCTGCCAAACATGTTCTACAAAAGGTTCCCATAGTCATAATCCCATCTTTCGGATATTATCGGAGGAACGACTACTCGTATTCCAAAAATATTCTCAAGAGAGACTCTTATGAGTGTAGTATCGCGTAACAATCGTATCAAATCTTACACTTGAACGACTTTTGCACTACGTCCTACGAATAGGCCAAGATGGGTTTGGTAAACTAAGGTCCTTGGCTTCTAAGGTCTATATTGGAAAAAGTAATGTGTAACCACAACTTACTTGTGTGACATTATTGATCCCAACATGACCTCCACCAAGTGAATGGGCTTGCAAGTCAACTTGCTAAAGAATAACTCCACACAAGTCAACAAGACTATGCCATTCTCCTATCCTAAGTGCACTCGAGTTCGGGTATAGAACTCATCTCACAAACAGAACCAGCAGATACGGCAGTCATATGTACACAATGCAATAAAGCAGCTAAATACTGAAAGATAAATAACTGTACAAAAGAATAAACACCCAATAAACAAACAACCTACAAAAGCTAGGAGGGACTCGCTTAGGGAAATCGTTTCCCCAGCAGAGTCGCCAGCTGTCGCAACCTGAAAAATGGAATGCGAAAAAAAACAACCGGCGAAGAACGACAGGAGAGTCGCCACCGTGCATTATTTATCCCAAAGGAGGGAAAGGAAATGCTCGAAGTAAACCTGGAAAAAGGAACGGACAAGACAGGGTCTCGCAACCAAATCTTGGGGTCGGGAGTCGATTATGCGAGGGAAAGGTATTAGCACCCCTACGCATCCGTAGTACTCTACGGGATCCACTTTTGTAGTTCTTGTCTAAAGGGTGTGGGTTTATCTAATGTGTTATTTACTAAAAAAAGGGGTAAAAGAAAATGACTCGCACGGATGTCGCATCCACTGCATACGTATCTCATCTGAATATGAGAATCAAAGTCTTCGTAGCTCGGCTACCTAGGGGTTAAGGGTAATTCTGCTCGCTAAGACATCGCGTCTTATGCCTACGTATCTCATCTGGAATGAGAATCAGAGCAAGCCGTAGTTCGGCTAACTACGGGGTTATGGATTGGGTTTTGGACGAACGACGTTACTACGCAATCTATCGGATGCTCGACCTTTGGAGACTTACTCGCCTGTAGTAGAAGGAGTTAACGTGTTCTTAGGAGAAGAAAAATCAATGAGTTGGTAGGGTTAGGGATGCTCATGCAAAAAGGCAGTCCTTGACGAAGGAATCGCGCTACCTGTGGGGATACGAACACATACAAAACAAACATGTATAAAGTAAACGTGCCAACAAGGCAATCAGAATAAATCTCCCAAATGGTATCCCACAAGCAAAGTGGAATATCCAGCGAGCTATCCCTGCAAAAGTCATGTGAGCCTTCACAAAAACTCAACAAAAGGGTTAGTGAAACACGATAAGGATTAGGAGAAAACATGCTATGACAAACGTAAGTCAGATTAGAGCAAAACAGAAAAAAGCAAATGCTACTGTCGCGATCGCTACTGTCTCGCCTAGCGAAGGCTTGGCGAAGCGTCGGTGCGTGCTCGCCTAGCGAAGGTGCTAGTGAGCGCCTGCGGGTTTTGGATTTTTCATGGATAACAGTATGGTTTCAGAAACCTCAAACCCTGTGGCATACACTTCAGAAATTAAATGATTAAGCATTCAAGGCATTATTTATACATTCATACATAATTATGAACCCGTGGGCAAAAACCTAATGGAATTCATCCATCATACCTCAAACATTCAGAGTATTCAAATTCAAAGCACAAAGGTAATGGGAATAAGGGCAAACCTGATTGGAGAGATCGATTGAAATCAAATGGCACGGCTGGATTTGCAAACCAATGTTAGGGTTTGCTTGAGCTGAAAGTGTGTGAGTCAGAATGAACCTTTCAGAGTTGCCTGGAGGTTGCTGCAGATTAATTCTCACTCTCTCTGTCTAGGTTTCTCTCCAGGTTTTGTCCAGGCTTTTGTTTCACTGACCACTCTAGTATTTATAGCCTAATTTCGTGGCTTTGTGGGCTTTTGAGAGAGGTCCAAGTCTGTTTTACTGTCTGTTTTATTTTCAAAAATGTGCGTGCCTCGCCTAGCGAAGGATTTGCTCGCCTAGCGAGCATGACAGTTCCTTTCGCTAAGCAAACCATCTGCTCGCCTAGCGAGCATGACAGCTCAAGCTCTGCTTTTTGCTCCTTCAAGGTGAGTGCTTTGGGTGACATTCAAGCTTCTTGGATTTGATCCTGATCGACATGATGAAATGCAATATGCAATGCTAAATGACCAAAAAATGAATGCATGAATGAGGAGGGCAAATTTTGGGGTGCTACACCTTCAAAGACATAAAGGATTAATAAAAAAAGTTTTTGAGTTTTCTAGAAAGTTTGAAGTTGAAGCTTGTTTAGTTGTGTACGATGGCGACGATGGTAATGCTAGACCGACAATTTGGCCACAAGACTCAACAATTGTACACACGATGTTTAAAAAGTACGAGCAACAAAAGATTGAGACGACTCTAAAGAAGTTTGATATGAGTGACTATTTTGCGAATAGGAAAATTATGGTTGAAGCTGAAATTTTCAAATTGCGCAAAAAGATTATGATGAACAAGTATCCAACATGGAGTCCATGTTTCCATACTATGGACGTAGAACAACTTAAAGGCTTTGTTGGTATTGTAGATGCTAAGATTCAAGCTTGTAATCACAAAATCAACATGCTGAAAAATATGCAAAGTGAGAAAAATAATTTGATGCAAAACAAAACTCAAGAGAATGTGGCATCTTCACTTTCAAGTCAACTTGATCTCACAAATAGCATTCCTCAAATACAACATATCTCTGATGATCCTATGGTGCTAGTTAATGATAATATTATTAACGAGGCGATTAATTTTACTAATTGTGTTAGCTTGCCTCTTGTTTCATCAACAAATCAAATTAATGAACCTCCAAAGATAAATGATATGATGGTTGAATCTCATCAAGAATGGGCTAACCAACTTGATGAATGTTTACAACTAGATGATCCGGTGGCTGAACCTGAGAATCGGACTTCTAACCTTGCCAATTTTGAAGAATGGGCTAATCAACTAAATGGTGATATTGTGAATTGGAATAATCAGCCTGATTTGTATGCATGGCAAGATATTTCATTTATGTCATAGGATGAGAAATATGATGTATATTTGATTGTCTTATTCCAATTAACATATGAATATTAAATCAAATACTACATTACACTACTAGTTTGTTGGTAATTCAAATACACTTTTAAGTGAAGAAAGTTATATAACATTGAATGAACTTGATTTGATTATATTGTTTATTGAATTTTGTTTTTTAGTATAAAATTTTAAATATTTATTTGCTAGCGCATATTTTTTTATGTGATTAATTAATTCTCAACCTTTTATTCATAAATTTTAATTTAGGTTCTAAAATTTAATCTAAAATATTAAAAGAAATGTAATTTTAAAATAAGCATGTATGATTAGGAAATATATGGTGTTGTGCGAAATAGTTTTTAATATTGAAAAAGTAGAAATAAAACGGAACAATAAGGGTGTGTTTGTTTGATGGATTAAAATTATAATTTCGGGAATATCATTCCTAGGAATATTATTGCCTGAAACTTTATTCCCATCAATGTGTTTGCCAAAATCAATAAAGTTCCTAGGAATATTTTTAAGATTTATTTAATTAAATTTTAAAAAATTTAAAATTAAAAGTAAATGTGTTAAAATAACATGAGAGTGGGATGTTATGGTTGGTTATTTTATATTCACATGGGAATATAAGATTCTCATCCTTTGACATGGGAATAAAAATGGAGAAATTAAGAACAAAACATATACCTAGGAATAAAAAGTACCCAGACATAAACTATCAAAATTTGAAACAAAAAATGGAATATGTGAATTCCAATGTCATATTCCCGGGAATAACATTTGTATCCACGAAACAAACACCCCCTTAGAGCTAGAAGATACATTTATAACTTTTATTATATCTTTGTAAAATTTATTATTCATAGTGGAAGTCAAGTCTAACTTTGAAGTTTTTTCAAAATTAAGTAGCAATTGAAACTGAATTTCATGTTTTAGATGTTGTTTAATTATGTCGTCTTGAGATTTTTTTTCCTTTTCCCAATTGATGTATCACTACTATTTATTCAACGAATAAAAAACAGGCTCCAATAATAATAATAATAATAATAATAATAATAATAATAATAATAATAATAAAAATAAATAATAATTAACAATAATAATAATAATAATAATATTAATAATAATAATAATAGAGATTAATTGGAATACACTATCAGTGTAAAATCATTTTACGCTATCAACCAATTAAAACTATTCATTTTGACATATAAACATGTAATTAAAAATAAATATAATTATTATTATTAAATCATAATAATAATAATTTCTCCACGTTTCTCTCTTTCTCTTTCTTCTTTCACGTTTCTCTCACTCTCTTTCTCTTTCTTCTTCCACTTTTCTCTCACTCCCTTTATTTCTCATTTCAGTTACATCTATTATTCTTCCCCCACTCCATCCATCTATTCAAAATTGATCTTTATACTTTCACAAATTTTATCTCACAAACTATATTTGCAAATCTCTACATACATGAGGTTAAACCCTAAACTAATAATATTTTCTACTTTTTTTATAATTGTGTGACTTTCCAATTTTTTCTTGTTTTTTTCTTCTTTTAAGATTAAATTTAAGTAGAATAATTTATGAACTTATACTGATTGTTGAAACTTTATAAAATTTAAAGCAATAGTAGCTTGAGTTTTAACAAATAATATGGGATTTGATTAAAAGAGAAAGATATAATAAATTGTCTCTATAGATTGAGCATGAAAAAGAAAATAAAAATTAACGATCTCTCTACATAAAAGCATTCAATATTAGACAAAATTTGAAAAAAATTCAAAAGTTAAGAATAAATGGATAAGCACATAACTTTATAAAGAATGAGAAACGTTTCTCTAATCCCTCATAGACTCCAACATAAAAAAAAATCAATAAAAGACCATTTGATCTAAACACAAAAATCACAGTAGAGTAAAATAGTAAGTGCAAAATGTCAACAACTTAAATAAGGCTATGATGAAGTCTCCAAAGAGCATAGAAGCAACTTGTTGAATTTTCCTGTTCTAAAAGGCTTGATAAGGCATGACTTGAATAAAAACCTTCCATTATAATATGAAGACAATTAATTATTAAAATTAACACTAGTATAAATATAAGCAAAAGTAGTAACATTAGAAAAAACTATTACCTCTTAATCAACCAACAATATAGAAGTTTCAAAATAGAGTTTGAAAATTGAATTTATCACCTAAAAATCATAAGTATGTTGTTAGTGAATAAAATTAACATGATAAAAAATGAGAAGACATGTACATGTAATTTTAAGATACCTTGTTTGATTTAAATTTGGACATTTAGGCTTAGTATGACCCTTTTTCATGCAATAACTACAAGTAGAGGAGACAATAAACCTTTTTCTTTTTTAGCATTAATAGACCATCTATGTAAAACATACTGTGAAGGGAGACAATAAACCTTTTTCTTTATGAATACACATAATACATGTCTACAAAGAATACTTGAATATTCAAACACGTGACAACTACAATTTGCTTCTTTTGAAGTGACATGAATCAGAGTAACACCCTTCTAAATACCCCAAAATATTTAATTAAAAATAATAACACATTAATCAGAGTAATTATGCCCCGAAGGGTGTCACACAATTATTTCACAACATTCATCAAATTAACCTGTCATGCTCATTTATTTAATCCAAATAAGGTTCTTTGCATAATTCGCAGCGGATACAAAAAATCAAATCATGTACCACTTTACATGTAAAGTTGATCAACAACAAAATCAAACATATTCAAACATCCCATCCCGATGTTACATCTATCAGAGCATGACCCCTTAGGAGACTACTCTAGACTCCAAGCATTAACTTCTATTCACTCATAGCTGGTTACCTGAGAAATAGTGTAAGGGTGAGTTTCTCAATTAATATAACAAGCATTATACAACAACATGTAATGTTAAGTAAATAACGCATCAAATCACCCTAACCAGACTACCCACTCCATAACGGCAGTATCAACGCAAACCTCATACTCAACAATAACAAATAGCATATGTATATATCAAAACATGCTCAACACCAACAACACAACACAACGATTTACTCACTAATCCCTCACAATGGGAATTAGCTACAGCCCCACAGGCTATGCCATGCATTCATTATGCAATGAGACTCCATGAAATGCGGTACCGACTCTTCTTGAACATATAGTCCAAGCTCACCGATCCCTCTGGATACGGCTACTGAGCTCACTAGTCCCACTCATTGAGATCTAATGACTCACTCACTAATTCCTCACCATGGGAATTAGCTACAGCCCCAAAGGCTAGACTATGCACGCTACTCATTTAGTATGCAAGCATCAACAACAATCCACAACTCACTAATTCCTCACAATGGGAATTAGCTACAGCCCCCAAAGGCTAGACTATGCATGCTAATCACCTAGCAATGCAACAACAACAACAACTCAAGAATAAACATATGACAGTCTATTCACAGATGCATACATAACCGATACATTTACAGTATAATGCATACCAACCAACACACATTGTCAATACATTTATCACAAAAGCATATCACAACATGCTATAAATCAAATACAGTATTAGCACACTCTACTAATAACTATATACTCAAAACAACGGGAATTGATCCCCATTACATCATACCTCAGCTAAGTCTCACTACTCAGCCTAAACAGTCAAAAACTGCACGACAACAGCACAGGAAATCACAATCCTGCCCATACGCGTATCGCCTATGCCCATACGCGTATTGCCCAAATCCTGACCCAGCCATACGCGTATTGCCCAATTCCATACGCGTATGCTACGCGTATCACTTCCCCATACGCGTACCACCAGAGACCATTTTACGTTCAAAACTTCATCTTCCTCATCCATACGCGTATTGCCTAGCGCCATACGCGTACCAGCCATCCCATACGCGTATTGCCTAGTGCCATACGCGTATGACCAGAAACCAGCATTCTCAGATCTGCAATGGCTTTTCTGCTACGAGTTCTATTCGATCTACCCTTCCACAGTCCATATTTACACAGAAATCACTCATATCATCTGACCCGAATCATTCCCCATTCGATTTCACAACTCCTAACATTATCACATACAATTCTTACGAATTTCTTTCGATTATCACCCAATTTCGTTCATCAAGTAATTCCACAATTCATCATAATCATCCAATTCAAAGGTAAATTAAAGGTCTATCACTACCCATGACATATTATCATATAATACCCGTCAATCAACGATAAACCCCCCTTACCTGAGTTAATCCGGCAGCCTCTGAGCTCCAAGCTTCTCCTTCCTTCAACCTTCGTTCTCTGGTTCTCTTTTTGCCCTTTTCCACGTTCTGTCTCTTTTTCCTTTTCACGTGAAAACAATAACCTTTTTACCAAATGGGACCTTTTTACTGATTTTCCACTTTTATTCCAATTATAAAATAATAATCCAATAATAATAATCCCAATAATTATTATTCCAAAATAATAATATTAATCCAAACTTCCAATTATTCAATTAAATTAATAAATAAAATATTAATTTAAATTAAATAATTAGCTTATTTTAATTGGGGTGTTACAACTCTCCCCCACTAAAAGAGTTTTCGTCCTCGAAAACATACCTCAAGCGAACAACTCCGGATAAGACTCCTTCATCTGACTCTCAAGTTCCCAAGTCACATTGCCACCTGCTGGTCCTCCCCAAGCTACCTTCACCAAGGCAATCTCTTTACCCCGCAACTGCTTCAACTCTCGATCCTCGATCCTCATAGGTGATGTTTCAACAGTCAGGTTATCTCTCACCTGTACATCATCTACTTGGATAACATGCGACGGATCATGAATGTACCTCCTCAATTGAGACACATGAAAAACCTCATGCAAATTCGCAAGCGACGGCGGTAAAGCGATACGATAGGCTACCTCTCTTATCCTCTCCAAAATCTGATAAGGACCAATAAATCGAGGTGTCAACTTCTTCGATTTCAAAGCTCGACCAACACCAGTTATCGGAGTAACACGAAGAAACACATGATCTCCCTCTTGGAACTCAAGTGACTTCCTCCTCCTATCATGATAACTCTTCTGACGACTTTGAGCAATTCTCATCTTATCCTGAATCATCTTAATCTTTTCTGTAGTTTGCTGAACAATCTCCGGTCCAACCACAGCACTCTCACCGGACTCATACCAACATAAAGGCGTCCGACATCTCCTACCATACAAAGCTTCAAACGGTGCCATACCGATGCTCGAATGAAAACTATTGTTGTAGGTAAACTCAATCAACGGCAAATAACAATCCCAAGCACCTCCTTTTTCTAAAACACAAGCTCTCAAAAGATCCTCTAACGACTGAATCGTCCTCTCAGTCTGACCATCAGTCTGCGGATGATATGCAGAACTCAATCTCAGCTTAGTTCCCAAAGCCCTCTGCAAACCTTCCCAAAACTTCGATGTAAATCTAGGATCTCTGTCCGAAACAATACTAGACGGAATACCATGCAAACTCACAATCTTCTCAATATACAACTCAGCTAGTCTCTCCAACGGATAATCCATTCTGATCGGAATGAAATGAGCCGACTTCGTCAATCTATCAACAATCACCCAAATAGCCTCAAAATTCTTACTTGTCCTCGGCAAACCAGAAACAAAATCCATACTGATACTATCCCACTTCCACTCTGGGATAGCCAACGGTTGCATTAGCCCAAACGGCTTCTGATGCTCAATCTTCGACTTCTGACAAGTCAAACAGGAATACACAAAACTTGCAATTTCTCTTTTCATTCCCGGCCACCAAAATAGCTTCTTCAAATCATGATACATCTTCGTAGCTCCAGGATGAATACTCAAACCACTCCGATGTCCTTCTTCAAGAATACTCTTCTTAAGCTCAGTAACATCCGGAATACACACTCGATTACCAAATCTCAAAACACCATTCTCATCAACTCTGAATTCACCACCTTGACCTTGATTCACTAGAGTCAACTTATCAACCAAAAGCATATCGGATTTCTGACCCTCTCTGATCTCATCCAGAATATTACTCGTCAACCTCAACATTCCCAATTTAACACTATTGTGAGTACTCTCACACACCAAACTCAAATCTCTAAACTGCTCAATTAAATCCAACTCTTTAACCATTAACATAGACATATGTAAGGATTTCCGACTCAACGCATCAGCCACTACATTTGCTTTACCCGGATGGTAATTCAAACCAAAATCATAATCCTTCAGAAATTCTAACCATCTCCTCTGTCTCATATTCAGCTCTTTCTGATCAAACAAATACTTTAAACTCTTATGGTCACTGAAAACTTCAAATCTTGATCCATACAAATAATGCCTCCACAACTTCAGAACAAATACCACAGCTGCCAACTCTAAATCATGTGTCGGATAGTTCCTCTCATGAACCCTTAGTTGTCTCGAAGCATAAGCTATAACCTGCTTATTCTGCATCAACACCCCACCTAAACCCAACAATGAAGCATCACAATAAACCTCAAATAATTCCGACGAGCTCGGTAATATCAGAATAGGAGCAGTAGTCAACCTTCTCTTTAACTCTTGGAAACCTTCTTCACATTTTGAATCCCAAACAAACGCTTGCCCCTTTCTAGTCAACATTGTCAACGGTAACGCCAACTTAGAGAATCCCTCAATGAACTTCCTATAATAACCTGCAAGTCCAAGAAAACTCCTTATCTCAGAAACTGACTTCGGAGCTTCCCACTTAGATACCGCTTCTATCTTAGAAGGATCAACAGCAACACCACCTCTTGAAATCACATGACCAAGAAAACTAACTTCTTCTAACCAAAATTCACACTTAGACAGTTTAGCAAATAACTTCTTTTCTCGTAAAACTCCCAAAACCACTCTCAAATGCTCAGCATGCTCTTCTTCAGATTTTGAATACACTAAAATGTCGTCAATAAACACCACAACAAACTGATCTAGGTACGGATGGAAAATCCTATTCATATACTCCATAAATACTCCAGGCGCATTAGTCACACCAAAAGGCATTACAGAATACTCATAATGTCCATACCTCGTTCTGAAAGCAGTCTTCTGAATATCTTCAGTCTTCACACGTATCTGATGATACCCAGATCTCAAATCTATCTTGCTGAACACACTAGCACCAACCACTTGATCCATCAAATCATCAATCCTCGGTAAAGGATACCGATTCTTGATCGTCACTTTATTCAGTTGTCTGTAATCCACACACAACCTCATAGTACCTTCTTTCTTCTTAACCAACAACACTGGTGCACCCCACGGTGACACACTCGGACGAATAAATTTCTTATCCAGCAAATCTTCCAACTGACTCTTCAATTCAGCTAGCTCAACAGCAGACATACGGTACGGAGCCATCGATATCGGTCTAGTACCAGGTACTAAATCAATTGAGAACTCAACTTCACGCTCTGGTGGCAATTCGTTCACCTCTTCCGGAAACACATCGGGAAAATCACACACCACAGCTATATCACCAATTACCAGTTTATCTTTAGCTTCCATAGTCGCTAACAGCATAAACAACTCTGCCCCATCTACCACTGCCTCATTCACCTGCCTTGCTGATAGAAACAAACTCTTTCCTTCCTCAATCTCAGGGAATATCACTGTCTTATCAAAACAGTTGATAGAAACCCGGTTAAACACCAACCAGTTCATACCCAAGATAACATCAATCTGCACTAATGGAAGACACACAAGGTCTATCCCAAAGTCTCTACCAAAAATACTCAAAGGGCAACTTAAACAAACCGAAGTAGTAGTCACTGAACCCTTCGCAGGAGTATCAATCACCATACTTCCATGCATCTCAGATATTTCTAACTTAAGCTTCACAGCACAATCCAACGATATAAAAGAATGAGTAGCACCTGTGTCAATAATAGCTACAAGAGGAAAGCCATTAATATAACACGTACCTCGGATCAAACGATCATCTGCAGAAGTCTCAGAACCTGATAAAGCAAAAACCTTGCCTCCTGACTGATTTTCTTTCTTCGGCTTAGGACACTGTGGACTGATATGACCCAACTCTCCACAGTTGAAACAAGTTACAGTCTTCAACCGACACTCTGCAGCCAAATGACCACCTTTTCCACACTTGAAACATTTCATCTCAGCACTGGTACACTCATGAACACGATGTCCAGCCCGTCCACATCTGTAACACTTAACAGGAGCACTAGAGTCTCCCCCACTAGGCCTCTTCATCCCACTCTGCCTCTGGAAACCTTTGCCAGCTGCATACGGTTTCCCACGATCAATCTGATTCTTACCTTTCCTATCAACTCTCTGCTGATAGTTCTCAGCTCTGGCCTTGGAATCCTGTTCAAAAATCCTGCAACAGTCAACCAAATCAGAAAACACCCTGATTCGCTGATATCCAATTGCCTGCTTGATCTCGGGACGCAACCCGTTCTCAAACTTCACACACTTCGAAAATTCCCCAGCAGCCTCAGCATAGGGAGTGTAATACTTCGACAGCTCTGTGAACTTGGCAGCATACTCCGTAACGGACCTGTTACCCTGCTTCAATTCCAAGAACTCAATTTCTTTCTTTCCTCTGACATCCTCGGGAAAGTACTTCCTCAGAAATCTCTCTCTGAACACAGCCCAAGGAATCTCAGCATTACCAGCAGTTTCCAACTCAGTGCGGGTAGCAACCCACCAATCATCAGCTTCCTCTGACAGCATATGTGTACCGAACCTGACCTTTTGGTTATCGGCACACTCAGTCACTCTGAAGATTCTCTCGATCTCCTTCAACCACTTCTGAGCACCATCTGGGTCGTATGCTCCCTTGAACATTGGAGGATTGTTCTTTTGGAACTCACTCAACTGACGAGCAGCTCCCATTCCCACAACATTAGGATTTCCTCCAAGGACTCCAGCTAGCATACCCAGAGCCTCAGCAATCGCAGCATCATCTCTACCTCTTCCAGCCATCTCTATTCTGAAAACCCAAACAAGCTAAAACAATAAGTACTGATAGGGTTAAACAACACCTATCCCGTACAGGGGAAACAGAATAATTACGATTCGACACGACCGACTATGCTCTGATACCACTAATGTAACACCCTTCTAAATACCCCAAAATATTTAATTAAAAATAATAACACATTAATCAGAGTAATTATGCCCCGAAGGGTGTCACACAATTATTTCACAACATTCATCAAATTAACCTGTCATGCTCATTTATTTAATCCAAATAAGGTTCTTTGCATAATTCGCAGCGGATACAAAAAATCAAATCATGTACCACTTTACATGTAAAGTTGATCAACAACAAAATCAAACATATTCAAACATCCCATCCCGATGTTACATCTATCAGAGCATGACCCCTTAGGAGACTACTCTAGACTCCAAGCATTAACTTCTATTCACTCATAGCTGGTTACCTGAGAAATAGTGTAAGGGTGAGTTTCTCAATTAATATAACAAGCATTATACAACAACATGTAATGTTAAGTAAATAACGCATCAAATCACCCTAACCAGACTACCCACTCCATAACGGCAGTATCAACGCAAACCTCATACTCAACAATAACAAATAGCATATGTATATATCAAAACATGCTCAACACCAACAACACAACACAACGATTTACTCACTAATCCCTCACAATGGGAATTAGCTACAGCCCCACAGGCTATGCCATGCATTCATTATGCAATGAGACTCCATGAAATGCGGTACCGACTCTTCTTGAACATATAGTCCAAGCTCACCGATCCCTCTGGATACGGCTACTGAGCTCACTAGTCCCACTCATTGAGATCTAATGACTCACTCACTAATTCCTCACCATGGGAATTAGCTACAGCCCCAAAGGCTAGACTATGCACGCTACTCATTTAGTATGCAAGCATCAACAACAATCCACAACTCACTAATTCCTCACAATGGGAATTAGCTACAGCCCCCAAAGGCTAGACTATGCATGCTAATCACCTAGCAATGCAACAACAACAACAACTCAAGAATAAACATATGACAGTCTATTCACAGATGCATACATAACCGATACATTTACAGTATAATGCATACCAACCAACACACATTGTCAATACATTTATCACAAAAGCATATCACAACATGCTATAAATCAAATACAGTATTAGCACACTCTACTAATAACTATATACTCAAAACAACGGGAATTGATCCCCATTACATCATACCTCAGCTAAGTCTCACTACTCAGCCTAAACAGTCAAAAACTGCACGACAACAGCACAGGAAATCACAATCCTGCCCATACGCGTATCGCCTATGCCCATACGCGTATTGCCCAAATCCTGACCCAGCCATACGCGTATTGCCCAATTCCATACGCGTATGCTACGCGTATCACTTCCCCATACGCGTACCACCAGAGACCATTTTACGTTCAAAACTTCATCTTCCTCATCCATACGCGTATTGCCTAGCGCCATACGCGTACCAGCCATCCCATACGCGTATTGCCTAGTGCCATACGCGTATGACCAGAAACCAGCATTCTCAGATCTGCAATGGCTTTTCTGCTACGAGTTCTATTCGATCTACCCTTCCACAGTCCATATTTACACAGAAATCACTCATATCATCTGACCCGAATCATTCCCCATTCGATTTCACAACTCCTAACATTATCACATACAATTCTTACGAATTTCTTTCGATTATCACCCAATTTCGTTCATCAAGTAATTCCACAATTCATCATAATCATCCAATTCAAAGGTAAATTAAAGGTCTATCACTACCCATGACATATTATCATATAATACCCGTCAATCAACGATAAACCCCCCTTACCTGAGTTAATCCGGCAGCCTCTGAGCTCCAAGCTTCTCCTTCCTTCAACCTTCGTTCTCTGGTTCTCTTTTTGCCCTTTTCCACGTTCTGTCTCTTTTTCCTTTTCACGTGAAAACAATAACCTTTTTACCAAATGGGACCTTTTTACTGATTTTCCACTTTTATTCCAATTATAAAATAATAATCCAATAATAATAATCCCAATAATTATTATTCCAAAATAATAATATTAATCCAAACTTCCAATTATTCAATTAAATTAATAAATAAAATATTAATTTAAATTAAATAATTAGCTTATTTTAATTGGGGTGTTACATAAAACATACTGTGAAGGGAGACAATAAACCTTTTTCTTTATGAATACACATAATACATGTCTACAAAGAATACTTGAATATTCAAACACGTGACAACTACAATTTGCTTCTTTTGAAGTGACATGAAAATTCACATAGTAGATAGGCTTCTCTTTGTAAATTTCACGAACTTTATATGTTGATACTTCAATAGAAAACTTAACCTTTTCTGTGATAAATAATTGAGAACCAACCAACTCATCTTGAAATATTCTAAACATTTTTCTTGTATAAATTTTTGAAGTTTCTTCTTCCATGGGATATAAAGTTCGTAAAAGTGGCTTTGAATTTCTTGTTTTGAAAGTCTTCTCTCTTTCCTTGTTGTAACGTGCATCAAGAGCTTTTTCATATTGTGTCACAAATTGGCTTAATGAAGTACTTGAATTCAAAAAATCCTTAAAATATTTATTCATACTTTCACTCCTTTGAGTGGTAGACATTCTTGCACCAAAATTATGACGTACATAAGCAGGAATCCATTTTTCTCGAATGGAGAATATCTTGTTTAGCCATTGATTATCTTGTAATCCATATTTATCAATCATTGCTTCCCAATCAGAATCAAATTCTTCAACAGTGGTAGATTGGTGGATGCACTTGTAAAATTGATTTTTAAATTCACCATGTTCATGATAGACACGATTCAAGTATTCAGGAACTTTTTTTCTCAATATGCCACATGCAATAATGATGATTCACCTTTGGAAATACCTTTTCAACTGCATTACTAATAGCAGCATCTTGATCTGTGATGATAGTTTTAGGAGAAATTCCACTCATTGCTTCTAACCAAGTACTTAGCAACAAAAAAAAACTCTCTATAGTTTCATCCCATAATAGAGCACAACCAAAAAGAATGGATTGTTGATGATGATTAACTCATGTGAATGGAACAAAAGGCATTTTATATTTATTTGTCAAATATGTCGGATCAAAAGTAACAACATCACCAAAGTATTTATATGCCATTTTGGACCTTGAATCAACTCAAAAACAATTTGCTAATCTTCCTTCAGCGTCCATTTGAAAAGCATAGAAAAACCCAGGATTCTTCAATTGATAACTTTTAAAATATGATAACATCATTTGAGCATCTCCATTTTCTAACTTTTTTGTCTCTTTTCAGTTAAGTAATTGATAACATCTTGTGGACTAAATCTAACATTATCAACACCACCACTTTCAGTACATAAGACATATCTTATTTTACTAGGGCCTAAACCAGAATCATGCAACACATCAATAAGTTTTTTTTGCACATTAGTCTTCTTTCTATGTACTCGAAGAAACTGTGAACTTTTAGGAGAAAATAGTTCATGATTATGCTCCCTTACAAATCTTGAAACAATCCATATTTCTCCACTTTTCTTTAAATACAACATTACCTTGCATCCTACCCTTGTTTCATCGTGTACGATAATACTATTACTTTCTTCTTTCACATATTTTTTTTTGCCCGAAATCCCTCCTTTGAACAGAGAAATTCTCGACCTATTATCATACCATTTGTTCTTGATTTAGTAACACGACCCATACGGAAACTAAAACCTGTGTTCTTAGCATACCTTGTGTTGTAAATTCTCGTCTCTTCAATTAATGCAAACTCCATTCCTTCGTATGGCTCTAAGGGAGGCTCTGTTGGTAGTCTGCTATTGAGAGGATCAATACCAACAACACTTTCAAGCATGTCATCAGAGCTAACTATGGTTGAATCTTCATGTATGTTTTGCATCTCTTAATCTGTTATAATAATAAAAACAATATTGACACAACTGTTAAACATGATAACAAAAATAATATTGTACTAGTAAAGCTAGTAAAATTGAATACAATACTTATATCTTTCTCTTTTAATCAAATCCCATATTATTTGTTAAAACTCAAGCTACCATTGCTTTAAATTTTATAAAGTTTCAACAATCAGTAGAATTTCATAAATTATTCTACTTAAATTTAATATTAAAAAAAAAAAATTGGAAAGTCAGACAATCATAAAAAAGAAGAAAATATTATTAGTGTAGGGTTTAACCTCATGTATGTAGAGATTTGCAAATATAGTTTGTGAGATAAAATTTGTGAAAGTATAAAGATCAATTTTGAATAGATGGATGGAGTAGGGGAAGAATAATAGATGTAACTGAAATGAGAAATAAAGGGAGTGAGAGAAAAGTGGAAGAAGAAAGAGAAAGAGAGTGAGAGAAACGTGAAAGAAGAAAGAGAAAGAGAGAAACGTGGAGAAATTGTTATTATTATGATTTAATAATTACTATTATATTTATTTTAGTTTACAGGCTTATATGTCAAAATGAATAGTTTTAATTGGATGATAGTGTAAAATGGTTTTACACTCACAGTGTATTCTAATTAATCTCATAATAATAATAATAATAATAATAATAATAATAATAATATGAACCAATAATTTAATGCACAAATCAAATATGGTGTTCTAGAGAAATACTATAATATTACATCTTATTTAGATATAACATAATGTCATTGCCACTACAAAAAAAAATGTTGGATTTAAGGAGGTATAGTTTCTAAATTGTTAAGCTTTTTGTTAGAAAAATAATTTGTAAATTAAATGGATTGAGGCTAGAATCGCGAAGGAATCGTCTTTTTTATAGTATTTCAAACACTCTTGAATTGTCTTAGATTTTCTACATAGGAATACCCAAGATAATTCAGCATATACTCGAGTTTGCACAAGACCGATGAAAACTCGAATGTCGGAAAGATGAAATACGAAATTTTGTGTGAAGAAGATAGGTTTTTATAATGTGTTTTACAGAATCCAAAATGATTAATTTATAGGTCATACTGGTGTTGTTTCATAAGGTTGCGACCCTTGATGAAACACGCACTTTCAGCAACACTTTTGCTAAATATTATATTGTTTCGCCTACAACAACATTTTTCAAACGTTGCATTGTTTCATCTACAACAACAGTTTTCAAAGGTTGTATTGTTTCGTATTCTGCAACGCTTCATGAATCGTGGCCTATTTATGAATTCAAAATACAAACTGCCTACTGCAACACTTCACAAGTATTGCCAATTTTTGAATTAAAAAATTAACATTCACTTTCATATTTACTTGTCATTTTGGAATAATATATAACAATCTCCCACTTGTTCTAATAACAACAAGATCATTTCCAGAAAAATAGAAACAAAGAATGTTAATACAGTTGAGTATCTTTCGATGTGAACTGAACCTTAGTGAGGATAATGCAAAGTCTAATCGAAATGGTAGATAGTAATGCTTTAAACTATTATCCCTTGTGATTAAACCAACATTACCTTACACACACACACACACACTCTTCAGTGGTTTTTCACCTACATCTCTCGCTTATCACTATTTATAACTGTGTGTTTTTCCTGTTTTCGTGAATTTTTCATGAGAGAAACTCCAAATCTCACTTTGAGACGAAACCATCTCGAAATTCATATAGGTGAAGTTTCTTTTTCTATCTATTTCTTGAGATACATATCCTTATTATAAAACTTCATTAAGAGTTTGAAAAAACTCAACCCTCAATATGTAATAGTCAAAATTGTCACAAAATATTGCACAAACATCCAAATCAACAACCAGTTGTTACCCATTGAATCTAAGGTTAAGGTTTGTAAACTTCAAATTTGGTTTCTACCGTTGTCAGAACCCTTATTCAAGGAGTTTCAATCTCATACCTCTCGAGGTAGTCTTTAATAAATCTATGGTCAGTGGTTTAGTAAATGTATCAAGCAATCCATTATATATATGTGAATGAAATGATTACATCCTTAATCAATTTTCTCACGAAAGAATGTCTAAGTTCTACTTGCCTAGACTTTTTATTATACACCTTTTGTATGCTTTAGGTAAAGTGGCTAGACTACCATAATGTATTAACACCTTTAAAACATTGTCTTTAGCTAATGGAACTTCCAAAAGAATGTCCCTCAAACATTCAACTTCTTCACCAGCGGAAGCAAGAGCATCGAACTTTGATTCTATAAATGAGAGAGTGATCCACTTTTGTTTCCTGTTCTTCCAAGAAATTGCAACCCTGGCTAGTGTAAAAAAATCCACCAAAATGCATATTTATGATATTCAACACTCGATATCAAACTTACATCGGTATACCCTTCTAATATGGAAGGAAATCTACCATAATGGAGACCAATATTTTTGGTTTTCATAAGATAGCCGAAAATCCTAATGATGGTCTTCCAGTGCTCACCATTTGGATTGCTTGTAAAATTTACTCATTTTACTAATTGCAAATGTTATGTTATGTCTAGTACATTGCTTGCACTTGTATATTCCAATTGAGCCACAACTCTTTCATAATTCTTTTGAAGTTTGACACTAGGATCAAATGGAGTGGTCACTTCCTTAAAGTGTAAGTGTTTGAACTTATCAAGCATTTCCTCAATATCGTCTAACAACAAGGATTTGTCAAACTAGCACACCATTTGTTCATTGTCACAAGCCTTCTAGCTTCTCCATGTAAATCTCCTCATCAAGATCTCTATATAGGAATGGTATTTTGACATCCATTTGAGGAACTATAAGATCATGCAAAGAAGCTAATTCAAATGATACTCTAATTTTCGTTGTGCTTGCTACTAGTGCATATGTGTCAAAATGATAAACACCTTCTTTTTGTTTAAAAAACCCTTTGGTCACTAATCTCGATTTGTAGGTGTTTAGTGTACAATCACCCTATGATACTTCCTTATAAACAAGAGCAGTCCCTTGAAGCTATTGTTTCCTTATAAGTCTTAGGATCATCTTCCACTTGAAGAATAATAGGAATCTTACAAATAAAATTCTTAATATTTCCTTCCATTAGATAAAAGAAATATAGTATTTATCAATTGTATTCGGTCCTAAATCTTTAGCCTTTTAGACTCTCTTGTTTATTCTATGTTAGGATTATGTTTCAGCAATTCATAAGATTCTTTATATGTGAGAATTTTGAATTTCTTATCTTTTGTGATAAGGTTCATAAAAAATTCTTCATCTCAGGATTCAATAATAGAATCCAAATCAAACACTACGCCAAATAAGGGAAAAGAGGGCGCTTATTTTGGCCTATAACAGCGCTTTTAAGCGCCCTCTAAAGTGGCGCTGGCATAGGTAAAGACAGCGCTTTGTTTTCCTGGAGAAAGCGTTGTCTAAAGTGGCCCTTTAAGGGCCACATTATAGTGCGCTTTAAGAAAAAAGCGCCCTCTGGAGTGGTCCATAAAGAGACACCTTAGAGGGCGCTTTCAGGAAAAAGCGCCCTCTAAAGTTGTCAATGTAAAGTGTTTAGAGGGCGCTTTCAGGAATAAGCGCCCTCTAAAGTTGTCAATGTAAAGTGTTTAGAGGGCGCTTTCAGGAAAAAGCGCCCTCTAAAGTTGACAATGTAAAGTGTTTAGAGGGCGCTTTCAGGAAAAAGCGCCCTCTAAAGTTGTCAATGTAAAGTGTTTAGAGGGCGCTTTCTGGACAAAGCGCCCTCTAAAGTGTTAGTTATTTTAAAAAAAATTTGTTTGAAAAACAGTGGATATTTAATTGGTAACCTGTTCGCATGCTGCAAAAGTGTAAAATTCATATTGATTTCATCCTTTAATCCAATGTTATACACCATTAATCCATTGATATATACAACATGAATCCATTTATATACAACATTAATCCTCCATATATACAACATTAATATATGATTCTTTGATCAAAAATATACAACAACATATTCATGATTTAGTAAAATTACAACAACAATATACAACATATATACAACAACAGCATACAACAACAACATTCCATACATATATGTACAACAATATACAACCTAGCTATATGATTCTTTGATCAACAATGTATTGACACAATTCATCCTTGATTTCATCCAAATGAGCTCTTGAGTAAGATTTGTATTCCTCAAAGTACTACAATTAAGAGAATAAAACATATTCATGATTTAGTAACAAATTAGATGAAATATCCGATAATATTAAAATAAACCCTAAGTTATTATTCCATACCATTTTTGGGATGTCTATACGATTCAACGCAATGATGTCTCTCATAAATCTCATTACAAAAAATCCGCAATCGACCGAATTATTTTGCTGAGGACACTACACAGAAAAACAAACAATATATATATAGTTAATTTCTTACAAACACTATTATAAGCAAAAAAACAAACACTATTATAAGCAAAAATAAGATACTTAATATATACCTGAACTCTGATCCAGGTAATGTCCTTCCTATTGCGGTATTTCTTTTTCAATCTAAATTTTATTATTGCCCTAACAAAATAAAAACGTATATTGAGATCAATCTGACAGACATAATTAAATATACAAATACACACGATTATTTAGGGGAATTTCACTTACGCGTCAACCGTCTTCTTCATACTCGGATATTTACTCCAATCACCCGATAAAGAATCGAGATAATACACTATTAGTCTCGAAAGATCCATAGCAACCAACACCCAGTGACCACTGTAAAATAAAACAAAAATTTAGATGAATGAAAATTTTCTACGTAAAAGATATACATAGATTAGAATGAAATTATTAGAAAGAAAATCTAACCCGTTGCCAGAATTAAACGGTAAAAAATACAAACTGGGTGTAGACTTATCGCCGGCCGCCATGAATATATCGACTAGATCATTCTTTACGGATGTTGAATTATTCGTTATTAACGTTGCGTTGATACGGGAAGCAGCAATAAAATTGAAACGGTTACACAATTCAGTTCCCCGCATCAATGTTACATACATATACCTTAAATAGAAACATAATAAACATTAGACTACTCATTGAAATGTGTAAATAAATTGTTCAACTAAGTAAATTATAGATTGATCGGAGTACCATATGTATGTATGAATGACAGCGATGCCCAATTCGGTGTGTTCAAAAAGTTGTTGGAAGTCCTCCTTTCCAATTATTTCGAAATGAGCAGCTCCGAAAACACCTTCATCAAAATTTATAGTACGAATGGCCCCCCCATGCATAATATCGGACTCCTCCACCATTTTCTCAAGACGCATCAAAATTTGAGATTTTGTCCCGGACGTCGTTGGAATATCCTTAGCAGCGCTTTTCAACTCTCGACCGGGAACCTAAAAATTCATATAAAATAAATCATGACTTTTTGTGATGCAACAGAATCGTTGCGTATATAATTCAATGGGTATATATATTTGTACCTCTTTTTGAGATGCAACCGACTCGATGCGTCTTGAAATCCCTTTACCAACTTTATGTGTGGGTCTTGTAGGAGTCTAACATTACCATATAATTGATTAAATATCATAATTGTAGCTCAATTGAAATGTGAATACTAAATATTCATAATCATTTAGAACATACATACCTCGGCATCAGGGAAAATTAGCTCTGACGGCCAACCAACAAAGGATCCGACTGCATCTCGCATCAACGTTGTCTCTGAAACAACGTCAGGTAATGGTAGACGGGCGTCCGTATCGAATACGAGGTCAACCGAAACTTTCATAAATCCCACCGGGAGGGGATTATGGTGAAGTAATTCACCCGAAGTATTGTGCACTTTTCCCTTGCCAACCATGCGATAAGTTGGTGACGATAGATACAGCTGACAAGGTGAAATGCCCTAAACCAATAATAAATGTTATTGTTAACTTGTATATGTGTCAAGTAAAAAAGTGCTATTTTAATTTCATAATAACATATATAATTACCTCGGGAAATTTCGGTTGATGATTGATACTAGCTCGGTCACTAGTATCTTTTGCCTCGGAAGCGCACCTTTCCTCTCTATACCTTGCATTCTCGTTTTGCAGTTGGAGTACTTGTGCCCTTAACTCCGCCAAGGTCTCCATCACCTCTTTGTTGGTAGGATTTTTTGTTTTTGTTTTTTTATAAAATGACGACGGAGTCACACCAAAACCCTTACCCCTCACACGACCAGAATACTCAGGAACATTTAGTACTCGACTAAGTACGCTCCTGCAATCCTGGACCTCGGTTGAAGGTACGGTTTGGGATAAAGTCTCCTGAAATATTATTAGAGGAGATTAAAAATGAATTATATGTCTAACAAAATTTTCGATATAATTAAAGAAATAATGTTACATATACTTACACATTCGTCATAAACATTTTGGACCGCTTCAACGACAGCCCCATCCTTCCCAACCCGAGCAGCCTTCCATAATACGTGATCCGGAAGAGATGTTGCGTCACTTTTCTCCTCGGCTAGCTACACATTGAATTAGATTATAAGATCATCAATTATAACATATTGTGACAATGTATAAGCTCATAGTATTTGAATATACTCACAATTCTTTGTTGTAACCGTGCATAACCCATACGCCCTTTTTTGTACGGATACGCGGGTTTTGATGCCCTTTTCCTATTTATGTCGCTTACTTCCTGGATAAAAAATTTTAAGGCATATTAGAACTTAGTAACTTAACAATTGTATAATAGCATAATTAATAGACATTACATGGAATTTTTCGTTTCTTCGTTTGGCGACAAAGTTATTCCATTCATCGGCTGAAATAATCTCGGCATACTTCATTGGCCGTTCTCCTTCAACAAATTTTCCTTCCTCATCCTTGAGAAATTTGTTGCACAAAAAGGATCGAAATCCTCGGAGTCTTTTTCCGGCCAATTGAATACAATATTTTTGCCGGCTTTCATCGATGTGAAAGGATCTCTAAAAAACATACAAATGGAGTGTGTTATTATAAAGTAATATTATAACAATATATGGTTAACAAATAGTCAACAAAAAAACATATAACAATATATGGTAAGTACCTTTATCTCCGACCATATTTTTTCCTTGCCAACCTTCAAGTCCGGACTTCTCCAATTATCACATGTAATCGGAATATGTTGGCGAACAAGGAAACCAATGTAACTTGCCAACATTGAACCGTTAGGCTCAATTAGTTGGTCTTCAGCACTCCAATGTACTTCAAATTTTACACCCTTGTCTCTTGCACGAATGATTGACTTCATAACAGTCAATCCTAGTTTGATTTCTTTTTCAACATTATTACGTGATTCATTCGCGGCATTGGTATCGTCTTGGTTAGCCATTTTATCTGTAATATAGAAATGATTCAATAAGACCCAAGTAAGACAATGATTCAATACGTGAACACATTCATATACCTTCCATTTCTCTCATGTTACAACAATCTAAACTCTTTTTTTTTTATCATTATTGAATACAAACTCACACACACCTACTGCATGCAAAAGACCAATGCAAACTTATGGTGTTTGGAACATGAACAAACTTGTATCCATAATCATCAAACTTCCAAAAACAAGCTCAAACACACTTCAAATATATCAGTTTTCAATCAGAAATAAAAAACTCAGTTTGCCCTAAACAACATTAATCAACATAATGCACAAAATGAAAAACTAAGTTTAGAAAATGCCATAATCAAACACATGAAGAAAGTGAACGGTAACGATGGAGAAGAGAAATACCTTAAAGGTGACGGTAACGATGGAGAAGAAAGTGAACAGTGACGGTGGAAGAGGATAACGCAGTGAACGTGAACGGTGAGGGAGGGAGAACGAACGGCGACGATGACGGTGAGGGAGGGAGAACGAACGATGAACGGTGAGGGAGTAATCGCAGTAGAGAGTAATCGCAGTTGAGAGAAAACGAAATAGCTTATAGAGAGGGAAAATAAAGAGACATGCAGTATATGTTATATTTTTAATGTTTACTAAAGGGGACCTTAGAGGGCGCTTTTTTAAAAAAAGCGCCCTCTAAAGGGGGCCTAAGAGGGCGCTTCTGAAAGCGCTCTCTAAGGCTTTCCAAAAGCGCCTTCTAAACTGGAAATGTACATGGACTTAGAGAGCGCTTTTTCAAAAGCGCCCTCTAAGGGTAACCTTAGAGGGCGCTTTCACAAAAGCGCCCTCTATTGTTGTCCCTCCATTTTTTTTTTGGCTTCACTTTAGAGGGCGCTTTGTTACGAAAGCGCTCTCTGAGGCTTTCCAGAAGCGCTTTATAAGCTGGAAATGCACGTGGACTTATAACAGCGCTTTATTAAAAGCGCCCTCTAAGGGTAACCTTAGAGGGCGCTTTCTAAAAAGCTCCATGTATTGTTGTCCCTCTATCTCCTCCTTATTTTTTCGTTTCACCTTAGAGGGCGCTTGTGGAAACAAAGCGCCCTCTAAAGGGGGCCTAAGAGGGCGCTTATGAAAGCGCTCTCTAAGGCTTTCCAGAAGCGCTTTATAAGCTGGAAATGCACGTGGACTTATAACAGCGCTTTATTAAAAGCGCCCTCTAAGGGTAACCTTAGAGGGCGCTTTCTAAAAAGCTCCATGTATTGTTGTCCCTCTATCTCCTCCTTATTTTTTCGTTTCACCTTAGAGGGCGCTTGTGGAAACAAAGCGCCCTCTAAAGGGGGCCTAAGAGGGCGCTTATGAAAGCGCTCTCTAAGGCTTTCCAGAAGCGCTTTATAAGCTGGAAATGCACATGGACTTATAACAGCGCTTTATTAAAAGCGCCCTCTAAGGGTAACCTTAGAGAGCGCTTTCTAAAAAGCGCCATGTATTGTTGTCCCTCTATCTCCTCCTTATTTTTTCGCTTCACCTTAGAGGGCGCTTTGTTACAAAAGCGCTCTCTAAAGTGCGCTGTCTATTGCTCCTTATTTTTCGCTTCACTTTAAAGAGCGCTTTTGTAGTAAAGCGCCCTCTAAGGTGCGCTGTCTATTCCAGTTTTTGGCGTAGTGAAAATTCTATTGTATAATTTAAAATCATAAACTTTAATAAATTTGACTACTTTACTAATCAATCAATTTGTACTTTAAAATTTCAAATTATCTTTCTACTGTTCTACTTAACACTACATAATTCATAATTTTTCTTTTTACAAATTAATTTAAAAAATAAACAAAAGACAAACTTTACCATCAAACCACTGGTACTACGTGCTTGAAAATTGATTACATTATAAATTATAATTCATTTAAGACAAATCAAAAGCGAAAAGACCATTACCATATTGAAAACTCAGTTTTAATTATAAAGTCAAATCTTAAATGTAACATTTTATTTAGAATTGAATTTCATGCATGATGAGGATATGAACTAATATACATATATCTATGACATGATATTTACATCATGCTTTCTTAATATTGCATCTGTTTATGTGTTGGCAAAACAATAACATAATATAGTTACAATGTATAAAACTTGAAAGAAACTTGTTACGTCATTATGCCATCAGCATGGGCATGTAACACAACACTTTTATATATCACAGGTATAGTTTATTAGATCTAATTTAAATTACTATTAAATCAAATAAAATCATTATCAAAAAATATAATAGTCTAACTATGTTGTATATCGATTAATAGAAAATTCAAATTTAGAATCTTGATATTATACAAATCCATTGAAATATTTGATCACAAAATTCAAACTCTTGCTTATTTTTAAAGTCGTTGTCAACATCTACCGCCTTCACAACAACACCTTAAACATTTGGAGAAACAACTACACATTGGACATTCGAAAAAACAACTTGTTTTTAGAAAACATCGGGGTGCACCTTATCTAATAAATACAATTAAAACCATAACATAACATAAGCGCTACCACTGTTGTAGAATGCTTCAAAAATGAATACAAACAAATTCCGGAAATACATCTCCGGACAAATTCATATACGTTCCGAAGATACATTTTCGGACACGACGTAACTTTTTTCAATAAAAATGAAAGATTAATGTGAGAAATGCAGAGGGAAAGAAGACTTTTTATCTAAAATTTTATTTTCTTTTGCTCCCTATGATGTGATGAATCAAAAGGATGGAGATTTGGAATGAAAAATGGATTGAGAATGATGGGTTTTTAGAGTGAAGAGTTTGGTTGAAATCAACTATGTCAACAATGGCTGTGTGATCATGCAGTTGTTTCTTTTTTCATATATTTTCGAAGATTCATCTCCGAAAATATCTGACATGCAAAAGCGATGTAAATTTTAAAATGTTTCCCATATATTCGGAGATGCATCTCCGGAATATCTACTGAACTGTTAAATAATTAAGGTCTTTTTTAAAATGTTTCGGAAATACATCTCTAAAATAAAAATTATCTAACATATATGACATATCTCACAATGATCTTACTTGAGTGTGCAAGAGGTGCGTCTGGAGGTGCATCTCCAAAAATGAAAAGTATTTATAAAAATTCACGTGGTGCAGTAGAAAGATCTATGATGCTTCAATTATAATAATTGTAGAGCCTAATAAGAAGAAAAAACGTTGATGTTAACAAGGTCTATAGTGCCAATAATCAATAATTTGTTTTTTTCTTAAAAAAACAATTAAAAATAAACTCATTTTAAAAAAATCTCAAATTCCGGAAATGCGTCTCCGGACAAATTCATATACGTTCCGAAGATACATTTTCGGACACGGCGTAACTTTTTTCAATAAAAATTAAAGATTAATGTGAGCAATGCAGAGGGAAAGAAGAATTTTTATCTAAAATTTTATTTTCTTTTGCTCCCTATGATGTGATGAATCAATAGGATGGAGATTTGGAATGAAAAATGGATTGAGAATGATGGGTTTTTAGAGTGAAGAGTTTGGTTGAAATCAACTATGTCAACAATGGTTGTGTGATCATGCAGATGTTTCTTTTATCAGATATTTTCGAAGATTCATCTCCGAAAATATCTGACATGCAAAAGTGATGTAAATTTTAAAATGTTTCCCATATATTCGGAGATGCATCTTTGGAATATCTACTGAACTGTTAAATAATTAAGGTCTTTTTTAAAACGTTTCGGAAATACATATTTGAAATAAAAATTATTTAACATATATGACGTATCTCACAATGACCTTACTTGAGTGTGCAAGAGGTGCGTCTGGAGGTGTATCTCCAAAAATAAAAAGTATTTATAAAAATTCACGTGGTGCAGTAGAAAGATCTATGATGCTTCAATTATAATAATTGTAGAGCCTAATAAGAAGAAAAAAGTTGATGTTAACAAGATCTATAGTGTCAATAATCAATAATTTGTTTTTTTCTTAAAAACACAATTAAAAATAAACTCATTTAAAAAAAAATCTCAAAATAACCGATATTATATGTTATGTGGTTTTAAGATATTATGAGTTATAGATATTAAATTGAATTTAAATAATAGTTAATTATAAGATAAGATGCGTGCAATTAGGTTAATGAGGGACATGAAAAAACTAGCAATCTCATATTTTATAATAAACTCTTACACATACCACCACATTTGGACATATATTTGTGGTGAAATATTATTTTTTATGCGCATTAATTTGGTTGTAGTTGGGTACCAAACTCATGACCATATATTTATGACAACTGTTATTTAAGCCAACCGTTGTGATTGGTAGCATGCTACATAGTTTATCACAATGGTTGCACGCTTGTGGTTGAAAACATCGAACTAACAACCACACCCTACTTTACCACGTTTGGTCAGGTGTGATGAAATCCCTTTTCCAACCTTTATGAAAGGGTTTTTCCGTAGTAATGGATAACTTAGATTATGAAGACTCTATCATGTTAATGGATACTGAGGATGGTAACTATTCAGTCAAAACCAGATGTCATCGATTCTACAATCAGGATAGTCAAATAACCCAGGTCACTCTAACTACAAGGAAGATTCAAAGGTTTCAAAATTTTTTTAGTATTCAAAGTCAACCTAGGGTATATACATGAAAATAGAGGAATGAGGGAATTAGGGAACCTCTTTGAATATCAACATCAAGAGAAATTGGCAGATATGTGAATGCTCCAAAGGCCAGAGTAACTCTCATCAAGATCCAGATGCTTGCCACACAGTTAAAGGTCAAGTTAGACATACTCATACAAAGAATAAAAACAATTAAATGAAGAAAAAATAATTAAGATATCCAACATCATACCATCAATCAATACCAAGGTACCAAATCTGAAAACAACTGGAACAAAAATCAACAAAACATCACTAGCTCTAATAAAGAGAAGTGGGATCATAAGGAAGCAAAATCCAAGAAACATACCAATAATGTTCAGAAAAGCACTAGAAAATTCGGTATGGATATCTTGAAGTAAAAATATGAGCAATGTAACTAGAGATGTGAGCAAAGGTTACAGATCACCAACATGAAAAGCAACAAAGGGAGTCGGAATGAGAAGAAGAATGGAGACATTAAGATACATAAACAAAATAATAACCTTGATGCTACCAGCAAAATAGCAAACAGAGTACCCATTGGGACATACATAACTAAATTGTATTTCATGAGAACAAGGATAATAACAAATATCATAGGACCAACAAAACCAAGGATAATCAAAGGACTTACTTCAATTGTCTAGAGAATGATGGTCTGGAGAAGAATACTCTTGTATCAAAGCTCAATACGAGTCATCAAAGTGATAAAAGGAAACATAGTAAGCCTAACAAATCCATCTAAATATGAAAAATCAAAATGCTTATCTCAATAGTCTAAAAAGTAAGGACCATGAAAGGCAAACTATTTCTTTAGAGTTGAGTCATATCCCAAAGTGAACAAAGAAAGTATAATCAGAACAAAGGCGATATGAAAGATACTCAAAACATCACAAAGGAAACCTTTAATACTTACCGCGATCTTATGAAGAATAACAATAGGGAGACAAAAACCCTTGCTTTTAAGCTCATTCACAGACCTCAAAAGGAAAAAAGGAAGAATAATCATAATAAAATTGAGATGCAGGATATCCAAAAACTCACAAGTCACAGAAGTTGGAAGAATGAAAACATTAAGATATACACTGATGAGACATGACAATAGCTAGTGAATGAATATGGAAGCCATCTTTAAGGGAGGAAAAATGATAACTTAGCTAAGGCGACATGGAGGAAAAACAGATACCTATACGCAATAGCAACTAAAGCATAAGGAATCATCAATTCCAAGGAAATAGTGATGAACGTGGAAGCTAAGAGGATAAATGTGTTTGCAGACTGTAAGATGTTATGAAAATGGTGAACGATTGTATGAGAGGATATTTTTGTTGGACATGTGATTTTGCACACAAGAGAAGGGGGCGAAGAGGGTGAATTGTGTGTTTCAGAAAAACTTGATTTTGAAAAACTTTGAAATTAAAATCAAAATTTGAAAACATTTTTAGAAAAGTTCTAGAGTTATGCAGCGGAAAATAAACTTGAAGAATATAACATGCGGAAATATAAAGAGTTTTAGGGAAGAGAGAAAATATCAGGAGTTATACAGGTTCCGTAAAAAATGACTTAGTCCTGTCCCCAAGAATTATTCTTGAGATTATCCAATGAACTTAAGATTTTTAGTAGGTTGAACTCTCGAACCCCCTTATACAAGGAAAAATGAAGTTTATGGCTAACTTCCAACCAAACAACAAACACAGAGAGAGAAACAATGAGTCTTCCTTCCAAATGATGGATCGAAACGGTTAGTCTCTTTTCCACAAGAAACTTGGAGTTGTTACTCTTCAAGCTTCAAACAAACCTTAGAAGCTTTTAACACCGAGATGACCTCACAGAGTGAGACTTGATTTTATACTGGGCTAACCAAGAACCTATGAGATTTTACCACCAGTCTGATATTTAATCGTATTAAGGTTTTATCGCAGGCTGAGTTTTAACCAAAAAAAGCTTTTATCATAGGCCGAGCTTTAATCGAAACAAGCTTTTATCACGGGCTGAGCTTGAACCTAAACTTGGTTTTATCACAGGCTAACCAATAACCTAAACGGAGACTTGATCACACAATCCCCAAACAAAAGTTTATCACAAGTTTAACTTTGAACCCCCCAAAAAAACCTAAGTGGATAAAATGTTCAACTAAGATGAAAACAAAACTTCCTTGGTGAACTTACAAAATTACCTTTCCATAATTACAGCTTCGTCACTCGTAAAATGACTTTATCGAAAAGCACTTTGACTAAACTTTTAGAGAGAGAAAGTAAACAAAAAGAATTTTTAGAGAGAAAGTGAGTATTGAGAAATGAAATAACGTTTCTGGATGATGAAAAAAGTGGGAATAAACCTCTATTTATAGGCTAGAGGCTGACACAAAAAAGGAAAATAATTTACGCTCTTTAATGACTTGTCAGTCGATTGACAACATACTCCAGTCGATTGGTTGCCATCAAATTAATCAACTACTAGTTTAAAAATGGAAAGAAATCATATTTAGTCGTTACACCTCATTAAGGTGTTGTCCTAATCGCTTATGGCCCTTTTTTAACTGACCCAATCAATTAGGTTAAGGCGTCAATTGATTGACAAAGACAAAAAAATTCCCAAATATTTTATGACAACTCCTAACTCATCTGGCACAACTTCAAAGTATTTTTTAAATTGTTTTCTGTAGAAAGATAAGTTTGAAAACAAGTTTGTTCATGTGTGTGATTTAGCCTTGCACTTTTACGAGAATGCCCTTATGCTTTTACAATATATTCACTTAGACGTATCGAGGTACGGCTTCCATACTTTCATATATTTTAAGACTTTTCAGAATTGTAGACACTTGCTTAAGCTTGAGATGCAACTTAAGATATGTTCTATTTGGTTGCAATCATCAAATAGTAAAGTCCATCAAACTCTAATGATCTGATTTTCATCTTTAACCGCTCTTTGGTTATCATCAAGGACTTGTTGTCATTATCGAAGACATGTTCATCTTTAAGAGTTGTCATCATCAAAAACATATTCTATAACCTAGACAAAGTTCCACACTTTGTAGAGAGAAAGGGAAGGAAATCTAAACTAGGGTTTCCTATAAAAACAAAAGCAGCAATCAAATGAACAGGATCCACTTTGCAGTTTTGGTGAATAACATTACAGATAGACTTTTGGGCAAGGTAAGATCCAACATATCAATAGAGTGGAGAATTCTAAGGCCCACTACATGGCCATTAGGGTTAAAAAGGCCTATTGTGCCAATAATCAATAATTTGTTTTTTTTTTGTTTGAAATAACAATTAAAAATAAATCCATTTTAAAAAAAAAAAAAATAAACGAAATTGTATGTTATGTGGTTTTAAGATATTATGAGTTATAGATATTAAATTGAATTTACAAAATAGTTAATTATAAGATAAGATGCAAGTTTTCAAAAACCATTATGAAGGCCAATGATCTGGCAAGCAATTAATTTACAAGATCTCCCAGTACTGCAAAGAGGGCTGCATATCATCTAATAATAAATGTAAATATTTTAATAATCTTTTAACATGTCTGCAAAATAACTGAATATTTTATTACCAAAAATAAAAAACTAAATCAAGAACAAACTAAATTGACTTTGGTTAAAGTAATAAATGAAAGATATATAAGATTTAACAAAATTTATATACAGATTCGGTTTCCAAAATTAAAAGATTGAATTCAGTCATTATAAAAGATGCTACATTGGTTATAAATTATTGTAATAATTTGCTTGAGACTTGCATTACATAGTTGGAGAGAGTAAGAATCTTAATACAACATTCATATTTATACATAGTGTCATGCTTTTTCTTTCTTATTATGGTTGATTGTTCTATGTTCTTAAGTTTATTTTTTAAATTTACTTGATTCGGACATAAAAAAACTTAATCAATTTAATTGGTTTGGATTGGATTATTAGGTTTAGATAATTACTTTGGTCCTTATTAACTAAATATAGGAATGGTTATGGATTCTTAAAATAAAAATCAGAGAAAAATTAACATCAGAATGAACTTTTGTTTTTTTAAAAATAAATGTTAATCACATGCTTTTAGTTATAGTATATAATTAGATAAGCAATTGAGAATGGTTTAATTTTAAGAAGTTTCAATAAAAAGGTATTATTTATTTTCTTAGCTGATTATTTATTATTCTTGATGTTAGAAAAAAATTGTATCTTAAATATTATTTGTTTAAGTTTATATGTTGTACAATTAAAGAAAAATGAAGTCTATGGCGAAAGAATAAGGATGATTTTCATGTTAACAATCTTTTGTATTTATATTTGTAGAAATGGGTCGTGCTAAAATAAAGATGAAATTCATCGAAAATCAAAAAGCTCGGAAAATAGCATTCATTCAGAGGCAGAAAGGATTAATAAAAAAAGTATCTGAATTTTCTAGAAAGTTTGGAGTTGAAGCCTGTTTAGTTATGTATGATGGCGATGATGGTAATGTTAGACCGATAATTTGGCCACAAGACTCAACAATTGTACACACATTGCTTAAAAAGTATGAGCAACAAAAGATTGAGACGACTCCAAAGAAGTTTGATATGAGTGACTATTTTGCGAATAGGAAAATTATGGTTGAAGCTGAGATTTTTAAATTGCGCAAAAAGATTGTGATTAACAAGTATCCAACATGGAGTTCATGTTTCCATACTATGGACGTAGAACAACTTAAAGACTTCGTTGGTATTGTAGATGTTAAGATTCAAACTTGTAATCACAAAATCAACATGCTGAAAAATATGCAACAAACTGAGAAAAATAGTTTGATGCAAAATAAAACTCAAGAGAATGTGGCCTCTTCACTCCCAAGTCAACTTGATGTCACAAATAGTATTCCTCAAATGCAACATATCTCTGATGATCCTATGGTTTCATCAACAAATCAAATTAATGAACCTCCAAAGATAGATGATAGGATGGTTGAATCTCATCAAGAATGGGCTAATCAACTTGATGAATTTCTACAACTAGATGATCCGGTGGCTAAACCTGAGAATCAGACTTCTGACCTTGCCAATTTTGAAGAATGGGCTAATCAACTAAATGGTGATATTGTGAATTGGAATAATCAGCCTGATTTGTATGCATGGCAAGATATTTCATTTATGCCATAGGATGAAAAATATAATGTATATTTAATTGTTTTGTTCCAACTAACATATCAATATTAAACCAAATACTACATTACATTACTAGTTTGTTGGTAATTCAAATACACTTCTAAATAAAGAAAGTTGTATAACATTAAATGAATTTGCTTTGATTATATTGTTTATTGAATTTAGTTTTTTAATATAGAATTTTAAATATTTATTTGCCAGCACATATTTTTTTAATGTGATTAATTAATTCTCAACCTTTTATTTATAAATTTTGATTTGGGTTCTAAAATTTAATCTTAAAAATTAAAAGAAATATAATTTTAATAAGCATGTATGATTAGAAAATATATGGTGTTGTGCGAAATAGTTTTTAATATTGAAAAAGTTGAAATAAAACGGAAATTAAGAACTAGAAGATACATTTACAACTTTTATTATATCTGTGTATTTATTATTCATAGTTGAAGTCAAATCCAACTTTGATGTTTTTCTAAAACCAAGTAGCAATTGAATTTCATGTTTTAGATGTGGTTTAGTTATGGCGGCTTGAGAATTTTTTTCCTTTTCCCAATTGATGTATCACTACTATTTATTCTATGAATAAAAAATAAGCTCTAATAATAATAATAATAATAATAATAATAATAATAATAATAATAATAATAACAATAATAATAATAACAATAATAATAATAATAAATAATAACAATAATAATAATAATAACAATAATAATAATAATAACAATAATAATAATAACAATAATAATAATAATAATAACAATAATAATAATAATAACAATAATAATAATAATAATAATAATAATAATAATAACAATAATAATAATAATAATAATAATAACAACAATAATAATAACAATTATTATTATTATTATTATTATTATTATTATTATAATAATAATAATAATAATAATAATAATAACAATAATAATAATAATAATAATAATAATAATTTAATGCACAAATCAAATATGGTGTTCGAGAGAAATATTACAATATTACATCTTAGTTAGATATAACATAATGTCATTGCCACTAAAAAAAATATTGAATTTAAGGAAGTATAATTTCTAGATTGTGGAGCTTTCTATTAGAAAATTAATTTGTAAATTAAATGGATCCAGGCTAGAATCGTAAATGAATAATTTTTTTATAGTATTTTTCGTACTCTCAAATTGTCTTAGAGTTTCTACACAGGAACACCCATGATAATTCAGCCTATACTCGAGTTTGCATAAGACCGGCGAAAACTCAAATGCAAGGAAGATGAAATCCAAAATTTTGTGTGTAGAAGATAACTTTTTCTAATGTGTTTTTCAGAATCCATGATGCTCAACTTATAGGTCAAACTGATGTTGTTTCATAAGGTTGCGACCTTTGATGAAACACACACTTTCAGTAACATTTTTGTTAAATGTTGCATTATTTTGCCTACATAAACACTTTTTAAATGTTACATTGTTTCACCTACGACAACAGTTTTCAAATGTTGTAATATTTCGCATTCTGCAATACTTCACGAAGTGTTGCCTATTTCTGAATTCAAAATAAAAATTGTTTACTACAATACTTCACAAGTATTGCATATTTCTGAATTAAAAAATTAGCATTCACTTCCGTATTTTCTTGTCATTTTGAAATACACTCAAGATTATTAATTGTTAATAATTTACAACAATCCTGCACTTGTTCTAATAATGACAAGACCAATTCCAGAAAAAGAGAAACAAAGAATATTAATACAGTTAAAATCTTTCGATTTGAACTTAACCATAGTAAGGATAATGCAAAGTCTAATTGGAATGTTAGGTGGTAATGTTTTAAAGTGTTATCCCTTGTGATTAAACCGACGTTACCTTGCAAACACTCTTTATTGGTTCTTCGCCTACATCTCTCGCCTAGCACTATTTATAGCCATGTGCTTTTCCTATTTTCGTGAATTTTTCATGAGAGAAACTTCAACTCTCTCTTTGAGACGGAACCATCTCGATATTCATATAGGTGAAGTTCATTTTGTATCTATTTATTGAGATACATATCCCTTATATAGAACTTCATTAAGAGTTTGAAAAAACTCAATCCTCAATATGTAATAGTTAACATTATCACAAAATGTTGCACAAATATCGAAACAACCATTTGTTGTTACCCATTGAATCTTAGGTTAAGGTTTCTTTAACTTCAAATTAAGTTTTTATTATTGTCGGAACCCTTATTCAAGGAGTTTTAATCACGTACCACTCAAGGTAGTCTTTACTAAATCGTTGACCAGTGGTTTAGTAAATGGATCAAGCAATTGATCATATATATGTGAATGAAATGATTACATCCGTAATCGATTTTCTAACGAAAGAATGTTTAAGTCCTACTTGCCTAGAATCTACTCATTTGGATTGCTAGTAAAATCTACTCATTTTACTAATTACAAATGTTATGTCGGGTCTAGTACATTGCATGCACTTGCATATTCCAATTGAGCCGCAACTCTTTCACCATTATTTTGAAGTTTGACACTAGGATCAAATGGAATGGTTACTTTCTTAAAGCGTAAGTGTTTGAACTTATCAAGTATTTTCTCATTATAGTGTGTTTTACTAAGTTCATAACCCCCAATTTTTCACTTTACTTTGACCTAAAAATTATGTCAACTAGTATAAGATCTTTCATCTTCATATGTGGAAGTTAGAAACATCTTTGTTTCTAAAATGATATTCATCTCTTTGTTAATGATCAATCATATAATCAATATGGAGACAAATGAATATCACAATATTCTCACACAACTTTGTGTACAAACACTTGTAATAAGAATTAGATGAAGAAGGTTTTTTTAGATAATCATGCATGATAATGCAAGAAGGTTTTTTAGATGAAGTGAGAGATGAAATTATGAGAAATTTAAAGTAGTATAGTATAAATTACAATGAGCGTCTTGGTTATGTTCACTTGGCTCAAATCTTCACATAAATTTCGATGTTAAACATTCTTGATCGACTTCATCATTTATGTGTATGACACTTTTGATCATTTTCTTATTTGATACTCTTTGTCTTCATAAAAATTAAATTAGATATAAGATGTATTCCTCATAATCTCCCCCTTTTGATGATGACAAAGTATTTGAATTTATGTTTTTATAATGATTGAAAATCTCCCCCTAAGTTGCGTGTCTCCCCATTAATTGGTGAAACTAGCAACGACAAAGTCAAACTTGTGATATCACATTTTTTATGTGCATGTTTTTTTTATTAAGAAATTTTTCATCATGGTTCCTTAAAATAACTGTGGTCATAGAGTTTAGATGATAAGATTTGAGTCCCAGCATAAATGTTTTTCCTTTTTTTCAAGAAAAATAAGCGCGTGTACCTTTCACGTTTATTGTTATTTAAAAACTGAAGTATAACAACTACGGTTGTTTTGTTCAACCGTGGTTATATGTTCCATATTTCACTACGGTTGAAGCTTGCAACCATTTGAAATTATTTCCTACAAAATTAAAATATAACAGGTACGTTATTTCGTTCATAACACACAAGGGTGCCCAAGCGAACGAGACGACAACGATAGTGAAACCTTCACCGCCTTCATTCATTTCTGGAAATGAAATTGTCATCCTCTTTGAATTATGGTATGTCACCATTCTCTCTCTCTCTCTCTCTCTCTCTCTCTCTCTCTCTCTCTCTCTCTCTCTCTCTCTCTCTCTCTCTCTCTCTCTCTCTCTCTCTCTCTCTCTCTCTCTGACGCTTTTGAATGTTTATGTTCTTCGTAAGGATTATTTACCATTATCTCTCATTGACGTTTCTGAATGTTTATGTTCTTCGCTAGGATGTTATGTGTTGACATTATCATGTGTATTATTCATGTTTCCATGTTCATGTTTTATTCAAATTTTGTGAATATGCTTTAGGCTTTGGTGTTGGATATGTTTATGTTTTATTCATACATTGTGAAGCTTCTGAATATGTTTATGTTTTGGTGTTGCCATGTTCATGTTTTATTCAGACATTGTCATATGCATATAATCATATTAGGATGTTGTGTGTGTAGCATTAGGTTTCCATTCACATTATTCCTTTGATATAAATTTCAGAATTTGCTATGGATCGTAGTTGGATGAAAGTCGGTAGGTTAAGTCTGGTGTATGATAAAAGAGTTCTTGAATTCCTTAAATTTTCCGGAAAAAATGTTCTCGATAATAATGGTATCTTTTATTGTCCTTGTGTTGTTTGCGGGAATATCAGAAAATGGTCAAAGAAAGTAATATTACATCACCTATGTTGTGATCGAATATGTCAAAATTATACAACATGGACATAGCATGGAGAAATGGAAAATAACCAAAATGTGATGTCACAAATGGATGAAGATAATGATGATATGGATGATCGACTAGAAGATATGATTCGTGATATTAGAGAATCATCATATAAGAAAACTCATATTTATGATACTTTATGTATTGACATAGATGTATCTTTATATAAGGGGTGCATCAATTATACACGATTGTCTGTTTTGTTAAAACTGTTTAATTTGAAGGCAAAAAGTGGGTGGTCGGATAAAAATTTCACATATTTGCTTGATTTATTGAAACAAATGCTACCAGAAGATAACAATGTGTCAAATCGTTGTTATGAGGCCATGGAGATATTGTGTCCAATGGGTTTGGAGTATGTAAAAATTCATGCATGCTCTAATGATTGCATATTATACATGAAAGAGTATAAAAAATTGGATCAATGTCCAGAATATGGTGAGTCACGCTACAAGTTGAAGAACAAAAATGGTGATGACAATGATAGTGTTAGTAAGAAGCATCCTCTTACTAAAGTGTTATGGTACTTGCTAATAATTTCGAGGTTAAAGAGATTTTTTGCTAATGCGAATAACACAAGGAATACTAGAGGACATGTAGATGAAATAAAATATGATGGAAACATTCTCCATGTATCAGATTCTTTGTAATGGAATATAATCAATTCACTATTTTTGGATTTTTTCCTTGAGCAAATAAACCTTAGGCTTGGGCTTGTCACATATGGAATGAACCCCTTTGCTAATATGAGCACTAACCATTCTTCGTGGCATGTTCTTCTCACGATTTACAACCTATCTCCTTGGTTGTGCATGAATCACAAGTTTATGATGTTAAGTATGATGGTTTCTGGACCAAGACAACCTGGAAATGACATAGATGTTTATCTAAGTCCATTAATTGAGGATTTAAAACTTTTATGGGATAAAGGTGTTGATGTTGATGATGTATATTCTAGTGAAAAGTTTAAGATGTGTACAATGTTATTTTGTATAATCAACGACTTTCCTGCATATGGTAATTTGGCAAGATATAGTGTCAAAAGACATAAAGTGTGTCCTATATGTGAATCTGATACATGCTTTCATCAACTTGAGTTTGGAAAAAAGACCGTTTACCTTGGGCATCGGAAATTTCTAAAACCTAATCATCCTTATCGTATATTATGGAAGGCTTTTAACGGAGAACATGAGCTTGAAAATGCTCATAAACCTTTAACTGGAGATGAAGTTTATCAATGACAATAACACCTTAATTTTGTCTTTGGAAATAAAAAAGAAGATCTCGTTGAGAGAAATATTTGGAAAAAAAAGATCAGTGTTCTTTGATCTTCCATATTGGTCTAGACTCGATTAAGACATTGTCTTAATGTGATGTATGTGGAGAAAAATGTGTGTGATAGTTTGATAGGAACACTTTTAAAAATTCCAGGTAAGACTAAAGATAATAATAATTCCCATTTAGATATGATGGAGATGGATATACGACAACAGTTAGCTCCAGAAGATAGAGGAAAAAGATCTTTATTTGCCTCTAACATGTCACACTCTATCTAAAAAGGAAAAGAAAAGTTTGTGTGAGTATTTGCATGATATCAAAGTTCCCCAAGGTTACTCTTAAAACATCAATAAACTTGTATCAATGAAAGATCTCAAGTTAGTTGGCTTAAAATCTCATGATTGTCATGTCTTGATGCAACAACTTCTACCAATGACTATTTGTGGCAGCCTTCCGAAAAATGTAAGAGTAATTATAACCAGATTGTGTTTATTCTTCAAGGCCATATGTAATAAAGTTCTTGATTTCAAAAAAATTAGATGAATTAGAAGATGAGGCTGCAATAATATTGTGTCAATTTGAGATGTATTTTCCTCCATCATTTTTTGACATTATGGTTCACTTACTTGTTCATCTAGTCATAGAAATCAGATATTGTGGTCTAGTTTATTTAAGGTGGATGTATCCTATAGAGTTATACATGAATATATTTAAAGGATATACGAAGAATCATCATCATCTGGAAGCTTCGATCATTAAAAGGTACATCACAGAAGAAGCTCTTGAGTTTTGTTCAAACTATTTGTCAAAAATAGAGTCTATTGGAATTCTAAAGTCTCGCCATGCTGACAGATTTGAAGGTAGAGGTGTTCAAGGTTTAAATGTTGAGTTAATGGTTCGGGATGTAGTACTTCAACCACATCTCTATATATTGAATAATCTTAGTGTAGTTAAACCTTACATAGCTACTCACAAAAAAGTTATGAAGAAAAAATATCCCCGAATGAATGGCAAGTTATTTTTTACACGACATAACAAGGAATTCATAAGTTGGTTTAATATGAGGATTTCTAATGATGATTGTTCCTCCGATACAATTAAATGGTTATCGTAGATGCCAAAATTTACTGTGATAACTTGGACGGTATACGACATTTCTAATTATTCCTTTTATACAAAAGTAAAAGATGAACGTAGTACAATGCAAAATAATGGGGTTATGGTTGAGGCCGAATCCATATATTTCTCTAGTTCGAAAGATAAGAATCTTATTTTGACAACCACCACATTCTATGGTGTCATTGAGGAGATTTTGGAGATTGATAATGTTATTTTTAAAATGTATTTATTTAAATGCAAGTGGGTTCTTAATAACAATGATTTACAAACTGATTAGTTAGGACTCACACGGGTTGACCTTGGCAAGGAAACTTATAACACCAAGTCATTCATCATGGCTACTCAAGCAAAAAAAGTTTTTTTATGTGACAGAACTTGCAGACTTTTCGAGGAGTTAGTTAATTATTCTCAAAGGAAAAAAAGTTCCTTCTAGTGATGATCAAAGTTTTGATATTCCTTTCACTCATTCTTATACAACACAAGTTCCTAATTCATATGAAGAAGTTGATAGAGATGGTGTAAATGTTATTTGTAATGATCATCAAGAAGACATAAAATTAAAAAGTAAGTATTTTATATTCTTTATTTATAATTTATTGTATGTTATAATTACTAATGATGTTATTTTCTAACAACTATTATTATTTGAAATTATAGGTGTTTAAAGTCAAGACACCAAGAGAACAAGATAGTAATATTTGTTGTAATGATGTGTATATTTTAGGTTGTTTTGTGTCATTTTGGTTTTGATGTAATATATAATTTTTGGTTCCTAATGGAATTATGTCATTGATTTAATATAATCTTTGGTCTAATTCAATTCAAAAATGGTTGTATTGTTGTTTCTAGTCTGATATGATTCAGAAATATTCAGGTTTAAAATTTTGGAATACTATAAAATTGAAATATATATTTTTAAAAACAAATTATATCACAATGTTTTTTAACTCAACTATTGTTATAAGTAGAGCGTGTTATCCAGAATAATAAAAGGCAAGAATGGCGAGACTGAGATTCGTACCAAGGACATATAAATTATTTCACAATAAATGTTTGAATAAACCTTTGTTATAAGTGTCACACCTCGACTTTGACCCTGAATCATCGATTCAATACATTCATTATAACTATTGCATATATACATAGTATGACATTCATTCCATACCGCATAGTGCATAAAATATCAGTTAAAATAAATTTTCAGATCTACAAGAAAACCGGTTGAATCAATTATCAAATGTGCGTCAAAACAATGGGCGAAAAATTTCAAAATCAAGCTTGCAGACATCGATTTTATTAATCTATGTTTCACGTGGTTTAATCAGGTGTGCTAGATTTATTTTTACGCTAATTTGTTGGTCACATTTTGGTCTGTCTGAGTGTGTTAATCGGGCATTTTCCATTTTAAAATTTGACAAAAACATGTATGTTTCCGACTCGTCTATTTCGCACCGATCATGATGGTGCGATCATTTTATTTTTTTGGGCATTTCTACATCCGATCTTTATTCTTTCTTTATCTTTTTATTTTATTTTTTTTAATTAAAATAATTAGTGTAATTAATTAGAATTAATTGGATAATTGGTTGACTTTATTTTGTTTTAATTATTAGAATGTTGCTAATATCCAAATATTAGAGGAAATGAAAGTGAAATAAAAGAAAGAGAGGACACGTGTTGAGCGTCAAATGGAGAGGTTTATTTTTGAAGTGGAAAAACGTTAACAAAGTTGTCCATAACTCCTTTTTTTTTTTTGCTTTTATTCCTCACATGGGACGACAGCCGGGGAGTGTGGGTTTGAGACACCATTTCAAATTAAGAGGAAAAGCATTATCCAAAAATAAGGGACAAAAAATATCAAAGAGAGGACCACTCAAAAAACTCTCTCTCTCTCTCTCTCTCTCTCGTTGAAAGAAGAAAACGAAAAAATTGGTTTTCCTCTGCAAATTAATAAAACCACACATAAACCCTTCCCTCATTCGATTTTTCATACAAAAACAACTCCACTACCTCACAACAACACACACAAAAAAACCCTTCTTTCGTCCCTCTCTTTCCACCTTCAGATCCATAACCATTCACAAACCTCTTTCCTCTACTTCACTAATTTTCTCTATACAATACTAACATCACATAACAATAACCTACAACATTTTTTATCTTTAATAACAACCTAAAACATAACCACACATAACCCATACTTCTTCATACAAAACCTTACCAACAATCACCATAACCAAACACCGCCACCTCGCTAACACCATCACAAGCTTTCTACATGCACACCCAAACACCATCACCACCACTATATAACCAACCTCACTTAATCATGTGCCTTAAAATGAAACATCAAGATGGAATGGTTAGTGTTGTCAAGGAAGATATCGACGTGGCCAGGATGTTTTGCAAAGTGTGTCCTTGTTAGCTGTTTTATTTCGTGTTTTCCTTGCAGCAGCTCCGTCCACACGATTACGGCAACGTTGTTCACACATCTTATCGGTTCAACAGGCAAGCGACAATGTTGCAACTTCACTCAAATGACAACAACGACGTTCATCAGCAACTTGTGACCTCACTCAGTCGTTTGCAGCAGTGCAACTTTACAAAATCAAGCGACAATTGTTGATTCGTGTTTCGGTATTTCTCGTTCTCATTTGTTTTGTCTTTGCATCGTGTTATTTCTACTCTATTTTTTGTTTGATTTCGATTCATGTCTTGTATGCATATTGATGGTTGCTGCATTTTCATGTTCATGTTAAAATTTAAAGTTGTTGCATATGATATGAGAAAGAATATGAACTTGTGAAAAAAAATGTTACTGCTACGGTTTTATTTAAATTTGTTTTGTTTTTACTTTTAGCGTTTCTTTAGTATTATATATAGTTGGATGCGTCAGCATAATGACTAATAACTCATGATCAAGTGGTTAAGACGCTTCCCACATTTCATTGGGCCATGGGTTCGCCACTCAGTGCCATCATTTCCTCTAAGTGGTTGAGGCGCTTGTTTTTTATGTTTCTCCCTTTTTATTCACCATCAAATTGATTTTTCATTTCTGATTTTTTTTCCACAAGATTCTTATTTGTGACCTTCTCTTCACTAATTAATTTTTGTTTATTTTTTTCCAATTATTTTCACTAGATTATGACCATTGCAAAAGTGCTCCATAAGTATTTTGAAAAATTGTGATACTTGTTGAATACTTAAGTGTTTCTCTGATTTCTAATCTTGATTAAACATCAATCTTTGATATATGGATTCAACATTTCCCATGTTTTTATTCCATGATTATTTTATCGATATATATTGATAGTATTTCGCCGCATTTTGATTCATCGCATACAACATTTTGATTGTTATCAATATGCACAAACCGGCTTTGAGCACATTACTCAGGGTTTTGTTTGGTTCTCAATTTCCATTTGCCTTGCACGTCCTTGCATTATGTGACTTTGATTCGCATCCTCGCATCCCAATTTTAATTTGTGCACATCTTGATTTTACTTCTTTCAATTTAATTTTTGAGTACGTTGTAAATATAACTTGCATGTTTGTTGGTTTCTTCACATGACTTACTCTTGTGTCTTCTTACAATAAGACAGTTCTCTTGTACTTACACTCATTCATTTCTTGCTTGTTGATTGGGCTCGATTTAATCATTTTATTATCATGAATCCACATTCGACAAAATGTACCCTCATTCTCATGACGTGTAATAAGTTTATCGTTTTATTTTTTTATTCGTTTGTTTAGGTAGTTTCTAACAAAAGAATAAAATCAACCCTTTTTTTCAACAAAAAAAGAACAAAAATAAAGACTCGATCCAACGCCGAGTATTTTCTCAATAACCAAATCAATCAATTTCTTTCTATCTCGTCTTCTTCCATTCCATTATTGCAAACCACTTCATTCAATTCTTTCGCAACCGTTCATCAAATGATTGATCCAACGTCAAGCCATTTTCATAATAAAACTCAAAAATGCTTAATTCCTGCTCGACACTTTTTCAATAAAGATGGAAACGGAATGGGGTGGATACCATAATCTCCTGAAACTAAGATTCGAGATGGATATCTCGCTCATCTTAGCTCTCTCCATAATTCAAAACTATCATTACGGTTTTGTCAAACCCTTTCTCAATCAAATCTCAAAAACACATAAAAATATCAAACATTTTTGCAAATAAGATAGAAATGGAATATGGTGGATACCACACACTCCTGAGACTAGGATTTGAGATGGATATCTCTCTCATCCAAGTCCTCGCCACTACTCAAAACACATTCAAACCAATCAAACTTTTTTCTTGTCGCCGTGTGATTGATCCGTAAACCCTTTTTTCAAACGAAAGGTATTTTATCTTGACGATGCAAAATAATATTTCGTCCACTTGAACGTGTGAGTAAGCTTGTAACGTTGCCCACGAATGTTGATTTGTAAACCCATTATGTTGTGATGCAAATGTCCCTTTCTTCACTTGTTTTGGGTAGTCCAATAATGTTTTCGTCGATTAACACAAAGTAGATTTCGCTAAAATCGACCAACAAAGAAACATTTTATATCCAAAACTATGTAAGCCTTGAGTTCTCTATTGCACCCGTGAATACGTAGGAGCAGGATTTGTAAATCTTGTCACGCCCATTAATAAAAAACTTAGATTTAGTCGTCTTCGTTGCAAAAATCCAAAAATATTCTTCTATCTTCTATTTCTTTATTTCCCTCTTAATAACTCAAAAAGCCTAACATTTCTAAGCTAACACTAACATGCACCAATAACCTAATGGTTCCCGTTGAGTACAACGGACGTGAGGGGTGCTAATACCTACCCCTTGCGTAATCGACTCCTGAACCCTAATATTGTTTGCGACGACCATAATCATTGTCGTTATTTCTTGGTTTTTATCGATACTTCCCTTTTTCTTTTTAGGAATAAATAAAGTTTGGTGGTGACTCTATTCAGTTCATCATGCGAGCGTGCGATTGTGCTTCGCTAGGTTGTGCTCTCATTTTTTTGAGGTGCGACAGATGACGACTCTGCTAAGGACTCGTTTCCCTAAGTAAGTCAAGCCTAGTTAGGTCGTTTGTGTGCCTTTGTTTGTTTACTTGTATGGATTTTCTTTATTGATTTTTTTATCTTTATTGTTATATTGATATATCTATTGTATTTGTTCCATTATGATGTTTGTACTTGGATACTCTGATTGCAAACCTTGTGGGAAAGACTCTCTACCCGAGTCTCGATAAAAGCATAAGATAGGATGATGGTTGAGTAGTACGGACTCCCGAGGTGAATACCTCGTAAGGGTCGGTATGAGAACCTCACTTAGAGTATATCCTTTTGCAAATGTTGTCGCCCGAGGTGAATACCTCGTAAGTGTCAATGTTTCAAAGGGGTTCATGACTCTAAGAACCTTTTAGAACATTGAACATTTGGCTAATTAGGAATGATGGTTGCGTAGTATGGATTCCCGAGGTGAATACCTTATAAGGATCGATACGAAAACCTCGCTCATATAGATTCTTTTGATGGAGTTGACGGCTGGAAAGCATTTGTCGTAAGAAGTGTAATACCTCAAAATTTGCCCCCCTTATTCATACATTCATTTTTAGGTCATTTAACATTTCATATTGCATTTCATCATGTCAATCAGAATTAGATCCAAGAAACTTGAATATCATCCAAGACACTTTGTGGGTCCTATCTGGGTGATCAGTCAACACAAGGGAATGGCTTGAGATACTTCCAACATGTTCAAATGGGGTCTATTCATCAGTCAAAACGTTAATCTTGAAGGAGCAAAAGTTTGTTCATGAATTGTCATGCTCGCTAGGCGAAGCCCACGCGTTTCGAAAAAATAAATAAATAAATAAATAAATAAGTAAATAAATAAATAAAATATAAACAGAAAAGTCTTGGACTTGGACCTCTCTCTTTTGAGCCCACAAAGTCACAAAAATCAGGTTATAAATTCTAGACTTTCATCTCCCAAAAAACCCTGGGGAAAAAGATAATGAGAGAAGAGCTAACAGAGTTCAGAGCAACCTCCAGAGACTGAAGGGAGCTCATCTCAAAGAATCAATCCTCTCACATAAACCCTAAGATTGCTTTGCAAACCCAAGGGTGCAATTCAATTCCATTCGATCTCTCCAATCAGGTTTGCCCTTATTCCCATTACTCTATGCCTTCAATTTGAATTCTCTAAATGTTTGAGGTTTTGCCCACGGGTTTAGATATGCATGAATGTATAAAACAATACCTTGAATGTTTAATCATTTCGTTTCTAAGATGGATACCATAGGGTTTCGGATTATGGAAATCGGACTGTTATCAAGGAAGAATCCAAAACCCGCAGGTACTCGCTAGCGCCTTCGCTAGGCGAGCCTGCAGCGAAGCTTCGCTAAGCCTTCGCTAGGCGAAGCAGTAGCGAGCGTGACAATAATTTCCTTTTTTACTGTTTGCTCTAATCTGTTTTGTGTTCGTCATGGCATGTTCTCTCTTGATTCCATCTTGTTACTCTAACCTGTTTGTTGAGTTTTTGTGAGGGCTCACATGACTCTTGCAGAGATGGCTTGCTTGGTATTCCACTTTATTTGTGGGATACTATCTGGAGGTTCATTTCGATTACCTGTACTGACTTGCTTTCTTTGGTGGTGTTAGCTTGGAAGGATCTCTGGGTTTCTTATTTCTTTAATTGCTGTTACTTCGGATCTTTATCCGTGTGGTAGACCTCTGATCCCTTCTACACCTTTCCCTCATTTTACCGCTTTCTTAACTGGAAGACCTCAATAGGAGGCAATGTTTTCTTTTGTTTGTTTACTTTTGTGCCCAAAGACCTCCAAGAAGAGGCATCAGTGCTAAAGACCTTCCTCCGAGGCAATTTACGGATAAAAGGGATTAGTAGTCAATCCCCCGTTATTCAGTGTGTCGTTCTTTAAGATCACACTACGTGTCGATGCTTCAGAACAAAAGCCCAAGATCTTTTGTCCGGTCAGTCAGTGGAGAGGGTTCCACCTTTCTGAATCCCCACTTTTTGTCATGAGCTCACCCTGTCCAGGGTTAAGAGCTATGAGGTCTTATCCTCATTACCCTTTTGATCTGCTCACCCTGACGTTCAATGTCAGTGGTTAAGAGCCCGTTTGATTACCCTTCCATGGCTTGTCTGTCGAGGTTGATATGACCCCTCTTGACTAAAGCTCTACCCATGTATGTTTGAGCCCCCTTGTTGGCGTGTTTACTTTAAGATACATGTTTTGTGTGGTGTGATCGTCTCCCCATAGGGTTGCTAGGCTTCGTATAGTCTCCCGTTTGCATGTCAATGAAGGTAGCGCGGTTCCTTCGTCTAGGACTGACTTTTTGCATGAGCATCCCTAAAACACCCCAACTCATTGATTTTTCTTCTCCAAAGAACACGTTTACTCCTTCTACTATAGGCGAGTAAGTCTCCAAAAGTCGAGCATCCGGTATATTGCGTAGTAACGTCGTTCACCCCAAAACACCACAAACCCCGTAGTTAGCCGAACTACGGCTTGCTCTGATTCTCATTCCAGATGAGATACGTAGGCATAAGACGCGATGTCTTAGCGAGCACACTCCTCTTTAACCCCTAGGTAGCCGAGCTACGAAGACTCTGATTCTCATATTCAGATGAGATACGTATGCAGTGGATGCGACATCCGTGCGAGTCATTTTCTTTTGACCCCCCTTTTAGTAAATAGTACATTAGATAAACCTACACCCTTTACACAAGAACCACAAAAGTGGATCCCGTAGAGTACTACGGATGCGTAGGGGTGCTAATACCTTCCCTTCGCATAATCGGCTCCCGAACCCAAGATTTGGTTGCGAGACCTTGTCTTTTCCTTTCCTTTCTCCCAGGTTTACTTCGAGTGTTTCCTTTCCCTCCTTTGGGATAAATAACGCACGGTGGCGACTCTTATGTCATTTCTTTTTTTTTGCCGGTTGTTTTTTTTCGCATTCTTTTTTCAGGTTGCGACAGCTGGCGACTCTGCTGGGGACAATTCTTTTCCCTAGTGGGCCTTTCCTAGCGTTTGTTTGTTTATTGTCTATTGTGTGTTATTTATTTATTGCTTTGCATACTTATCTGCTTGCATTGCATCCTATGTGCGCTTTACTGTCTCATGCATACTGTGCTGGTTGTGCATCTGTTTCACTGTTGGGTGGGAGTCACAAGAGGTAAAAGGCCCAATACACAGGCTATGAGTGAACTTTAGGACACCTAGGAATAGAGTGATTCATGGGAAGCGGGTGGTATGGCGCCACTTAGCGAAACATGGTATCGCGAGCAGTTCAGATTCTGATGGGGTATTATCATTGCATACACCTGGTATGCATATGATGATACTCTTGAAAGGATTGTTTACCCTGGCCTAGATTACACCCGTGAGTGGGGCGGGAATGATCATTTACAGGTACTGATGATGACTTGTTCTGTTGGTGACCGTGTCCTGTTGGTGACTTTTGTTTGGTTCTTGTTGGTGACCGTTGGTTCTGAAGTATGGGTTCTAAATTGATGATTGTGTTCTATGGTTCCCGATTTTGAATTCATGCTGAAGTTCTGATCCTGTGCCTCGTGATATACAACCAACCCGGTTTTCTGGAGCAGAGTTTTGATCTCGTAGTACATTCTTCAGTGGGTTTCTCTTCAGACAGTGCAACCCAACAGATATTCAAGCAGATACAACAACCTTGATTTGCATGTCACTGCACTGCATCACATCATTTGCATTCATATCATTTAACACATGTTTATCCATTTCTGTGGGGTTTATATCTTCTTCTTGATTCTAGTCGGGGTTTTTCTGGTACTTTTTAAAAGGGATATTTTATCTGATGAGAGACTGGAATCAAGGGGGTAGAATGCCTTTGGAACTGATAAACATGTCATTGCATTTGCATATTCATTAGCATGTCTTGCATAACAGGTACTGCCGCAGTGTTCTCAGTTGTTTGGTGTTCCACTATCAGGATAGCTGACTCAGGCATTCACCGGTACGGTACCCGCAGAAACCACCAGAGAGCAATGGAAAGCCTACAAGCAGAGTTCGCCGAGATGAAGATCTGCATGAACCAATTCATGGATGTGGTTCAGGGGGTGGCTCAGGGACAGCAAGAGCTCAGGCAGATGATGCAGAGGAATCCCGCCACTACTCAACCAGAGACGTTGACTGATCCTCCAGCTGGAGAGGTTAACGGACCTAGTGGATCGGGGCCTACCCCGATCCTACATGTCACCTCCGGTCAACAACCCGTCCATGATGACCAGGAGGATCAGTTCCCCTTGCTTCAGGAAGACTTTGGTATGGGTCATGGTATGGACCCTATGTTTCGGAGACTGGAAGAGAGGTTGAAGGCAGTGGAAGGACAGAATCCTCTGGGAGTAGACGTTGCTGACTTGGGATTGGTCCCAAGCGTGAGGGTGCCACCGAAATTCAAGGTCCCGATATTTGACAAATACAGTGGAAGCTCTTGCCCGAAGACCCATGTGCAAGCCTACTTTCGTAAAATGGTTGCGTACTCTGACGATGAGAAGCTGCTCATGTACTTTTTCCAGGATAGCCTAGCCGGGGCATCCCTGGAATGGTATATGAGGCTGGACATAGCCCACATCCGTTGCTGGAGGGATTTGGCTGAGGCTTTCGTGAAGCAGTATCAGTATAATGCAGACATGGCTCCGGATAGAACTCAACTTCAGAATCTGTCTCTTAAAAGCAATGAGTACTTCAGGGAACACGCTCAACGCTGGAGGGAGACAGCTTCCCGTGTTCAACCGCCTATGTCGGAAAAGGAAATGGCTAACATGTTCATGAACACTCTGCCAGGACCTTACTTGGAGCGCCTGGTGGGTTGCAATGCCTCCAACTTTGCTGATGTAGTCTCAACCAGTGAGAGGGTGGAGAATTACCTGAAGACATACAAGATCCAGAGTGGAGTTGGATCTTCATCAGGGTTGAAGAAGTCGTTCATTCAGGGACAGAAGAGGAGAGAAGGGGATGCAGATGCCATATCTTCTTATCAGAACAGGGATAACCGGAGGAATAACTTTCAGAACTATCATCAGCAACCATATGTTACGGCTGTGACCATTCCAGCTGCAGCACCACTACAACAGCAACAACCCCAGCGTCAACCAGCTCAGTACCAACCACAACAACCGGGTAACAGACCCGCTTATCAACAGAGGCCAAGGATGATGGACTGGTGTTTCGACACTCTTCCAATGTCGTACACTCAATTGCTTTCTAGTCTTCAACAACTACAACTTGTGCAGTTGCGCACTCTGGCTCCTCCCGTTGGTAGACTTCCGATGGGTTACGACGCCAACGCTAGGTGTAGCTTCCACTCTGGGGCACCTGGCCACAATATTGAGAACTGCAAAGCTTTTAAGCACGTAGTTCAGGACCTCATAGATTAAAAGGCCATCGACCTTGCACCGACTCCGAATGTCGTCAACAATCCCATGCCCCAGCATGGTGGTGCGAATGTTAATATGATGGAAGGGGGAGCCAGACCCGTCAAAGATGTGTTGAAGCTGAAGACTCCGTTGTTGGATATCAAGGGCTACTTGTTGAAGGTCGATGTTTCCCCGGTTGTGGGAAGGGTTGTATGGGTTGTACTACTCAGAGTGGAGGTTGTTTGAAGCTACAGCAGGGTATCCAGGCCTTGCTTGACAAAGGTATCCTCCAGGTTGAAGATTTGCCTGTCCAAGAGTCTGTGGAAGAGGTTGAGGAAGAAGTGTTTGAAGATGCTACTGATGAATTCGCAGATGTTGTTGTCATAACGCGAAAATAAACCGGCGGGAAAAGACACAGAGCCGCCACCGACGCTATTCATCCTATGACGGAAAGGAAGCGCATGACTAACCTAAGAAGGGAAAGGAACGGTCTTACGACCAGAGATTGCAAGGTACGGGAGTCGGTTACGCAAGGGGAAGGTATTAGCACCCCCTCACGTCCGTCGTACTCGACGGGATCCGCGCTCAAAAGAATAGAATAAGGTTGCTAATAAACTGCTCAAAGAATCTGCACAAACTGGAATAATAAACAGGTGGAAGAAGATGGAGGAAGTGGACTCGGCAGGATGTCGCATCCTGGGCCTACGTAGTTTGTCAGAAACAAACATCAGAGTCAACGTAGTTCGGGGAAATAGGGAACATGCTCGCTAGGACATCGCATCCTATGCCTACGTATCTTCTCTATTCAGAGTAAGAATCAGAGCACTCGTAGCTCGGCTATCGCACGCCGAAACAAAACACTGAAAAGAGACGCTAAGACGTCAAACGAAACACACAACAGGAAACAGAATGCCAATAAATGGACTTATATCTAACTCCTAACAAATAAACGCTAACCAGCAAACATCAAAGAAAAAGATTCTCTGATTGACAAACTAATAGGGAGTCTGGAACTCGAGCCTAATAGTTGTCACACAAACACAAAGAGACGCTGAGACGTCAAAAGAAACAAAAAGGTTGAACAAACAAGCTAATAGGGAGTCTGGAACTCGAGCCTAAAAGCTGTCAAACAAAAAGAGATGCTGAGACGTCAAAGGAAACCAAAAGGGTTGAACAAACAAGCTAATAGGGAGTCTGGAACTCGAGCCTAAGAGTTGTCAAACACACACACAAAAAAACAGAAAAGGTTGCCCGGAGAGATCTCGCACGATCTCCTGCCTACGTATCTCATCTGGTATGAGAATCAGGGCGACATAGTTCCCCTTAACAGGGGAAAGGATTGAACTAATAGGGAGTCTGGAACTCAAACCTAATAGTTGGCACACAACAAAGAGAGGGATGGCCCCCAAACACACACAAAAATAAAACGGGCGCCCGGAGAGATCTCGCTCGATCTCCTGCCTACGTATCTCATCTGGTATGAGAATCAGGGCGACGTAGTTCCCTTTAACAGGGGAGAAACTCCCTCCTAACCAGAGACCGGGGAATAACAAACTAAAAGGGAGACTGACTCGAGCCTAATAGTTGTCATGCAATCCACAATAGTCCTAGGTTGAGGTATCTAATCAGAACCTAACTTGCACAGGAAGCAAGTCAATTCAAACAACAAGTAAACACAAATGTACAGGCATCACACACTATATGCAAACAAGCGGCTCATACAAATGGTTGGGCTTTAGTCAAGGGGTCATGTCAACCTCGACAAACAAGCCAAAACTGTAGGGGTATGCTGAAGCTCTTAACCAATGACATTGACCGTCATGGTGAGCAGATGAAAGGTGTAATGAGGATTAGACCTCATGCTCTTAACCCTGGCCTGGGTGAGCTCAAATCAATGAAAGTGTGGGGGTCCAAAAAGAGGGACCCTACTCCACTTGACTGACTCTATACAGGATCTTGGGTACATGTCCAAGAGCATCAGCACGTAGTGCGAGCATAATGGACGACTCAACGAATACCAGGGGATTGATTGCTAATCCATTCTATCTATCAATTGCCTCTTCACTTAGGAGGACTTAACAAGTAACATGCCTCAACAAGGAGGTCTTCAGCACAAATATAAACAAATCACAATCATTGCCTCTTAAGGAGGACTTCAGCCAAATGCCTGCCAAAAGAAACGACAGGGCTTCCAGACTACATGGAGAAACAGAGGTAATTACCTCAATGGTGTATCAACCACACTCTAAAGCAAAGTAAAAGCTAGCTAAAAGTGACTAATGTACCTGTACAAAAGCTAACCAGTCAGTATCTCATACAACCAATCAGAAACAGACAGTAAAACCAATCAACTGTACATAATCCAATAAGCAATGGTCAAGCAGTCAAATGAAGCAATGAGCTCAACTCATCAACTTAGAATCCTACAAAACACAAAGAGTTAGTGATCAAAGTAATTGGCATCTCAAATAATGAGATCACACCAATCATCAAAACCAAATGCTCAAACCTGAAACACAAAACTCAATTGGTAAGTACAAACCACTAGTACAAAGACTAAGGTCAAAGGCAAGTCAAATAGTCAAAATAGAAGCTAATATTCCACATGACTCACATTCAATCAAATAAGAAAAGGTCCTCAAAAGTACCAAGGCCAACTCATTAGGCAAAGCCATCAAATGGTCAAGGTAAAGCAAAGGCCAACAAATGAACACCAAATGGACAATCAAGAATAGAAAATCCACATTAAAACAGAAATGGATCCCATGATCATGAAAATTTGTATGTGAGTACAACATGTTATGGACAAACATCATACCAAAAATTAAGTCCAGAAGCCAACGAATGGTATATGAATGAAAATGCACAAGTGCTACATCAAATGTTACACCAAATGTCACAACATATGTTCATGTGTCCAAAACAGTGGTAGAACATGATAAAAATGCCAAACCAATTCTCAAAAATCAAGCCACGTGTTAGGATTAAGCATGTCAAATTTCAAGCCAATTGGATAAACCATGAGCATTTCACAAGAAAAGGAGTGTAGCATATCAACATGGCATCATGTGCAATCAAAAAACCACAAATAAAAATCCAGAACCCAAAAAATCATGAAAATCATATGAAAAAATACTATACATTTAAACAAATGTGTGAAAAAAAACTGGAATCAATTTGCATTATTTTGCTATTTTTTATGGCTTTTTGAAGTTGCATGAAATATAAATGAAATAAACATGAAAATGAGAGGGAAAATGGAGATTTAAAAATAAAATCAGCAGGCGTCTTCACCAGGAATCGAACCATGCACAAAAGAAATGATGATTCACATTTAATTCAGAAAATGCCATGGCCAAGTATTGAACACAAGTTAGCAAGGTCAAAAAATGCGCTCAAGAAATTAATTCACAAATTGTCACGGCCAAGGATCGAACTCAGATTCCTATGGAGTTCCAAGCGCTGAAGGCAAAAATGAATTGGAATTCAAAAAACACTCCAAGCCAGGATCGAACGCTCGCTTGGATGGTTCAGAGGCAGCACAAAACGCTGCGCTTCACTCATTGCGTGACAGCCAACTCAGCAGTCCATGCATACAAGGCACGGTCAAACGGATCCTGGCCAACGGAAATGCCACGCAAGCACACAGTCAGCGCTGATAGGGCCAAAAACCCTAGGCAACACGCAGAGCCAGCGACGGTGGTTTCCACCATCTTCTCCGGCCGTGTACACGGCGGAGACACAATTTTTTTTGCAGAATTCAACATGCCTTATACCAATCGAAAGCTCTCTCAATGAGGAGTCCAAATCTATGATCATCTAATCCTAATTCATCATATATTGCACGGATCGATCAAAAACATTATGAACATTCAAACTTTAATTCCACATATCTCACTCATTTCTCAACCAAAATTAAATCTACTTATATCAGCATCATCAGCACAACAAGATCTACAAGATTATAGCAATGAAATGGCAAATAGTGAAGGTTGAAAATCCACCTACTTGGAGTGGCAGTGTTCAAAACTCGTGTGTTCAAACTCCAAAGCTTCCAAATCCACTCCAGTAATCTTGATATGAAGCTTGATGCACGAAATAGCAATTGAAATCCACCAGATCTAGCTTAATTTGAAGCTTCCATGTTCATCTCCAAGCTTTGGATATGCACGAATCTGCACCAAATTCTTCAATCCAATGGTTCAATCTTCATCAATGATGCATGATAAACATGATTATGCAAGAAAATTGAGGAGTTATGTGAAGAAATTTCAAGTTTGAAGTGAGAGAATTTTTGGAGGGAAAATGGAATTCTAGATCTAGAATTATGGTTATGGCAAATGCAGTTAGCATTAGACTTATATATGGTGTGTTAATGATGCTGTAATTATAATTAAGCAATGACTAATTAAAAATTAAGGAGAAATGAGGTGTAATGCAAATTTGGCAAATGTGAGGTGGCAAGGCAAATATGCACGTGAACAGTGTCATGCAAGGTGCAATTTCACTAAAAAAGCATCCCATGAACATGATGGGATTGGAATTAGACTTGTATGATTCACCAATTTTGAATTCTCCATTTTCCCTCCAAAATGAACTTGAATGGACATTTGATCATGTGAGCTCTTTTCATGCAATGCAATGGTTGATTTGAAAAGTATTGGTCACAAGGAGCATTTTGCAAAAAGAGTGGACAAATTTGGAGTTTTGAATCAAAAGTTATGCCATGTTGAACTTCCATGTACCCTTTGTGATCATTTGGCCATAACTTCTCAACCAATCATCATATGATCATGATATAGGACTTTTTGAAAAGAGGAGAGAAAGATCTTCAACTTTCATGTTCACTAAAATCCATTTGAAGCTTCTTTGATGTTGAAAAGTCAAGTTGAATGTGAATCAAAAACTTGCCATTTTTGGAAACTTGAAATTACATGTCACTTTCCATTTTTGGAAACTTTTACTCTGACTTCAAAATCTTCAAGATATAAGTTTAGAATGACAAATGAACCTCTTTTGAACATGAATGGGGTGTTTAAACTCATTTACCTACCTCAAAGCCCTCAGCTCTTACACAGTTGACTGTATAGGTCCTCAGATGACCTTGACATGCCCTGATCAGCTTGAACCTCCACCACTTGGGGAAATGGCTCAGGAATGAAACCCTAGCTCAAATAAGCTCAATATAATGCTCATGTGATTTCCATATCAATAGAATACCTCTTCTCCTTGAAAAACCCTGGCTGGAATAGAAGTCATTGATTAGGGTTGACCAGAGGTCAAAACCCTAATCCAAAGGAACTTGAGGATGAACAGTGAAACCCTTGATGCTGATAGAACCATGATGATGGTAACATATCCTTGCAACCAAGATAATGCTCAATATCTCTGAAGAATTAGGAAACCCTGGTGAAAAGCAAACCCTCAGATGGTTGACCATCCATTCAAAGAGACCCTCAGGCTTGAACCATGTAACATCTCCATCTTCTGCCAAGACTTTGGAGGATGACTTTCTTATTTTCATATGATATGCAAAGATGCAAATGCCTAATGTCCTAAAACATGAAATGCAATGCTAAACTGGTCCCAAGAGAGGAGGGCAAATTTTGAGGTGTTACAGTTGTTCCTACTGATTTTGTAATCCATGATGATGTATTTAATTTTTCCAATGTGGTTGATTCTGATGTAATTGAACTTGATTCCGATGTTTCGGATGTTTATGCTTCAATGAATGAGATTTTAGAGTATGACTATGATGTTGCTACTATCACCATTTTCTACCCAACTAATCAGATCAATGTACCAGAAGCGCAGCCGGTGCCACCAGCGCGACCGTCCACTATGACTATCACAACCCCTGGTCCTTTACCTTTCACCAGCGAAAGGGCCATTCCTTGGCATTATGGGGGGAGTGTGTACGCGCACGATCATGGGGTAGAACGGCCACTGAAGGTAGAAGAGGGTCAGAAGTCTGAGCTTGAAGTTGAAGGTCCCGCAGTGGACAATGTTGGTGGAATCGGGCGATTCACCAAGAATGGTAGACTGTTCTCACCACCCGTTACCCAAACTGATAGTGTTGATGTTGCGGCAAACGCCAAAGGCAAGCAGGTCATGAACGAGGGTGCCTCTGCACCACAGGTTGGTTCTGAGCCTACTTTTGCGAAGGATGTGGACGAGATTTTGAGAATTATAAAGAGAAGTGACTACAAGGTAGTCGATCAGTTGATTCAGACTTCGTCCAAGATATCCATTCTCTCACTCCTATTGTGTTCGGAGGCGCACAGGGAGGCACTGCTGAAAGTCCTAAATGCTGCATATGTGCCTCAGGAGATCTCAGTGAACCAACTAGAAGGGATCGTTGCAATGGTTCATGCAAGCAACGGGTTAGGTTTTATTGATTCTGACTTAACATCAGTTGGACGCAATCATAACAAGGCTCTGCACATCTCGAGGGAATGCAGAGACACCGTGTTATCTCATGTTCTGGTGGATACAGGTTCCTCTCTCAATGTGCTACCCAAGAGAGCCCTGTCAAGGTTAGAAGTGGGGGGTTTGGTCCTGAAGCCCTCAGACCTTATTGTGAGAGCCTTTGATGGGTCTAAGAGGTCGGTGTTCGGAGAGGTAGAATTGCCAATTCTGATTGGATCACAAACTTTCAACACTATCTTCTATGTGATGGATATCAGTCCTTCCTATAGTTGCCTGTTGGGTCGTCCTTGGATCCACAATGATGGGGCAGTCTCTTCAACTCTACATCAGAATATTAAATTCCCAGTCAATGGAAGGATTATCACTGTCTGTGGTGAGGAGGACATTCTGGTCAGTAACCTGTCTACATTCAAGTATGTAGAGGTAGAAGGTGAATTTCATGAGACCCTATGCCAGGCCTTTAAGGCAGTTCGGATCAAGGACGCAGCTCCGGTGGAAGAAGTTAAAGCGGGTGCCTCTATCTCATCCTTCAAGCAGGCACAGGCCTTGGTAGATTCAGGTGTTGCTCCCGGTTGGGGACGTTTGTTGGTAATACCAATGAAAGAAGACAAGTTCGGGATTGGGTATCAGCCGGCTCTGACTTCTACAATGCCAACACTTCAGACTCGTCAGGGGCCGATTACTTTCTCCAGCGCTGGCATCATTCAATATGTCCAGGTCTCTGCGGTCAACAATGAAGATGGGGATAGTGATTGCGACATCGATAACTGGTTGCGTCCGAGGATCCCGGGTGAAGTTCTCCGCAACTGGTCTTCTGAAGAGATTATCCAAGTCACTCTTCTTGAAGAGTAATTTTCTTTGTTTATTCATGCATATCCAAGTCTTACGTTCCGCCCAGGGCATAATGACTCAGTGTAGGGCTCATCTATGCGAATACCTGCATTTTTATCATAAATAAAGGACGTCTTTTTGCATTCAAATGTTTTGCTCACTGTCCTTCAATTTTTGCAGTTTTCAAAAATCAAAAAATATTTGGCAATGTTTTGTTTAGTTTTCATTTTTTCACACTCATAAGCACATACCATCACTCATGCAGATGAACATCACCGGATCCTATTGATAACGATTTTGCTATGGCTCGCTTCGACTTTGAAAATCCAATCTTTCAAGCTGAAGAAGAGGGTGATGAAGACTGTGAACTCCCTGAAGAACTTACCAGGTTATTAAAACAGGAGGAAAGGGTCATTCAACCGCATCAAGAGTCCGTTGAAGTGATTAATCTCGGCACCGAGGACGCCAAGAGAGAAATCAAGATAGGGGCTGCTTTGGAAGATAATGTGAAGAAGGGGCTGATTGAATTGCTGCAAGAGTATGTTGACATCTTCGCCTGGTCTTATCAGGACATGCCCGGGATTGATACAGATATCGTGGTACACCGTTTGCCTCTCAAAGAGGATTGTCCTCCGGTCAAGCAGAAGCTCAGAAGAACAAGACCAGAGATGGCTGTCAAGATAAAGGAAGAAGTGCAAAAACAGTTGGATGTAGGGTTTCTAGCAGTCACAAATTATCCGCCATGGGTTGCAAATATCGTTCCAGTACCTAAGAAGGATGGAAAGGTACGGATGTGTGTTGACTACCGGGATCTGAACAGAGTTAGTCCTAAAGATGATTTCCCATTACCTCACATCGACGTTTTGGTGGATAACACAACTCAAATCTCGGTATTCTCCTTCATGGATGGATTTTCTGGCTATAATCAAATTAAGATGGCACCAGAAGACATGGAGAAGACAACTTTCATAACCCCATGTGGCACCTTCTGCTACAAGGTGATGCCGTTTGGTCTGAAAAATGTCGGAGCAACATATCAACGAGTGATGGTGACTTTATTCCATGATATGATTCATCATGAAATCGAGGTTTATGTTGATGATATGATTTCCAAATCTTAGACAGAAGAAGAACATTTGGTGAATTTGCAGAAACTGTTTGAGCGTTTGAGGAAATTCAAGTTGAGGCTTAATCCGAATAAGTGTACTTTCGGGGTGAGATCTGGAAAACTACTGGGTTTTATTGTTAGTGAAAAAAGGATTGAGGTGGATCCGGCCAAAGTGAAAGCGATACAGGAAATGCCTGAGCCAAGAGCAGAGAAACAAGTTCGTGGTTTCTTAGGGAGGTTGAACTACATTGCAAGGTTAATCTCTCACCTAACAGCCACGTGTGAGCCAATATTCAAGTTGTTGAGGAAAGATCAGGCTATCAGGTGGAATGAAGATTGTCAAAAGGCTTTCGAGAAAATAAAAGAGTATTTGCAGAATCCTCCTATCCTTGTGCCTCCGGTCCCAGGGAGACCGCTGATTATATATTTGACAGTACTAGACAATTCCATGGGTTGTGTTCTCGGTCAACACGACGAGAAAGGTAGGAAAGAGCATGCCATCTACTACCTGAGTAAGAAATTCACATATTACGAGTCGAGATACTCAATGCTTGAAAAGACATGTTATGCACTTGCATGGGCTGCTAAGCGATTGAGACAATACATGCTGACTCACACAACCTTACTGATCTCCAAGATAGATCCAGTCAAGTATATATTTGAGAAGCCAGCTCTCACCAGAAGGGTTGCTCGTTGGCAAATGGTACTGACAGAGTACGACATCCAATATACATCCCAGAAAGCCATCAAGGGGAGTATTCTGTCAGACTATCTTGCTCAACAGCCGGTTGAGATTACGAGCCGATGAAGTTTGATTTTCCAGATGAAGACATCATGTTCCTCAAGATGAAAGACTGCGAAGAGCCAGTTGTTGAGGAGGGATCTGATCCAGACGAAAAGTGGACTTTGTTGTTTGATGGGGCTGTCAATGCCAGAGGAAGTGGAATTGGTGTTGTCATCACTACTCCGAAAGGTGCCCACATGCCTTTCACCGCTCGTCTGACTTTTGAGTGCACCAATAATGAAGCTGAGTATGAAGCATGTATCTTGGGTATTAAGCAAGCCATTGATTTGAGAATCAAGACTTTGGACATCTTCGGAGATTCAACTCTGGTGATCAATCAAGTGAATGGTGATTGGAATACTCTCTAGCCTAATCTGGTCCCTTACAGAGATTACACGAGAAGACTGTTGACTTTCTTCACAACAGTAAAGTTGTATCATATACCTCGTGATGAGAACCAGATGGCAGATGCTCTTGCTACTCTATCCTCCATGATCAACGTGATTCGGTGGAACCACGCTCCCAGGATCGATGTGATGTGCCTCGACAGGGCCGCGTATGTGTTTGCTGCTGAACTGGTAGTTGACGACAAGCCCTGGTATCACGATATCAAGCACTTTCTGAAGAATCAAGAGTACCCTGCAGGGGCATCCAACAATGATAAAAAGACTTTGAGAAGATTGACAGGCAGTTTCTTCTTGAACAAAGACGATGTGCTGTATAAGAGGAACTTTGACATGGTTCTGCTTAGATGCGTGGATAGACACGAAGCAGACATGTTAATGCAGGAAGTTCATGAAGGCTCCTTCGGTACTCATGCCGGCGGACATGCAATGGCTAAGAAATTGTTGAGAGCGGAATATTACTGGATGACCATGGAATCTGATTGTTTCAAATATGCTCAGAAGTGTAATAAATGCCAGATTTATGCTGATAAGGTACATGTGCCTCCAAATCCTTTGAATGTGATGTCTTCGCCGTGGCCTTCTGCTATGTGGGCATCGATATGATTGGAAAGATTGAGTCGACCGCCTCCAATGGGCATAGCTTCATCCTTGTTGCCATCGACTATTTCACCAAGTGGGTTGAAGCAGCATCGTTCGCGAATGTCACCAGACATGTGGTTGCCCGTTTCATCAAGAAAGAAATCATTTGTCGCTATGGGATTCCCGAAAGAATCATTACTGATAATGGTTCTAATCTCAACAACAAAATGATGAAGGAGTTGTGCCAGAACTTCAACATTCAGCATCACAATTCTTCCTCTTACCGTCCTAAGATGAACGGTGTTGTTGAGGCGGCAAATAAGAACATAAAGAAGATTGTGCAGAAGATGGTCGTTACGTACAGAGATTGGCATGAGATGCTACCCTTCGCCTTGCATGGGTACCGTACTTCAGTCGTACATCGACCGGGGCAACCCCTTACTCCCTTGTGTATGGTATGGAAGCAGTCCTACCTATTGAAGTGGAGATTCCTTCTCTAAGAGTCCTGTTGGATGTCAAGTTAGACGAAGCTGAATGGATTCGGACAAGGTTCAATGAGTTAAGTCTTATCGAAGAGAAGCGAATGGCAGTCATTTGTCATGGGCAGTTGTATCAGAGTCGGATGAAGAGAGCCTTTGATCAGAAAGTGCGTCCTCGATGTTTCCAAGTCGGAGATTTAGTGTTGAAAAGGATCCTTCCTCCTCAGACAGATCACAGGGGCAAGTGGACTCCTAACTATGATGGACCGTATATTGTCACCAAGGTTTTTGATGGTGGGGCCTTAATGCTTGCAACTATGGATGGTGAAAACTTCACTTCCCCTGTGAACTCAGACGCAGTTAAAAAATACTTCGCATAAAATAGACCCACTGGACAGTAAAAAGAATAGTCCAGGCAAAAATGGGCATCCGACGAACCAAGAAAATGAAAAGGTTCGGGCAAAAATTAGGGATTAAAAATGAAAAGATTGTACACCCGGTAAGTTGAAAACCTGAAAAGGAAACTTAGGCAAAAATGGGTATCCCGGTGGATTGAAAACCCGAAAAGGGCGATCCAGGCAAAAGTTAGGGATTAAACGAATGACTGCGTTCTGAGTAGTTCTGAATCTCATCTCGTGTCAATGACTGGAAACTTTTGAAGGATAGGAAACAGTCCAATCACTCTTTTCAGAAAGCTGATCATCTGGAGGATCTTGAAGACGAGCAAGTCATAGCAGAATTGGAACCCAATAGAAATCCATTTCACATTGCCATTAGATTAATTTATGTTTTTATCTTTTGTGCGATTACCTCTTTCCAGGGATTGCTTCCTGGTGTAAATGCCTATTCAGAGGCCATTCAATCAATAAAGTCATGTTATTCAGTATATCTCTGTTTTCATTTTCATTTTACTGTTTTGTTTGCAAAAATGACGTCCAAATTTTTGATAAACATTGCATCATGAAACATAAGAGCTTTACAGGTACATGCTTAATAAACATTTAAAATTGCTGTAAATGTTAAGTGCTTTAGATCGTCTATTCAGAACAGGTACCCTCGGTGCATTTCCTTAAGGTTCCCAGCCGATGATCGCGAATGTTTTCCCCCAACAATCGAAGTTGGTATCTTATCCCTGCAGAGCTGATCAGAGCATTGGATTCTTCGATCCCCAGCAGGCTCTCACTGCTGTACCTCCCCCAAGCGGTTGTTTCAGAATATACACTCCCTAGTAGAGTTGACAGTGCCAGACTATATATCCCCAGCGGAGTTGACAGTGCCAGACTGTATCTTCCCAGCAGAAGCGGCTGCTCCTCAGGGTTCGATGCCAGATCGATGATCTCGACACCAGATCCATGGTCTCTTTCCTTGAAGCAGAATCTCGGTACCGTATCGGTGTTTGCTTCCCCTGCTAAGTCGTCTCTCTCGCAGGTTATGGTTGCCAGAACCACTATCGCTTTCCCCAACAGCAGGTTTTCAGTGTCGTTCTCTCCCCAGTCAGAGTCTCGGTATTTCGTCATTGCTAGAACACCGTGGGCGGGTCATTTCCCCACAGAGTTCTTTGCGATGTGCATCTCCAACAGCCTTGCCAGGGTCCAGAAGATGGTGATCATTTCCCCAGCAGATTCCCTTGCCTCGGCTTGGCATTCTACCCAGCATTTCGCATCCCTGCATGTAGAATCATATTGCTTTGCAGCCTCCTAAATCGCGTAGCATTTCCATTTTCATGGAGCATTACGCCATTGAAAAATTCAAACATACGTATGTAAGCATAAAACATTCTCGGTATCCCAAGTGATAAGCCAGAAGTTATTTCCAGTACTCATACTGAAGATTGTTCATGACTTACCTTTATTATCCCCAGCAAGTGGCATTGGCCCACGCGCCGCCTCTATTATCTTTCCCTATTTCTGCTGATGCTGACAGGCATGAAGTTTTTCCGATATTCAGACCGAAGTGGCATTCAGGCCAATTTCCCGATGTTCAGATCGAAGAAGTTTCCGACATTCAGGTCGATGCAACTTGTGGCATTCAGGCCAGTTTCCGGTATTCAGACCGAAGTGGTGTTCAGGCCAGTTTTCCGATGTTCAGATCGAAGAAGTTTCCGACGTTCAGGTCGATGCAACTTATGGCATTCAGGCCAATTTTCCGATATTCAGATCGAAGTGGCATCCAGGCCAGTTTTCCGATGTTCAGATCGAAGAAGTTTCCGACATTCAGGTCGACGCAACTTGTGGCATTCAGGCCAGTCTCTCGGTGTTCATACCGATATTAATAATCTCATATCTTCCGATGTTCAGATCGAAGTCATTTCCAGTATTCAGACTGATGAGCGGCATTCAGGCCATGGTTATCTCTGTGTTACCATTTATTTTGGTATCCAGGTTAACATTCTTTTTCGGTATTCAGACTGACTCTCACCGTACCAGACGGATTCTTCTTTCAAGACCACCTCTTTGCCAATTTTGACAGGCATTGTTACTTCACTTCACTTCAGTGCAAATTTTCGGGCTTTTATTGTATTCAATCCCTTGATACCTCGAAAGTGCAAAAGTTGCTGCTATCTTCTTTTCGGGTCTCCAGTTGATTGAATAGGGGCAGCTGTAATACCTCAAAATTTGCCCCCTTCATTCATACATTCATTTTTAGGTCATTTAACATTTCATATTGCATTTCATCATGTCAATCAGAATTAGATCCAAGAAACTTGAATATCATCCAAGACACTTTGTGGGTCCTATCTGGGTGATCAGTCAACACAAGGGAATGGCTTGAGATACTTCCAACATGTTCAAATGGGGTCTATTCATCAGTCAAAATGTTAATCTTGAAGGAGCAAAAGTTTGTTCATGAACTGTCATGCTCGTTAGGCGAAGCCCACGCGTTTCGAAAATAAAAATAAAAATAATAATAATAATAATAATAATAATAATAAATAAGTAAATAAATAAATAAAATATAAACAGAAAAGTCTTGGACTTGGACCTCTCTCTTTTGAGCCCACAAAGTCACAAAAATCAGGTTATAATTTTTAGACTTCCATCTCCCAAAAAACCATGGGGGAAAAAGATAGTGAGAGAAGAGCTAACAGAGTTCAGAGCAACCTCCAGAGACTGAAGGGAGCTCATCTCAAAGAATCAATCCTCTCACATAAACCCTAAGATTGCTTTGCAAACCCAAGGGTGCAATTCAATTCCATTCGATCTCTCCAATCAGGTTTGCCCTTATTCCCATTACTCTATGCCTTCAATTTGAATTCTCTGAATGTATGAGGTTTTGCCCACGGGTTTAGATATGCATGAATGTATAAAACAATACCTTGAATGTTTAATCATTTCGTTTCTGAGATGGATACCATAGGGTTTAGGATTATGGAAATCGGACTGTTATCAAGGAAGAATCTAAAACCCGCAGGTACTCGCTAGCGCCTTCGCTAGGCGAGCCGGCAGCGAAGCTTCGCTAAGCCTTTGCTAGGAGAAGCAGTAGCGAGCGTGATAGTAATTGCCTTTTTTACTGTTTGCTCTAATCTGTTTTGTGTTCGTCATGGCATGTTCTCTCTTGATTCCATCCTGTTACTCTAACCTGTTTGTTGAGTTTTTGTGAGGGCTCACATGACTCTTGCAGAGATGGCTTGCTTGGTATTCCACTTTATTTGTGGGATACTATCTAGAGGTTTATTCCGATTACCTATACTGACTTGCTTTCTTTGGTGGTGTTAGCTTGGAAGGATCTCTGGGTTTCTTATTTCTTTAATTGTTGTTACTTCGGATCTTTATCCGTGTGGTAGACCTCTGATCCCTTCTACACCTTTCCCGCATTTTACCGCTTTCTTAACTAGAAGACCTCAATAGGAGGCAATGTTTTCTTTTGTTTGTTTACTTTTGTGCCCAAAGACCTCCAAGAAGAGGCATCAGTGCTAAAGACCTCCCTCCGAGGCAATTGACGGATAAAAGGGATTAGTAGTTAATCCCTCGTTATTCAGTGTGTCGTTCTTTAAGATCACACTATGTGTCGATGCTTCAGAACAAAAGCCCAAGATCTTTTGTCTGGTCAGACAGTGGAGAGGGTTCCACCTTTCTGAATCCCCACTTTTTGTCATGAGCTCACCCTGTCCAGGGTTAAGAGCTATGAGGTCGTATCCTCATTACCCTTTTGATCTGCTCACCCTGACGTTCAATGTTAGTGGTTAAGAGCCCGTTTGATTACCCTTCCATGGCTTGTCTGTCGAGGTTGATATGACCCCTCTTGACTAAAGCTCTACCCATGTATGTTTGAGCCCCCTTGTTGGCGTGTTTACTTTAAGATACATGTTTTATATGGTGTGATCGTCTCCCCATAGGGTTGTTAGGCTTCGTATAATCTCCCGTTTGCATGTCAATGAAGGTAGCGCGGTTCCTTCGTCTAGGACTGCCTTTTTGCATGAGCATCCCTAAAACACCCCAACTCATTGATTTTTCTTCTCCTAACAACACGTTTACTCCTTCTACTACAGGCGAGTAAGTCTCCAAAGGTCGAGCATCCGGTAGATTGCGTAGTAACGTCGTTCACCCCAAAACACCATAAACCCCGTAGTTAGTCGAACTACGGCTTGCTCTGATTCTCATTCCAGATGAGATACGTAGGCATAAGACGCGATGTCTTAGCGAGCACACTCCTCTTTAACCCCTAGGTAGCCGAGCTACGAAGACTCTGATTATCATATTCAGATGAGATACGTATGCAGTGGATGCAAAATCCGTGCGAGTCATTTTCTTTTGACCCCCCTTTTAGTAAATAATACATTAGATAAACTTACACCCTTTAGACAAGAACAACAAAAGTGGATCCCGTAGAGTACTACGGATGCGTAGGGGTGCTAATACCTTCCCTTCGCATAATCGGCTCCAGAACCCAAGATTTGGTTGCGAGACCTTGTCTTTTCCTTTCCTTTCTCCCAGGTTTACTTCGAGCATTTCCTTTCCCTCCTTTGGGATAAATAACGCACGGTGGCGACTCTTCTGTCATTTCTTTTTTTCGCCGGTTGTTTTTTTTTCGCATTCTTTTTTCAGGTTGCGACAAGAAGCAAACAGTCTTTTAAATCCATGACTCTGAGTACCCTGTCTATAATTGAAGTCGATGGTTGGATAGTGCAGACTCCCGAGGTGGATACCTCGTAAGGGTTGGTACGAGAACCTCAGCCAGAATAGATTCCTTTGATGGAGTCGATGACCAACAAGCCTTTGTCGTAAGCGTCAAACATTATTGTGAATTCATGACTATAGGGGTCCTTTGTAAAAAAGTCCTTAGATCATACCCGGTGAGAAGCCCATTTGGGAAAGCAATCAGATTCATCTGTACCTCGGAACTTTGAACCTGTACCAAAAAAAACACATTGTGTTCATCCATTCATTGTATATGCATAAAAAGCAAAACTCTTAGTTTGTTTCACATTGTTTTAGGAATTCTCGACATTTGTAAGCACAATGAATCCTGAGAGAAGAAGCATATTTCAGTTCAAATACAAGAAAGTGGACCTTGTTAGCCTGCAGATGTTGAGTGTTAAAGTGACACCACTCAAACTCACTGACTTCATGAAAGATTATGGAAGAATTTTGAGCATCTTGAATGAGAAGATGGGCATGATGACTGATGTGACTAACTCAATTCTATGATCCACCTCTGCGTTGTTTCACCTTTTCTGACTTCTAGTTGGCTCCTACCTTGGAAGAATTCGAGAGGATTGTAGGCCGAAATCCATTTCCTAGGTTTGATAAAGGTATTCATCCTAAGAGGATAGCTTCAGCTTTGGGCTTGGATGTTTCTGAGGTTGTAGCAAATTGGGATGTGAAAGGAATCTTTAGTGGTTTTTCTAGAGAGTTCTTGGAAGATCAAGTTATGAAGATGAAGAAGACTGGTAATTGGAAAGCTTTCTATGATGTGCTAGTTGTGTTGGTATATGGGATAGTTCTCTTCCCAAATATTGACCATTCTGTGGACCACTTAGCTGTGAGGATTTTCTTGTTTGGTAATCATGTACCATTTCTCCTAGCTGACCTTCATTATGCTCTCCATGAGCGACATGAGAAGAAGGGAGGAACTCTCTTGTTTTGTGCACAGTTATTACATGCTTGGTTCAGATCTCACATGCCCGAAGAAGGCCCTTTTGTATCCAAGGATCTTAAGCCATCTCAAAAGTTAGATTCCCTCACCTCCGGTCATGTTAAGTGGTACATAAGGGAGTGGGAAACTAAGGATATTATTGTTAGTATTGGCTTTATCTGGAGGAAGAGCTTGAACAATGTATCTCGCAGGAAGGTGATAAAAGAAAAAATAGGTGGATATCCCTCAAATGAGTAGAGAGTATACTCTTCTCCCCTGAGAGTATATTTTTCACTTTTGTCATAATCAATAAGTAAGGTAAAATATGCAAGCCCATAGTCATACATTTTAGAAAGGAAAAAAAGCACACACATTTTATTGAATCAGGTTATACTAGAATTTAAAGTACAGAAAGCGGCAAAAATTCAGGAATTGAAACAATGCAAAAACAGGAAAGCAAACACGCTTATAAACATAAACACATAGGTGAGACTAATCTTGACTATCTTCCTCATCATCATTGAACATTCCTAGAGGTAGATGCCATAGGTCTTAAGCAAAGTGAAAAGCCAGAAAGTTAATTTTCTCATTTGTCCTTTTTTCTCTTGATTATTTCCTTGAGTATGCCTTTAGTGGATGGCATAATAGAGATGTGATAGTAGAAATTCTCTAGTTCACATGTGCTTATTGATCTTTTGTTCTTATCTTTTTTTCTTTGCAAGGTTTTTCAATTGCATTTCTACCATTGATTTCATACCTCGTTGTTGCTAGATTTGCTTCTTCAAATACTTCAACATGTATTGAAATATGGTGTGTTCCAAAATATTTATGATCAAGTTACCATATGGTAGGCACATTGCTTTTCTATTGACTCCCAACATGTATTGAAATACTTGATTTGCTCGGTTTGTTTTGATTTTATTTGCAATCGCCCATAAAGTTTCAACATTAAACCTTGTTATGAGACCGAAATTTCTTTTCCTTGGATAGAGTGTGTGATTTGACACATAATAGACCAGACGAATGTTGGGGTGAATAGATCCTATAAAAGGATTGAGTGTCCTGAATGTTGAGTCTTTCAAAAGTGAGGTCGCAGCAGTCTTAAATTCGAAGTTATCGCCTTATTCTTTTGGCTTGAAGATATCACTTTCATGGTGAAGATCCAAGATGCTTGCAAATTCTTCAAATGATAGAGATATATGTTGTCTTCTTACTTTAGAGTAAACTATTTCATCAGTGAAATAGAGATTTGAGAAGAACATCTTGACCACTGATCGATACACTTTTCTTCGGGGGCAGATGAATATGGACAATTTTAACTCTTCAAGGATCTTGAAGAATTCACATTCTTTAAAGATATCATAATTCAACATGTGAATTCTCCAAATGGTTCTGTTTGCGAAGCCTTAGAAGAATCTCCCTTCTTTTTTAGATGTGAAATCTTTAGTGAGAGGGCTAGTGGAAAATTTTAGCCGCCTAGGATCCATGGTAATAATGATGGAGTATCTAAAGGAATAAAATCACAAACAACTAGATAGAAAAAAAATATGCAATGCAAAATAATGAGAGAGTGTTACCTATTTATAGCAAAGCTTTTGACAATTCTTGGCGTGTAAAACTTGCACAAAACCAACGAGGATTATGCATAATAAAAATCAGAACCAAATCTTCCCAAAAGTGCTTGTCCAATTAATTTGGTTAAGCCTTCATTCGATTGGGTCATCGAATTTTCATAGATCTTGATCAATTTTCATTAATGCGTAGATTTGGTTAACTTGGAGGCAAAGTTTCTATCAAATTTTACTTGAAATTTGAAGCGTCGAGGTGATCCAATTGATTGGCATATGGACCCAATCAATTTGGATTTTGTAAGTCAGCCTTCTTGGTGCTTTATATGCCTTGTTTTGGATTTTGCTTTGGCTTTCCACTTTTTGAACCCCTGGCCAACTTATTTTTCTTTTGCTTTCCATCTTGCTAAGAGGTTAACAGATCATCATAGATCAGAAATGTTGAGACCATCCTTAATGAAACCTTGTTATGATCACGGTAATTGATATACACCATCAGCGAACATCTTTGGATCAGAGACTTTAACACTTTTATATATCTTAGAGTATATTATTTGCTTTGCACAACTTCATTTAATATGTCATAAGGCTTCATAAAAGTTTAAAAGCATCCCTACAAAACATACTAGGGTTTCATCTTTGGTACCCCAAAAATTTGAGGTCCTTGTGCCTTAGTAGTTCTAAAAGGTCTAGGGTCACTACCTTTACACCTTTTCTATTTATCAAAACAAAATGAGTCTAGATGGATAAATCTATTGCAATAAGAGTATTTATAAATAGGTTCATTTGTTTTCTTCCTATTTATTTATTTGATATGCTCTACTAGATTTAAACCCTAATCTAATTTTATTTAAGGAAGGTCTTTGAATTGAAAGGATTAGGTCAAGGTTTTCTTTTCCCTTAGTAAATTTACTTAGGGTTTGATGAAAAAATTTTAATTCCTTTTTCATTGAGACACAAATCTCACATGTTCCATCTGAGTTTCTATTATTAGTTACTTGAAACTTAAGTGTTTCATCACTCCTTTCTATAATCTCAAGATAATCTTTAAGGTATAAGTTGCACTTTTTAATCTTGCCATTCTCTTAAATTAACTTAGCACTTAATTTAAAAAATTGCTTGTATGACAACTTTGTTACCTCACAATCATCTTCTTCGAGATATTTTTTCAGGAAGGCTCCATCTTATTCATTGCAAGAAGATTCTTGGAAGGTTCTTCCTCAGGTATAATCTTTATCAAATTTAGAGGCTTTACTTTCTCTTCTTCTTTTGTAGATTCCACCATATGAGTATTTTTCTTTTTCACATCCCCTTACATATGAAGGTCCTTCATTTTATTTGAATTCTTCGAAGATCGTTCAACTATTTAGATTGTTATTTAGAAGGAAACCATGTGACTTGTCTTGTAAGAGTTTGATGAAGTTTTTGAGGATTCTTCAGGTTTTGACGTTTGTCACGCCACGAAAAATACCTAAGTGCATCAAACGCTCGAAGATACAACAGAGTCACCACCGAACTTTATTTATTCCAAAAGGAAAAGGAAAATACCGATAAAACCCAAGGGGTGAGAAAAAGGGTAAGGAAGTCGGTTATGCAAAGGGAAGGTATTATCACCCCTCACATCCATTGTACTCAACAGGACCCATTTTGATTGTTCTTTGTGTCAATGTGTGTTATTATCTAAAGTTTAATTGCAAATGATAAAGGGAAAAAATAAGTTAGGATTCGAACCCTCGTGCCTACGTATTCTCATAGTGCAATGAGAAAAGCAGAGCTCTGTAGTTCATGGTAGAAACTACGGATGTGTTGGTTGTTTTTATTGAACGATGTTAACGTTCGTGTTCTAGTAGTTAAATGTTGCTTGTATACTCACGTATGAGAGACTTAAGCATTTGTGTATTTGAATGATTGTACTTGATGTCTCTTTGAATGCCAAGGTGGTTGTCATGTTGTGTTATGTTTATTATTGCCTATTGTTGATGATTTGTTGTTGTACATGCCCTAATGTTGGATGAATGATGATTGTTATGTGTTGTTCAAATATTGATGATTATGAATTACATTGTGTGTCTTCCAAGGTTTGCAAGGTTTTAATGGCATTGCTTGATTGTTGAATGGTTTTGATCTATTGGCTTGAAATGTTCATGGTTATGGCAAGTTGGATTTGTTGATGATTGTTTTCAATGAATGTTATGCATATGTTAAGTATGCTTTGAATGATGTTATAGAAATATGCTTGTAAATGGTATGCTTATGGTCATGTTTGGAAATTAGTTAGAATGCATTGTTAATTTAATGATATGGCAATGTTTGTAAATGGTAAGTCATGGTTGCCTTGAAAAAATCACGTGAATGTTTGGTATTGTATTGACATGGCTAATGTGTTATGGTTTTGTAGGATGGTATGCACACATGACTTATGGTTGGACAAGGCTTGGAAAAGGTAGCGTGTACTTGAAGAAACTAGTGAAGGCAAACAAACCAAAGAAACATGGAATTTTGAGGGACTATGGAATAATGGAATAAGAGATTAAGATTTAGGATGGGATAGACTTGATTAATTAACTTTGGTCAACTAGTTGAAAAGTTATTTTTAGTGCAATTCCACTTGTATGGACACTATGATGTAATTGTATGAATGAAATGACATTTTGTTTTATGAAATGGATGGTATTGAAAATGAAATGAATGGAATGAGAATGAACTTGAATAATCACATGACTTAAGTGAAATAGACCTTAGCATGGACTTGACCAAGTGGACCAATGAAGAATGAAGTTTGCATGAATAAACCAATGGACACATGGACCTTTGAATGAAACATGAACAAATTATGAACTATGCCATGCTAGATATAACCAAATGAATTGCCAAGAATTGAACCAAGTGGATCTTGTAGTGCCATGGAGATGGACTTGGACCAATGAACACCATCAAGTAAAAGATGAACATGTGGGACTCTAAAATTAAACCTAATCAAACCAATGAAACCTTCATAATGGACCATGAACAAGTGTGGCATTGAATGGATCTTGATCAAGAAAATGAGACACACATAATAGACCAAATGAACATCAAGTTTAAATGCACACACAAGGAATGATAGTACCATAATCAGAAATTAGATTTGGTTTAGTCATGGTGATACAAGTGAATCTTCAAAGCAAGATGCAAACAAAAGGATTAAAGATGTAACCAATACTAGGGTTTATCCTGGTTGAGCAACCTCAAGATGCTTGGAAACCCTAGCTTTCACTAGGTACACACAAGTATACCTTGAATTTATGATGTTTGTCCTATTGTCTTGTATAATGCCAATGCAAGTGAAATGATCAAGTATGAATGTATGCATATGAATTAGGATTATGGACCAGATGAAAATTATGAGGGGTAGGATAAACTTTTGGATATGACAATGATCACACATTCATACTTGTTTTCTGCTCCAAACCCTTACCAAAAACCCTTCAATTCTCAATCCATATTTTCAGTCCAAATCTTCAATTTTGTGTTTCATCGCATCAAAGGGAGCAAAAGAAGATGGAATTCAAGTTAAAGATCATTTATTTCAAGCCTCATTGCTCACATTAATCTTGTTTTTAGTATGAAAAACGTGCATTTATTCCGGAGATACATTTTCGAAACGAGTATGAACTCATTCGAAAATGCATTTCGATATCTATTTGTGTTTATTTTTTCAGCTCTATTTATAGAATTTGCATTTGTTGAGTGTTTTATTGTAGTTGTTTTCATTAGATATGGTTCACCTCGATGTTTTCCCCAAACATGTTGTGTCTCCCGATGCAAAAGGTGTTGTTGTAAAGGTGGTAGATGTTTGCAACCAATTTTAAAATGAGCAGGATGTGCATTTGTGAGAATAAAGTGCGAAAGAAGTGGAAAATATATACCTCCTCTCCAGAATTTTAAACAAGATGACATTGGTTCAAGAAAATGTGAGTGTCCCTTTAAGTTGAGTTTTTATATGTTGGCAAACAAGAAATTGAGATTTAATATCATGTGTGGTTTACATAACCATGGCTTGTATGAAAAGTTAGTCGATCATCCAATTGTGTGTCGCCTCATGCAGCAAGAGAAGGAATGCACTGCAGACATGACATTGAATTTGGTTTAACCGAAAAATATACTTGCAACTTTGAAACGTAAAAGACTAGAAAATATCTCAAATCTCAAGCAAGTGTACAATATTCGATATCAAACTAACAAGGTGTTGAGGGGGTATAGAACTAAAATGCAACAACTCTTGAAACTATTGGATGATAATAGTTATGTGTCTAGGTACCAAACGTGAGAGGATGGAGTAACCATTGATATATTTTGGACTAATCCTGATTCCATCAAGTTGTTCAACATGTTTCCAAATATGCTCACCATTGATTCAACGTACAAGACCAACAAGTACAGACTTCTATTATTAGAGATGGTTGGTGTTACCTCTATTAAGAAGACTTATTCTGTTGGGTTTGCATTTCTAGAGAGCGAAAAGAAGAGAATGTTACTTGGGCCTTAGAGGTGTTTCGGGAAATGTTGAAGGACCAAGAAGAGATGCCTAAAGTGATTTTTATCGATCATGATACCGCTTTAATGAATTCGATTGTAAAGGTATTTTCTACTTCTTATGCATTACTTTAAAGGTATCACATAAAAAAGAATGTGAAAAGTCAGGTTAAACCTGTGGTAGGGACGAAATAGATAAAGTTTGAAGATGGAAAAATGGTGAAGGTGGGTGTGTTTGTGGAAAAAATAATGGATGTGTGGAATGGTATAGTAAACTCTTCCACTAAAGAGTTATATGTCGATTCAGTTATGCATTTCAGGAAAGTGTGCGAGAATTATCCTAATTTGTTGAAAGCACAATTCTTGACCAGGTGAAGGAGAAAATTGTATGTGCATAAATTGACCAGGTTAGACACCTTGGAAATACAACAACTAAACGAGTCGAGTTTGCCCATGCTACCCTGAAGAATTTGTTGGGAAATAGTAAGGGAGATTTGTGTAAAGATTGAGACTCTGTGAACCAAATGATCCAGAACAGGCATAATGAGATACAAACATCATTTAGTCTGAGCATCACAAGTTTGGAACACAAATTTAAAGACAACAATCTTTATTCTCAGTTGTTCGGAAATATTTCTCGAGCGGGTTTGAACTATATTTTTCACAAAGTTAAACGAGCTGATAATGTAGGTTCTGATAGTGCAAAGTATGGATGCACAATTGTGAAAACATATGGTCCTATGTGCTTGTGTTATTGCAAAGAAGGTGAAACTTGGTAGCTTGATAATAATGGATGAGGTTTGCGCTCACTGGAAGAGGCTTAGGTTTGATGATGATGATGGTGTATCGAAAGACGGTAAATCAAATATCTCTATCTGGACTGGATGGGAATTGATTAAAGAGAGATTTTTGAAATTCGATGACAATATGAAACTCCACATCAAAGAATAATTGAGGAAGATTGCTTATCTAAAAACCACTGACTTGAAATCACCCTCTCAACCGGTAAAAATAAAAGGTGCTCCGAAGAAGATCAAGTTGGCACTGAGTGACAGTTTAAGGGTGCATTCTCCTTCGTATTTTGAACATGTTGACAAAGTTTTTCGGACTCACCAACTCGAAAAATCTCAACAACAAAAAAAATGTTTCAAAGGAGCTCGCATTAGCAAACCACCTCTTTCGCTGCCTCCACCAAATATTTCATTCATTAACGAGATGTCGTTTTTTATGCACAAATACATCGAGTGGATCGTCAATGTTGACGGTGACGGTAATTGTCGTTATCAAGTTGTTTCGGCTTTACTCGGTATAGAAGAAGATAATCATACATTTTTCCGCCATCAACTTATCCATGAGTTGGGGACTCATAAAGATTCATACGCACGAGTTTACAGAAAGAAAGAAAATTTTGATGCAATTTATGAGTCTCTTGTTCCTTGCCTTAATGGACCGGCACCAGAGGCAAAATGGATGTGTTTCTCTGAAATGGGTCACCTCATATCATGTGTGTATGATAGAGTGTGTATTGATCTTACACGATACGGTTTTTCAGAAACCTTTTTCCCATTGTGCACCGCCCCCCTCAAAATCCTAATGATTGTATTATATGTATTGGTGCCTTTCAAAATCACGACATTTTGTTCAAGTTTACTTGAAACTAGAATTCCATATACCACTTACATCACCAGAGTGGGCATCTCATTCAACAACAGAAGTCGAGACTTGGTCGAACCATTTTGTGGAAAGGATGCAAGAGTTTGAGAAATTGAGCAACATTGAAAGAGAATCAAATGCACAAAAGTCAAAGAGAGTACCACCCATAGATTTAGCTGGCGACAAATCTTTCGATTTGTTTTAATTTTTTGTTTTGCCGGACAAATCAGTGTATGTAATTGTGACTCAATATTAATGAACTGTAATATATACAATTTCTTAATATTTTAATACATTTTTATCTTTGCCAAAACATTTATTCATTTGTCAAACAAAGTCTTCAATTAGGTTTTGTTTTCTGCCTGGTTCAGGATAGTTTATGGAGATACATCTCCGGAACAAGATAATAGGGTGTGGAACCGGAGATATATCTCTGAAGTGAGCACCGATATACATGATAGAATTTTTTTGAGGTCCATATTTTTTGTATTGATCTCACACAAACAGAAAATGTCTCAAATGTCACAAGTAAACATCATCTGGTATGTCGCAAATGTCTCCTTCTCCTACGTGACACCTGGGTGAAAGTTTAAGCTCAACGGGTACACCTCGTTTACAGATCTGAAATACAAAATTCATAATCTCCTTCCTTACAGAGATAATCGAAAAATTGGCAAGCTTGAGTACAATTCACTGTCGGTTGATAATGAAGGAAAGATTGAGTTCAACAACTTTGAGTGCATGACGGATGCAAATGTAAGGGTTATGTGGAATACATTTTTCCATTTCGAAGTAAAAGTTATGCTCAAGTTGGAAGCGACGATTTCAAGATCGGTCGAAGATATTATGAAGATGTTGAAGCGTCCACCTTGATATTGAAATGTAATGTTTCATTTTATGTTGAAATCATATATGTAATGCTTATTTTATGTTATGAATGGTAATTATATTTTGTCAAAATATAAGTTTCTGGTTTCTGTTTCTGATTCTGTTGCACATATGTTCCGAAGATGCATTTACGGATATATTTCAGAGATGCATCTTCGAGTTAAAAAATCAACTAATAGGATGTCACTCAGAATGACTTAAATTGTATGTATATTAGATGCATCTAAAGATGAATTTTCAAAATCTAAAAATATTTTAATATTTTCACACGATGCTTAAATAATATATAAAATGCATTAAGAAATTTGCATAAATTAAAACAATCCCTGATTCTTGTTGATAGCATTTTGTTTCAATTACAAAATCTAATTTCAACTAAACATAACTTAAAAATAGCAAAAACACTTTTGTGTTTTAAGTTGAGATGACACTGAAGAAAAATTCAAAAGAGACACACTGAAAAAGTTTACACACACGTCGGACTTTCCAATTAAATCAAACAAATAATATAAACATATATAAATTAGTTTAAAAACCCATGTTACATACACGTCAAAACTAGCTAAAAAAGCAACATGCTAGTGGATTGAACAAAAGAGCTTAGATTGTAAGAAGCACTTTTAAACCATATATATTTTTTACATTCAAATTTATATATAAGGGAAATAATATATATTACTACTTTAAGAAGAAAAAAAAAGCTTTTATAAAAATCATCTTTTAAAAAAAATTAAAAAATCAATTGTAATATAATAAAAATAACACGTGATACATTTCATTACCTGAGCCAAAAGCTTAAGGTTAAAACATAGCGGCAATATGATTCACCTTTAGAAAAAATAAGGGATATTTTTTCACTTTCAAAATTTTTTCATAAATTTTTTGGATTGACAAAAATCTCCAACTTTTAAAATTTGAATTGAATTCAAATTTTACAATCTGATCGAACAAAAAAAATTATTATTATTATTATTATAGATTTTAAATTTGGTCATTAATTCTGTCATCACACAAAGTAATCGACTTTTTTTTTCTAGTAACCTTCTTCTTGGTTGTCACAAATCAATAATAATAATAATAATAATAATAATAATAATAATAATAATAATAATAATAATAATAATAATAATAATAATAATAATAATAATAATAATAATAATGTACTCATTTGAATTATAGAATTTAAATTTAATAATAACAAGATTAATAATAATAATAATAATAATAATAATAATAATAATAATAATAATAATAATAATAAATAGTAATAATAATAATAAATATTGCTTAAACAAACAAAATAAGTGAGGAGAAAGAAAAATTTTGTGTTATAAAATGTATTCAAATTTTAGCTGTTTAAATATTGGGATTTTAGAATCCAAAAGGTATTTTTTTCAATTTAAAAAATATATATACAATTCAAAAATGAGAAAAGAAACAAAAATTAATTTGAGTTTGATTATTTGACCGGAGCTCAAAAGACTTATTTGTTGAGAGTATAATCTAAGTTCTGTAACCCAAACTCAAGCCCAAGTTTATTAGGGTTAGGGTTTGCTGTGTTAGTTACTTAGTATTCAAGTTACTTAGTTGTATATATGTATACATTATATTTTAATTTTATATAATTCAATAATAATAATAATTTCTCCAATTACTTTTCATTCTCTCTCATTCCTTCTCTCACTCAAAGTGCCTCACGCACTAACAAATTGGTATTTAGAGCTCTGGTTAGTTTCTTGATCCTGTTTTCAAGAATCACATGTTGGTGATCATGTTTCCGGGATCGTGGGTTGTTAATCGTGTTTGCTGCAAATATGAATGGTAACAATGGCAATCTGAATTCTATTCCAATTCTTGACGACAAGAATTGGATCCAATGGAGAAAACATATGCAATCTCTGTTTGACTTTCATGAAACCCTAGAAGTGATTAATAATGGTATCCTTGAGCTTACTGAGAGCGCAACTGATGCTTAGAGAATCGCAAACAAGGAGGCTAAGAAGAAAGACTGCAAGGTTGCATTTTATATTCAATCAGCGATAGACACAACGAACTTTGATCAGATTTTTCATGCTGAATCGGCGATGGAGGCATGGGATATTCTTGTCAAGTATTACGAAGGAGATGGGAAGGTTAAAGTTGTCAAATAACAGACGTTACGAATGTAGTATGATTACTGCATATGGGAGAAGAAGAAGAAATTGCAGGCTATGTCTCAAAGGTGCAGACAAACACTTTGAAGGTTGCTTAGTAAGGAAGCAAACCATAAAGTCTTTTGTTTCGACTATACCAATGAGGTCCTCTTGCATACTAGATAGAAGTAGTACATTCATATGTACCTGGCTTGTTCGAGGATCATACCATTGGTGGAAACAGTTATTTTTGTCTCATTTATCGATGAGTGCATTCGAAAGCTTTTGATCTATGTGATCCGGAACAACTACGAAGTATTTTCAATATTTAAGAGATTCACGATGCTTGTCGAAAACCAGAGTGAAAAGAAGATCAAGGTTCTGCGAATAGATGGAGGTGGCGAATACACGTCCAAGATGTTTGAAGAGTTATGTGTGGAACATGGTATCGATCATGAGGTAACTGCTCCTTACATGGCTCAACATATAGGAATAGCATAAAGAACAAACAGGGCCATATTGGATATGGCGAGATGCATGTTGAAGCAGAAGAACTTGCTAAAGTCCTTCTGGGGTGAAGCTGTCACCACAATTGTTTATATTCTGAATAGGTGTCATACCAAGAAGCTGAAGAACAAGGTTCATGAAGAAGTGTGGAGTGGCAAACGACCATCACTGAGTCATCTGAAGTTGTTTGGCTCTATTTGCTACAAGCATGTTCCTGGTGTAAGAAGAAGGAAGCTTGATGATAAAAGTGAACCTATGGTTCTGGTAGGATATCACAAAACTGGAGCGCACAGGTTATTCAATCCAATCAATGAGAAGATCGTGATGATTCGAGATATCTTGATTGATAAGAACTCTACTTGGGATTGGAATTATGGCGATGCAATTAACAAGCGTTTGATGAGTTATGGCGTCGACGAAGAAACTGATGAAATCGAACAATTGCTAATATTCTAGAAACATTCAAAGTTGAAGAGGGTGTGGCTAGAACAAGCCAAAGACCTCAAAGAATCATATTACTCCCAGGAAGGCTTCAAGACTGTGAAGTGGTTGGTGATGATGAAGTCACACCAGATAGAGAGTTTGTTCATTTCGCTTTACTTGCAGGTGTTGAATCAATCAACTATAGCAAGGCTATAAATAATAAATAATGAAAGTTAGTTATGGTCGAAGAGTTACAAGTGATCGAAAGAAACAACACATGGGAGTTAGTCGAATTGCCAATACATACAAAAACTATCGAAGTAAAGTGAGTGTTCAAGTTGAAGCATAATGTTGATGGGTCGATAGAAATACATAAGGCAAGATTAGTAGCTCGAACATTTATTCAGAGAGCAAGACTCGACTACTCTTAAGTATATGCACCAGTAGCAAGAATGGAGACTGTTTGATTAGTTGTAGCCTTGGCATGTAAGCAAGGTTGGTCAATATTTCATTTAAATGTGAAATTAACATTTTTTTAACATACCTCTAGATAAAGAGGTATATGTCACACAACCTATTGGGCTTGTGATACAGGAGGAAGTAAGGAACATATACAGACTGCACATAGCGCTCTATGGCCTCAAGCAGACACCTAGGGCATGGAACAAGAAGATCGACTCATACTTGGTCGAATTGGGATTCATCAAATGTAAATCTGAGTATGGTGTCTATGTTCAGGTTGTGGCACAAGATATAATAATCATCTGCTTATATGTCGATGACTTACTAGTAATGGGAAATAACATGGAAAACTTTTCGAAGTTCAAAGAGTTGATGAAGGGGGAATTTGAAATGTCGAATCTGGAAAAATTGTTTTATTTCCTATGCATGGAATTTCAAATGTCAAAGCAAGGTATCGCGTTACATCAAAGAAAGTATGTAAAGAGATACTCAAGATATTCAGGATGGAAGACTTGAATCATGCATCCTTACATGTCGAACCAAATTTGAAGTTGGAGAAGCATGGAGAGGAAGACAAAGTCGATGTCACTTTGTTCAAACAAATTGTTGAATCTCTAAGATATGTGCAATAGTCGACCTGATATACGTTTCTCAGTCGAAATTATGAACAGATACATGAGTGAGCCAAGGGTGTCACACATGAAGGCTGCAAGAAGAATCCTGAGATACTTAAAAGGATCGATAAACTATGGAATTCTATTTCCACAAGATTCTGAAAGCAAAGAATCTAAGATTACTTGTTATCTAGATGTTGATTGGTGTGGAGATAAGGAAGGTCAAAGAAGTGCAACTGGTTATTTCTTTCAAGTGTTTGGTGCCTCAATCTCATGGTGCTCGAGAAAGCAACTTGTGGTGGCATTATCATCATGTGAGACTAAATATATAGCAAGATCATATGTTGTGTGTCAAGAAATTTGGATCATATGTGTTGGAAGAGATGGAGGTCGAAGTGAAGAAACCTTTGTGTTGCAGATCTATAACAAGTCAGGCGTTAATCTTGCATAGAATCCAGTTCTGCATGGAAGGAGTAAGCACATTGAGGTTAGGTTTCATTTTCTAAGGGAGAAGGTAGATCAGGGTGAACTTGAAGTGAGGCATTGCTTGAGTGAAGCACATTTAGCTGACATTTTCATCAAAAGATTGAAGAACGACAAATTTCTAACTTTGAGAAAGAAATTAGGAATAGTTCATATAGATTATGTTTAGCTAGTGTTTAGTAACTTGGATTATAAGGGGATATGTTGAGAGTATAATCCAAGTTGTGTAATCCAAGCTCAAGCCCAAGTTGATTAGGGTTAGGATTTGTTATGTTAGTTACTTAGTACTCAAGTTACTTAGTTGTGTGTGTGTGTTTGTGTGTATATATATATATATATATATATATATATATATATATATATATATATATATATATATATATATATATATATATATATATATATATATATATATATATATATATATATATATATATATATATATATATATATATATATATATATATATATATATATATATATATATATATATATATATATAGTAATTCAATTTTATCTAATTCAATAATAATAATTCCTTCAATTACTTTTCATTCTATCTCATTTCTTCTCTCACTCAAAGTGTCTCACGCACTAACATTATTAAGTTGTCGTAGAGATTTAAGGGCGTGATTTATTATAAGAAGAAAGTGAAAAGAGAAAAATAGGCGAGAAAGGGTGTGTGAGAATGGAGAAATATGTGAGAAATATAATAGATTTGATAATTTGTTTATTACATGAGAAATATAGGAGAAATAGAAAAGAAGATGAATGTAATTATTTTTTAGAGTACAAAAATACCTATAAATTTAAAAACTAATACACAAATTTTTATTATTTAAAATACATTCTAACAACTCTTTAAAATTTGTAGAGATTATTTTATATGTGAATTTAAATATTTATTTTAATTTAATTAAAAACAATAACTATTTTTATAAATAAAAGATTAGTTAGTTATTTTACTATTTCATTTATCTAAAAATCAATTGAGTTTATTTGTATTTTTCTTCAAAATTATGTTAATTAATTCAAATTAATAAATTATATGGCATTATTTTTTATTTAAAATTAATTTTTAAATTAAATTATTCATCTTATTTAATTTTAATAATTTAAAGGGTTAAATATGTTTGTCCTATTAAGTATCTCAAATTTTATTTTTAATCCCTTAAAATATTTTCTTCAAAGAATGGTCCTAAAAAATTTCATCCACACTTTTGATCCCAAATATTAAATATGTCGCTAAAGTTATAGCTATTTCAGTCGCTAAGTAATAAATTGTTGCTGAAATTGTCAATATTTATTTCGTTAAGTCATAAAAATCGTCGTTAAATTGCAGGAGGGACATATAGTGAATGAAAAATTTTACAAAGATTATTGGAACTCATGAACCATTGAATGGTATTATTTCATATATCATACCAATTGAGAGTTACAGTATATATATAGCAAAAGATACAAAAAAGCTAACGGTAACACATGATAACAGATTTCCTCAAATAGTGGAAATAGTGGACCAAGTCATAAAGACTATTAGACTAAGTCATTAAGGCTAATTAAGAGAGGTTTTCTAATACTCCCCCACAAGCTGGACTATGTACAGACATAAGGCCAAGCTTGACAATAAAACTGGAAAATGCAGGAGCAGCAAGGGGCTTAGTGAAAAAGTCAGCAAGTTGTGCAGTGGATGGAATTGGAAACAGTTTGATGAGACCAGTTTCTAATTTTTCGCGAACAATGTGACAGTCGATTTCGATGTGTTTCGATCTTTCATGGAAAGCTGGATTATGGGCAAGGTAGACTGTTGATCTGTTGTCGCAATAAAGGGATGTTGGCGATGTGAACTTGATGTGAAGATCGTTGAAAAGATAATGTAACCATTAGATCTCGCAAGTAAGTGCAGCAAGCGCTCTATATTTAGCTTCAGAGCTGGAACGGGAGACAGTCGTCTGTTTCTTTGATTTCCAGGAAATGAGGGATTTGCCCAGAAAGACTGCGAACCCAGTTGTAGATCTGCGTGTTGTTGGGCAAGTTGCCCAGTCACTATCTGCAAAACCAGAAAGAACCAAGTCAGAATTGGATGGATAAAATAAACCCTGAGCAGGATTCAGTTTTAAATATTGAAGGATTCGCATAGCAGCCTTAAAATGATTGTCAGTAGGTTGTGAAACGAACTAACTAAGTTGTTGGACAGCAAAGGAAATGTCAGGACGTGTTGTGGTTAAATAGAGTAACTGACCAATTAACCTTCTATATTGAGTTATATCATGAAATAGAGGTGAATCAGTACAAATAAGTTTGATAGAGGAATTGTATGGAGTGGGGGAAGGTTTAGAGGCGAGCATACCTGTTTTGCTAAGTAAGTCTAGAGTGTAATTGCGTTGATTGAGTAAGATACCTGATGTAGAACGAGCCACTTCCAGTCCAAGGAAGTAATGTAAAGGACCTAGGTCATTAATACGAAACTTAGAGTGAAGAAGGGCCTTGACACTACAAATTTCTGTGACATCGTTACCTGTTAAAACAATATCATCGACATAGACTAACAAAGCAGTAAAAAGATTATTAGGAGAAATTTAGTGAAAAGTGAATGATCAGCAGTTGAGTGATGATAACCGAGAGAAGTTATGTTTCCGATAGTTTAGAATACCATTGGCGACTAGCCTGCTTGAGGCCATAAATACTTTTATTAAGTTTACAAACCTTAGTGTTGGGAGATAGGTGAGGAAGGGTATAACCTTTGGGAATGGTCATATAAACTTCCTCTTGAAGATCTCCGTGAAGGAATGCGTTATTGACATCTAATTGTTCGAGATGCCAATTTTGGATGGAGGCGAGGGAAAGGAGAGTCCGAACAGTAGTGAGTTTGGCTACAGGAGAGAAAGTGTCAAAATAATCAACACCCTCTTGTTGGGTGTAACCTTTTACAACCAAACGAGCTTTGTACCTGTCAATAGAGCCATCAGAAAGATATTTAATTTTATAAACCCACTTACAGCCGATAGGTGTTTTATGAGGGGGTAGGTCAACGATGGTCCAGGTGTTGGTGTTTTCAAAGGCTTGTAATTCGGTTTTCATGGCTTGCAGCCAATTTGGATCCTGCAAAGCTTGGGTGTAAGTGCTAGGTTCAGAGGTGGAGGAAACAGAGAGGCAGAATTGTTTGTATTTTGTGTTGCAAGTGGTGTAGGTGAGGACAGAGGAAAGGGGGAATTTGGGTTTTATAGGAGAAGTGGGAATTGAGGTAACTGCATCAGTAAGATTGCAATGGTAATGGCTCAAGTAATGAGGTTTTTTGGTTTGTCTAATGGATTTCCGAAGGGGTGGAGGTGGGGGGTTATTGGCTGAATGGTTTGGAGGAGATGGAGGAGGAGCAGGTGGTGAAAGGGGAGGAGGGGTAGGAGGAGGGTTAGGTTCAAGAGGAGGAGAAAGAAGATTGAAAGGTTCAAGGTCAGTAGGGTTATGGTGGATAGTAGGTATGGGAGGGAGATTGAGATGATCATGAGGGTTTTTTAAGGGAAATGAGTTTTCATGAAAGGTTACATTCCTTGAAACAAAAAGACAGTTAGCGGTTAAATCATACAAGAGATAGCCTTTGGTTCCCTCTTTATAACCTAAAAACACACAATTGCGAGACCGAGGAGAAAACTTGGTACGAGTATGAGAAAGAGTGGAGGCATACGCAAGGCAGCCAAAACATTTCAAATTATCATAGTCAGGCACTTTGTTATATAAAAGAAAATAAGGTGTGTTATGATTAATAATAGGGGAAGGGAGTCGATTAATGAGATGTATAGCATGAGCAATAGATAAATGCCATAAATTTTGAGGACTGTGAGATTGAAAGAAAAGAGATCTTGCCACATTAAGTATGTGTTGATGTTTTCGTTCAACAATTCCATTTTGTTGAGGACATTCAACACAAGACCTTTGGTGTAAGATCCCTTTAGATTTGTAAAAATCAGTCATCAAAAATTCAGGACCATTGTCAGTACGCAAACATTTTAAAGTAGTAGAAAACTGTGTCTGAATGAAGGTGATAAAATGCATCAAATGAGACCTAGTTTCACTTTTGTGGGTCATGAAGATAACCCAAGTAAACCTAGAGAAATCGTCAACAAGAGTTAGAAAATATCGTTGATTACATATGGAAGGGGTAGCATAAGGACCCCAAATGTCAGCATGAAGAAGATCAAAAGGTTTAATAGATTGAGTAATACTATCAGGATATGGTAAGCGCTTTTGTTTAGAAATGTGACAAAGATGACAAGGAGAATTTTTATTTAATGTGTAAGTAACAACGGGACATTGAGAAGCTAAGATTTTATGAACATTAGAAGAAGGGTGACCTAATCTTCTATGCCATAAATCAAAGTTAGAATGATGGACAGAATTACAGGTAAATGAGGAAGGAGATGGGATGGCCTGGACTTTAAGCACATAAAGATCTTCGTATCGTTCAGCTAAACCAATCGTTCTCGTAGAGTTTTTCTGCATAATAAGACAATCTTTGTTAGTAAAAGTAAGGGTACAGCCAGAAGAATCTATAAATTTTGTAGCAGATATTAAATTAACATGAAAAGTAGGTATATAATAAACATTAGAGAGAATTAAGGAATTAGATAGATGAACCGTGCCAGCAATGTCAGTTTTAACAATGGTTCCATTAGGGAGTTTCATGTGGATGGGGGGAACAGAACAATGAAAGTGAAAATTGCGTAAATTCGGAGTGATGTGATGAGTAGCACCTGTATCAATTACCCAATATACAGGTGGCTTACCATCGATGAGAGGAGAAACATAGTTAATGTTAGGTAGAGGAGTGGCATCAGAGGTAGTAGGAGCGGAAGCAGACGAGGGATGATGTTGAAGCATTTGTAGAATCTGGTTATATTGACTCTGAATGGTAGTAATAGAGGGTACAGAAGTAGAATCAACCGGAGTTTTGAGCGAAGGAGAAGCCATAGCGTTGTTGATGGATGACTTTTGGCTTTTGTATTGATAACCGGGAGGGTAGCCGTGTTTCATGAAGCAGGTATCGATGGTGTGATTGTTACGACCACAATGAGTGCATATGCGTTGTGAAGAAGCACCACGACCCGGAAAGGAGCGGCCGCGACCGCGAGAAGAACCATTGCCGCGAGCTCCCCCATAGTTGTTAGAAGGTTGAAATTGCATAGCTAATGAAGGTGGGTCTGGTGATTCAACAGGGATGGTGGTGGAACGTCTTTCCTAGCCAAGAACCATGGAGAAAGTCCTGTCAAGGGAGGGGAGAGGATCCAACAGAAGAATCTGAGAGCGAACCGTAGAGAATTGATCAGTTAGGCCCTTAAGAAACTTGATAACACGATCTTGATCTTTGTATCGACGAAGATCCGAGGCAGCGCCACAGGTGCATGGAATAGCACAAGTACAATCCCGAGTTGGTCGAAATGCGTCAATTTGTTCCCAAAGAGATGTGAGTTTGGTAAAATAGGTGGAAACGTCGAGGGTACCTTGATGCAGGTTGGTGAGATCGTCTTGAAGATCGGAGATTTTGAATATATCGCCTTGAGAAAATCGTGTCTCTAAATTTTTCCAAACAACTGATGCATTATCAATCCACAAAATTGATTGAGCAATGGTTTCAGAAACCGATTTTTGCAGCCAAGAAAGGACCATGTTGTTGCATCGAAGCCAGGGATCGTAAAGAGTGGTGTCGGCGGCGGGTTGAGCGAAGGTGCCATCAATGAAGCGGAGTTTGTTCTTTGAGATTAGTGAAACTTTCATGGCTCTTGACCATGAGTTGTAGTTGGTATGATCAAGAAGGGGAGTGACGAGGACAAGTGAGGGATTTTCGTTAGGGTGGAGATAGTAGGGGTTGGAGGGATTGGTGGCGAAATCGGAAAAGGGGACGGCGGCGGCCATGAAAACAGAGGTGGTGTGGGGAAGAAAAAAAAGGTTTCAGAAAAAGAAGAACAAGTTCTTGAATATGAAGAGAGAAAATTCAAGAAGAAAAAAAGAAATCGGCAATTTAGTGTAGGAAAGTGGATTTTGCGTATTGAAGGAGAAATATAATCTGGAAATTTTGGAAAGAAGCAATTAAAAGATGGAACGTGTTGGGAGAAGATAAGAAGGAGACAAAATAGTGAAAGGAGGAAAGGGAAAGCCACACAAGATGGAGGAGAAGGAAAGATATCAGGTTGATACCATATTGGAACTCATGAACCATTGAATGGTATTATTTCATATATCATATCAATTGAGAGTTACAGTAAATATATAGCAAAAGATACAAAAAAGCTAACGGTAACACGTGATAACAGATTTCCTCAAATAGTGGAAATAGTGGACCAAGTCATAAAGACTATTAGACTAAGTCATTAAGACTAATTAAGAGAGGTTTTCTAATAAAGATCATTCTTTAAATGAAATATTTTGAGAGATTAAGATCAAAATTTGAAATCTTTTAAAGCAAGACAAAAATATTTAACCATAAATTAAAATAACATTGTTGTTAATTTAATAGTGTTAAAATATTTGTGATACTAGTGAATGTGAAATAAGCCAATGATATTTTACCCTTATTAAACATTGTTGTTAATGTAATAGTGTTAAAATGTTTGTGATACTAGTGAATGTGAAATAAACCATTGATATTTTACACTTATTAAACAAAGAGTATAAGTGGAAAGGGATAGGAAAAGAAGCTTTGTATGTCAATTTCTTGAAAATTTAATTTGCCACCCCCTAACTTGAACTTGACATCCCTTCCATTTTGTATGAAAATAAACAAAACTGCATTTGTTGTACACCTCCTTTATTTCATATAATAGACAATGCTGTCCATACAACAGTTTTTCACTCATTTTTGAAATTCACTTCTCTATTCTGTGATTTTTGAATTCTCTGATTATCGAAAAATTTGATTTATTTACCGAAATTTTGAAAAACAATATATTTTTTATCGAAAATTATGAAATTTGCGTGATTTTGTACCATAAATTTCAAATTTTCTAATAATAGTTAAAATATTTACCCCGTAAATTTCACAATTTACGGTACAAAATGACCTACAAATTCTCATAAATTTCAGAATTTCTAGTAGTTATAAGAAATTTATTTTTCATCGGAAATTTCAAAATTTCTGAAAAAAATAGGAAAGTTTTAAATTTAGTGAAATTCCCGGTAGTTATTAATCTTTTTTATTTTTTTTTGTTTTTTACCGTGAAATACAGGGGCATGGACAATACTATTACTTGTAGAGCGACAAATAAAGTGGCAGGTCAGGGTAGGACTGTTGAGGTTAAGTCTTTTTAAATACGGTTGGACGAGTGGTTTGAACCAGTTCACACCGGAAACAAATGGCAGAGCGGGTGCAGTTCCACGCACCCTATAGCACCTGACACCGACCGGTTAGATCAATTGAGCATTCCATAGATGATGTTGAGGTTATTCATGCTTAGGATGCTCATGACCCAACAGTTGAGACAGATGCGACATATATTGTTGATGAGATGGTTGTTGATGAGGTGGTTGCTGATGAGGTGGATGATGGGGCGGTCCAACCAGATTTCGTTGTTGATGATATGGTCGTCCATGAAGATTTCGTTGTTGTTGATCTGATCTCATATGTTACTCTTGACATAGAGGTTACGGCTACTTCGACTGAGTTGTCTGTGCACACTGATGGAAGATTCCCGTGAGGATCCATTGATCGGTCGATGCTAATCGAATATGTTGACCATGTGGCATACCTACTATGACAGAAAGAGGTATATATATTTTATGTTTCACTTTAATTTATTTAATATTATGCCATGAAAGTTAACTGTTAATTTTTTAAATTTTGTTTGTTACAAGATTGTCTTCTACTGAAGGTGACATCGCACAGATCGAAGTTGAAGGCTTTCCCAAAGATTCTAATGCCTGAGAAGGTCATCCGTATTGTACATGATTTTGAGCTCTTTGATTTTGTCCACTGCTCCTTCACCATGTTCGACGTTCCACTACTTACTGCTTTTGTTGAGAGATGGCACAAGGAGACATCTTCATTTCATCTTCTGTTTGGGAAGATGACTATCATTTTGGAGGATGTCTCTTCATTCTTTATATTCAAGTTATATGCGGTGGGAGACCATGGTCGCTAGACACTTTTCTGAGAGGTGTCTACGACAGTATGGTTATGTTCAGAGCATCCCTCGACCAGTTTCGGATATACCATCTGCGAACATTGACGAGTGATTTCAGAGAAACATCATTAGATATGATCGTGTCATTAGAGATTGCGTAGTTTTGGTTCAACACGCCTCGTAGTGTGAGGATGGTTACTTAAAGTGGTACCTCGATGCATCACACCTTTGCATCATCCTACATGTTGAGCATACAGATGATGTTGGATCTTCTGATGTTGGGATACCTGTCAATGACATGTCGTTGTCGTCTTCTAGAATTGATGCCGATAATCAACATCACCTTCAAATGATGGCAATTATTATGGGTAACCTTGTGAGTTTGATAAACTAAGATGGCGAGATTTATACTGAATTATCTTATGCTGCACACATAGTCTGTGGGAGACTTATTTAGACTTTATGGTTATCTTTATCTATTATTAGTATATTACATATAATATTATGCAGACATCTACATCAGAATTTTTTATTATATAATATTTTTGATCTTCCATTGATGCAACATCAACATAAAACTAACATTTGATAATGGATTACATAACTTTAAAAAATGATAATAAATAGAAAAACCAAGACCCTACCAGGTGATACTGGATATTTTATCATCTTAATTATGTCATCGGTAGACCTAGCATCTAACTCGATCGACCTATTTGTTAACCTACATGTTTTATCATCTTAATTATGTCATCGGTAGACCTAACATCTAATTCAATCGACCTATTTGTTAACCTACAGCGAAATAATCTCAACATATCCTTCACATCTTTATCGATCTTCAATTCAATAAGATTGTATTTCACTCTTTCATCCGTATCAATCAAATATTCACAAAATTCAATCTTTCTCACCTTTTTGTTTTCGATATCAGGACCAAACAAAATTGTCAATACAATCACAGTCGTCCAAAACTGTCAATAAAATCCTAAACGTTTAAAATTTTAAACAAATAACACTATCAAAAATTTCACAAAATGATAATTTTAAAATTTTCGATATTATTTATAAATTCACAAAAATTTCATAAATTCTGATATACCAAAAATTTAAAACACACTACCAAAAATTAAATTTGTACCGAATATTCTAATTTACCTACCAAAAATCTCGGACGAAAATTTGATTCAATTTTTTGTCATCAACAATTTTAAATTTTGAAACTTTAGATGGTGGTAAGTTAAATTCTCCAATTTCTTCGCAAATGTGTAAAGAAACAAAAAGGTCTACCAACCTTAATTTGTTATCTCTTCTGTATTTCAACTATGCTCCAAACAAAAAAAAACTGTTATTTCTCTCTTCTCTCTCTTGTTTATATCTCTCTACAACCAAACACACTACAAATGAAAATATTTTCCTTTGTGGACTAGAAAGAAAGAAGAAAAAAGATTCACATGTCTCATTTTTTAACCAAGAGGAGTGATATATTAGTAACTAAAAATGCATATTCTCCTCTTTTAAATGGAATAACCTATCTGATAAAACATTTCAAAAAGTGTTAATCTTTAATTTCCGTACTATATAGTAACTAAAAATACATACTCTTAAGATAAATTTCCAAGACATTGTCTTTCCTTAGTGAAACTCAGCAACACCATAGCCACAATTCAATAACATTGGTCCTATCTTATAAAGCACTAATTTTACATGTGTATAAAAAAATGTCATTTACATTAAATGAAAGCACCTATAATACTAATGAAAATTGAATTCTCACTTAACTATGTACATGTTGTACCAAAAGCCTAGGGGACAAAAGAGAACCAAATTTAGCACTGCATGTATGGGGACAAAATTTTACCTCATAATAATTTAGAGAAATTATACAGCACTGAACTCAACTTGTGTGCAATGCTTTACAAAGGAAGTAATATTCCCAAAATTATTTGTATTTCATCCCTATTCCTTTTGGAAGAAAGAGAGCACAAGATCTGTGTGTACAGAGAAGAGTTGTGTATCCACGAATAGCTATTTAGACAAAGCAACAAATGAGAAACAATCAGCATTAGCAATCCTGAGGACAATACACATGAACATACTTAATAATATATACATACTAAATATAGGTTTTGAAATTCGGTTAAACTCCTAGGAAATCAAATATACAGTTGCAATTCAGATCGCTTAAAACCAGAAAGCATATATGAATAAAATTTGTTTGCGTAATTTAACATAAGGGTTGATTTAAGGTCCACAAAGCATACCTTCATGAAAGGTTGGTCACGGTAAGGGAATGAGTCGATGAAACTCTCCCTCAAAAGCAAGGATACCTGAATGACAGGCCACAATACTTCAAAATACTTTCTAAAACATTTTATTTGCAATATGTGTAAATGTTAAGAAATGATGATGTTCTTATGTCGAGTAGACAATCATTCAAGTGTAAAATTATAATATCTGCCAATAATGAATGTATGGTGACAAAGATAGAGACCTTATCGTCATTCGATTGTACATTGGTTATTGTATGAGAACGGATGTTATTGCAAAGGGAATCCAGATAAGACCTTAAGACGGATAACAATCCCTTGGCAGCTTCTATCTGTGGGACGAATAAAATGATTGTTGAGAAGATTGTTAACAATTTCAAACAGAAAATATCCTGCAAACTTATTACCAGCTAGATGAAATTTTAAAATACAATTGAACTTTTTAGTTAAACAGATAACTAGCCTTTCAGAAATGGCTGTTATATAACTTGCCATGTATAAAGTCCAAAGAATAGTGAACATCTGTGGTATTCAAGATGCCAAACGGGAGAGTGACGGCAATAAAAAGAAAATAAGAGAATATGGTATAATGAAGAGATGATTCATGAGGACACACCTGCATTTCCGTGCATTCATACACCGGCCTTTTCCTACCTAAGTAACTTTCTCCTACAAGGGTTGCATGATAAGGACGTAAAGAAGACATTAGTTCTTTCTGTCTTGGCAGTTGAGGTAGTGACGGTGACTTCACCTATTTAAAAACAAAAGTATAAGAAACCATGTCTATCTCTCTATAATTCAGAAAGTAAAGAGGCGTACAAGTGGAGATTTGATATATAATAACTCAAAGATAATAGTTTGTTCTCAAGGCAGAATGTGAAGCGTGCATGCATATCACAATCAAACTGTATTAATCCAGTTGTATGAATACAACAACAGCATATGCAGTAATGCTTCCATCCATTTGCATCCATGAATTTTAAATTTTAAAGATAATAGGAAAGAAAAGGATGTGTATATTATTTTCAGTAAATAAATACTATATAATTGGGGGAGAGGAATCACTTGATTTTATTGGCATTGGAAAAATGCAGAAAAATTACACACCTGGTTTCTGTTGGCATCAACCAGAATAACATTGGTTAACTTTGACTGAACTTCACTTGTCTTGTGCCTAACACCAACCTGCGAAATTAATTTTTTAACCAGTCAGATATCATAAATGATACTATCGATAGAAAAGGGCAAAATAACAACGGTTGAACCAAATTTACAACAACAGTAACAGACCTAATTTTATGCTCCGATTTATGAAATATAATAATAAATGGGTTTACAAGCTACAAAGCAATATATTTGATATCATTATCTATGTAGCAATTACCTGTGTACAAAGAGCATGCATTTAGCAATCGAACATGAATTTAAGTATACATAAATCTGTACTACAAATAAATAATAAATGATAATAATTGCATGACTTGAATATCATTCTTTAAGAATGAACTGAATACTCACTATGTAAGGAACAGGAGCGTCCAGAAAGTCAAGCATGTCATTTGGTAAAACCTGGAAAGTATGTTTTCATTAAATACAACAAAGTGGAGAAGAGATGATAAAAATATGAAAATTAATATTTACTTGAAATGTGAAGGGAGAGAAATCATACCGGCATTAGCAGGCTTTGCCATTGGTAGGGTCGGATGAGTGGAATAACTGATAGAATTGACGCAGATAGAATTCCCTGATCATGAAGAAAAATGTTTCCATCAAAAACTTCAATGAAAATATCAATAATTCAAATGGGATGAGCAGAGATTTGGTTTCAAGAGTAGCATGATTTTCACAATGACTAGTACACTACAAGTTCAAGTACTATTTATAATCCCTAACAGTGGCATTTTAATAAATTGATAATAATGAATCTAAAGAACTAAACCATAATCGTGTGTATAAAAAGTGGCTCTGACACATATACATCAATATACAAATTGAAGAGCTAGGTTCATCATCAACACAAGATCATTACTAACATAATTTGAGGAACACGTACCAAATTAGAACACACAACTACAATCTGCTTCTCCAGTAGAGCTCCTGCAAAGAATGTTAACACCTGCAGACCAACATCATCTAGCTGTAAGACTAGTAGACAATCTTATGAAACTGTTATGCTCAGATTGCTACCTTTCAACTCTAGTGGCCAACTTCATTAACATAAAGCCATTACCGTGACTAAATCAATAACTAAATCTCCTCTTTTAAATCTGAAACAATATTTATAATAGATATTTGAATCTGATAGCAGATGGCCCAACCCAACGGATCATAAATCAGACTCTGATATCATTTTAGAATTTGGGTTGGACCTAACTCATCCCTACAAAACCGGCTTAAAAGATGAGAATGCCCCCACTTATAAAGATATGTTTATAAACATATGTTCAGGTCATACATTTTCCGATGTATGACTCTTAAAATACCCACTCACGCCAGCACTATTGGGTTTGGTGCGTGAATATAGATGGTGGGTAGTCTAATAGCGGAAATCCAATAGCAGGTGGCCTAACGGATCTTTGAACCAAGGCTATGATACCAACTTAGAATTGTGGTTGGGCCTAACTCAACCTTACAAAACCAACTTATAAGGTGATAATTTTGTCCACTTAAAATATATGTTCAAGTTCAAGTCATATATTTTCCGATGTTGGACTCTTAATATTTTTCTGTTTGTCTCTATTATATTTGTTTGGGATGTGGCGTTTGTTTGTGTTCTTCGTGATTCCGCCACTGTTTGAGGTAGATTGTTTTGATCACAGTTTTTTGGCTCGTGATACTACTTTTACCCAGCTCTCCTTTACTTGCATCTGCCTTCATTTGATGACTGTGGTCTTATAACTTTTAGAACTAGTGACCACAGTCATATGCTATTTTGAAACAACCTTTAGAGCAATTTGGATTTCTTTTCTTGATTCTCATGTTTTTCCAATCTACCAAGTTCAATTTTATGTTCTTAGGGTTTTCCGAACAACGTTGCGGAAGGCATATTTGATAAACTTTTCTTTTCTGATATCGCTGTAACTTTTGGTTGTCATTCCCTAGTCAATGATCTAAGCACTTTAAGGTTCAATTCATCATTGGAAAATGTTTTGCCGAGAGCAATCAAATGATTTGTCAAATTCACAAATCTTTTCTGCAGATCAAGTATGGATCCTTCGGCCTGCATTCTGAATAACTCGTATTCTTGACATAAAGTGTTTAGCCTTGACCTTTTAACTTCTACAGTTCCTTCATGAGTTACCACCAATATATCCCATATATATGTGTCTGTAATTTGTTGTCCAAGATTGTTGGAAACAAGAAGTTCGGAAAAAGAAAGTATCTTCCTTTTTTTGTGTTGTAAAATCACAAGGTGGTTTGCCTTGGTGATTAAGTTAGAAGCTTCTTTAAATACACCTCTTTACTTCTGCTAGCTCGTGTTTGTACACTTGTGTACTTGAGTTTCTATGCTGCTGTTGTGTGTCAGCATTTTCATTTTTTAATAAAGTCAGCATTGTTAATGTATTTCTGGGCAAGGATGGGAATAGGCCGGACAGACTCGAGCTTTGCCTAATCGAGACAGGTCTAGGTCTGGCCTATTACCTGACATAGAATTTATTTTAAGCCAGAGCTTGCCCTTTTTCAAGCCTGACGAGACCTACAAGTCTGTTTAAAATCCTATTTTAAGTTGAGACTTCAAAAAAAACATTTGACCTGCGTCTAAAATGGCTAATAGAAAAATCTTAACATGATTTTTGTGTTAAGACTTCATTTTATAATTTTCTTGATAACTTATTATTATTATTTATTATATATAGGCCTAGTAGGTTTTCTAGAGAGCCTGAGTCTGGCATGTTTAAATAAATAGGTTTTTAAAGAGTTTGAGCATGACCTTTTTATTAAAGGAGCCAGGCTAAGCCAAGACTTAAGTAGGTCAGGCCATAGGCCCCTTTCAGGCGGCCTGACCCATTCCCACCCCTACTCATCGTAGGTCCCACTTTTGGTAGTTTTTTTGTGGCTGTTTAATTGCTTTTAGGATGTTTGGACCCCTTTTGCTCTCAGTTGTTCATAGGCATCTCTTTTGCCTCTGTTCATTCACACACCCTTGTGTGTTACATTGAGTGCTTCTGGTTGAGGTTCCCTATATCTGCCTCAATCTCTATTTTATTGTGCTTTGGTTTGCTTGGTGTTCATAAAAGTTGTGGTTTTGAAAATGATTGTCTTTGTATTTGCTTATTTTTGCATTTCAAAGGGCATATATACAACAAGCTTAAAGCTTATTAAGCTTAGCTTAAGGAAGTGAGATAGAATATATGAAATATCTTATATTGATATTATAATATAGTTATTTAGTTTATCACATATGATTAGTTTTCCTATTACTTATTTCTCTCTTATCGTTATGTAAAACCCACAAGTTCAACGGATGTTACCATGAGGCATGCATGATAATGGTTACATAGGGTAAAGGAAAATGGATTTCATAAAACCATTGGCAGAAACAGAACTCACATGTTCAAGTCTTAAGGTACCACATAAGCACGCTACAGCCCATATAGATAATGCAGTTGCCTCCTCTGCAACCAGAAGACAATTTTGTGCCTGAAAAGAACAGACCAAAAATGAAGTACTTGTTTACGATGACCATCAAACATGACAATTCAGAAGACAAAAGGTAAAATAAAAGTAATTTAGTCTAATCAAAAATTTATTCCAGCATACCTCGGCTAATTTAAGACCCGTACTACAGGAATTCAAACCAATAAGTGAACCAGACAGATAAAGAGCGTTCTCATCTGGCCTGTGATATTCCAAGGAATGAAGGTGCTCCAAAGGATGAAAGATAAGTGTCGATCCCCTTGTAGGACAACTAAAACGATAATACTCACTTATAATTTGTAATGGTCCACAATTATTAGCCTGTGAGTTGGTAAAATAATATCAGCAACAATAACATCAGTAATGTATTATCAGTACAAAAGACCAGACAATAATAACAACACTAGGTGTATTTGCAATTACAAACCTTGGCCCATTCAAGAATCTCAGGAAAGTCATTTAAATCTTCTTGTCCTGAGAATGAAGCCTCTTCTGTCTCAGTATCATCAGCATCACTCCTAAAATTTCTATCTTCACAAGGTGAACCTTGAAAACTGCACAAATCAGACCATGTGTTTGAAATGCATTATAAGAAATGGATGATAAATAACTCCCAACATTTCTATGTTTACAAGGTGAAATTTGGAAGCTGCATAAAGCAGATTATAGGCATGCTTGGATTAGCTTATTTATTGACATAAATTCTGTGAGACTGTTGGGGAGAATTTATGAAAACAGCTTATTACATTTTTCATAAGCTAAAACCTTACTTTCATAAGTTTTGCCAAGATATATTATGAAAACAGCTTATAGCATATACAAAACCAATTTAACATTATATTATCATTTGCTATAGAAATAGCTTATGTAAGCTTATACATAAGCACTTGTAGTATAAGCTACAAATAAGCTATTTATCCAAACAGGGTCTAGATGTTTTAGATGAACCACTTAGAAGAAAGGGATAATTGCAACACAACAGAATTTGTTTGGATAGTAAAGATTGTTCATTAGAGAGAGAAAATTATTAAGAAAAAGAATAAGAGATTTAGAAACGCAACCATTCCACCATCCCAAGAAAAGAGAAACTACAACTAAGCTGATACAAATCAGAAACTCCATTTATCTCTATATTAAACCACATCAAGTCATTCCATGAGGCATGTATGAGATACACCACAGAGCATAAGTAAAAAAGAATGACTACTTTGTGCCTCCCACTTGCATAAAATAAAATCCACTAACATATGTGCTGTCAAATGAAGTCATGCAATAAGCAATAGACAGTTATTTGAACTTATACATAAAGCTCGTTAATCAATATACAGAACAGATTAATGTATAAAACGGGTTCTTATTTTTAGTCATTTCAGATGTGATTGCAAAAGAAAAAAACTCGTAAGATAGGTAATGGCACAGTAAGCACCATTATTTCATGTGAAAGTCATTGGCCAGATGCACTGGACAATCACAATGTCATGTACCTGCAGGAAGATTCAGAGCTTTCATACTGGCTATACCGAAGGAGGGGCAAAATAGCATTTGGTAAACGCCTATCTTCTGGCTGTTTGTTTGTTGCCAAGGCGTTGCCATACATATTACTATCTTCAGAAATTGTAAGGCCAGACACTTCTTTGACAATTTCTCCGTCAGTTTCAGGATGAATAGGCACAATATTGACATCGTCTGCTCCCTCCTTAAGTGTATGCATCTCCTCATTAACCATTTGTTTCTTTTGATGATTACTATCATCCTCGATGTTTTTGGGTTGGGAATTGCTTAGGTTTGATTGAGAAATTCTTGGATTCGCATCAAGTTTGTCTTCTGTAAGCCTATCATTCACCAAAAGACGCTCTGAATTTCCTCCCAAGTTTTCTCCGTCATAACTACCTTCAGGAAATTCATTAAAATACTCAACACTTTTTGTCAACCGCTCCAGCCTTTCTTGCATGAAGATGCTACAGAGATATCAACACACTAAGATAAGTGAATGCCATAGCAAACACTGATATGCTAGAAGGAAAACAATTCTGAATATCAAAAATAACAATACAATGTGTGTGCATATTTGCATAATTCAAATACCAGTCAAATTTCAATAACAGCAATAACAAACAAGCCTTAGGCCACAACTTTGAGTTGGCGACATGGATCAATTAACTCCATAGGGCTCTATCAATAATCATATTTTCAGTAAAACCACTTAGAGCAAAGTCATTTTTAATGGATTCTTCTAATGCTTTACAAGTCTTGCTCAGTCATTTTAATGGCACCAAATCAGAAGGGTTCACTGAACACTTTTTCTGCTTTGGAGCATACATGGCAATGAGATTGGTATTGCAAATATTCCAAACCATAATACAATAGATGATAATAAGATTGCAAATATTTTCAACAAATCACCCCCCATTATGGGAGGGAACTCAGCATTGTTATAAACTACCTACCTGTTCAATACACCAAAGTGCAACTCAAAAAAAGGGAGCCTTGAGAGAATGCAGTAACATCTTTGTGTGGTTAATATATGGCGTCTCAAAGAAGAGTTGGATGCCTGCTTATCCGAAATCATGGAAAGCAATCCAGAGGGTTTATGCACTATCTCTTCAACTAAGACGCAACACCCATAAAGTGTTGAATTATCAGCACCCTAGGCATAAAATATTACAAAGATGTAATATTGTCAGTACAGGAATGAGTGAAACATGAAAATAAAAACTAAATAAAGGACACTTAAGAGCCAATCTATTAAAAGTTTGAAGTAAAGGATCAATTAAACAGATGAGCAATAATGAGTAACTTAGGAGCCACTTTGAACATTGTTAGTTAAACAATTATCTGATTAAAAATCCTAAGCAGATTTTTTTACCAATAGCCCCTTTTCATATAATTTCTAAAATAATAGTTATAAAATATTTAAAAGATACATTGGAGCGGATAATATTGAGAACGCCCATGAATAGTAATTTCCCATTAATTTTAGTATAGTTCCATAACATGATATGAAAAAAGTTTCTATGTGATCCAATCTCCATCCTTAAAATGTAATTTATATTTGAGTTATATAGTCAGTCATCAAAGCACTTGAAAAAAACAGCCAAAGGAAGAAAAAGTAAGGATTAAATCTCTTCAGTTACCTGTAACCTAAATACAAATGATAGATCCCTTTGTTTAAGATGTTCCTGAAAAAAACAATATACAAACATGACAAATGGTATTATCATCCGTGTTTAAAAACTTAAGATATGCCTCCAACTTCATCAAATAAATTAGTATTAATACTAACAAATATATGAAATTTTGATTAAAAAACATCACATAATATCTGACAAAAACAAGTGATAAATAGCCAGTTGCATTGCAGCAACACAACAATCAGTTACAATTTACAAAACATTTAGCATGGCAAGCTTTAGTAAAGGAGACATAAATGGCTCAGCAACAGGTACAGAGTAAACTTACAACTCTATCATGCTATGTCTTTATATACAATGAAGTTGAAGATGCATGACTTGTTAACTAATTAAAATATCAATCTAACAATGACCTAGAAAATAATATGCATAATGCGTAAGCTTTACGGAAGCATAAAATTACGCAAGTACCTGCCCGAAATGAATTTTATTCAATTCACTCATGGAAGGGGTTTTCTCAACAGCATTAACCTAAAATCACATCCAGGAAAAAGAAAAACCTGAGTAAAATTTTACAGAAGTTTTTCACATTAAAATAAATAAATCTTAAGGCAAGCAGGTAAATATATTCCTATAGATGACACACAAAACAATGCAATAATTTTAAATACAATAAAATATGAATTATGATCACGATGATGTTCTCTTATTCTTTTAAGCCTTCATGAGAGTAAAGCCTTACACCCTCTACCCTATCCCCACCCCATGCTTCACGGCCTTTGCCTCTTAAGCTATACCAAGAACGGGCCCAAACTATATTATTTGCTTTCAAAATAATGACAGCAATAAATCCAAACTCCTTTAAAACGAAAGAAAACACAACAGAAGATAGACATGCATACACTATAAAATTTGAAAGCTTTCATGATCTAGACGTACTCTGCCATAACGTTTTTTGCTGAAATAACTTCCCAGTTAGATGTAACCTGGGTTGATCTTACTCGCATGAATATAGTGTACAAATGGTGATGATAGTAATACCAATGATAGATAGGAATATGAGTAGACATAAATGTTCATCTAGCTTAGACCTAACCTCAAGACCTCCAGGGAAACAGAAAGAAAGAAGATCTTTTTCTTTAAGAGGTAGCTGCTTGTCTGGAGGATAAACGAATAAGACCTGCAACAGAATTCATGATATTGATACATTAGAATGCAATAATAATGATAATAATAAGGCGGTGGTTGACAAAACAAAAGTTAAACTGGTGATAGTAGTAATACAGTATAAACATATAACCAGTACAAGCACCAGACAGACACAATAAGAATGAACACTACAGTACTAATAATAACTCAATATCTGTATCCAATGATCAAAACCTGAGGTTCAACATTGGGCTCCACACGGGATTGATTTTGATAACCAAGTGCACTTCTCAATTTACCAGAGCCTTCAGACCTCCTCACTAAATATTGCCTTTGCAGCGCCTGAATGTCAGAATTAGGATGAAGTCCAACAACCACCATACTTTCAAACAACTTAGTCGGCTCCTTCCAAGACTTATGATCCTAAGAAAACAAAAAAACAGAGTGTGTATAAGAGTTGAAACTATCTACCGGCCACTTAGTTTATGAGTTTGGGTGTGGAATCAAAAGAAAAGGCTTAAAGAGGAACAAAACTAATGATAGCATGTGGCTAGTAGAAACACATACAGATACTATGTTTAAAAGTTGAAATTTCAATTAAATAACCCCTGCTAAGGGACAAACAAGGAAAAACAACAAAAAGAATTATAAAAAAAGATCCTACAATAACAACCAGCTTAAGTCCTTTATAATTTATTAAAGACAAAAGGGTGGAATTAACACTGAATCAGAAGACATTACATTGTACTGCAAATGAAAGTTGGCAGCCCATTGACGCTTCTGACTCGTCAAAATTTCCGGATTATAATTCGCATATTGAACTTCAGGAGGACGAGAAAAGCCTTTTATCATTTTCGTAACTTGATACTGCAGCCTTTGAAGTTGACTACCACCCTGTTCATTTCTCGACGAATATATAACTGACGGCTTAGGAGTATTCATTGCAGCAGCAACGGCTTTAGCCACATCTTCCGTCGTCTGAGTAAAAAACGAAGCACCCCAACTAGGACTACCCGACTCTTCCTCCTTTGTAACTCCAGACATTTGTTCCTTCCTAAAAAAGACAGCCACAAAACAATTCCTCTAGGAATCAACTTCAATTCAAAACAAAACAAAAGTATGACAAGTATTAAAGCTACAACAAAACTCAAATCTCAATTCCAATCTGAATAACTTACAAGGCAATTCAAAAAAAAATGAACGAAAGTAAAAGCATAGTGATTTATTCCAAAAAAAAAAAAGTATAGTGACAGCTATGTACTAGTAGTAGTACAACAACAAGTGATCAAAACCTACAAATCACTCTCAAGAATTAATACTATTTCATAAGCATAGAAAAAGGAAATCTAACATATACTGGGTCCCACAGTTGTATCCTTTCATCTCTCTCAAAGCTTCCACATAAAACTAAACAATCTTAAGTAAAAGTTTACAATAAAAAAATCAAATTAAAAAAAAAACACTTTTTGATCCTAATAACATATACTATCCAAGATCATACACATAGATTCCTCAAAGCTACACCAGTATCTATCTTTCTTCAGTTTCATATTCTACTCTTTGTGTTACAGAAACTGTTCAAACTGTTAAAACACAGAAAAGTAGATGAAACCCTGATGCACAAAACTGAATTAACAACACAAAACAAGAAGAAAAATAAAATTAAAAAACATTTAATTGAATAACAAAATAAAAATTAAAAACATGAAGAGATAATAAGATGGAAGAAAAAAGACGTTTTCTAATTTAAGGTTATATTAGGGATGAAAAGGAAAAAATGGATTGAAGAGCTGAAATTGGAAATTGAAAATTGAAACCTTGAAATAGCGGAATAATGGAAAAGCAGAGAGAATCTGAGAGAAAACGATAATATGAATGAAATGAAAAAGCTATATGAATGTGAATGGAGAGAAAGAAGAAAAAAGGGTTCTTGTTTGTTGGAGGGAGAGAAGTAGTAGAAAAAAAGGGATTCTATACTAATTAATTAATTGGAGAAAAAAGCGATTATTAAAAAAGTCAAGTATAACTATGATGGCATGGGGTTGGAAATGGTCATTAGGGTAAATAGATTGATAGAAGTAAAAAAAATGTGAAAAATTACCAGAAAATGAAGAAGAAGCCTCGAGCGTGACGAAACGGTGCGTATTGAGCTTGTTTGGGATTCGTGTTTTGTTTGGGTTAATGGATGCTGCCGACTATGCCTCTTGCTTACTTTTTTTTTTATTTTTTTTTTGTTAACTTTGAGTTAGAGTGCGTTAATCTATTTAATAGTAATTTAATAAATTTTGTAAATCTAACTGTGGAATTTTTTTAATTATTTTGTTTTGGTCAATTAAAAGTATTAATGGAATATTTTTTAAGTTATATAATTAAGATTTTTTTTTTGACCGATTTAAATATTCGCATGATTAATCCTTTTAAACTTGGGAAATTGTTTTTTAAGTTAAGAGCGTTTTGGTTTAGGAGTATTTGTGTTGTGGATTGAGAATTTTTTTCATAATAAATATATTTTTTAATTTTATTGTTTTAATAATTGTATTTTTCTATTATATATCAAAATATTTATTTAAATAAAAAAAAAAGCAATAGAGAATAGGTGGCACACAAATTGACGTGTGTATTAAAAAAACACATAGTCACCACACACACTAGCGCGTGCATTATCAATGTGTCCTTCTCATTGGTGTCTGTGTTGTGGGATAAAAAGGAGGTGTAAATAGGTTCCGCCTACGGGTATTTGCATTTTTATAAATAAGTCATTCAATCTCCATCATTTTCACACCTCTTCTCATTTACTTAAGTTTTTCTTCATTTTTTCTAACATGATTATCAAAAGAGATGGGTATGTTTGTTATTTGATTCTCAAGCCTCCGTTGAGTATGTGTTTTTGGAACATTCAATGTTTCCATCATCTTGAGATGAGCTTGACCCGTTGGCTAAACTGAGAGATTAAAAATGGTGGAAAAAATTAGAAGAATTTATAGGCTTGTTTTTTTCGGTGTTCAACATTGCGAATGAGGATAATGAAGCACAACGTGTGTGGGAGTCAGTTAAAACTGGCAATAATGTTCGTGTTATGATGTATAGACCAAATATGTTTTAAGTGTTAAGTTATTTTATTTGTTCTTCGCGTTGTTGTTTTACGTGTGTTTGTGTTCGTTTTGTTGTAATCGAAAGTTGTATTCAATATTAAATTTCTTAGTTACAAAAAATAAATTACATATCAATAGTGCATACAACAATTATGTTATGGAGTTTGTTCCAAGATTGGGACAACATTTTCGTGTGTGTCCAGGCTAGCGGCATATACCACATAATCTTACCATTTTATTTACCAAATCCATTTTGATTTTAATACGTGTGTTGTTAAGGCGGTCTTTTTTCTTCCTTTGCATATTTTCGTTGTGCCAGATTATCTCTCCTTAATGTGTAAATCAATATTTCTTCTTTGCTACCACAGGGAAGTTATTGTTGTACACGTTGAATACGTTTGTGACTTTTTAAACGGCTGGTAGATGCTTGGAAAGGTCCTGGAGAGCACATGAACATGCCGCAATGACATGGGAGCAAGGCATACAGAAGGCTTAAAACTTTTCGCAGTTGCACCAACCTCTATTTAGTCAGCCCCCGTAGTATCCCCTTGTCCTCCCCTCATTATGGTTCATTGTCTCCTATACATTAAAAGTGTGTATGTGACGGTTAAAGATTATAACCACATGTATGCTAGCTTTGTCGGTTTCCTCCTTAATAAATTTCATGCAGCTTTCACTGAACAACTACCTTGATTTTAACGTTGAACCTCTGGTGGTGAACAGTGACCCTAATCTAAAATAGCTTACTCTCACCAACGCGGTTATGAGTAAGTTTCTAATGCCTTTGAAGACAGAGTTCGTTGATTCCACAAGATTTATTGTCATGTGGCCCCACCGTTGACCATTGTCAAATGTCACGGTCCACTTCTCCACAAGAATATTATCGATTCACCTTAACGCATCCACGTTTCACAATCTGATCTATTTGCGATAGTGTTAAAATGATGGCTGAGTTAACGTATACCCTGCGTTAACAACTTTTTTCCGAAGAGTCTTGTCTTTGATCCCCCGCATGAAGTTTTGTGCAATATGTCTAATGCAATAGACATATGTAGAACGAGGATCTCGCCAGCCATTATCAGGGTTACTGTATGCACTCTTAATAAAGGCATGTATGTATGAAATCAAACAAAGTTTGGGTTACGAAGTAACATGTATTCGAAGATTTTTGAGAAAGAAACTCCAACCACCACTAGTCTCACCTTCAACCAGAGCGGAGGCAGTTAGAAAGATATTATTGTTACCATCTTGTGCCATTTCCATAAGTAATGTGCCTTTATATTTCCCGTACATCCATGTTCCATCAATTTTAATAATAGGTTTGCAGGATGCAAAACCTTTGATGCATGGCTGATATGTCTATAAGAGTCTGTGTGATATTCTATTTCCACTAACATAAGTTCAGTCAGGCGTAAATTTCGGCAGTGTCTTCATAATTGCAATAGTTCCCAAATCATATGTCTTAAGTGCCACCAAATATTGTGGGAGTTCTTTGTATGAATCTTCTCAATTTTTGTATACTCGTTCAACAACCTTAGTCATCGTTATCCATGCCTTCCTATATGAGGGAGTATAATTGTATCGTGTAATAATATGGTATATTATTGTACTCACCTTCAATGATGGATCCTTGCTAATGAGAGGCAATATTTCTTAGCATATTATCTCATAGCTTAGTTTATGATGATCATGTATCATATTGGTTGTAATGCATATGTGAGGTGGATCCATAGAACTTATCTTCCAAGAATCATTTCTCTTCATGTAAGATGTTTCAAACTAAAACATGTAGAACATGCTACAACACACCTCTCCACATCAGTATGATCTACAGTAAAATCAATAGTGTTTTCCATGTGAAACTTTTTAATAACTCTCACGCAATCTTCTTTTGTCTGAAACATGTATCCCCATTTTAACACTTCTTCTGACTAAATATATGAGTTGTAAAAAAATTTAGGATGGCTCGTCTCCGTTCAAGTTCAAGTTTGTCATGTGCTCAGACAGACAATACACATGACTTAAAGGTAATGGGTCTTGCTCATGGTCTACATAGTCATCATTCACCGTATAATCAACATGTGTCTCAGATTCCTCTTCTTCATCGTCAGCGATATCGGCTTCAGTTTGATCTTCGTCGTCAGTTTGATCAAAATTTTGTGATTGATCATCAATCTAAGACAACTGAGAATGTTGAGGTTGTTGTAATAAAATATAAAACTCAATATAGTTGAACCCAAAATACTCATGATTACAAAATATATTTTTAACATCTTCATCATCTTGAACCTTTAGCTAAAAATATTTGACTTGGTTGTTGTAAAAAAATTGGATTTTTGTATATAATTTGTGACACGGGACCAAACATTAACTTCGCCTATATTATCTTTTTGAAAGGTGAGAATTTTGATCTTCTATTTATTGTAAACCAGTTAATATCGGTATTTTGAAAATTTAACCCCAGATATTTCACAATCATATATATCACCATTGATATGAGAATTGATAATGTATTTTGGTGTATAGGTCATTTCATATGTATTCTGGTTTGATAGTAGTATGAGATTGATGTTTGAAATGTGTTTATAAGAGGTTTGTAAGAGCTTAAATAGATGAGATATGCATGGGGAAAGAGCACATAGGCATCACACATACATGCGCATCCTTTAAAGTTATCACATATGCGCTAGTCCAACTAGCACATCCCTTTACGCATGCATGCAGACTTCACCCTGCCATGATGCGACGTTAACACTGCATATGACACATTGAATGATGCATCCCTTTATGCATGCATGCAACCAGCCACCATGCATCCTGTCATGCTACCATGTTACCACACTGCATGCACCACCTTGATTGGCGCATATGTAAAAATATTATGTATGTGTCAATAACTATGGCGCCAATGAGAGAGCACGCATACAAAATTAAAAATCTACATTTAACATATAACAACCAAACATCCACTCAATTCATGATAAAAACCACCTTCACTCACTTCATTTTCATCATCAATAAACACATTTTCCTTATTCATTTTCATCATCAACAAACACATAAACTTAAAAAATGGTGTTTTTTTTACCATGGGTGATTAACATAAAGGAACCATCAACAACATTGCGGATTTTGTAAGTTTTTATATTGCAAAAATGTATGTTTTTATTTTCATCGTCTACAAACACACATAGTCTTATGTATGATTTTTTTAGGAACCAGAGAGATTTTGTTGTTGTGTACATGAATATGTCCCAAACGACGTGTTGATGGAACCATATTTACAACATGTCAGTTTTAGTAATGTCTTTAACATCTTTTACTACTCCGTTAATTATATATTTATCCTCACATTACTAGAAAGATAGAGACCAGAAACACACACATTCCATCTTCTTATCGGTGAATGTATCGTCACACTAGAGGACTTGTACATGTTATTGGGTCTAAGTATCGAATGTAATGTTGTTAATGAAAAGTTAACCAAGACAATGCAATATGTGAGGAACTTTTTGGTGCCGATTTGTTTGAAGAAACAGCGAGGGGACAAGGTAATTATCTAAGGCACCTTAAAAATCATTATACAAATTTGGTATTAAACGAATATTCGGTTGAGAATGAAAAAAATAATTAAAACTAGATGTTATATTATGATACTATTTGGTCATTTTTCATTTCCCGAAACTACTAATAATATTGTATATATTATGTATTTACCTTTGCTAAGAGACATAGATAAAATAAGAACATATAGTTGGGTTCCAACCGTTATATCCTATCTATATAGTTGTTTGTGTAAAAACGCAAATAAAGGTATTTGTTCATTAAATCGGGTCAAGTTATAATAGTTCAAATGGATTCTGTAATAATAAGATCAGTTAATCCTTATTTGGCAACTCCAGGAGCAACCATTCACGGCCATTATGGGGAGATCCTTTCTCAAGGAGATATTTTAGTTACATTCATATATGAAAAATTGAGATCCGGTGATATAACACAAGGTCTTCCAAAAGTGGAATAGATATTAGAAATACGTTCGATTGATTCAATATCCATGAATCTAGAAAAAAGAATTGATGCTTGGAACGAGTGTATAACAAAAATTATCGGCATTCCTTGGGGATTCTTGATTGGTGCTGAGCTAACTATCGCGCAAAGTCGTATTTCTTTGGTTAATAAAATCCAACTTTTGCTTCAAGCATGAGTTTGGTCGAGAATATTGTCCCTAGCCCTCGTCAACGACAACGACTTCACATTCTCCTACGCGATAAAGTAAGATTATAATATTATTTCCATTAACTTACTTTATACTATAAATAACTCTAAATAATTTATTTTCACTCTTTTGGTTTAGGTGGTCCACTAGAGGGATGAACTATAGTAAATGTCCTAAACATTATATAACGGTCTATCAAAATATTTTGGATCATCTTGAACCAAATGATGTATTACAACTAAATTATTCTTCAACTCAAAAATTCAGTTTTAATATTAACTGTTTACTACTCTAATAATATATTTTTCCTCCACAATTTATTTGGAGGATATATATGGGTTTGGAGCATGAAATTAACCATGAAGATGCTACGGTTTGGACTGCAAAAACAACGATCATCAAGTTTAATACTGTGGAGATGCACCATAGTGACCATGACAGATTGCGATTCTACATGCATCAACAAATCTTTTCAAAGTATCCCTTTATTTAGAAGGATTTACCATGGCTAGAACATCCCACAACCTTAATAGTGTGGGATAATATAAAAGCAACTTGATAAATGTGAAAAATGGCTTATAAGAAACGCTTCATCCCTTACGGCTGAAGATACCAGCGGTAGCGGTGATGATGTCGTTGACACTCTGGAGGAGATATGAGTTGCCATGGACGAGCTACGTCGTTAGAACCAAGAACTAAAGGACAATGTACCAAACATTAGGCAACACTAACAAGAATTCAATCCCTCAAAGGAAATGGAATTGTTGGATCCCTAACCAATCTCAGACGAGATATGGGGAGCATTTATCCCTGAGGGATTCAAACCTCCCTCTTTATCCAAGTTTGATGAGCACAATGACCCCTATGAGCATGTCTCTTCCATTAACACACAAATGGACATCATAGGAGCGCCTGACTCCCTAAAGCGTAAATTGCTGTCTGGAACTTTCAGGGACATCGTCGGGCGATGACATATGAGTCTACCTAATGCTTGCATCGCCAGCTATCAATAGCTGGTAAAGAAACTTGTACACCAGGTTGTAGTCAGTCGTCAGAGGAAAATGTCCATCACCAGCATGTTCAACATACGACAGGGTCCATCAGTCGCTGAGGGACTACCTCGCCCGGTATAACGAAGCCACCATCATAGTCTCCCTACCAAACCAATAAATGCTTACGAGGGTGTTCAAAATGGACTCAAGGTGAAACACTTCAACAAGTCTCTCGCCAAGAAGTTAATGCTTTTGTTTGCAAAAATGGCCACTAAAGCAGAATACTACATAAAGGGAGGTGAGTGTAACGCCAAGAAGAAGGCACGAGACGTCGAGTGGCGTGTGTTCCAACACTGAATATTCGTACCACCAGAGGAAGAATAATTATGTGTTTTTGCAAAAAGTTGTGTGAAATTTGTGATAATTGTTGTGATTATTATGAAAATTGTGCTCTATTTTTATTGATGAATTTCGCGTATGATGTGTATGTGCAAATATGAGTATGAATGATTATATTCATGGAGTTTTGGTTTGATAAACATGTTCTTAAATTAGGAATAAATTGATGATTAAATGATATTAAGATCTGTAATATATGTGTTGTATGTTGTTGTAATTATTATATAATTATTATATGTCAAATTTTAAGCGTTATGGTTTTTATGAAATCAAAATCGGAGGTCCGGAAGTCCTCGTATGGTGAAAAAAGAATAATTATGCATTCTGCAGCGGTGACGGGCGTCATATTTGTGACGGTCCACTCGTCATTGCATTGGACGAGCTGACAGTCATCAGCTCTGTGGCGGTCCACCTGTCACGACCAAAGTGATTTTGTTCAAATACGATTTTCATCATAACTTGAGTTTCGTGACACCAATTAAAGCATAAATTAAAGCGTTGGAAAGTAACATGTAGTACTACCTCATGGTAACGTCCTAAGAGGTTAATAGTATACTTCAAGACATGATTATACGATGTTAATTGTTCTATAACACTAATTAATGGTTAATGATGATGATTATTGATGAGAAATTATATGACCTTGATTTTGTTGGTGAGATAAAATACTATGATGAATTTAATAATATTTGAGATGTTTTAAATGATTATATGTTTATGAATTATAATCATGTGTATGAGTTGTGAACCGTTGATATAATTATATGTTGATGAATGTAATTATATATTGTTGATGTTGAGGCATGCAGTTAAGAGTGAGAACTATTGTGGTTACCTGAATTGGTATTATGTACGGTTTGAGGTGGAACCAATGGTGTTGTTACCCGTGTATGTTATTGTTGCAATATCATGCATCATATATGTCGGTGATTGATGTGTGAACTACGGTCATAAGATAACTTGTTGATTCAAAAGTGGAGATCAATGACGAGTTGCAGATTCAAAAGTGGGGATCAATGATGAGTGAAGTTTGAAGTGGAACCTGTTTTGAAGAGGAACCATTGTTGAGTAGATGAGATCAACAACATACCTCTGATGTCCAGATTGGTACCACATGCATTGAGTTAAGATGTTGGTCGCATTGCATACATAAAAACATTATGATTTTAGTTATTGATGTGAGTGAATCATATGTGTGATGATTATGATGAATATGTTACCCTTGTTATGTATTGCACCTCTAATATATTTGAGCGTATTCTCACCCCTCTTTTGTTTGTTTGTGGTGTTATGTACAATGTGGTATAAATACTCATGAAAAGCAATAGTTATTGTGAGTTGGAAGATAACATTAAGGGTTTTATTCATTTTATTTATTGTTTTCCCAATTTTAATTTTTGGTTGCTCTCATTTGTAACACGGGGAAATGGCCGTTTTGTAACCTTTTGAGTTGATGTTTTGAATTAGTTAAAGTTAAGAAAGTACTTTATTTTGAAGATATAATTCAAAGTATGTTTTTGCGTTGAGTTCCATTGCAAGTTTCTGATTTAATTGAAAGAATATACATGTGGATAATGTGTAACACCTTAATTAAGAATAATGTTGTTTATCATTTTAAAGTAAAGAGTTGGGGTTTTTAGGGTGTTACATAGTTGGTATTAGAGCAGGTCGGTTCATTCGGCCTAGGTTTTATGAATTTGTTTATTTCCATGGCATATGACATGTGCGTGAACACTGTTGATGCTCATTTTTTTCCTAACTGCTTGCCAGCAGGAGTGGGATTAGAATAAGTGGGGGAAGCGTTTCCACTTCTATGAGATGCTTCAAGTTTTGAGGGTTGGGTTAGCGTGTCATTGATTTCATTGTGTATGTGTTATTGAGACTGTTTTGTTTCCTGAACCCGATAAGATTATGAATTCGAGATTCATGTCTTTTAGTCAGGTTGAGAAGTCTTTAAAGGAGAATGATCATGTGTCCACGATGTTCGCTTCTTTGAGAGTCAATAGAGATGTTATGGCTAGTGATTTGCTTGTGGTGTATGATTTTCCTGATGTTTTTCCTAAAGATATTTGTGAATTGACGTCGAAGTATGAAGTAGAGTTTTCCATATATTTAGTACATAGTATTGGATCTGTATCGATGGCACCGTATAGGATGTTTGCGTCAGATTTGAGTTAGCTGGAAAGATAGTTAGAATATCTATTTGAGAAGAAGTTTGTCATACCTAGTATGTCACTATGGAAAGCGCCAGTGTTGCTGGTTAAGAAGAAAGATGGTAGCATGAGGTTATCTGTTGATTACTGATAACTAAACAAGGTTACAATTAAGAATAAGTATTCTCTTATGATAATTGGTTATTGGACCAACATTGTTCATATCCCTTGGGTTTTCATGATAACAAAGTACTTAAAGAACAATTGGGCATACTAACATATTTTCAAGTGTGCAGGATCATAAGATTGAAATTCAACTTAGAATGACCCTGATGAAAGCATATGTAAAGAAGTTGAATGTCTCAAACTTTGAAGGATCAAAATCGATGACTTTGAATGTGCAGTTCAACTCCTGAAGGAAAAACATGTGATCATGGTATCCCTGCCTTAGGTGACATCTCAATCTAGAAACCTTGGTTTAAGATGCTCAACTTTTGGTCTGTACTTTGTCTCTATAGCAAACATATCTTGTCAACACCAGACTTGTGGAAAAAGCAAACTAGAGTCTCCTAGTGCAAGGCTCAAGGAAAGTTGATGTGACTTCTCTAGTCCGCCCCAACATTTGGTTTATACCTAGATTGAAAAATAAGTTGTGGACTATGTTATTACACATTGGTAGAAGATCTTAACATGATTCATCTTACGACATCTCTCTCTTGGAACTGTTGATTTTCAAAGATCACATGTGTAAGCAACTTTCCAACGACTTTTTTTCTGCCTCTATGAAAAGGAGCTGATGATTTGAAGAGAGATTAACAACTCACGCATAGTTTAACAAGAATAACTTTGAGCCTAAGTATTTGTCTATTTATTGCACAAGGTCTTGAGATTTCGTATCTTTATATATATTAGAAATATTAAGTGTTAAGAATCATTGTAGTTGTTGTATCACTTATATACTTCTTATTATACATCAAAGTATAGTTGTAATCATTTCTACTAAACTATTTGTTTAAAGTATATAAAGTCTCTTGCTAGTTTGCTTGAGCAGTGGAATCTCTTGCTAGTTTGCTTAAGTTGTGGAAGCCTATTACATGTGTTCCTAAGCAGAAGTCTCTTGATGGATTGCTTGAGCAGAAGTCTCTTGATGGATTGCTTTAGCAAAAGTCTCTTTCTGGTGTGATTGAGCAGTTGAAGTTTATTGCTAGTTTGCTTGAGCAAAGTGTAATCAGTTTGATTATAGTGAAAATCTCTTGTTGGAAAATGGGACTAGACTACTCTCAATTTAGGAGAGGAACCAAGATAAACTATGTGTTTTCCTTTACTACTTGCTTCTGATTGTTTTTCATTCCGCTGCAAACTAACTTTGTATTCAAATTCTGAACTTGTTCACATTCTGAAGCTGGTTTTTCAGAAGTAGAAATATAATTAACATACACAGTTCAACCCTTTCTTCTTGTGTATTTTTATCACCTTCATTTATAACCTTATGGATCAGTTGGTTGGTGCTTGTGTGTTCGGTAAGATTGACTTGAGATCGAGTTATCATCAAATTTGAGTAAAGTCATAAGATATCTCTAAGACTGTGTTTAGGACCCGATACGGTCACTATGTGTATTTAGTAATGTTGTTCGACGTGTCTAATGCGTCAGGTGTGTTTATAAAATATATGAATAAGATCTTTCATCCTTACTTGGACCAACTTGTGGTTGTGTTCATCGATGATATTTTGGTGTACTCCAAGTCAGATGAAGAGCGTGTGGGATATCTGAGAGTTGTGTTACAGACTTTATAAAAGAATAAGTTTATGCCAAGTTATCTAAGTGAGAGTTCTGGTTATGAGAAATGAGTTTTCTCGGTCATGAGATTTATAATGGTGGAATAGAAATCGCCCCATCAAAGGTTGACATGGTGTTGCAGTGGGAGACTCATAAGTCTATTTCAGAGATTATAAGTTTTTCGGGTTTGGTTGGTTATTACAAAAGGTTTATTGAAGGCTTTTCGAAGTTAACTTTACCTTTGACTCAATTAACCCATAAAATATAAGTGTGTGTGTGGAATGTTCAGTGTGAATAGAGTTTCCAAGAACTTAAGAAGAAGTTGACGTCAACGCCAATTTTGATTTTGACAAGCTCAGGTGAATCTTTTGTGGTTTATAGGGATGCATCTAAGATGGGTCTAGGTGGGGTGCTTGTGTAGAATGGCCAGGTTATGGCTTATGCTTCAATACAATTGAAAGCTCATGAGAGGAATTATCCTACCCATGATTTAGAATTGGAAGTTATGGTGTTTGTGTTTAAAGTTTGGAGATATTATCTATATGGCTCTAGATTTGAAGTGTTCAATGATCATAGGAGTTTGAAGTATGTGTTCGATCAGAAGGAACTGAACATGAGGCATAGGAGATGGATTGAATTTCTAAAGGGTTAGGATTTTGGGTTGAGTTATCGTCATGGTAAAGCTGATGTTGTGGAAAATTCTTTGAGTAGGAAGTCTTTGCATATGTCGACACTTATGGTTTGAGAATTGGATTTGATTGGACAATTCAGAGATCTTAGTTTGGTGTATGAGGTGACTCCTAACAATGTGAAGTTAGGTATACTGAAGTTGGCTAGTGGTGTGTTGGAAGAAATAAAAGAAGCTCATAAGTTGGACTTTGGATTAATTGAATGGTTGGTGTTAATCAATCAAGGTAAATAATTTCATTTTCGTTCCACACCCCTTTAATATGTCCATACACTCTGCCTCCTCCATTTCCACATAATTCCATTTTTTTCAAATGTTTTTAATTTATTTTTCATCATTTTAATTTATGATTTTTATATTTTCTAAATGAAATCATTTGTTAAAATTAATAATCAATTGAATAGGGTAGCTTGATATTTTTTATCATGTAATGTAATTAGATTTAATTAAGATTAAATAGATTTAATTAGTTTTAATTAGATTTTGATTTTTAGAAATTAATTCCAATTTGTTTAATCATTGGATATTGATTTTTGTACCCCTAGGGTTTACAAACTTCATCATTCATATGTTCCCTTAGTTTAGGGTTCTTGTAGAATCAATTTGGTATATGATTGACTAATTAATTCCTTAGGTATGTTGTATATAATTCAACTGATCTTTCTTATTTCCATTGATTGTGTTGATCAAAGTTTACTTTGATCAACCAAATCCTTTGATTTGTGCTTAATTCCCCAAGCTTGTTCAAGTGATCAAGAGACCCTTGATAACTTGATAGGGCAAATCCCTTATGTTCAAGATGTACTGGATCTCAGAAACTCAAGACCTCAAGATTCAAACTCAAGGTCAAGACTTCAAGTTATTACAAGTTAAGCATTGCAGATAGAGTGGACTACTATTCAAGCATAACAAAGGTGTATAAACACTTGCCAATCACGATTCGAGTTGTGTGCCATGAGCCTTAAGCAATAGAGAAAGGATGAGAGGGAGCATTCATATCCCCATTCTGAATATATTTGGGTACGAGACGAATGATCCAGTTGCTAAGAGTATTCACCTCTATTCATAGAGTTTAATATAATTCGAATCAAATGATTGTCAAGTATCTTTCTTCACAAGCAACACTCCATCATTAGGATCAAAAAGATTTCTCTTCAACAACTTATCAATTATGATAAGGATTCTATGATACGAGCCTTAAGCAGTAGAGAAACGGTGAGAGGGAGCATTACTATCCTTATTCTGAATATCTTTGGGTACGAGACGAATGACCCAGTTGCTCAGAGTATTCACCTCTAAAAATTAACAAGCTTTTCTACACTGCAACATTGCAATGTTATTTCAAATACACCCTCCTCTTTGAATCCAATGTCATACCCACCTCATTGATATCCATATATATTTTGGGCTCATCATCTCATGGTTACACACTCATCTCTGAATCAATTGCTTCATGCACTGCCTATATAGTTACAGACTTTGGCATCCTCTTTTCGTTTCCTATAAAGTGACAGACTTTGACATTAATTTTCCTTTCCTTATAGAGTTACAAACTTTGGAAATCTCTCTTTTTCCCTATGGAGTTATGGACTATGCCAATGCTGCTTTTTGCCTTAAAGAGTTACAGACTTTGACAAAGCCCCATTTCTTTATGCCTATAAATTTATAGACTTTAACATTCATTCTTTATGCCTATAGGGTTACAAACTATGACTACTTCTTCTTTTGCCTTAAAGTTGCAGACTCTATCACATATCATTACATTTTGCCTTACAAAGTTATAAAATCTGACCCCTTTCCGGCCTATATAGTTACAGACTGTGGCTTTCTCTTATGTTATCCTGTAGGGTTACAGACCCTGGAAAACATCTTTTCCTACCTTGTAGAGTCATAAAATCGGGTAGCATTCTTGATTCATACCATGCCTTCACATATTCAATAACACTTGTTCTTTTATTCTCTTTGGTTAATTACCATCTATTGGTCAATACCACACTCCTGCTATTCAAGCAATTTGATTCGCCTTTTGGCAACCCAATCAACTATTTATTTTTTGTCCCACATTAGTTCCCCAAACTACGAAGCTCTAATTTTCCCATTTCACAATGATAATACGTAGGCACGAGGATTCAAATCCTTTACGAGCACATTTATTTATTCATTCCCCTTTCATTATTCACTATTCACTACTTACGCTCAATATCTTCTACCAATCATTCATCCTCAGTGATATACTTTCTCTTTGAACCAAATATATTATTTCTTTGAGTTTAATACATACTTATAGGCCAATAACCAATGCCCACCTCTAATCTAATAGTTGTTTGTCTTGTATAGACAAATACTTCCTTTTATGTCCTTGTAAGTCCTTATATAGGCAATAATCTTTGTGTTTGGCTTGATGCCAACTTTTTCTCATTGGTTCAAATATATATACTTTATGGGTTCAAACAACATTATCCTTTGTTTCAAACCATACATATATCTTTCTTCTTTCATCTCCCACCTTTAGTTTTATGAACTACGGAGCTTTGAATTTCTTATTACATTACAAGGATACGTAGGCATGAGGGTCTTAATCCTACCATGAACATTATGTTTATTCTTTCTTTCTTATCCTTTTTGCGATTAATCTTTAGATAGTAACACTCATTCGAGCATAGAATAAGCAAAACAGTTCCCGTTAAGTACAACAGATGTGAGGGGTGCTAATATCCTCTTCTTGTATAACTGACTTTTTTACCCTTTTTTCTATTCCTTTGGGTTTTACTGGTGTTTTCCCTTTCCTTCGAGAATAAATAAAGTTTGAGACAACTCTGTTGTATCTTCGAGCATGCGATACACTCGGGTATTTTTCACGTAGCTTCAATACTTATCTTAATCTATAAAAAAAGAGGATGAGAAAAAGAGAGAGTTGCACCCTCCCTCTCTCCACATATGTTTTTTTTTGTTTCTTTATTATTATTATTATTATTATTATTATGAAATTAGGTTGGTTTGGGCCTTAAGCCCATATCTTTCCCATGCCACACCTCTCCTTTTATTTTTGCACCCCACCTAGATTTTATTTTTATTTCATTACTTGAGTTGTTTTAATCATATCACTAAATAACCAAGAAAGCTCCATTTTCAATACTTGTTTTCAAAATAGAAACCAAAATCATCTTTCGCAAATAAATTCCAAATCGTTTTCATAATCGAATGCACCTTAAATCTTCTTCTCATAAATAAAATCAGATGAAAAAAGGAATGGGTTTATGAACATCCACTTGTTCCTCGAATACACGATTGATTGGTGCAAGCCATATTGTTCGAACTTTTGTCTTCTGCAAAAACATTTCTATAAGTAATTTGGATTAAAAAGGGAGTGGGCGAATGCATATTCGTTTGTTTCTAGAGTATCAGAGTTTTAGTGTATCCGTTGCTTAAATGATTATTCGTCTCCCACAAAAACATTTTTATAAGTAAATCTGGATTAAAAAGGAAGTGGATGAATGTATATTTGTTTATTTCTCGAGTATCAGAGGCTTAGTGTACACTTTGATGCAACTGATTACTCATCTTCCACCTAAAATCAATCTCAACCCATCAAACTTATTTTGCCCTTGTGCAATCAAAATGAACCTTTTCATACATGAATAGTGTTTTATCCATTTCGACATGAAATACAAACAAGCACTTAAGTCCACAAAATGCGTGAGCAACCAATAATATTTGACCTCTCAAATGCGACCTAAATACTATTCCTTAAAATCAACCGACAAACAAACATTTTCTATAAAGAGCTATGTAGCTTTGAGTTTCCTATCACACTTGGGAATACGTAGGAGCGAGCTTCAACATCTTGTCAAGTACCATAATAAAAAACTATTTTTCCTTTTTATTTATTTTTGTAATATGTCTTTTAATAAATAGAATAACTTCAAATATTTTTTAACTAAACACTTTCACACAACTAACTAGAAGGTTTTTGTTGAGTACAATGGATGTGTGGGATGATAATACATTCCCCTCACATTACTGACTCTTGAATCATAATTTAATTGTGATGAGCATATTTTTTTATTTAAGTGTTTTATCATTTACCTTTAAAAATAAAAAATGGTTGGCAACTCTGTTGATTTCGAGCATTCATTACGCTCGTGCATTTTTTGCATCACGAAAATTGGCGACTCTGTTAGGGATAAAGCTAGCGAGTCAAGCCTATTATAGTTAGTTGTAGGTTGAGTGTTTAGTTCTATTTGAATGTTTTTTTACTCTGATGTTTTATTATTTCTCTTACTTTATGTTGATTCTCTATATATCTCTATATGTGGTTCATTCGTTGGTTAGGACTATTGCATGAAAGAAGCTTTATACAGGAGCTTGAGAAAAAAATATAAGTTTAGAATTGGATGTTGTGTAATATTTTCCTATAGGATGCACATCCCAATAGGTTAAATATGAATACTCCATCTATAGTAGATCTATTCAGAACTTTCATCATGAATTGGCTAGCCCGTCCTCTTGGCGAGATTTCGATCATGACTAGTGACTCTATGGACTTTGCCTAGAACCAATGTATTGGTTATTAGGATTGGAGACCGTGTAGTATGGTTTATGATACGCATATCTCGCTAGGTTAATATGAAGGCTCCGCCTATAGGAGATCCTTTGAGATTTCACCATGAATTGGCTAGCCCATCCTCGTGGCGAAATTTCAAATGAGGTCTATGAATCTGGGTGTGCTCTTAAACAAACAAAAAGCCATAGATCCATACAATGTGAGAGGGTTTGGGTAAAAACACCTAGAATTATACTATCGTAAGGATCCTTCCTATATAGGTTGTTCTGTTACCATCCTAAACATATCCCTTTTTAAACTTAAACCATGCATAGCATGACATTGCATTTCATAAAAATCTGTTTGCATATCAAAAAACAAAAAAAATCATACATCCGCATTCATCAGTATGCATACCATATTTCTCCTCAAAAATAAAAAAATTAACCTTTTGTCCATAATCGCAAGTTGATTTCCTAACACGCAAGTCGAATCCGAAGCAATTTAGAAAAGTTATGGACGAGTTAGGACAAGGCCAAGAAGTGCTAAGAGGAGATGTTGATCAATTTAAATATGAAGTGGGTAAGATTCACGTAGCCTTACAATCTCTGATGGAAAAATATAATATCAAGAACATGTGGCTGCAAGTGTGGGGCATCATAATGTCATTCCTTATCCGAAAAATCTTAATTCTCTTCATCATCCTCAAGGGCCAATGGGACCCGGCAAGTAATAAGCGATAGCCTTATGTCATGGTCAGTTGTATCACAAGAGGATTAAAAAGACATTTGACAAAAAGGCCCTCTCTAGAGAAGCATTGGTTACTGACAATGAATAGAGAGGAGTTTCCACTTCTGGTGAACTCCGACGCAATAAAAAAAATATTGCCTAAAAAAAAGTAAACAAAAAAACTGCTAAGTTGAAAACCTGAAAGGGCGACTTAGGACAAAATGGGCATCCTGATGGATCAAAAACTCGAATGAGTGGTCCAGGAAAAAAGTTAGGGATTTTCAAAGAAGGCAAAAAGATTATAACACGCGAGTTTGTTCCAAACAAAAAACTAAAGATAATAAGAATCAATGACAATCTCCCAGATGTAGCAAAAGTTAAGAACCTAATGGTAGAGAAGTCTGGAGAAGAAAGAGGCTTAGAGGATTCAATGTCAAATTATAATGAAACTTGAAGCACCTTCTCAGCCTCGGCAAACCTATTGACCTCAACCTCGGAGTGGGTAAAATGGCAAGTCAAACAATGAATCAAGCATGAGAGATTTTCCTTAATGTTGGCGATCATTAGGCCGTTTCATCATTTTAATTTGTAATTTTTCTTGTTTGCTAATTTTTATTTGCTTTTAAACTTATTGTTTTTTCTATGGTAATATTAATGAAATGAGCATGCATCTTTTGAATTAATCCTTTCATGTTCACTCATTTTTCTTTTATCGTACAAAAATGAAAAAATAAATATCAATATTCCTCCATTTTACTTTCCTTTATCAAAATTTTATTTAAGAAAACATCAAAGGGAGAATGATGAAAACTGGAATATCCAAAATTGCTACATTATGCTTTCGAATAAAACTCTACTAACGATGCAAGGCATTATTTCAAATCCCAAACACAAATGAGTTAAGGAGTTAAACCCTAGTGAATCATTTTGAGCCTAGAAGTTGGTGTTTCTTTTGGAACTAAAAATCCTTAATCTTGACCAGGGCAGGGTAGTTTTGTTCAGCTAGTTTGATTATGCATTCAAAAATTTCAAGATAAAACATCTAATTTGAGGTTCAACCGCATGCTCTTCTTTGCACACATCATGAAGTATAGAAGAAATCATGAAAAATCTAAAAGTTACAGCGATTGTTCCTTAATAACCAATAACACGGCAATCACAAATCGTTTAAAACGAAAAGAAAAAATTCCATAGAAATTGTTTAAAAAAAAGAATGGAGTGCAAAAAATTCAAAAAAGAGAGTCCACTAAGTCAAACACCAGAAAAGTGACTTAGGCAAAAATCAAGGCATCCTGATGGGTTAAAAGCTTCAAAGAAGCGGCCCAGAAAAAAATTAGGGATAAAAAGAAAAAAAAGAGGTCACTAAAATCCTTAACAAAAAAAACAAGATTAGGTGACCACCATATCAAGAATCAAATGGTCACCAAAATTCTTGACAAAAATAAATGTTGTGACTACCAAACAAAAGTGGGTGACTTCCACCTCAATTAAAAAATTTATTGGTTCTTGAACCATCATATTTTCACCTTCAAAAACCTCTTGGAAATTGAATGTGTGTGTTGAATAAATTGAATGTAGAACCGAAGATCATCAAGAAGAATGAGGTGGGTTAAAATTAAATTCTTGAGCCTTATATCCTTTCTTTCAAAAACCATGAATTAGGTCACATTACAACATTCAAAAGACCTAATTGAAGCAAAGTTTATTTTGAAAGTATTCCACATAAAGGTTGCCTTAATCTGACTCCAAATATACTTGCTAATCATATTCAAGTATATTATGTTCTTGCATTGGTACTTTTACACTTTGAATGTCTAGATCAACATTGTTTTCTAATCATTGATTTAGTCACTATACATCACAATATGATCTCAACAATCACTTTGATTTCAAAACTTGGATGAACATCTCATTAGAATTACCTTCTTTGAATGAATACTTTTATTTGCAAATCAATATTTAACATCAAGTAAATTCAGTTGTTGAACTTGATAAGTGGTCACACCATGGGAAAACCACTTTAAGGCTCCTATTGGGGCATGCCACCTAAAAAGCATAATGAAGCCAACCACTCTAAGAGTCAGTTAGTCAAGGACAAATATATTCAAGGCTCTCACTAGGACAAACCACCTCAAGAGCACAATGAGGTCAATCCTCTCATGATCAGTCAATCAGAGGTAAACAACTTCAATAGATAGTTAGTCAGGGATATACTACTTTAAGATTCAGAATATTGGGGTAAGGTGTCTTAAGTTCATATTACGAAAAATTTCTTTGAGACTCGTGTTGGATTTTTTTTCCAAAGACCTAACAAATCGAGGAACGATAAACTCTATAGGTGAGTTCTCTCCATATTTCAAGATGCACAGGCAAATCTGACAATACATCAGCAACAATCGAGTCCAAAATAAGTGTCGGAAGATCATGTGAGAATTATTTCCTATCAAATAACCTTTTCCCTCGACAAAGAGTTTTACCACAAAAGATGTCATATGTTCGATTTACACCATCCATGGTTTGCAACCGTGGAACTTTTGGAAACCCTCAAGTCATTGTATAAATCATCCTCATGCATTAATCATGTTTGCATTGCACTAACATCAAACCATGCATATCATCTCATTCATCAGGCATGCCCCCATGCCATGAATCTGACTTCATAAAAAATCCTTATAACACAAGCAACAAAATCAAACATCTACAACCAAAAGCCCAACACTACTTGTCACCCGGTTATTTAAAGGTTCAAAGTCCAACTTAGTTTGACACATATCAAAAGTCCAACCTTGATTGGTGCACATCTCAAAAGTCCAACCCCGTTTGGCGCACATATCAAAAGTCCAACCTTGCTTGGTGCACATCTCAAAAGTCCAACCCCGTTTGGCGCACATCTCAATAGTCCAACTTCACTTGAAACCTCTCAAAAATTTAACCTCACTTGGCCCTTTCCAACAAATAAAGCTAGCCTTGTCAAACATACTTGCCTTGAAATCTGATCTCCATTGGCACACATCCATTAACATATTACATGCATTGATCAATCATTACATTTCATGCATCATTTTATGTGTATAATATCCACATACGTGGTTTACTACGCCAGGTAACCAAATGCATCGACACAAAGCATACATGCATAACATAAGTTAGGATTATGTGACCGCTAATGGAAGTCTAGATTAATCCCTAGCTAAATCACTTAAAACTCTCCATTGAGTTTTTTTTTTATCTCAACATGATTTATTTATTTCCCCAATAGATCATTTCCCCACAGGGTCTCCTTTGAAAGTTGCTCCCCAACAAGCTTTTCACCGTTGAGTCCTTTATGGGACGTTTCCCAATAGAGAGTCATATTATATGATCTAAACCAATCCCTATTGGGTCTGCCCCGTTGAACCTCAGCGATAGGTTTCTCCAATGGAACTTCCTGTGAGATTTTTCCCAATTAATCCTCTACGAATCTCTTATTCGATCATTTGTCAATCAACTTGACAATTTCAATTACTAAAATGGCTAATTATCTCATTTCGCCATTTGAAAAGAACATGCTAGCCAGTGAGTGGGTATTAGCCTCTCATATCTCCAATGAATTTGTCTCGATCTAAGCATCAACTCTCGAGTTGCCAACGGCCAGTTTGTCTTGATATAAGCATCGACTTACAAGTTGATGACAATCTTCTCCTATTTGATCTAAGCATCGACCTTCAGGTTGACGACAATCTTGTTCTGCTTGATCTAAGCATCGACTTACGAGCTGATGACAATCTTTTCCTATTTGATCTAAGCATTGACTTACAAGTTAACAGTGATTTTTCTCGTTTGATAAAAGCATCGACCTTCGGGTTAACAAAGATCTTTTTTCATTTGATCTAAGCATCGACCTTCGAGTTGATGATGATCATTTTACATTCGATCTAAGCATATACTTTCGAGTTAATGACGATCTTTTTTCGTTTGATCTAAGCATCGACCTTCGAGTTAACGAAGATCTTTTCCCATTTGATCTAAGAATCGACTTACGAGTTGACGACAATCTTTTCCCTTTTGATCTAAGCATTTATCTTCGGGTTGATGACAATTTTTTCCATTTTGATCTAAACATCAACCTTCGAGTTAACGACAATCTTTTCACATTTGATCTAAGCATCGACCTTCGGGTTAACGATGATATTTTCCCGTTTGATCTAAGCATCGACCTTGGAATTAACGACTATCTTTTCCTGTTTGATCTAACCACTGACCTTCGGGTTGGCGACGATCTTTTCCTGTTTGATCTAAGCATCGACCTTCGGGTTAACGAGGATCGTTTTACTTTTGATCTAAGCATAGATTTTCGAGTTGACAACGATATTTTCTCGTTTGATCTAAGCATCGACCTTTTGGTTGACGATAATTTTTCCTGTTTGATCTAAGCATTAACTTACGATTTAATGTCGATTTTTTTCCATTTGATCTAAGCATCGACCTTCGGGTTGACGACGATCTTTTCCCGTTTAATATAAGCATTAACTTATGAGTTGACAATGATATTTTCTTATTTAATCTAAGCATAACTCTCAAGTTAATGACGATCCTCATAACTTGATCTAAGCATAAACTCTCGAGTTGACGATGATATTTCTTCCCATGATCTAAGCATCGACTCTCAAGTTAACGAGGATCTCATTATCGTGATCTAAGCATCAAATTTTGAGTTGATAACGATCTCCTTTCCTTGATCTAAGCATCAACCCTCGAGTTGATGACGATCTTGCGTCCTATCCTGATCTAGATGTCTTCTTATTTCTTATGTATTTTTTTTTCATTCCTTGGTGGACAAAATTAGGGTCCTTATATATTTAATTATATTTCATCATGAGAATATGAAGAATGACGTTCTTCATCTTCTAAGATTAAAAATATTTAAATATGGGCAGCTGCCGTACCCTAATTTTGTATGGGCATTTCAATTTTCCAGGAAACTAGTTTTATTCTATTCTGTCTAGAATAACAATATAGTTTTGCAAATAGACCAGTTGAAATAATTTTCAAGCACGCACAAAATCAACGAGCGGAATTTTTTGAGTTTAGGCATACGACTGTATGTTTTATTAAACAATATTACGCATATGTCTATTTGGTGTGCTCATTTTATTTTTTCATATTCGCATTTTATTCAATTTTAGTCATTTTATCCGAGTACTTTTATTTGCAATAAATGATCTGTGAATGTATGTTTTACTAAACGATATTACGCGTATGTCAGTTTGATGTGCTTATTTCATTTTTTCGCATTCACATTTTATTCAGTTTGAGTCATTTTATCCGGGTATTTTTAGTTATGACAAATGATTTATGACTGTATATTTTACTCAACGATATTACGCTTAGATCAATTTGGTGTGCTCATTTAAAATTTTCTCGCATTCACGCGTGTTAGTGTTTTATTCGACTTAATTTCCTTTTCATTTTAATAATAAATCTTTTGTTCATTTTCTACCAATTCACAAAAAAAATCTAAAAAATATTATTTATTTCAAAAATCCCAAATAATAATAAATAAATAAAATAATAAAAAGTATTTTTATTTTAGTTAAAAATCATTAACATTAACCTTTTTTACTGACTTTTATTATTGGTGTCATTCACATTTAATTCTAATTAAATCCTATACCTTATTTTCTTTACTATAAATTGGGTCAAGAAGTCATAACAAGGAGAGGTAAAAGATAATGACATAGAAATTGTAACATAACTCTTTCATGTGTGTTTGACCATCTCCTTCTATAACCAAACCAAAAAATACAACACCCTAAACCACCGTAAAAAACCATCCTCAAACCTTCCCTTCACCAATTTTCATCAACACCATCCTCATCACTAACCAACCTTCCATAAATCTCTCTATCACCTACATATTCAAACAACCACTTCCATTAAACACCAACATCATATTAAACCATAAAACACAATAAAAGCAATAAATCATCAATACAACAAAAAATAAAAATAAAAGAAGGAAGAAAAGTCCACCCAAACACATCACAAACGATCAGAGTCGGTCCCCTTTGCTTCCACCACCATTTTTCGATTCAGTATCTTTTTTAAAAAAAATTATTGTTTTTCTTTTGAACATTCAACGAATATTGATTAGTTGTTATGTTGATTCATTGTCTATTTTCTCCATGGAAAAAGAGGAATGAATTTGGGTGAAAAAGAGAAATGAGAGAAAGAGAAAAGTGACATGGTTTTTCTTTTTCAGTTTTTTTTATAAATACTTATTTTAATATAAATAAAAAAAGAGAGAGGATGAGAATAAGAAAGGGCAACGCCCCTCCACATATATTTTTTTTAATAATTATTATTCATTATCATGAAATTAGATTGGTTTGGACTTAAGCCTATGTCTTTGCCATGCCACACTTCTCCTTTTATTTTTGCACCCACCTATATTTTATTTTTATTTCATTACTTGATTTTTTTTAATCAAATCACTAAATTATTACTAAATAGCCAAGAAAACTTCATTTTCAATATTTATTTTCAAAATAAAAACCAAAATAATCATTCACAAGTAAATTCCAGATTGTTTTCACAATCAAGTGCACCTCAAATCTTTTTCTCATAAATAAAATCGAAAAAAGGAGTAGATGGATGAACATCTACTTGTTCCTCGAATACACGATCGATTGGCATACGCCATATTGGTTGAACATTCGTCTTTCGCAAAAAGATTTGTATAAGTAATTTGGATTCAAAAGGGAACGAGATAATGTATATTTGTATATTTCTCGAGTATCAGAGGCTTTATGCATACTTTACTCAAACTGAATATTCATCTTCCTCAAAATCATTTTTATAAGTAAATTTGGATATAAAAGGGCGTGGGCGAATGTATATTCGTTTATTTCTCGAGTATCAAAGGCTCAGTGTACACTTTGCTAGAACCAGTTACTCATCTCCCACCTAAAATCAATCTAAACCAATCAAATCTATTTTTCCCTTGTGCAATCAAAACGAACCTTTTCATAAATGAATAATGTTTTATCCATTCCAACATGAAAAACAAACAAGTGCTTCAATCTCCGAAATGTGCGAGCAACCAACAATGTTTAATCGCTCAAATGTGACCTAAACATTATTCCTTAAAGTCAACCAACAAACAAATATTTTCTACAAAGAACTACGTAACTTTGAGTTTCTCATCGCACATAGGAATACGTAGGAGCAAGATTCAACATCTTGTCAAACACTCTAAACAAAAAACTATTTTTTTTCCTTTTCATTTCTTTTGTAATATGTCTTTTAATAAACAAAAGAACTTCAAACATTATTTAACTAAACACTTTTACAAAACTAACCAGAAGGTTTCATTAAGTACACAATAAGTATGGGGTGATAACACATTACATCACATAACTGACTCCCGAATCTGAATTTGGTTGCGATAACCATATTTCATTCTTTAAGGGTTTTATGGGTATTTTCCTTTAAAAATAAAATTTCGGTGGCGACTATGTTAGTTTCGAGCATTCGTTATGCTTAGGCATTTTTCGTGCCGCGATAGGAGGGTGGCGTCCAAGGATTTATTCTCATTAGAGATCTCTTCAGCCTTAACCTTCATACTCGTAAACTTTTTCTCCCGCCCTCCTGTATTTCTGGAGGGACTTCAACAACCTCCAAGTCTCACTATTTGCATCCACATACTTCTAGAGCTTCGCCTCCAGATTTTTCTCGACCTTATCTCGCCTTTCCTGGTCGACATTCTGCAACATTAGCGTCCTTAATATAAGGTTATCTTTCATGCTTACAATGACAAAGGTCGACTTAGAGAAAAGAGTCAGGTAGTCATCAGGAAACTCTTTGGAGAGAGGAAGGTGAGAACTCTTAAATTAGAGAGTGTAAAAACCAACATCACTCCACAAAGTAGAAAGACACGGGGGAGCCTCGCTTAAGGAAGACACCTGAGTGCTCGTCTTCTCAGAAGTAGGAGAGACTGTGTCTGTAGGAGGATGCTGCGGATGGAAAAATGTCAGAGTCGCCATCATCCTTTATTTGTTCCTAAGGAACAGGGAAATAATGATAAAACCTAATGAATAAGGGTGAGAGACTAGGTTCGGGAGTCAGTTAAGTAAGGGGAAGGTGTTAGGCACCCCTTACCTCCATTATACTCAATGGGATCCTTCTTTAGTTCTAGGGTTAATGTGTTTCTAAGGAATGTTTGCTTTAATATTTATTAATTGTTTAATTATTTATTTATTTACAAAAAGTGTTTTATTATTTTAATAAGGGAATCATAAGAAATATTTTTTATTATTATACTCGCTAGAGTCTTACAACTATATGCCTACGTACCCTCAAATGTATTGAAGGATCAGAGCCCCGTAGTTCGTCTTAAAAAATGTTGGTTGGTTTATTGTTTTTATCCCTTGAATATTCTCATGCATCGGGGGCGGAGAAGTAATTGATTTGGAGAAAATGCCTCAATACAATAGGGTAGGGGTCTTACAATTTGAAGTGTGTTGAATTTGATTTTATCCTTCTTTGATTGATTGCAAAAAAAATCTCATTACTTTGATTTAAGAAAATGACCCATAGTGATATTATATCATTATTTCAATATTAAAATTTTGATTTAGAAACCTAAAGACCGTATCCCTCATCCCTGACTTTAATCCCTGATTTTATCCCTAACAATTGTTATAGATTTTATCCCATGTTATCTCCAAGTTATCCAATGATTATTCCATTAATTACAAAAGAAAAATTATAATACTTAAATATTATATATTTATATGACATATCCCTTATCCCAATTTATATCCCTTGATTTACCCCTATCCCAATTTCTATCCCCGATTTATATTCATTGATTTATCCCTTAATCATTTTGCAAAAATATAATATTTTGATTTATTTAAGAAAATAAATTAGTGATTATAATTGAACATTAGACATAACATGTTATCCCAATTTTATCCCTGATTTAACCCTTGAAAACTTTATAGTTTTATCCCATATTTGTATCCTTTTATTTAATTGTAAAAAAAGATGATTTAATTTAGTTAATAAAATAAGTTAAATTATATGCAATATGATATATCCCTTATTCAGATTTTATCCATAATTTCATCCCTTAAAACCTTATAAATTACCCATAATTTTATCCCATATTATATTCCCAATAAATATCCATAAATATGTCTTAATCCTTTAATTAATTAAATGTTTTTTCTTCTAATAATAGAATGATAAATAAATAAAATATAAAATACAAATTTGAAATATTGAAAACCATAATTATTAATTTAATCAAACTATTAAGAGTCAATTAATTAAATAAAGCCCAATTTAATAAATAATTATATATAATTATATATTAATTAAATAAATTATGAAAAAAAAACATGGGGTGTATGAGCAAACATGAGGAATGTCTTTTAAAGTTTTAAAATTACGGAAAAAAATTAAGTCACTTTGATAACTCTTAATAAGGTTTAACTACAAAGAGAAAATATGATATATATTTGTATTACTTTATAAGAGTAGAAAATCTAAATTAATTTAATAAATTTAATAATTGACCTACTAACCTAAAGTAAAGAAAAAGTTTTTTTTGTAGTTTTTAATATTTACCATTTTTATTTTTACTTTATTACTTAATGATTCTAGAAAAATAAAAGAGGTATAATTTGTTTATTTTTTCTCATTATATTGATAACCCAAAATTACTTAATTTAAATTATGTTAAAAATGTTATAATGAAAATAAAAGAGATATGATCTGTTTATGTTTCCTCATTAAATTGATAACCCAAAATTACCTAATCTAAATTATACAAAAAAATCTTATTAGTTAACCATGATAAATGTTAAATCTTTGTATTTATTTATATTTTTTAATAATGATAATTAATCCAAGAATCATACCAAAATAAATCCTAATTAAATTTCAATAAAAAACCTAGATAGGGGAGTCGCTCCCCCTTTTCTTTATTTTTGGCTTTTTTTTTACACATAAAAATAATCAAAACAATTTAATATGAGGATTTAGTTGAGTTTTCCAATCAGAATATGCAAATAACAATTAAATAACACAAGAAATTTAATTAAAATAAGAGGAAAACAAAATAAAAACAAAATGATAGAATATGTAAATTACCTCTCATTCCCTTTCTCTTTCCCATGTCAAAATTGCAGAGAAATCAAATGAACAATCTTTTTATTCTTCCATTAATCCTTTTCCATGTTTCAAATTGAAAATCCACTCAACCTGTTAATATAGAATTTGATAAAGTTTCTAACTAGATTAAATTCCAGAGGTACAAGAGAACATGATTTGAGAGAGTATATTGAATGAAGAACCTTTATTAATTGTTGTTGATTATTTTTGTACAAATAAAATAAAAGGATGTGAGATAAAAATTTTAAAATAGTAGAAGATATTGTAAAAAAACTTTAAAAAATATACATTCAATTAGAAAATATATATTGCAAGAAAATGTAATTAAAAAATATATATTCTTAGTGAATGATGAATGTATGGTTGAATGTGAAAAATGTGTGTAACTAATACAAATAAGAGGTAAAGAAATTCAAAGATAACCATCAAATGAACATCATATGGTAGTGTAGTAATTGGTTCATATTATTTACAAAAAAAATTGTAAATTATTAATAAAAAAACTATTAGTAAATTATAAGAAAAATAAAAATTATATTAGTAGATAATCTAAAAAATGATCAAAACAAAATAAAAGGATAATGAAATAGAAAAACAAACCATCAGATGATCATCACGTGGTTTGGAAAAATAAAAGTAGAAACCAATTTTAATTTTTACAAGGAATTTTTTTACAAGGAAAAGTAAAAAAAAAAGCCATCAGAAATCATCAAATAATTTTTAATAATTTTTAACTATTTTTGTGAATAAAATGCAAAAAAGTGAAAAAAAATCAATTTAAAAAAAACTATATAAATTAAAAATAAGAAAGTTAATTAATAAAAGATAAAAAATGCAAAATTTGATTTTTTTGTGATTTTTATAATTAAAACACATAAAAAGGAAACAAATGGGAGAGGTGAAATTCAAAAACATGACCTCTCCATTCTAGACTTTTAGAAGTCCTCTTTTCCAAGTGGGTCAATGTATAAGGTTGATATAAAATGAAACCATAATACTAATATTTTAATGAGAGTTAATTATATTAATAATATTAAAATCTCTATAATTTCATCAATTTATACTTTTATTAAGTAAATACTACCCCTAATTAATTGATTTTTTTTAATTTATAAATAATACATATTATCCTGATTACTAACCCTATAACTTTCTTTAATAGTAATACCCTTTTTAGCACGCTCCTACAAATTATGCTTTTTTTTTCCGAAAATCTAAATAATATCCCTAAACTAAAATCAACTCCTAAGAGGGATTAAAAAATTAAAATGGTCTCCCTTTGACTTTTTAGGTCACTTGACCATATGACTGGTATGCTCTGAATTTGTTAGTGTCGGCTGAAAGGTGGTCAAAATTTGGGATACGACAGCTGTCCCTATTTAATCAGCTTCAAACTGAGAGGATGATGACGTTGAGCCTTCATCTTCTCATGGTGGAAGATGATTCAATATAAAGAGATACCCTAATTTTGACCACGTAGTTAGTAGATTCTAGGAATACACAATGATTGAACAACCCTTTATGCTCTAATGGGATCAAGAACAACCTTTGATGGAACCCCAATAATACCCTGGCGATTAATTTCAGTCCATCTGAGTGAAATTTACATACAATTCCTATGATCACCCGATCATGTTATTGAAATTGGGTAGGACTCTGACGATTCTCCAGTCGTTATTTGATAAAACCTTGGTAGAACCCCTAATAAAACTCATAATAAAATCCTTTGCAAAACTCTTGATGAAACCCCTGATACAACTTCTAATGGAACCTCTGATGATAAAACCCTAATGAAACCCTTTGACAAATTCCTGGTGAAACCCCTTGAGAAAGTTTTGGTAGACCCCCTTGATGGAAACTTTTGATGAAACTTCGAATAAAATCTCAAGATGAAACCCTTTATAAAACCCTTTTGATGAAATCCCTTTATGAAACCCCTTGATAGAAATATGGTGAAATCCCTTTGATAGAACCCCTTGATGATAGTCTTGATAGAACTCCTTGATAGAATCCTTTGATGAAACTTCAGATAGAATTCCTAGATGAAACCCTTGATAAAATTCTTTGTATGAAATCCCTTTATGAAACCCCTTGATCGAAATCTGGTGAAATCCCTTGATAGAACCCCTTGATGAAACTCCTTATAGAACTCCTTGATATAATCCTTTGATAAAACCCCTGATAGAATTCCTAGATGAAACCCTTGATAAAACTCTTTTGATGAAATCCCTTTATGAAACCTCTTGATAGAAATCTGGTGAAATCCCTTGATAGAACCCCTTGATGAAACTCTTGATAGAACTCCTTGATATAATCCTTTGATGAAACCCTGATAAAATCCTTGGTGAAACTCACAATGTAAACCTGGTGGAACCCTTTGATAAGACCATGATGAAACCCCTCTAATAAAAATCCGATGAAATCCCTAATGGAACCCTTAAGGGAACCTTTGATGAAACCTATTAATGAAACCTTTTTTAATCAATCATAACCCTTCTAGGTGAAACTTGCATACGATTCCCATGATCATCCGATCATTTTACGGGAGTCGGGTAGTACTCTACTGATACCCCGATCACTCTGGATGAAACCCCTTGGTGAAATTCTTGCAGAACCCCTTGATGGAATCTTTCGATTACATTCCTGATAAACCCTTTTTGATAAAATCCCTTGACAAAACCCTTTTGAAAAAACCCCTTGATAAAATTCTGGTGGAACCCTTTGATAGAAAATTCTGGTGAAACCCTTTGATAAATCCATGATGAAACCCATTGATAATAACACTTTGTTGAAACTTCTTAGTAAAACCCCAGTGAACCCTCGACGGGTAATCTCTGATGAAAACCCCTTGATTGAACCCCTTTGATAAAAACCCTTTGATAAAATCCCTTGATAGAACCCCTTGATGAAAATCCTTTATACTTCTGATGAAACCCCTAATGGAAATCATGGTAAAAATTATTTGATGAAACCCTTGGTGGAACCCCTTGAAAAACCCTGATGTAACCCTTTGATAAAACCCTAGTGTATTTGATTGAACGCATCCCTTGTGTGAGTTAGGTTAATAATATGGATATGTGAGAGGTGAAGACCCACTAAATAGTTGATAACGATCATTCAGGATGACCGACTATTGGATAGATTCCTATGATGACTCACCGTGAGTGAGTTTGTTCAGAAAGTCCTTTATTGAAAAGGCTTTGTGAAGATGTTACTTATTAGGGAAGACTGGTGTCACGTAAGATGGCCGTCTATTGGGGAATATGCTTCCAAGAAATGTTCCTTAAGAAGCGCGGGTGCTAGACAAAGTCCTAAGAAATCCCTACAAGGATCCGATGAAGGAATTGTATACCATTAGGGCATACTAGGGACAGTAATGCTAAGTAGTTTTTGCTTGGAGAATGAGCTCCAAGGATATTTGCTGGGTAATTATCCTTAAGACCGATCCACTGGGGTGTACAATGAGAAAAGAGTTAGGGAGAAGCTTGGATAGATATCTATCACCTATTTAGCTAGGGATTGATCCAGACTCTCATTACGAGTCCTGAGTCTCAACCTATGTTATGTTATGCATGTTATGTATGCATGTTTAAAGTTTGTATGGCGTAATGCTTCACATTCATGGATATGCTACGCGTGATATGATGTATTAATGTGATTATTGATGCATGCAATGTATTAGTCTTTAGGTTGTGCCGCTGAAGATTGAGACATTTGTAGGTATTGAGTGGCAAGCAAGGTTGGGCTTTTATGAGATGCCAATCAAAGTTGGACTTTTAGGGTGAATGCCAAATGAGGCTGGGATTTTTAGATGTAGGTGCCAAGTGAGGTTGGGCTTTTGTAGATGTTATATTCATGTTATGGGAATGTGCTAGATGAATGAGATGATATGCATGGTTTGACACTAGAGCGTAATGACATGATTAATGCATGACAATGATTTGAATGTTTCAACAAGTGCCCCTATGATGAGTCAGAGTTGTCAAGGCTTAGAGAGGTTGTTCGTGTAACCAGGATATTTTTTCAAAAAGTGGTAGGGTGTTACGCTAGCATGGCTTCCCGATACTCGTTTTACACTTGATGATCATTGATAAATGGAAGAGCTTGTACGTGCATCTTGAAAGTATTAAGAGGGATTGTCCCTGTAGTATCCCATAGTTGCCCTAGTCTGTTGGGTATTTAAATAAATTCACCTCAATATGAATTTGAAGCGGTTTAACCATACCATGCACTTGAGACGTCCTACCATAGTATTAGCTTTGGAGAGATTCGTCCTTGACTAATAGACCCTTGGAATGATATGCCCCCGATGGACTGTTTTTTGGAGCGGTTTCTTTTGATCAAGCCTTGCTGCGGTTTGCCCCAAATTGATTAAGCTTTAAAGGGTATTTCCCGAAAAGGAACTTGGATCCCATCACGCTGTAGTATGACTTTGATATGGACTTCCCCAATTAATGAATCTTGAAAAGTATGTCCTTGATTATTAGGGTCTGGAGGAGTACCCTGAGAAGGAACTTGGATCCCACAAAATGTTGCGATATGACCTTTATATGAATTGCCCCAATATTTGAACCTTTGAAAAGTATGCCCCGGAAATATGACTTTTTGGAGTGATTGGTCTCTTTATGCCCTTGAGTTGTTATGCCCCAGTATGAGAGTCTTGAAAGGTATGCCTCTGATTATGAGGGTCATGGATGTTATTTGACATAGATGTGTCAAATATTGAAATATTTCGCCTCTAATTAGTAGGATCTTCAGATGATGTGCCCCGAGGATCATAAGGATTTTCCCCCTAATTAGAAAGATCCTAAGGTGACTTTCCCCTAGTCAGGAATGTCTCGAAGTGGTGTTCCCTTGATCAGACCATTGTTGATATTTCATTGGTGCTAAGTATTGATTTGCGAGAAAAATGTTCCTTTTTGAAAAGAAATTCTAACATCATGCTCATGCAAGTTTTTGAAATTGAAAATTATTATGGAAAAGAGATATGGTGTATATAAATGATATATGGCTATGAGGTTGGCATAAATGAAGATGTGATATAACAATATGGTTAGTAACAAATATTCAGAGTCAATTTAACGCAAATTTTACTGAGTATGCTTTCATAGTGAACTTAACTTCCATTAGGACTTTTAAATGTTATAACATGGTCTGGTTCACGGCTTATGAAACAAAAGATATAAGGCTCAAATTTTTATTAAGACCCATCCCTTTTCCTTGATGATCTTCATTTTTAAATCCAATTACTTCAACGAATGCATTTAGTCTACAAGAGAATTTTGATAATGATTATGGATGTAATGATTCAAGCACTAATGAGATTCTTGAGGTGGCAGTCACCTACTTTCACTCACAAGATTATTTCCCTTTTTCTTTCTTTCTTTTTATTCCCTATTTTTCATGGAACCATTATTTTGAGTTTGTGGTCCACTGAGATGCCCTAACTTTTGCCTAAGTCAACTCCTTTTTAGTTTTTGACTTAGCGTACTTTCTTTAAAACAAAATAATGCCCTAACTTTTGCCTAAGTCAAAAAATTTCTGGTTGTTTCCCTTTTTTTTTACTTAGCAGGCTTTTTTTTAAACAACTCTTGTAATTTTGCTTTTGATTTCAAAAGCTGTGACTTCCATGTTAGCTATTGTAAGCTTTGCACTTTCTCCACTTCCTCGATGTTAGATGATATATGTGAGGAATAATATGTGTTTGAACTTATTATCCTTGTGATTATATGGAATAATTCTCTTGAGATCAGAATGCATCATTGACTTAATTGAAAAACTACCCTGCCCCTGGTTAAGATTAAGGTTTTTTTTATAAAAAGAACACCGACTTCAGGCTCGAGGGGGTTGACTACGGATTATCTCCTTATTTCTCCAGTGTTTGGGGAGTGAAACAATGCCTTACATCGTCAACTAGGTCTTACTATGAAAAACATACGTCAGCAAATTCAGTTGTTCTTTACATCATTCTCCTTATAAGTTTGTTAATAGATGAAAAGTGAGAATAAAAGGTTTGATTGTTTTTTATTTTTATTTTCATGATGACATAAGAAAGATAGTGTAAACGAATGGATTGATTTCAAAAACATGCATGCTCATTTTATGAAAATTATTTCCCAAAGAGTACAACTTTTAATACAAAAAACACTTAGCAAAAAAAAAATTACAACTTGAATTGATAAACCCTATTGATCCCAGGGATGAGCTTTATTGTTGATCCACTATCTTTGATGTTCTTCCACTTATAAAGATAAGGGGCGACTGTTCACCAATAGGACTCCTTCTTCGAAAGTCAAATGTAGGTCTTGTACTTTGTACTCACATTGGGCATTCCGTAATGACTTGTAGGGTATAGACGAGGAGGGGGGTCTTGAGGTTGTAGTTCCGCTAGGGCACCTCTGAGCAAAGGCTTCAATAATTGATCATAAAACTTTGGTATAAGATCCATGTTCTTTCCAAGCTTCCTTTATTGTGATTGATGAAGCGCATGAGGTTGCTACTAAAGTAGATATTTTTGCAGACTTTGTTGAAGCATCATCATCCAAGGTTCTATTTGAGGCTTTAGGTAGGTAGTAGCTTGCATGGCGAAGGGTTACCTTCTCTCTTCAATGGTACTTTATCTTCTTGAGTCCCTTTATAACTTCTTGGGACGTCCTTCAAGTTTGTTCGTGAGTAACAGGAAGTCTGCTAGCTGGATGATAGTTGGATGAGGGCGAAAGCGGAAAGGATATGCAAATGTATGTGTATGTATGCAAATGCATGTGTATGCAAAAATATTTGTTTTCTTTTTTAAATTTTAAATTTTGAAGGTATGCTAAAAAATTTCTTTTAGATGCAATGCAAGTGTCGTATTAGGATAATGACAGATAGGAGAACCCACACGGGTTTTAGGATAATGCCAAATATAAGGACACCTTGTTTAAGAAGGCTCCATATAGATATGGATAATGATCGACAGGGGAAACCCAAACAGGTTTAAGGATAGGTAAGGTAATATGCAAGCATGACCTAGTTAAGGGAGTTTCCTTATGATAGGCTAGCTCTAAGTTTAGACTACCCATTCCCCTCACAGGGTAAGCTCTAGGTTTTTAGGACGATAGTTCTAGAGTCATGGATTATACCCTTATTTTACCATGAGAAGGAGAAAGCCTTCCTACGGTAATCCTTCGGGATAAGTCTCATCTAGGCAGAACCTTAGTAACGACCTTTGCAGGTTGATAACATAAGGTCACCCAAAATTGAGAGGGTTCTAGAAGAGGTCTCCAGAGTCATGGACCGAACTCAAAGTTTTATCATGAAGAAGTGTTGGCCTTCTCATGACAACCCTTTTGAATTGATTTATTCTGGGCGGAATCGTCGTCAAAGACCCTACGGGATGAGAACCCCGGTGGCCGAGACAGGACGACCCCTTACTTAAGCTTATTACTTTTTCCTCAAGCCTAGGTTTTGGCTTCACACATGTAACAATCCCATCCATATGATATGTGAATAATAATATAATATTGAAATATACAATAAAATATATAAAAATTAAAAAGAGTAAATAAATAAATAAACAAGCAAATAAAGAACACACAACCCTAATACCAAAGGTTGGGACAAACTCTCTTTAGAGAAAGTATAAGAACTCCCTAGCAGAGTCGCTAGCTGTCGCGTCTGGAAAAATGACAGAGTTGCCACCATCCTTTATTCGTTCATAAGGAACAGGGAAATAATGATAAAAACTAATGATTAAGGGTGAAAGACTAGGTTCGGGAGTCGGTTAAGTAAGGGGAAGGTGTTAGGCACCCCTTACCTCCATTGTACTAAATGCGATCCTCCTTTAGTTCTAGGGTTAGTGTGTTTCTAAGAAATGTTTGCTTTAATATTTATTAATTGCTTAATTATTTATTTATTTATAAAAATGTTTTATTATTTTAATAAGGGAATCCTAAGAAATGTTTTTTATTATTATACTCGCTAGAGTCTTACAACTCTATGCCTACGTACCCTCAAATGTATTGAAGGATCAGAGCCTCGTAGTTCGTCCTAAAAAATGTTAGTTGGTTTATTGTTTTTATTCCTTGAATATTCTCACGCATCGGGGGCGGAGAAGTAATTGATTTGGAGAAAATGCCTAAATACAATAGGGTATGGGTCTTACAATTTGAAGTGTGTTGAATTTGATTTTATCCTTCTTTGATTGATTGCAAAAAAAATCTCATTACTTTGATTTAAGAAAATGACCCCTAGTGATATTATATCATTATTCCAATATTAAAATTTTAATTTAGAAACCCAAAGTCTGTATCCCTTATCCCTGACTTTAATCCCTAATTTTATCCCTAATAATTGTTATAGATTTTATCCCATGTTATCTCCAAGTTATCCAATGATTATTCCATTAATTACAAAATAAAAATTATAATACTTAAATATTATATATTTATATGACATATCCCTTATCTTAATTTATATCCCTTGATTTATCCCTATCCTAATTTCTATCATTTGATTTATCCCTATCCCAATTTCTATTCCCGATTTATATTCCTTGATTTATCCCTTAATCATTTTGCAAAAATATAGTATTTTGATTTATTTAAGAAAATAAGTTAGTGATTATAATTGAACATTAGACATAACCCGTTATCCCGATTTTATCCCCGATTTAACCCTTGAAAACTTTATAGTTTTATCCCATATTTGTATCCTTTTATTTAATTGTAAAAAAAGATGATTTAATTTGGTTAAGAAAATAAGTTAAATTATATGCAATATGATATATCCTTATTCAGATTTTATCCATAATTTCATCCATTAAAACCCTATAAATTACCCATAATTTTATCCCATATTATACAAATTTGAAATATTGAAAACCATAATTATTAATTTAATCAAACTATTAAGAGTCAATTAATTAAATAAAGCCCAATTTAATAAATAATTATATATAATTATATATTAATTAAATAAATTATGAAAAAAGAAACATGGGGTGTATGAGCAAACATGAGGAATGTCTTTTAAAGTTTTAAAATTATGGAAAAGATTAAGTCACTTTGATAACTCTTAATAAGGTTTAACTACAAAGAGAAAATATGATATATATTTGTATTATTTTATAAGAGTAGAAAATCTAAATTAATTTAATAAATTTAATAATTGACCTACTAACCTAAAGTAAAGAAAAAGTTTTTTTGTAGTTTTTAATATTTACCATTTTTATTTTTACTTGATTACTTAATGATTCTAGAAAAATAAAAGAGACATAATTTGTTTATTTTTTCTCATTATATTGATAACCAAAAATTACTTAATCTAAATTATGTTAAAAAGATTATAATAAAAATAAAAGAGATATGATTTGTTTATGTTTCGTCGTTAAATTGATAATCCAAAATTACCTAATCTAAATTATACAAAAGAATCTTATTAGTTAACCATGATAAATGTTAAATCTTTGTATTTATTTATATTTTTTAATAATGATAATTAATCCAAGACTCAGATCAAAATAAATCCTAATTAAATTTCAATAAAAAAACCTAGATGGGGAGTGGCTCCCCCTTTTCTCTATTTCTGACTTTTTTTTACACATAAAAATAATCAAAACAATTTAATATGATGATTTAGTTGAGTTTTCCAATCAGAATATGCAAATAACAATTAAATAACACAAGAAATTTAATTAAAATAAGAAGAAAATAAAATAAAAACAAAAATGGTAGAATATGTATGTTATCTCTCATTCCCTTTCTCTTTTCCATGTCAAAATTGCAGAGAAACCAAATGAACAATTTTTTTGTTCTTCCATTAATCCTTTCCCATGTTTCAAATTGGAAATTCACTCAACCTGTTAACATAGAATTTGATAAAGTTTCTAAATAGATTAAATTCCAGAGGTACATGAGAACATGATTTGAGAGAGTATATTGAATGAAGAACCTTTATTAATTGTTGTTGATTATTTTTGTACAAATAAAATAAAGGGATGTGAGATAAAAAAATTAAAATAGTAGAAGATATTGTAAAAAAACTTTAAAAAATGTACATTCAATTAGAAAATATATATTGTAAGAAAATGTAATTAAAAAATATATATTCTTAGTGAATAATGAATGGTTGAATGTGAAAAATGTGTGTAACTAATACAAATAAGAGGCAACGAAATTTAAAGATAACCATCAGATGAACATCATGTGGTAGTGTAGTAATTGGTTCATATTATTTACAAAAAATTTTGTAAATTATTAGTAAAAAAACTATTATTAAATTATAAGAAAAATAAAAATTATATTAGTAGATAATCTAAAAAGGATCAAAACAAAATAAGATAATAATGAAATAGAAAAACAAATCATCAAATGATCATCATGTGGTTTGGAAAAATAAAAGTAGAAACCAATTTTAACAAGAAAAATTGAAACTTTATAATCCTCGGTGAGAGAGTTTAATCAAATAATTTTTAACTATTTTTGTGAATAAAATGCAAAAAAGTGAAAAAATCAATTTAAAAAAAATATATAAATTAAAAATACGAAAATTAATTAATAAAAGATAAAAAATGCAAAATTTGAATTTTTTATGATTTTTATAATTAAAACACATAAAAAGGAAAAAAATGAGAGAGGTGAAATTCAAACACATGACTAGGCATGACAACGGGGCGGGTCGGTGACGATTTTTACCTCCCCTAAATCCAAACCCGAATCCCCAAACAATGCCCGTTCCCCACCCCAAACCCAAACGGAGATGGGGAATCAAAACCCAAATCCGTCGGGTTCGGTATCCCCGCCCCCGCCACCATTCATTTAGTGAAATGATTTTTTTTTAGTAGAAATAGTTTTTTTTTTCAAAATAAAGTTACAATACAAATAATAAAATAAAAGAATCTAAAAAAATTTCATACATACATTTCAAATATTTTAAATAATAAATTCAAATTAAAATATCAAAATATTGACCACATATTTAATATTATAAATTATCAAAAATAAAAAATAGTGTACATAATGAAATAAACGGGGCGGGTTCGGGGACGGGTTCGGGGTGGGTACTAGTGTCCCCATTACCCGACCCGTCCCCATATTTTAAAATCGGGGAAAACCCAAACCCGAACCCAAACCCAGTCAAAGCGGGTTTTCCCCGTCAACTTCGGGGCGGGTTCGGGTGGGTACTCGCGGGTACGGGTAATATTGCCATGCCTACACATGCCCTCTCCATTATAGATTTTTAGAAGTCCTCTTTTCCAATTGGGTCAATGTATATAGTTGACATAAAATGAAACCATAATACTAATATTTTAATAAGAGTTAATTATATTAATAATATTAAAACCTCTATAATTTCATCAATTTATACTTTTATTAAGTAAATACTACCCCTAATTTATTTATTTTAATTTATAAATAATACATATTATCCTGATTACTAACCCTACTAACTTTCTTTAGTAGTAATACCCTTTTTAGCACGCTCCTACAAATTATGTTTTTTTTTCTTCCGAAAATCTAAATAATACCCCTAAACTAAAATCAACTCCTAAGAGGGACTAAAAAATTAAAATGGTCTCCCTTTGACTTTTTAGGTCACTTGACCAGATGATTGGTATGCTCTAAATTTGTTAGTGTCGGCTGAAAGGTGGTCAAAATTTGGGGTACGACAGAGGAGAAAAAACCTCCTCTAAAATTTAAGTTTTCACATTGGGTGAGTTTGGAGTGGGGTTCTCAACCCACCTCCTCCTCCTCTTGATAGTGAAACCCTCTGGATGACTATGGGGGCTATTGGTGTCCGACCGAACAATTTGGATCTTTTCCCACCTATAACTTTTTTCTTTACCAAAAATACTCACCATTTGATATGTAAAACAATGTGCAAAGGTCATAAATACTGTATAAATATACTTACAAAGGAGAGCGAAATATAACTTACCTAAATAAGCATTGAGGTATTTTACTCCATCTAACCAAAATTTAATCACTACACGCAATCTATAACCTCGAACTTCCACAGGAGGCGAACAATCTCATCCCCTTCGAGGGTTAGGTACGCCTTGTCATATCCTATGATCGCCACATGATCATTCGTCCAGGGTAGGGGGAAAATGGGGCACCACCGGTCCCTAACACCCTGAGGGAATCCTCTCCCCCCCTCACACGAGCAAACTTGTCCTTCCAATACTTATAGAAATTAGAGTGGGACACAGAAAATGACTTCCATGGCTGAGCGTCCAAGGATACCCATCTACCATTTTTCGATCTGGTGGTATAAAAAGAGAAAAAAAACTCCCACATATGGAGTAACGTCAAGGTCTTCACAGACCATCTCGAAGGCCCTGATATAACCCTAACTATTAGGGAACAACTAGGAGGGAGCGACATTGAGGACCCTTAAAACCTCTACGAAAAAGATGAGAGGGTGAAAAAAACCCACATATCCTTGATAAAAGGAGGTAGAAGTACGAGTATGAAAAATGAGGTTTAGAGGAGACGGGTGTGGTCCCCCTCTCCGACGACAAACAAGCCTCCAAAATAACCTGATCATCGTCTTCTGAAGAGGAAACCTCCACTCCTAATTGGAAATGGAGGATCTATTCATCAGAAGTGTAATACGCTTCAATATCTTCGGTGTCATTAGACACGACAGATGGGGCATACATTATCTCTTTATTCTTGGGAAAACAATATAACAAAAATAAATCACCATTACCGTTGCAATCGTCAAAGGGGTCAACTATTACCCTTAAAATCTACGACCTTACGCTAACCTAAGCCTTATTTAGAAGTTCTCTTCCAAAACCATACTAACTATAAAAAGAGAGAAAAGGGAAATTCATACCTAGGAGAAGGTTATGAATGAGGGATCGAGAGAGATTAAGAGTTGAGCAGTTCATATGAACTTGCAGAAGTAGGGAGCAAAATGGAGCAAACTGGATGGAAAAAAAGGCTTTTATAGAGGAGTTGGAACCACAAGGTACCCTTTAGACTCCCTTATATGATTTTGAAGAACTCAACACATGTCAGACACGTGCCACTAACATTTAATGTCTCGAAAATAGGGCATCATTGCTTACATTAAATAGAAATAAAAGTGGCCATCTGAATGATTGATTGATATTCCTAGCTGATAATTTTGGCAAATCAAAGGACATATGGCAGAGGGAGATGACACATCCGTCAATTAAGTTTTCATAAAGAAAAAGGTTGCCCTTAGCTAAGGAACTCACCTCAAGATAAGATACACATCTCTAATAAAAAGGTCGCCCTTCGCTGAGGGACTCGCCTCAAGCTGAGGAACTCGCCTTTAATTAAAAATTCACCTTCACCCGAGAGACTCGCCCCAAAATGGATGACGTACCCCACAAATGGAATAAGACTTTAAAACACTTCTCCCTTAAGAAAGCTCTCGTGCTTGAGGGATTGTATAATGTTATATTTGTGAGAGTCCCAAAAGGACGACTCAAGCATTCTCGCCTACGAGTGATGTCACCTGAGAGATATTCTTACAAATTAGGGGATCGCCCTATGGACTGATGTCGTGTATAATATTGTTGTCTCCTATTAGTTAGAGAAGAGGGAGTCCAACATGATTCCTTGGAGAATAAGTGGTCAACAATCTCCTATAGTCATGAGGGAGCAATTGTCGTCCCTATAGGTTTTCCAAACCTTGGGCCCAAAAAGGCTATATAAATATTCCTCCCCCAAGGGGAGAAAAAGACAGATCCTAATTGAGATACATATTACCCAAAGCATAACACTTCACACCTAGGTTATCACCTCATCTGAGCAGGTTATCTTAAACCACCAAAAACACCACCATGCAGAGCTTATCTCGTAGTGAGCAAACTCTAACCACCATACATCATAATATATCTACTAAGATATCTTAGCATCTCTGTCATTTGCAGCGATGACAAGCACACCCATGTTTTTTGACTAGTACAGTGACGCCCACCGTGGGGCCGATAAAACTAACTTGGACCACATATTATTCATCACAATCACTCTACTCACCAATACTCTCCACTATTACACCTAGCCACCTTTTTTCATGTTTAACAAGAGAGTCCATCCCTTACGCCTGAAGATACCAGCGGTAGCGATGATGCGACGCTAACGCCCTAGCGAAGATGCGAACCGCCATGGACGAACTACGTCGTTAAAATCAAATACTAAAAGGAAACTTCCACAATATTAAACAGCGCGAACATGAGTCCGATCCTTCGAAGAAGCATGCAACATCCCTCTTTAATATTTTCATCTATCCAATTGTATGCCATTATATTCCTACGTCAAATTCTTATTTGTCTTGAACATTAGTACAAAAGGTCCTAAACTAACATGGTATCTATCTAAAGAAGAAGAAAAGTAACCTATGTCCAATCGAGGGGTCATATACCATAATGATACTTTTAGAGCCTTCAACCTCAATTATGTTAAGGTTGACAATCTTAAATGATACACCTAAGAACAAATGAGCAACAATCACGTACCAGGAATTACTATGGTTCAAACAACCAGATTTTTGAAGCATTAAATGTGCTTAAATAGACTGATTTTTTTATCTTATTATACATAAAAGGTTGAGATTCGATTTGTTTCCAAAATAAGTGAATTAAGTTATGAAATTAAATTGTTCTCTATTTGATTATTAAGTAAGTTAGTTGAGTAGTAAAAATTGTTCTGTATAATGCAAACTGGATTAATCGATAATATATTTTTAATCCATTAAAATTATAAGTTCGTTTTGTTCTAGTAGTCTAGTGACTAAAATTCCACATCTAATAGGTAGAAATTAGGAGGTTTGAATTTACACATGTGCAATTGAATGTGTTGCACAATTGAAATGTCTTAATATGACATTAGAATAATAGTTTTAATTAATTAACCTTCATGAAACAATTATTTTTAATTAGGGGTGTATATGAGTTGTGTTGATTGATTTTGACCTAATCTGTTAAATAATCTGTTCAAATTTCAATGAGTTGAGTTTATTGTCAAACCTACAATTTTATTGTCAAAATCGAACTAAACCGACTCATTCATTTATGGTGATTGAGTTCGTGAATTATATTTTAAATATAAAAAATAGATAATTTTTTTTAATTATAAAAAATTATAACACAATTCAATATAATTACTTTTATTTTTAACATTCAAATTAAATAAAATATATCATATAATATCATGAAGCAAAACACACCTGATCTGGTCGTATGGTCAAACGTTGCTAAATTTAACAAAGAAAAGTCACGTGTTTCTTTTTCCTTTGTACTTGTATTTAATTAATTTAATTCATCTATGGTTGAAAATATTCATTCAAACATAGCATGTGTGGAGAAAAAAGAACAAATTTAGAAGCTCTTGGATATTAGTAGTGCCATTTCTTTAAAAGGTTTAAATTATAAAAACTCGTGAATACCGACTCAATTTAACGTGTTAGAAGTTTTACATTGGACAATATATATTTTGAACATGTATTTTTAAGTGGGAGCAATTCTCACTATAAAAATCGATTTTATAAAGTTGAGTTATACTAAAGCACATTTTTTAACATGGTATCAAAAGTTTCGTTTAAGATCTAGTGTGTCACCGACTATAAGGTTTTCGTTATTGAGTCATCCACCATTTCTTTTCCGCGCTCCAAATATCTAGTCTTAACTTTTAGGCGTGATGATGTGTATTAAGAGTCTAACATCGAACAATATCTGATTTATAAGTGGGGACAATGCTCACTCTAAAAGTCAATTTTATAAGATTGAGTTAGGATCAACCGTATTTCTTAACATAGTAAAATACACTCCATTCACTAACGCACAAGTGAACTTTCACGTCTAGACACCCCATCATCTCATATGTTGACCAAATACAACAATTGTCCGTTCTTCACGCAGACAAATTAGAAATATGATTTTAATTGTCTCCTCTTTTTGTATTTGTTTTGGGTCATTCGCAAAATCCATAACAAAAGGTCCAAAAGCGAGTCTCCAATGGAACAACGACATACCATGTAAATATTCACTTGGTCAGAAGCAGACAATATCACACTTCAGCACATGAATTATCGTTCGATTCAATCAGACAATAAACTGCGCGACTCGCTGCACCGCACGTGAACGTTTTCAACTGTTTTTAGTATATAGACGAAGTGCATCATTTCAGGTATTCAATTTCACTCTTACTTTCACATTATTTTTTTTATTTTTTTCATTAACTTTAACGTTGAAGTGTTAACTTTGCAAGTCAACCTCCTCTCCGCCGCGTCGAAAATTTGTTTCACCAATTTAAGATTTTATTTTATCATATTTTAATGAACATTATAATTTTTTTTTTTGAGTACGAACTTAATTAGTCAAGTTATATTAGTTAGGTCCAACTTTTATTTTTCAATGGACAAGCTCTATTATTTCCCTTAAATAAATTCCTTTAGCTAAGGATAAAGAAATAAACAATGATGTAACATGACTATGATGAGTATGGCTAAGATTGTTTGTACATGTAGGGTTAATGATCATGACCCATTGCCCCACAGGTTGTTTATCCTCTTCCCTAACTCATTACCCATGCTTTATATGATTGCATTAGGAGAAACCTCACTTTCCCTCGTACTCCTATATTAGCATCTTTCTTTTCTTTAATAACTTAATTAAAACAATATTTTTAGCATTATTCATTTGTACCTCAACAAAACAAATTTATTAACAACTTTTTATTATACTAAATAATCAGTAATAAAATTTTATTCATAATTTTCATTAAAATATTTTAATAAAAATGAATGATTTTTTCTCAGTATTCAGTTATGTGTATTTCTCCTATAATTTATTTTTCATTAAAAAATCCAGTTAATATATAACTTTCACCAAATTATTTCTTTCTTTTGTGTTGGCCAAGGATGAACCAAACAGATGCTCCTTTGTCCCACAAAATACTCATAAAGCTACTTTTAAATTATTGAGTTTGGTCAATCGTCTAATTTATAATTATGCTCGTCTCACTGTAAGCACAGGTTGCTTTCATTTTATTGCAAAATTATAAATAAACAAGTTTGTTAAAAATCAAATAAAGGTGTCTAAAAATGTTGTGAAACATTTTATTTAGGATTTAGTGTATCCTAAAGTTTTAATGTTTTACTAAAGCAGTACGAGAATGTTGTTGGACAGACATTTGTTTAACATGAGGTTTGGTTAGCATGGCATTGAGAATAGAGAATGAGGAAGATGCTGGGAATATAGGAACAATTTTGCCTAAAATGGTTGACAAAAACCACTTTGAGTTATAACTTTATGGTGGATTCTCATCTTAAATGCATTGCATAGTCGTAGTCCTAGCACACTTGAGTTGACATTGCCTACTTTCCCTTTTATTTGGTTTTAGAATTTTCTACTTGTTTATTTTTGACAAATTTATTTGGGATATTAAGTTTCCGAATTAAGATATGGTATGGTGTAAAAATCATCTTTAAGAATGTGTAAGTCGGACTATTACTAGTGAAACAATAATTCAATAATAATTTATTAGAGTTTTATAAAATATTATCATGATTAAATCATATTTAAATATAAAAAATATTTTTCATTTTATTATTAAACTATGACTAATTTATGCGTGACTTCTAAAAATTTAAAGAGATTATAGATATGTTTACCGTTTTATTTTAAGGAAATGTGTTGTTAAATAAGTTTTATAATAAGGACAATCAAAACCGTATTTGTATTTCTTTTGAGATAAACTAATAGAAGACCCGTGCTGACGCATGGGTAAGTTTCAAGTATAAAATATGAGCCGATAAACCTTTTAATTTTAAATGAGATTAAATTAGATATGTAGACTTCATATGCATACAAAGTAAAAGATATAACATTAACTAAATTACAACAAAGATGAATATGGTAGTCCATATAAACTTCATAATAGTACAAAGACAATGAATAACAAAATCAAAAAATGTTGAATAAAGGATATAAAAATGTGAAGTTGTCATAATTGTCATGAAACAAATGTTACTTGAGGAATTAATATGACGAATTGTCGAGATGACATAACCTAGAAAAATATATAAAGGATGGTGAATTGGTGATATATTAGAGTTATATATAGAAAATAAAGTACTTTGGCAAACATATTAAATGAAATAGTAAGAAGCAAAACATATATGGTACCTATATGATGTTATGAAAAACTTCTTTGAAGACAACATTTGTGGTTTGAGGTAAGGATTTGTTGTCTTTGTCGTGTATCAAGATTTTCAATCCAACTTTACTCTTCACTCTTGAAATAGCCACATATAGTTGTCTGTGACTGAAAATATGCTTGAGCAAATATAAACCCACATAGTTCAATGGTTGACCTTGAGATTTGTTGATTGTCATAGCAAATGATGCTATAATTGGGAACTGTCGTCTAATAAGTTTGAATGGTCATGGAGATTGAGAAGGAGACAGAGACATTCTCGGGATGTAAATAGTGTTTCCAATAATTATGCATGCATATGACAACTATATGACATGATTATGCATTGTTCAATTGTTTTTGAATGTATAATCTTTTAGGACACCTTCATTGTTTGCTTTGGCTTGATTTGCCATTGAAAATGGTGGACAAGCATCTGCTTCATCAATGCTTGAATCACAATCAAATTCGTGTGTTGTAGTAAATCAAAAATAGGAACTCTAAATACATTAGCAATGTCAAAAGAATTTGGTCTAAACAATAAATATAAAAAGAATTATTACACATAACTAAGAATGGATCATAGTCAGAACCTTCTTCATTTTCACCATCCAATTCCAAATTAGATGTAGGTGCAAATATTGGTAATGTTGGTTGTTTAGTAGTTGCAACCGTATTTGCTGTGAACCGTAATTTAGGGACAACAAAGGGTGGTGATATGAACTAAATATTTGTGTTGCTGGAAAACATAGGTGTTTGAAAAATGATGATTAGAATATATTATATCAGGAAAGACTCATATGCTTATGGATAGCTATATTATTACTCACATATGATTAACACTGTGTTTGATAGAAACATTGTTAGAGTGTGTAAATGGTATGTCTGGTTCTTTACATGAAGTAGCTTTCTTCGGACGACCTCTTCCACGCTTGACTGAGTTAGGTTTTGAATCAAACCTATCAACAACACCATAATTGTTTTTAAAAAGTGCAACATGCAATTAATTAATTAACAGTGATACCAAACTAACATTGACTTAACATATAATAGATGGAATTATAAAGATGAAACTAACATAGGATTAACTCCATGATTGAGTACAACAGTGTTGGTGGATGTGAGTATTGTGTCAGGTAGTTTATTTGTTATGTTATAGGAAAAATATGGCACACCAAGTAATGTTTTAGGATGTTCTCTTCCACGCTTGACTAAGTTTGGTTTATCCTCAATACGTTTCCCATCATATTTCCTATAGAAGATTTAGTGTTGACATAAAGTTTTTTTTGATTGCAATTGTAAAATGAAAAAACTATATTAAACTTACATAACATGGCTTGATATTGTATAATCATTGGGATTTACTTGAGAAATCATAGGTACTGTTGTGTTTAATTGTAATTCAGGATTGACATTTTCCTTGTGGCTCAGTGAGGCAACATCGGAGAACCTAGACATAAGGTTTGTGCCAGAATTATGAATATTTGCCACTTTCTGTGGTGTACGAAAGGTGTGTTCGGATGTTGACAGTTTAGTTGCTTGTAATATAGAATCAATGATTTTCCCGTCGGAAACAATTTTATTGATGAGTTATTTCCTGGAAGCAATCAGTGTGACATCTGAAAGTGGGATTCAAATGCAGCTCGATGTTGATTCACCATTCATTCGATTTTGCACCTCACATGGAGAAACCTTGAAACACTTATAGCGTTTAGATTTTAGAATGCAAAATCGTCGCAATCTAGCTTGCTTACAATTAAATTTCTTCCGCAACACATCCTCACTGTTATTTATGCAGGGTGTATAATTCCTAACAAAAGGTAGAACTTGTTACTTCATAAATAGTCTAAATATGAAATAAGTGTTGGGTGTGTCATTAACTCATTCAGAAAATAACAGAAAAATAGGTATGATATGAATAACTTTACCGAAATGGTGTCTTGTTGAAGCCTTGATTAGACATGAATACTTTATTTGCATAAATAACCTACATTTTATAACAATTCAACTCATGGTAAGTAAATAAAAATCATGTCTGAGTTACTGATAAATGCCCAAAAATGGATAATATTATGAAAAGTAGCATTTATCGAATTAAGGAAACACTTATTCATGAAATTATACACACTTTGTCAAGAAAATGATACTTCTAATGACGTGTGGTTAATTATTACAGGAATAGATCAAAGGATGGATAAATCAAAGCAAAAAGAATGTCCCGTTTCGCTACCCGAAATCTGGTTCGCTTAGAGAAACCAAGTCAGAAGCAAAGCATCCAGGTTCGCTAGCAGCAAGTAGCAGCGAAGGCCCGATTCACAAAGCGAGATATGGTTCGCTTAGCGAAAACAAGTTAGAGGAAAAATATCCCAGTTCTCTAGCAGCGAAGGAAGTTCACTACGTGAACTTTGGTGTGCTTGGGGAAACCAAGTCAGTAGCAAAACATCCAGATTCACTAGCAGCGAGTAACAACGAAGAGGCAGCGAAGGCCCGATTCGCTAGACGAATTTTGGTTCGCTTAGCGAAACCAAGTCAGTAGCAAAGCATCCAGATTCGCTAGCAGCGAGTAACATCGAAGAGGCAGTGAATGCTCTATTCACTAAGCGAGCTCTGGTTCGCTTAGAGAAACCAAGTCAAAGGCAAAACATCCCAGTTTGTTAGCAGCGAGGAGCAACGAAGGAAGTTCGCTACACGAATTCTGGTTCGCTTAGCGAAACCAAGTTAGTAGCAAAGCATCCCAGTTGTACATTCTACAATGATGATGTATTCAAAAAATTGCATTTGTAAGGTGTTAAAAGACAATGTCTGTTTCATGTGACAATTAGGAATGAATCAATAGGATGTTTCACAATACTTGAAAACATACACAGGCAAAGTAAGCAACAATACAAAATCTGGAAAAACCTGGAAGACGTTTTTTGCAAGACGAATCAGAACTGTCATCATAAAACAATAATCCCTTATATATAAACTAAAACATGGTGTTATATTACTGAAAAGCTCTAAGTAGTACCTTCAATCAGAGAATGTAGTGTGGGAATTTTGGATGAACCTCAAATCGAGGATGCTATTGACAAAATGAATATCATGAAAATTAGTTGTTCTATTAAAAAACTTTGATTCAAAGAATCTTTCAAAAAGTATTTTGACTTTAATGTGAAAAGTCAACTTCAAAGTGATAATAATCTTTTGAATAAGTTTGATGAAAAAATAATAAAACTAACCATATCAACAGCAAGTCCAATTTCGAAAGGTATTTTGTTGGTCATAATTGAAATGCAACTATATGGTTGGATTTGTACTCTTTGTTGATAGACAAGCCTGAAAATTATCCAAAAATTTGCCAAAATATAGTGATGTAGACATGTCCTTTATAGATGTAGATAATAATAATGGATCTATATATAAGATAGGAAAACATATAGTTGAAAGAGGTAGTATAACTGTGTTATTGCTATAAACATGTCACCTTAAAACCACCGGTCAAGAAAACCTACTATGTAGCAGTGACTGCAACAGAAATTTTCACCATGGCAGCAATGCATTTTCTGAATAAAAGCAATATATTAAAATAATAGACCAATAAAGCAGATAGGTAGTATAGTGTAGCAACACTTGATGCGTAAACAACTATAACGTGTTTAAGAAGGAATACCAAATAGAGTATATTATATTCATTATATATCACTTTAATTGTAATGTCCCACTTTGTCAGTGCATTGTTGCAAAACTTGTGCATCTTTGTAACTGATAAAACATATAAGGTCAAGTGTGGAAAAGATTTCACTATAAAACTAAACAACAAAGTTAGTACTTTTGGATAAAGTTAGCATGAACTATATAAGTTATCATGAAAACGAATGGTAAACCTTCTAGTTAGGAACTGATACAATCCTTGTTCAAATTGTGACTGTTATATGTAGTTAATAAGTTTTAACTTAATTATAATGGTGAGACTTATTTTTCGGTGAAAATACTTTTGTTGCATATAACAACTACACCTATATACTCGACAGTTAGAACAACAACACTAAATGATTATAACCATATTTATTTTAAGCATGGTGTATTGATGGACATGGCACCAGAAAACATGAATTATTTTTATCAACTTCAATTAACATATCAATGTATAGAAAGACAAAATAATCTGATAAATGACATACTTCATTTGGGAAAAAAAGAAAAGTCATACCAAGTGAAGTAAATATTAATTGTTATAAGACATCCTTGATGGAAGTTCTAAATTAAGCATGTCCATTAGAATAAGATAAGGTTACAAATTAACCATGCACCATATTCAAATGCTGGATGCGACAGTATGGAAAAAAAGATTAATTCAGTAGATAAAGTTGTGGAGGTCATGCATGGGCCCTAATTAACAAAAAAAGTTTGAATTACAACAGAATTGAAGCTTGTTGTACAAAAAAATGTGACAAAGGTAACAGGTCCATTTTCTCTTGGCATGTTTGCTACTCTTGGCAGACTTGGTTGCAAATAGCTTTGGAGACAACATAGTCGAACTTCCTAGCTCCTCAAAATCACTTTCTTGGGACAACCTCTTACACGTGTTTTGCTTGAATTAACATCGTCACTCGAGTTTTGGGAAGCAGACATGTCATACTGATTATGCCAAGGAAATAAGTTTGATATGTTAGGGATGTAAATGGATTACTTAAAAAAAGATAAAATGTGATATGAGTTATCAACAAACTTACTATGGGAACCCGAGTATGAGTGACAAAGTCTTTGTCGGGAAGATCTAGGTTATAATCAATTTCGGTTGCTTTGATAATTGGAGAATTCACCATCTTTTTTGAAGTTTGCTGCATAAAAAAAAATGGTAAGGACTAAGGTTTCAATCCCAGTAATTGAAGTCAAGAATTTATAGTTTATAAAATAAAGTAATACCTCATGTTGAACCATGGCATCTTTGATCATTTGGATTATTTATTTATCCTCGGTAAGCTTGATAACAGAAGATTGCTTAAAGTCTGGTTGGTACTTCACACGAAAACCAAATTCTTTGCCCAATAGATTATCTAGGTGTGCAGGATAGATTTGTGGATGGTCTTCTTTGGTCTATTGATATTATTGGCAATAAAAGTTCAGATTGAAATTGAATAAGGTTACAGTAAATAAATATCGTATGAGGTAAAATAAAAGTTAACTAATAAGATATCCAATGTTAAAGTCATGAAGAAAATGTATAATATGAAGTTCAATAATACAAAGTAATGATAAATGCATTAGCAGAATCAGTGCATATCAGATAATTATAGTGGGATATTGCATAGAAAGTGGACATTGCAGGCCATTGTACTATCATTGATAAGTCTAATAGTGAAGCCTTTTGCATGTACTGTTGAATCAGAATATTCAATATTAAATCTTAATTGCCCAACATAAAATTTCAGTGCAAAATAAGTGAAACAACATATACTAGTGATAGTTGCAGAATAACTTTCTTAGCGCATATTAAGTGGATAACATACGCAACATAGCCTGAGCATTGGATGATCATTATATTATCATTTAAAAAACTAACTTCTAAGTCTTTATCATAGAACAATTAGAGTTATATGTTGAAAAAATGTAAAAACATCATATTGTAGAGTAAGTCATAGTTGGCCAAAAGAAAATTGCATTCTACAATCAATGTAATGAAGAATCATTGATAAATGTCAAACACATATCTCTCAAATAACAAGTAAGTGGTTTGAATAACCAGAATATTGAAAATTAAGTATTTTGCAGCACAGTCTGATCATTTTGTGGTCATTACACTATCATTGCTAAGACAAAATTTGAAGAGTAAATTGTAGTTGACCAAAATAAAATTAAGTTGTAGTTGACCAATATAATTGTACAATAATTATATATATATATATATATATATATATATATATATATATATATATATATATATATATATATATATATATATATATATATATATATATATATATATATATATATATATATATATATATATATATATATAGCAAGATCAGATTTACTAAATTATGCAGCATAGCCTTAAAAAGTGGTAATGTACGTACCTTTTTCATTACTTCTCGTAAATCATGTGCAGACAAACCAACATACTGAACTCACTCCTTGTCCCAAAACACAAAACAACCAATCTTTCCTTCATACTCAATCTCTATTTCAATTTTATACCTAGTTAAGAATATATGTACAAAGGTAAAGTTATCCATGAAAGATATAATTACAATTTGATTTAATTGAAACTAAAGTTTGATGATCTTACTTAGTGATGGGAGCAACTTTGTTTTCACAACAGGTACATATGAAAGGCATCCCTGGAGACTTATTAGTCCTCTTACAAGCTGGACACTGCTCATAGTACCAACCAAATCGACTTGATTTGAACCTCTTAGTTGTTCCAAATGTGTTACAAAAAGTTGACTATAAAGTAGCTTAATTAGAATATATATATATATATATATATATATATATATATATATATATATATATATATATATATATATATATATATATATATATATATATATATATATATATATATATATATATATATATATATATATATATATATATATATATATATATATATATACGTATTACATATGCAGTTGAAGAGAAATTAGTGGAAGAGCATAAAACAAATAGAGAATAGACATTACATGTTGAAGAGAATTGATGTCCCCAATAGTTTTGACGTCATTGGTATATGAGAATGAACAGTCTTCAAATGCTCCCTGAGATGCATAACTTTGAGATAGCTGTTGTGAAAGAACATTGGAGTGACCATTGTCTCCCAATCTATAAAAAAATGAAGCATTATATAGAATGAAAGTTGTGACAGGTTTATGAAATAAAAGTAGTGCATAAGATTAACATACTTTGCTTTGAATGATGTGGCCTGTGGATGATCATAATCAATAAACAGTTTTGATTCATTCCAAGCATTAGAAATATAGAGCTTTCCAATGGTTGCGTCAAAGGAAAACATAACAAATTAAAACCCTACAAAAGTTGGACATGCTTAAGGAAGAAAACAAACTTATAATGTGAAGGCATACTTGAACTTTTTTGGAACATAGCATGAGTGATAATGATGGTTTTGGGCCCCCCTGTGGTATTTTCAGATGTCTGTATCATAAATTGGTTGGCACATGTTTCCCATAATGTAAGATCAAGTTCGCTTCCACTTCAAATAAAAGAGATGCAAAAACTTAATAAACCAACTATAGAGAAATGGAACATGTTAAGCATTATAAGATAGTGCTAAGACAACAACATATCATCTGATAAAAGAATGTTGACGCATGCCTTTCGACCACCCCCTATAACTTGAGTCTTCAGTACTTGGTGGATGTAAGACCCCAATTTTGTCCCTAAGATCCCTCATGGCATCATATCATAACATTGCATTGCCTCAAGGATCATTGGACACCTTGCTTCCTTCCCTGTGGGTGGGATATTTCTTGAGAGTGGTTTCTTGATCACCAAGCATTGCTTGCATTTGTATATCATTGCTTTTCTTTTAATCACTAACCAAAAGTACAAAAATATGCCATTAACCCTTGTTACTTGCAGCTGAAGCAATTGCAGGTCAAGCACATCAAAGGCATTCACTGAGCAATAAATGGTCATCTGAAGACCCAGAAAGTCAACTACAAAGTCAACTGTGGATTTGGAGGTGGGAAGTGATTAGAAATACTTCATTCATGTTCAAACAAGTCTCATTTGACATTTCAAACACTCACATTGAAGAATTTAAAGTCAAGGCAAAAATTTCCCAAAATGGAAAGTGACCCATAATTTGAAATTTCCAAAAATGGAAGGGTTTTAGACAAACTTCAACTCAATTTTACATCATCAAAAAAGCTTCAAATGAAATTTTGTTGAACATGAAAGTTGTAGATCTTTCTCTCCCATTTCCAAAATATCCAAGATCTTGAGCATCTGATGTGTGGTTGAAGAGATATGATCCAATCATTGCCAAGTGTACATGGAACTTCAAATGGCCATATCTTTTGATTCATAACTCCAATTTTGGTGGCTCTTCTTGCACTTTTCTTGTCATGACATGAGCTTTTCAAAACAATCATCATATTGCATGAATTGTTATCACATGATCACTTGCTATTCCATGCCTTTTTTGGAGGGAAATTGCAAAATTCAAAAATGGTGCATTGTATGGACTTTCTACCATTGCCATTGAGTTTAGAAGATGATTTTAAGTGACTTTGATGAAGGAATTGGTACTGTTCACGTGTAATCAGCCCATGCACCATGCATTTTGAGATTTTGGCAAAACACCTTATTTTCATTAACCAAACTAAACATGGATTAGAAAGGTGATTAGTAGAGCATATAAATACTCTAATCATAACAGAATTTGTGGAGGTTAATCATAATTCACCATTTCTAGATCTAGTTTCTCTCTCCCTCCAAAATTTTCTTCAAACCAAAATTCAAATTTCTTCAACATAACACCTTGTTTTTGTTGAAGATTCATGATCAGTGAGTTGATTAGAGTGTGAATCAAGTATTGGTTTGTTGAATTCGTGCAAGAACCAAGCAGTTGAAGTTCAAGAACTCAAATATGGAAGTTCAAAATTAAGCTAGATCTACAAGTTTCCAAGCTTCCAATTCATCATCAAACATCATATCAAGTATTCTGGAGTGGATTAGAAGCATCTGGAGCTTTGAATCGCGCAAAACAAGGAACTGTTCTTCAAGAGGTGAGTTTTTCGAGCTTCATAATTTCACAATCCATGTAGATATTCTTGTAGATGTTACTTTGCTAATCGTTTTGATATAAATTTCGTGCGATTTGGATAAAAATTGAGAGAGATATGCTTGATTGAAGTTTCACATGTCAAACTTTATTTGATTCGTTTTACATGATTAATGATGAATTAGCATGAAATGATAATGGATCTATAACATACATTGCATGAGAATTTGATTGATATAATTTTTTTGAATTCTGGACAAATCTGAAAAATCTGGAAATTCTGGATGAACATTCATGAAGAAGATGAAGATGCATGCATTTCTGGAATTTCTGGAAAATTGCGTCAGTTTTCTGGAAATAGCGACGGTTTGAACCGTCCTAATCTGCGCGCTAGGGTTCTTGACCAAAACGCAGCGTTTCATTTCATCTCCAGCGTGCGCTCACATTTGATTTCACACCTGCTTCGATTCTGGCCGAATGTAAATATTCAAATTGCATCATATTTTTTATACTTTCCCTCCAAATGCCATGCATGTGATCATTTCCATTTCAAATTATTTTTTCCAACTTGTAAAATCCATAACAAATTGAAAAATGCATCAATTAATCCCCAATTTTTTGAAAAATGTTCCTTGAGATGTCTAGTTTTTAATGATGATGAGTTTGCAAGTTGTGCATGGCTGGAAATTTATTTTCTCTAGGTTGATTGAACACATGTGCATTTGTGACATTGCCTTACTCTTTCTATTGTGAAATGCTTGATTTTAATCCAAATTGCTTGAAATTTTACATGCTGATTCTAGACAAATTGCTGGATGTTTTAGGCTTGGTTTGGTATTTTTCCCATTCATCATTGCTGTTTTATGCATGTGTTAGCATGGTGTGACAATTTGTGTCACACCTTTGGATGATCAACTTGTTCCATTTAATTTCCATGCCAATTGATCTTTGATGGTTCTGATTTTTTGTATGTTGATCATGTTGAATGTCTTGAATGTTCATGAATTTTTCCAGAATTATTTGAATCATTTATGTTTTGATTTGAAATTTTCATTCATGATATCCATATATGAGCCTTGAAATTGCCTTTGACTTCTTTTGATCATGAAATGCCTTTGATGTTTGATTTTGATGTGAGCCTTTTTAGGACATGTTAATATGTGTTTGAAGTTGCAATGTGTTGAATTTCAGCTCCTGTTTTGAATTTTTTCTTCATCATTGACCCTAGGCTTTGACCTAGTGGTTTGTTGCTTACATGTGAGCTTTGAAATTTCAGGTCCAAGCATCCAAGTTCCATGGTTGATGATGCTTCATCATTTGGATGTTGATATTTGCTTTTGATTGCTAACACTTGCTGTTTTGTAGGGTGATGATAACTCATTTGAGTTTGCCTTATGGCTTTTGTGTTGTACATTGGGATTGTCTGTTGGTTATTAACTGATGTCTATTTGTCTCAAAGTTGTACTGATTGGTTCAATTGTTTCCACAGGTACCTAAGTTGCTTTAAGTTCATTTGAACTTTGCTTGGATTTTGCTTGTGGTTGGCATACCACTTAGGTATAACCTCTAATCTTCATATAGTCTGGAAGACCTACTGTTATTGGTAGGCACCTGTCTGAAGCCCTCCTTAAGAGGCCATGTCTTTGTTTGTTTAATTTTGTGCCAAGCAGGTAAAGTCCTCTTAAGAGGCAATTGGCAGATAGAAGGGATGTGTAATCCATCCCCTGCTAATCAGTGTGTCATTCACTTTGCTCACACCATGTGTTGATGCATTGTGAATGAAAACCCAAAATCATGTCCATAGAGTCAGTCATTTGTGGAGAAGAGTTCCTACATTCTGAACTCCCACACTTTCTATTGTTTAAAGCTCTCCCAGGCCAGGGATAAGAGCTATGAGGCATAACCCTCATCTCCATTTCATCTGCTTCACCCTAACTCTCAATGTTAGGGTTAAGAGCTCAAAACACCCCATTCCAGTTGGCTTGTTTTTAAAGCCTAACCTTGCTTGAGCCCATTGATTGTGTATAGTGTGTGCTAATTGGTTGCTTGTTGTTTGTTTGCCCATATGTGCATAATTGTTTGTGTGTGCCTTTGTGCATTTGTTTTCATTAATTGTATATCATTTCATGATCATTGTTCATATTTTGTGACATTTTGTTTTGTCCATTGAGGAGTCAATTGTAAGTCCATTTATTGGCAGTTGTTTCCTATGATCTGGTAGGAGTTAGGACTAAGACCATTGATTGGCATCCCATTTCCTTGGAGTCGAGTGTAAGACCATTTATTGGCAACTTGTTTCCTCTTGCTTATTGCATTTGTTATTTGTTTCTTGTGAGGAGTCAATTGTAAGTCCAGTTATTGACAGTTGTTTCCTATGATCATTCCTGAGAGACTAGTGTAAGTCAATTGATTGGCATCTGGTATCCTTGTTTGCTTTGTGAGATTGGTATAAGTCCATTCATTGGCATCCGATATCCATCTTTGTTTTGTGAGATTAGTATAAGTCCATTGATTGGCATCTGGTTTCCATTTATGTTGTTTATCTGCTTTGCTTGTTGCCTTTTCCAAAGGAATCACTTGGATCATCTACATATGATCTCAAGAGGTGAACAATTAAGAAGTTTTGCATCCCCTCATCCTCACCTTTTTGTTTCTTTATAATCTCCATTTGCATGTTAACCCAAACCAGAAAACTTTGTGCAAACATTTTCATCTCTTTTCAAACTAGAAACCTAGGCCTTAAGCCTTTGATTTTTCAAACTTCATCTTAATAATACTTCTTTTGAATTGAATTCTAATCATACTTTGACTTCATTTTTGTGAATACTCTAATTGGTTAATTCCACTCATTCAATTGTTTTGTGGCTTTGTCCATTCTTGATAAGTTTTCATACATTAGCCATAGATCTCAATTATCTTAGTGGTTGATGTGAATCTCACCTTTTGTCCTTAGTGATTGAATTGTAAGACTTCCTTGCTTATTATAGGGCATGGTCCCTCACTAGCAAGTTGAAGCTGTTCTCACATGGTGGACTTGTGGTTGTATAGGTTGAGTTTTCTCCCGTGGATAATGAAAGACCTTAGGGCTTTTGTTTAAAATCAACCCACTCATATTTTTGGAAATCTTTTAGCCGAACTACGAGGTTTTGATCCTGTAAAGGTACGTAGGCAATGGATCTATCCATCCAAACACAAAAATAACTAACTTGTACATTCTTTTCTCATCTCTTCAATCAATGTTTGCACAAAAATATTTCATAAACAAATAATTTTACAACAAGTTGTGAAAAGGGTTCCCTAGGAGTACCTAGGATGCTTTGGGTGCCTAACACCTTCCCTTTGCATAATTACCCCCTTACCCAGATCTCTGACCTTTCATTAGTTTTCTATGTGTAAAACTTCTTAGGCTTTTGTTCGCTTTTTAGCCATTCCTTTGGATAAATAAAAGTGCGGTGGCGACTCTATCTTTGTATGCTTTGCTTTTGATTTAGTCAATAAATCATAAAGTGACGAATACACCGCTACAGTGGAGTACACCAATAACATCTGCATATAATTCAAAGGTATGATAAAGTCGTTGCAAATTGAAAAAAGTGAGGAATACATTACAAAATAAGGTTGATTAATGTACCGTATAAGCGGTTCACTTCAAAATTCCCGTGCAAGAAATCAACAATGGGTTTGAAATGGAACTGGTGCATTGGTATTTCCAGCATGTCTAACATGGTTACGATGGTTCCTCCATGAAGAAATAGATTCAACGGGTTGTCACAAATTTTAAAAGCAAGATCACTGACAAGAGGGTCGCCATTATAAACCATATATGTTTGGTGTTCTTGTAAGGTTTGTTTCCACATCTCGAAATCCCGGTTCCAGGTGATGACATAAATTTTGTTCCCCTATTAATTAATAACAAACTTAGAATGGATATTCAGTGCAATTCTATTTCAATACGACTGGGACAACAACAATGCATCCTTGGAATCTTGGATAACACCTTCAAAGTGTTTTTGTCCATCCCGCTTCTTAACTATCCACAAATCAACCACGTGAATGACGATTTTCCAGACATTTTTATCTACCATCAAATCACAAATCATAATAGGTGGTATTGACATGGTGTGATGTTGTTATGAAAAAACACATAATGCAAAAATAAGTAACTAGACATGTGGCTGAATACGTTGGATTAGGTTGGAAAGGTTGGAAAACCAGTTCTGAAACATATAATGATGGTTGTAGATTATCATAGGTTGGAAAACCAGTTTTGAAATATTATAAAGTTGAGTGGGTTATATTTGCAAAATTTCATTGCGGAATTCTTAATGCCGCCACTGTTGTTCAACCATCAAAGAAACCAAAGAAGAGAAACAATGTAACTATTTGTAAAAGAACAATAAACTTCAATGAAAGTTTGTAGCTTTCACATTAAAAGGTAGAGTCAGAATGTGCAGAACATCATTCAAGTCTTCTACTACAAGTTTTACTTCTAAATCTTACAACATTCATGTCTATTTGAAGAACAAAATGTAATATGCAGATTCTACATAACAGAAGTTTGAGTAAAGTCTGAGTAAATGAGCATCAGAAATCAACATAAGACAACTATGAACACTTCAAATATGTCCCATTTTTAAGAAAGAAGAATCATCAAGCAACATTACAAACTTTAGTAGAGTAAGAATATGAAACAATACAAGTTTTAGCTGAAAGTTTGTAGCTTTGACAGAAACATTGCATTTGAAAAAATATGAATAAGCTGGAAATACGATGCATCATAAATAAAAAAAGGGATAAATGTAAATCATATAGACTAACATAAAGCTACAAACAGAAAAACTTATAATGAAAAACACATATACAGTAAGACAATAAGGGGTTAAAACACATATCAAACAATACAAACTTTAGCAAAAAGATTGTAGCTTTCACACAAACACTGCATTTGAAAAACTATGAACAGGTTGGAAACATGATGTACCATAAATCAGAAAATGGGTTAAATCAGAATAAGTTGGAAACATTGCATATGACTTTTGTTATCGGAATCAGAAACAAATGATTTGAAAGTTCTAATTTTAAGAATGTTTTTGAAACCAGAAATAATAAGGAACATTTAAACATAACTGTTCATTTCGAAACCATGTTTGAAACACATATCTTGAAAAATTCATTTTGTTTAACCAAAAAAATTTATGAAACAATTCTTTTTTTTAAATCAGAAGAAGAAACTCATTGATGGATAAGCTAAAATAAGAAGAAACATTTGTCGTATGAAATAAGTGATTACCTTCACATGTGTAACTCGAAAGAAAAATGAGTAGAGTGAATTAGATTGTTTTCTGAAACTTTGTTCTTGAGGTTTTCTTTGATGTTAGAGGAACCGATGAGAGAAGAAGTAGTATTACAAATGTGAAGAAAAGAGAGGGAGATTCATAAAAGGGAAAGAAGTGAAAAACGGACCAATAGGAAAGAAAAAAGAAATAAACCAATAGAAAAATTGAAACAAGAAACTAAGAGATGATATTGCAATACTACATCTAGTGACGTAAATATCACATTACATGTTTAGGTGATCCATAATAATAAGTTCATATAAGAACACATGTCATATAAGGAATTTATGTATATAAATTGACTAATATTAAGAAAGATAAAGGACTATAACAAATAAAAGAAAGATAGAAACCAAGTGAATATTTAGTAAAAGATAAATGTCATAAATTATATTTTAGCGAAAATAATCATAGTGGTTTTGTAATTATACGAATGTCAAAGTGATGATAAGTAATGGTAATAATGATGCTTATTAGTGATTGGATTGGTGATAAAAAATTGATGAAGCGGTGATGTGATCAGAGGTGGCCGGATTGGTAGTTGAAAAAGGTCGGAGTGACAGTAACAGTATTAATCGATGGTTGTTAGGATGGAAATAAAAAGTCGTTAGAGTGGTGATAGACGATGGTTAAAGTGGTAGTTGGAATGGTGACCATTGTAGATGTCAATAATGGTGAAATTAGTGAATAAAGATGGATAAAGTAATGGTTGATATTGGTGGTCGGTGATCATCGGAGTGGTGATCTGAGTCATAATTAAGGATGATCAAATTGGTGATTGAAGGTGAGTGAAGTAATGATCAATGGTGATAAAAGTTGTAGTTAAAAATGATTAGATTGATAATCAAAGATTAATGAAATATTGATCAATGATCAAGGTCGACGATAATAAGGATTGTGGTCAAAATGACGACGAGTGATGGTCATAACGATGATGATAAGTGGTGATTAATAATGTTCAAAGTAATGGTCAACGACCACAAATGGTGATGATTTGTGAGTCACACAACAAAAAAATATAAATTATAAAACATATTTTTATAAGTTAAAAATTTAAGTAAAAAATATTTTTAAATTAATTAAAAAACTAATTAAATATCATTTTATCTAACTATTATGTTTTAGTTTAAAATTTAATACTCCCTCCGTTCCTTTTTAAGTGTCTCTTTCTTGTAAAAAATGTTTATTTTTAATTGTCACTTGCAAAGTACAAGGTAGTATTAATTGCAATTTTGTCAAAATTACCCTTAGGTAATTATTACAGAGAGAGAAAAAGTAAAATGAATGTAATAAATGATTAAGGGTATTATAGATAAAAGAAGAATTATTATTTGAAAAGTAACAATAATGATTAGATTTTTTGGTAGGTGTAAAAAATAAAAAAATGACACTTAAAAATGAACTGAGGGAGTATTTAAAATTAAAAATTTATAGGGATGACAATTAGACTCATCTTTAATGGATATCCGCAAAAATCATTCATAATGGATAATGGATAGGGTAAAAATCCGCAAAATAGATACTGACATGAACATGCATAATTACCCACAAAATTAGCAGGTATAAGCGCAGGTACAAATACCTTAGTACCAACCCACGCCATACCTGCACAATATATATTTATATATTTATATATTATTATTATATACACGTGTATACTTATCAGTTTTATTAAATACAATTTTATTAAACTTGTAAGCATTTGAATATAAATGTTTTTTAATACTCAACAGTTATATCCTTATTTTTTTTTAAATGTTATTAAAAATTTAAAATGACATGATAAATTATAATTGGTCAATTTTTTAATCAAAAATACGGATAAATAGATATGCGTATAAATATTTAGGCATTCAGAGAAGTGATGTGTTGCTAGATACCGCTCATTGTTTATTATGTTAAATGCATGATTTAATATAATTGTCAACGCCGCGAAAACCTACAGGGTCACACACAAAGGACAGATTGATGAGAGATAGAGTAACTAAGGAACACCGAAAGGTACGGTGCACTTAAGTGAATTATAGAACATCATAAGGTACAATGTACTTGAGTAGAATACGAAATATGGTAAGTTACCACACGCTTAAGTGATTTTGGGCATATTATAAGATATGGGCCAAAATACACTTAAGTGGGCTTTTTAGCTTGAAGTCCACACAAGTGGTTCTATAAATAGAACCCTTGTGCAGAAGCATTAATAGCGGTTGCATTTTCGTTTTCTTTCTCTCTCTCTCTCTCTCACTCAAAGCCTTCGTTCATACCAGCTAGCACTGAGATTGAAGGAATCCGTTCGTGTGGACTGAGTAGAGACGTTGTCATAGTTCAATGTTCATGATCGCTCCGTAGATCTGCACCAAAGGTTTCAATCGTCACAAGAGATCTGCACAAAAGGTTTCAACCGTCACAAGAGGTAAATATTCTATCACTGATCATGCCCATTCGTAAGGATCTCTAAAGGAGAAAATTTTAATTTCCGCTGCGTTTTGGATTGCACTTCTCCTTCAAAACACATATACAGTAAGACAGTAAGGGGTTAAAACACATATCAAACAATACAAACTTTAGCAAAAAGATTGTAGCTTTCACACAAACACTGCATTTGAAAAACTATGAACAGGTTGGAAACATGATGTACCATAAATCAAAAAATGGGTTAAATCAGAACAAGCTGGAAACATCGCATATGACTTCTGTTATCGAAATCAGAAACAAATGATTTGAAAGTTCTAATTTTAAGAATGTTTTTGAAACCAGAAATAATAAGGAACATTTAAACATAACTGTTCATTTCGAAACCATGTTTGAAACACATATCTTGAAACATTCATTTTGTTCAACCAAAAAAATTTATGAAACAATTCTTTTTTTTAAATCAGAAGAAGAAACTCATTAATGGATAAGCTAAAATAAGAAGAAACATTTGTCGTATGAAATAAGTGATTACCTTCAAATGCGTAGCTCGAAAGATGAATGAGTATAGTGAATTAGATTGTTTTCTGAAACTTTGTTCTTGAGGTTTTCTTTGTTGTTGGAGGAACCGAGGAGAGAAGAAGTAACATTACAAATGTGAAGAAAAGAGAGGGAAGATTGATAAAAGGGAAAGAAGTGAAAAATGGACCAATAGGAAAGAAAAAAGAAATAAACCAATAGAAAAATTGAAACAAGAAACTAAGAGATGATATTGCAATACTACATCTAGTGACGTAAATATCACATTACATGTTTAGGTGATCCATAATAATAAGTTCATATCAGAACACACGTCATATAAGGAATTTATGTATATAAATCGACTAATATTAAGAAAGATAAAGGACTATAACAAATAAAAGAAAGATAAAAACCAAGTGAATATTTAGTAAAAGATAAATGTCATAAATTATATTTTAGCGAAAATAATCATAGTGTTTTGTAATTATACGAATGTCAAAGTGATGATAAGTAATGGTAATAATGATGCTTATTAGTGATTGGATTGGTGATAAAAATTGATGAAGCGGTGATGTGATCAGAGGTGGTCGGATTGGTAGTTGAAAAAGGTCGGAGTGGCAGTAACAGTATTAATCGATGGTTGTTAGGATGGAAATAAAAAGTGGTTGGGGTGGTGTTAGACGATGGTTAAAGTGGTAGTTTGTGGTGGTTAGAATGGTGACCACTGTGGATGTCAATAATGGTGAAATTGGTGAATAAAGATGGATAAAGTAATGGTCGATATTGGTGGTCGATGATCATCAGAGTGGTGATCTGAGTCATAATTAAGGATGATCAATTTGGTGATTGAAGGTGAGTGAAGTAATGATCAATGGTGATAAGAGTTGTAGTTAATAATGATTAGATTGATAATCAAAAGTTAATGAAATATTGATCAATGATCAAGGTCGACGATAATAAGGATTGTGGTCAAAATGACGACGAGTGATGGTCATAACGATGATGATAAGTGGTGATTAATAATGTTCAAAGTAATGGTCAACGACCACAAATGGTGATGATGAGTGAGTCACACAACAAAAAAATACAAATTATAAAACATATTTTTATAATTTAAAAATTTAAGTAAAAAATATTTTTAAATTAATTAAAAAACTAATTAAATCTCATTTTATCTAAGTATTATGTTTTAGTTTAAAATTTAATACTCCCTCCGTTCCTTTTTAAGTGTCTCTTTCTTGTAAAAAAATTGTTTATTTTTAATTGTCACTTGCAAAGTACAAGGTGGTATTAATTGCAATTTTGTCAAAATTACCCTTAGGTAATTATTATATAGAGAGAAAAAGTAAAATGAATGTAATAAATGATTAAGGGTATTATAGGTAAAAGAAGAATTATTATTTGAAAAGTAACAATAATGATTAGATTTTTTGGTAGGTGTAAAAAGTAGGGGTGGCAAACGGGCATGCCCGCCCTGTTTAGGCCCGCCCCGCAAAAGCCCGCAAAAAAACGGGGCGGGGCGGGGCGGTCATAGTTGAGGATGCGGGCCTAAAACTTAGACCCGCCCCGCAAAAAAGTGTGAACGGGGCGAGGAAAGCCCGCAGACACTGCACTCTTTAAGCCTAAAAATGCAAAATTTTATGTAAATACACGTGCCTGCAAAAGCCCGCGAAAAAAACGGGGCGGGGCGGGGTGGACACATTTGAGGGTGAGGGCCTAAATCCTTGGCCTTTAGGCCCGCCCCGCACAAAAATGCGGGCAAAACGGGCATGCCCCGCGGGCTGAGCCCATTTTGCCACCCCTAGTAAAAAGTCAAAAAATGACACTTAAAAATGAACTGAGGAAGTATTTAAAATTAAAAATTTATAGGGATGACAATTAGACTCATCTTTAATGGATATCCGCAAAAATCATTCATAATGGATAGGGTAAAAATCCGCAAAATAGATACTGACATGAACATGCATAATTACCCACAAAATTAGCGAGTATAAGCGCGGGTACATATACCTTAGTACCAACTCACGCCATACCTGCACAATATATATTTATATATTCTTATTTTATTATTATATACACATGTATACTTATCAGTTTTATTAAATACACTTTTATTAAACTTGTAAGCATTTGAATATAAATGTTTTTTAATACTCAACAATCATATCCTTAATTTTTTTTTAAATGTTATTAAAAATTTAAAATGACATGATAAATTATAATTGGTCAATTTTTTAATCAAAAATACGGATATACAGATATGCGTATAAATATTTAGGCATTCAAAAAATATGTATACGAGTATAAATATTGGTCTCCACACAGATATTAATTCATGTATGCTAATTTTTTTTAACCGTGAGGATAAAAACGGATACTATTGAACCGTACTAATAATCTACTCATTATCATCCCTAATTATAAGAACTTTGAATTACGCTAATTAATTAGTAACTAATTTACAAATCAACAAGAACAAGAACGAGGTTACCAAAGCCTGATGTATCTCTTCCAGGGTCAAATTAGGCGTCTATGGTGGGATGACAGTTTAATACCCTAGGAAATGGGAATTCAAAGCCATTTGCATGTTTTTGACTTAAGTGAAGTAATTTTCAAATACAACCCATTCCTATATTTTCAACACACCATTAATTTTTAATTACCAAAAAAAAATAAAAATGTTATTGATAAAAAAAGCATTTTTAGGATATTTGTAATTTATTTTGAAACAAACAATAGCACTTACAACATGCTATTGACATTAGAGTAATTATGAATGCACATGTCCTTTTTATGGGCTCCATAAAAGAAAGCGAGTAAAATAGTGTTTACCACTATCATGCTGCATATGCACATGGACATGAATGAACTCCCTCTTGTGTTGGCTAAAGTTAAGATTCCTTTTACTAATTATGTATTGGCACTAAAATTGATGAATTTCATTCTTTCTTATGAGACATATCTGCACTACGCGTTGAAACCACACTACCATAAACTTTATTTGTAGTTTACACTTTATGAAAACAAATATTTTTGTAGAAAAAAAAATCACTTTATCTCTAGTTCACACTTTATAAATCAAGAAAAATCACTCCACTTTATAAATCAAGAATGTCACGTGAAAAACTCATTTTTCTCCTTCTTTTTAATCCTGTTACCTCACTAAAATAGAAGTAAATCGTATTGAACCAAATTGCTTATTATTTATTTACTTCCTTTCACTTTTCTAATGATGAAAATCAGTTTTAATGTATTTGATTTAAAGCAAATCTATTCAATCCAATTTTTTCAAATTTTCTCTTTTATAAATGTCAGATAACGTCACCTTTCTCTTTTCTCTCACTTTTCACTTTAGAGTTAGTTCTTCTACAATCTTCTTCCCATGCAAAATGAGTTAAATAATACCACTGTTTGTTCTTCCACATTCTGCTTCTAACTATTTTGAATTTGTTTTTTTTGAGTTCTTCTTTTGGATCTCTAAATGAATATGAAAGGATATGAAGGAAGAAATGGTAAAGATTCAGGAGATATTGAATGAACAAAATGTATCTATTGATGTTTCTATGGTGCATTTAGGGTTTAGTTTATACTTTTTATTTATTTTATGGGTTCAATTTATACCTTTTGATTTTAGGGGTTTCGATGAAGAATCATGTTTTCTGAATCTTACTTTTTGATGTTTAGGATTTAGTTTATGCCTTTTGATTTTATGGGGTTTTCGATGAAGAATCGTTGAAGGTATTCAAGATGTGAAGTTTTTATAGATTGTTATGCACTGAAAAAGCTCTTCGAGGAAGATGTGAATTTTAAGATGATTTACAACTTTATAATTTGATATTTATTTATTCATATTTTGTTTTTATATTGCAGCGTGAATCAGTATGATGAAGCAAATCTTCTCTTCAAAGTTATTACTGATCCATCTTTATTAATTAATAAAAATATTATCTATTTGTAAATGAAGGTGAAAAAATTGTTTCTAGGTTCTAGGAGTTAACTGCAGAAAAGTTAGGAAATGTATCATTTCAATCTTGATTTTATGTATGGGTTACAAGGTCATTTTCTCTTTTTAGGTCTAATATTTTTTTTTGAATTCACATACAATACAATTTTGGGGTTTCAATCTTCCACTTCAGTTCAGTTATTAAAATACGCTTAACAAAGAATGACATTTGGTGGTGGTTTTTGTTATTATCTTTGATTTTCATGATTTATATATTTATTGTTTTGATTGATTTTTTGTTGTTGATATTTGTATGGACTTGCAACATAAAGCAAACAATTTTATCATCCTCTTTCAAAATATGAATAATTCAAATAATGTGATAATTTCATTGTATTTTATTGTCCTCTTTCAAAATATGAATAACTCAAATTATGTGTTTGCAAAAAAGAAGTTAAAAATAGTATAGATACTTCATTGTATTTTTTTATAATTGTAAGATGTAAAAATCTATTTGATAATTATATTTTCAGAGTTTGCTTCCATTCCAGATGCAGAATTACAATTGCGGTTGAGGCATTACAAATATGGTGGTAGAGAAATTACAATTGTGATTATTGTCGTTGCAATTGCGGCATTACAAACATTGTGGTTGCAACATTTATAATTGTGATTGCTTCCGTTACGATTGCGGCATTACAATTGTGATTGTTGTCGTTGCAGTTGTTGCGTTTGATAGAATATAATATTTTGTTATAATTAATCATAATTAGTTTCTTATAATTATGTTGTATCATAATTAGATAGTTGATCAAATGTTATATATTGATGTATATATATTCTATTCAGATCAATGAAAAGGACACAATTTCCATTATCTTACATGGTATCAATCCTAACTGATCCCCCTCTCTAAAAAAAAAGCTAACACAGACACACATAAATAATCACATCTCACCAACCCTTAACCATGCCCTGCATGCCCAAAGAATTATTAAAAATTTAATTTATGTGAGACGACTCACCACTGACAACAATGTTTTTGTTTCCTTTTATCCTTTTGGTTTTACTCTTTCTGATTTTTAGACGGGGATCACCCTTCTCAGATATGACAGTCGTGGAGATCTTTATCCAGTTACCACTCTTCCCAGTTTTGCCGGTCTCACATCCAGTCTTTGGCATAGTCGTCTTGGTCATCCCAGCGTGTATGTTTTGAATTCCCTTCACAAAAATCAGTTGATATTTTGTGAACCTTTTAATTCTTCTGTCGTTTGTGACTATTGTGTTTTAGGCAAACAAGTTAAATTGCCATTTTTTTATTCTCAAACTACGACTTTGATGCCTTTTGACATTTTACATAGTGATTTATGGATGTCTCCAATTTTAAGTTCTGCTGGTCATAAATATTATATCTTATTCTTAGATGATTTTACAAACTTCTTGTGGACTTTTTCTATTAGCAGAAAATCCCATGTGTTTGAAATGTTCAAGTCACTTACTCAACTCATTCAAACCCACTCTTATCAATTCCTAGATGATGACCTTCACCCCCACCTTATATATCAGTGGCAAAATCAAATTTCACCACCTGTTACACATAACCAACCAACACCCATAACCCCAATTGACCAACCACTACCCTCAATAAACCAACAATCATCCTCTCCTACCTCTTCGATCAAGACACCTATTACAATAAACTCTCCATCACCACCATCAATTCAACCGCATCTACCTCCACCCACACGAAACATCACCATCCGAAGCATGAAAGGCATTGTCAAACCCCGCACAATATTTAACTTATCAATCTCTCACTCTGACCACACTATCTCTCACATACCTAAAAACCCCAAACTAGCCTTATCAGACCCGAATTGGAAATCCGTAATGCAATCTGAATTTGACGCTCTTATTCGAAATAAGACGTGGGATTTAGTTCCTCGTCCTTGTGATGCTAATCTCATCCGATGTATGTGGATTTTTAGGCATAAGAAAATTTCTGATGGCTCCTTTGAGCGTTATAAGGCTCGTCTTGTAGGTGATGGCAGGTCACAGGTTGCAGGTGTGGATTGTGATGACACTTTTAGCCCCATGGTGAAACCCGCTACCATTCGAACAATACTTACCATTGCTCTCTCCAAATCCTAGCCCATTCATCAACTGGATGTCCATAACTCCTTTTTACATGGTGATTTTCATGAGACGGTTTACATGCATCAGCCATTGGGTTTCCGTGACCTCCGCCATCCAGATTATGTATGTCGGTTGAAGAAGTCAGTGTATGGTCTCAAACAAGCGCCTAGGGCATGGTACCAACGTCTTGCTGACTATGTCTCCACCATTGGCTTTCACCATAGCACATCATACCACTCCCTCTTCATATATCGACAAGGTTTAGACATGGCCTACATTCTACTATATGTAGACAACATCATCCTCATCACCTCCACTCAGGTCCTCTGCCGATTAATTATGTCACTCTTAGCATTTGAGTTTGCAATGAAGGATTTGGGCCATCTGAGTTACTTTATGGGTAATGTAGTATCTCGTCATCTTGATGGCATATTTCTCAGTCAAATCACTTATGCATAAGAGATCACTGAACGTGCTGGCATGACGTACTGTAAACCATCAGCCACTCCTGTTGACACCAAGCAGAAACTCAGCACCTCCTCCGGCACTTCTTATGAGGATCCATCCTTATATCAGAGTCTTGCATGGGCCTTACAGTATCTCACCTTCACTCGACCTGATATATCATATGTTTTTTCAACAAGTTTGTCTTCACATGCATGTCCCTCGCACGGAACACATGCTTGCTCTTAAGCGTATTTTGCGTTATGTTCAGGGCACCTTACATTTTGGACTGCACTTATCTCCATCTCCCATTACAAAGCTTATCTTCTACACTGACGTTGATTGGGGTGAATGTCCTGACACCAGACGTTCTACATCTAGTTACTGTGTTTTTCTAGGTGACAACCTTATTTCTTGGTCTTCCAAAAGGCAGCCAACTCTCTCCCGTTCCAGTGCTGAAGCCGAATATAGGGGGGTTGCCAATGTTGTCTCCGAATCGTGTTGGATTCGCAATCTTCTCCTGAAAATCCATTTTCCTATTCCTCAGGCCACTTTGGTGTATTGTGACAATGTTAGTGCCATATATCTATCTGGTAATCCTGTGCAGCATCAACGCACCAAGCATATTGAGATGGACATTCATTTTATTCGGGAAAAGGTACCTCGTGGTCAGGCTCGCGTCCTTCGTGTTCCCTCAAGACATCAGATCGCAGACATCTTCACCAAAGGACTTCCTCGCATTCTCTTTGATGATTTTCGGACCAGTCTAAGCGTCCGTGAACCTCCCGCTTCGACTGCGGGGGTGTGATAGAATAGAATATTTTGTTATAATTAGTCATAATTAATTTCCTATAATTATGTTGTATCATAATTAGATAGTTGACCAAATATTACACATTGATGTATATATATTCTATTCAGATCAATGAGATGGACACAATTTCCATTATCTTACAGCGTTATTGGCATTGCGGTTGCGGTGTTACAAGCATTGTGGTTGCGGTATTATGATTGTGATAGCTTCCATATGATTGTGGTGTTACAATTACGTTGCAAATCATCGATTGCGGTTGTTGCGTTTCAAGCATTGTAGTTGTGATTGAGTTTTTATTTTTGACAATTTTTTTAATTGTTTTCATGTAACATAAATTTATCAAATGGCTCTCATTCTTAATAGTTTCAATATTTAATCTAAATTTTGATCTCAGGATTATCTGAATATGAATGAATATGGATGTTTTAGTTATAAATTTATCTTTCAGTTTACTTCTGATTCCTTATGCTCTCATATGACATCTAAGTTTTTCATCTACATCCTATAACTTAGTGATGTTTTATTGAAGTTCAACTAGGTGAAGAAAGTATTTGACATGTAAAATAAATCTATATGAAATAATTTATAGATAACAAATTTTAGTTTTACCTACAAACTTGTTGAACTTCAAGAAACACCAAACCAATACCACTTAACTTTCTACGGAAGATTTTAAACCATATCTTTTTGAAAAAAAACAAATCAAAAAAATCTCTACACACTTTCTTAATTGTTTTTTATATAAATTAGACAAATCATTAAGTATCCTTAACTATAAATTAATTAAGAGTTTGAATATATTCTTTTGGAAATGAGCTTATAAACCAGTACCCTGTGTAATCACCTATTGTTATGTTTTATCTTTTACATATATTTTATTTCAACTTAAATTTACTATTTCATCTTCTATGATTGAATAAATACGTGGGAAGTTTAATATTACTATTTTATCTTTTACATATGGAAACAAAATATACTTTTGATTGTTCCATAATTAATTTTATCTAAATACTCATTGAAACAAGTTTAAATATCTATTTATTAAAACACAATTTTCATATTCATACCATTTCTATTAATATATATTTTAATAATAAATCCATCATAGATATGAATTATGGAGTGATTCAATAAACTTTTAATAAATTTTGCTTTTCCATATTGTTGAAATTATATGAAACTTAAAAAATGAATCTAAATATGTAAGGAGTCAATAAAATTTTAATAAAATTTATTTTCTCATATCACATAAATCATTTAAAATGGGAAAAATGAAACAACGGATTCAATTATTATTATAAACATAAACAATTTTACTATTGATTCAAATATTTTTATAAATATTTTTAAAACAAAAATAATATTTATATATGGAAAACAATACATTATTGATTCAAATGTTTTTATATACGAGAACAACTTTACTATTAATTCAAATATTTTTATAAATAATCTCAAAATAAAAATAATATTTACGGAAAAAAGTACGTTGTTGATTAAAATATTTTTATATACGGAAAAAATACTATTGTTATAAACGAGAACAACTTTACTACTAAGGAAGCTTATTAAAAGAGATTGAGTAGATATTTAAAAATTGTATTCTCTCTTATACAATAATTGTCTTATTTGTAAAAAACTAAAACGATAATTTATTTAATATAAGTTTCAATAATTTTTATTTTTAATCATATTATTCTTAATATTATTGTTTACCTTTCATCTTTTACCTGTATTACTATTTCAACTTAAATTAATTATTATTCTTAATTTTTTTTCTTTTTTTAACTTTTAACTTTTATGATAATTTATAAATAAATGCACGTCCAAAACCATATCTCCCCTAAAAACGAATCGTAAAAAAAAGAATTGCAGTTGAAATAAAATTGATGCTAGGGCTATAGTTGGAGGATTTTCATCATGTCATTAAGTGGGTGGTATCTATTAGAATTTACAACTGATATGTTTTGATTATTTTCATGCAGAATGGTTGATTTTCTCTAAATCGAATGCTTTTTCTTTAATTGACTTTGTGAAGTCTCTTCGGAAAAATGAGCACAAAGAACCTTTTTTATTTCTTAAGTTAGTCCCTAGAAAATTAGGGTGTGTCTTTAGCAGTTGAAACTAAGGCTTTAACGATGTTGTTTGTTGTTTGTAAGCGACCAAGACATGGACAAAAAAAATATTATTGTCAAGTTGTGGCGGTTTTGTTATGTATACGTTTTTGGCTGATTTTGATAGTGTTCCTTTAACAAGAAATATATTTGACCAAGAAAAAGAGATGTTAAAATATAGATATTATCCATATCCCTACAATTCATTTTAGCACCCCCAAACATTTATTAGACCAAAACTTGTGATTTATGCTTCAAGTGAATTCTTACAAACATTTCGTCCAAAATTGTTTGTTTCGTGCATTTATGCTTTAACATCTTTCTTTAACTTAATTTAATATTTTATTTTATTTTCTTAATTAAAAAGAGGTGACATAATAGTTCCTTAAAGATTATTTCATTCTTGAATTGGTCATAATGATTTTTAATATTGACCCGACTATTTTGACTTATATATTTGAAACCTTAGATCACACTAGCCATCTCTCTCTCTCTCTCTCTCCCCTATCATAACCCTTCATCTCCTTCTTTCTTTGATCTCACGATCTCTGTTGTAAATGTCAAGTTCAAAGTAGGAAAAACAGAATCAGAATGTGGATACTGGGTTGAATATGGTTTTGAAGGTTTAACAGAAAATGTAGATTCTGCAGTTGAAAATAAATTTAAATTTGCTTCTGCCTTGAAATGTGCTTCATCTCCTGCTTTGAAGGTTTAATCAGAATGTGTCTCTTGTTCTCAATGGATATCATATGAGTTTGTCTCCGATCTGATTCCATGTAGTGAACTTCCATCTTTAATGTTTCTTTTATTTGGAGTTGAGGATTTTTCACTTGCATGAATGTTGGGAACTCCCATCATTATAGTATTTCATTTTATTTGATTTGATTGTGTAGCATTGGTTTTAATTTATTTATTTATTTATTTTTGGTTTTCAACATGGCTCATTGGACCGACTAATTCGGTTCAGAGGTGAGTTATGAGATCAAGTGGTTCTAACCCTCTCCTAATCGTAGTTGTTATTCCCTTAGCTATGTGCTATTACATAAAATTGTTGTTATTTGTATTCACTATCATGATGTCTTTATGCTTTTATGATGTCTGTCTTCTAGGTTCACTCTTTGTTAATAATGGTATCCTTTAAGATGGAAATTCCTAAGAATGCATGGAAATGAGATGATCCCTACTTCACTTTATATGAAAACTAATCCTTCATGACGATGAATTGAAATTCCCTTTCTAGATTTTATCTTCAAACAACAATTTTTAAATTTTAATTGTAAATTAACTATGGCTCTCTTATGTGTGTATCTGTTTTTCCAATGAGATGTGCTTTGAAGATTTCCCATGGTATGTACTTCTAGTGAACTTGTATATATGCATGAGTTTAACTAATTCTTTGAAAGTTTATATATTATAAAATTGTAATTCCTTATGTCGAAGCATGTTGTTCGACAAGAATAAGGAAGTGTCGAACCATCTAGTGTGTTAAGTTGTGTTAGTGTGTCGAAGTGTCGAAGCATGTTGTTTCACACAAGATTTTGACTTAGACCTATTTTAGTAGTGTTAACTATTTTGGGCTTTTATAGTTTTGGGCTTTGGCTTGAGGTCCAAGTTAACCTAAATCTATAAATAGAGGGAGTAACCCTTATTTTTGTAATGAAGTGAATAGAGTATTCATAGCATTTGTAATTCACTGTATTTTGCAGTTGCAAAGTGAATAAGAAGTTTTCCACATTTTGTGGCCAGAGAGAAACTCTGCAGAGTTTAATTCTTCTTCTCCTTCATCGTTCTTTAAACTCTTTCTTTTTCCATTGTTCTTTTCTTTTCATTTTTATTACGTGAGTGATAACAATCTTGTTCATCAAGATTGATTGAAATTCTCCATAGGTTTTGGGAGATTTCCAACATCTGGTATCAAGACTCTGGTTTAATCGATTCGTGGGAAGAAAATCACCAAACGAATCATCCAAACGAACATTTTCCAGCATATCTTCCGATTCTCAAGAACAACAATTATGAGAATTGGTGCAAGCAGATAAAAGTTGTATTTTGTTATCAAGATCTTTGGGATCTTGTGAAGGAAGGAGTAACAACGCTTGCAGAAAACGCGATAGATCAAGAAAAGACCGCACATAAAGAATTGAAGAAGAAAGATTATAAAGCTCTCTTTATAATCCATCAATGTGTTGATGCAAATAACTTTGAAAAAGTTAGTGATGCAGAGTCAGCGAAAGAAGCATGGGAAATTATGGAGAAATCGTTTGGAGGCGCGGAGAAGGTGAAAGTGGTGAGGTTACAAACTCATAAAAGAACGTATGAATTGCTTCAGATGGAAGACAGTGAAAGCATAACTGATTTCTTCACCAAGATTACGAAACTGGTGAATCAAATCAAGGTTGTGGAGAAGTGTTGACATCAAGATCTGTTGTTGGAAAGATCTTGAAATCGTTGGCTCTAAAGTTCGACCACGTGGTAGTAGCCATAGAAGAGTCGAAAGATTTGTCAAAACTGACAAAGGAAGAGCTTCAAGGGACACTTGAATCTCATGAACAAAGAATGACTGAAAGAGCTGCAGGAAATCCGAAGAGTGGTATGGCTTTGCAGGCTCAATCAACAAAAGAAAGAAAAAGGCAAAGGAAGATGGAATTACAACAAAAGCAGAGGAGGTTACAACAATTCGATTGGTCGAAATCAGCAAGAAGGAAACTGGTTGAATCAAAGAAAACCCTGGAACCAAGGCAACCAAAGAATTGGTGTTGCAGGTAAAGGAATAAGTGGTGGTCAAAAGGTAGACAAGACTCACATTCAGTGTTATAATTGTCAAAGGTATGGTCACTATTCTAGTGATTGTCCAGAAAAGCAAAAGAATCAAGAAACATATGCAAAGCTGGCGAAACATGAAGAAGAAGAGACGTTGCTGATGGTTACAACAAGAGATGAAGAGATATTCAAGGACCAGTGGTACTTGGACTCGGGATGCTCATCACACATGTTTGGAAGAAAATATTGGTTTGTCAACATAAATCCCTCAATGAAGAATATGGTAAAATTTTCAAATGACAACACTCTAGCAGCTGAAGGTGTTGGTGATGTTTTAATTTTGAGAAAAGATGGCAAGAGGCCAGTAATTTCAAATGTGTTGTAAATACCAGGCATGAAGAGCAATTTGCTCAGCATAGGGTAGTTAGTCGAAAAGAACTATGTTGGTTCTATGTATTGGCATCAATTTTGGTAAAACTTAGTGTTATCACAAGATGTCATGCCTGTTGTCTTGACATGTGATATCAGCTTCCTGCAGGATGTTTAATATGGTTGTGCAGGATGTTTAATATGGTTGTGCAGGATGTATTCAAGATGTCAGACCCGATGTTAAGACATGTGCATACAGAACATTCAGTCTGAATGTTATGTGTTTTGTTATTGCGCTTTTCATGTAATTCTTTGTGTGCTTATGTGGAGATTGCATGCGTTATTAAAGGAGTAATTAAAGCCAAAATACTATGTTTCCCAAAGAGGAATGATTTGTTACTAATTCCTAGAGAATACGCGTTAGATAGGATTATGGTTACATGCTGCCCGAGCCCATTCAGAAAGTTTCTATTTAAAGACCATGTAACCCTGTTAATTACACGAAGAATATACAAACGTTGAAGTGAGTGAGTATTAGGGTTTTAGCCTGATGTACGTTTGTGATTTGTGAGCCATTCATCCATCTTGTTGATGTGTGAATTGGACTGAGTTTTGAGTTGTAATTTATCCACTCTAAGCTTTGAAGTACGAGTGTATTTGTTTACTTGATTGAAGCTTTTAAGCAAGATCAAGTATGTGTCCTTGAAGTGTGTCTTCTTTCTTTATAGTATTTGTTTTAATATCACTGCTGTGATTGAGGGGGAGTGAGTAGAGTCTCATATCTAAGAGTTCTTAGATAGAAGTCACACGGGTAGAGATTAGGTGAAAAGACTGTAACTTGAAGTTGTTTACTGAGAGTCTTTGAACTAATTATGTTTAGTTGATTTCCTTCCTGGCTTGGTAGCCCCCAGATGTATGTGTGTTTTCACCGAACTGGGTTAACAATTGCTTGTGTCGCTGTTTCAATTGTTTCTCTGTTTTTATCCTGTTTATATTTCACTTGTTGTTCAGATATTAGTGTCGTGACATTACCTTCGACATCTCATATCTGATACCAGAATTTCAATTGGTATCAGAGCAGGCATCCTGCTCTGGTTCTGGGTGAGATCTTGGGATGTTACTTTCTGGTACTATGGATAGAGACGGAGGATCTGTACATAGACCACCAATTCTGGATAGATCTAACTATGACTACTGGAAACCTCAGATGGTAGCCTTTCTGAAATCGTTGGATAATAAGGCTTGGAAGGCTATTCTAATAGGCTGGGAACACCCCTTCACTATGAAGGATGAAGAAGTTACAACTGATAATAAGCCCGAGGAAGAATGGACCAATGAGGAGGATGAACTAGCTCTTGGAAACTCTAAAGCATTGAATGCTATATTCAATGGGGTTGATAAGAACATCTTCAGACTGGTGAACAATTGTGAGGTGGCTAAAGATGCTTGGAATATTCTCAAAACCACTCATGAAGGTACCTCTAGAGTGAAGATGTCTAGATTGCAGCTGCTTACTACTAAGTTTGAGAATTTGAGGATGAAAGAAGATGAAATTATTCATGACTTCCATATGAATATCCTTGAAATTGCTAATGCCTCAGGAGCCCTAGGTAAGAAGATGTCAGATGAAAAGCTTGTGAGGAAAATTCTCAGATCACTTCCCAAGAGATTTGGCATGAAAGTGACAGCCATAGAAGAATCTCAAGATATCTGCAAGATGAGAGTGGATGAGCTAATTGGATCCCTCTAAACATTCGAGTTGGGAATGAGTGATGGATCTGAAAAGAAAGTCAAAAGCATAACCTTTGTGTCAAACACTAAAGATAAAAAGGAAGAAAGTAGTCAGGATACTGATGAAGATATGGCAAATGATTAAGTGTTACTTGGAAGATAATTCAACAAAATCCTGGAGAGGTTGGATGTGAGGTCAAAGTCTAATGTCAAGAACAACTCATTTGACATCAGTAGGCCCAATAATGCTGGAAGAAAAACAAAATCTGAAGAAAAATGCAAACAGGGCAAAGGAATTCAGTGCCATGAATGTGAAGGGTATGGTCACATTAGAGCTGAATGTGGGACCTATCTCAAGAAACAAAAGAAGAGTCTTGCTGCTACTTGGTCTGATGATAATTCTGAAAGTGAAACAGAAGGAGAATCTGCCAATCTTGTGACTGCCTTGACTGGGAGATGGAATCCTAATGAAGACTCCAGTGATGATGAATTAACCTTTGAAGAATTAGCTACTTCTTACAAGAAGTTGTGTTTCAGAAGTGAAGAAGTGTGTCAACAAGTGGAGAATTAGAATAAACTGATAGCCCAACTAGAGGCTGAGAGGACAAAACACTTAGAAACCATTTCTAAGTTGAAGATTGAAGCCGTGTTCCTGAATTCCAAACTGAATGAGATGACAAAGTATGTCAGAATGCTTAACAGTGGATTTGACACCTTAGACAAAATCCTCCAGGCTAGAAAGATGGCAGGAGACATGACTGGCCTTGGGTTCAATGAATCCTCTCTTGACTGTAGTCCCACGGGTAGCAAACCAAAGATGTCACATCAGGTGTCTCAACATCACAAGGAAAGACAACATAAAGGAAAACACCAAATATGGAGATGTCATTACTGTGGGAAATTTGGTCACATAAAACCATTCTGCTTTAGGCTGTATGGTTATCCTAATCCTACTCATAAACCTAAACCCAAACAACACATCCCTGCTAACAGAAAATAGTGGGTTCCTAGAGCTGGTGCTACTAACTTGATAGCTCACACTTCCTTCAGAGTCTTAGCTAAAGAAGATTGGTACTTTGACAGTGGATGCTCCAGACACATGACTGGAAGCAAAAACCTGTTGGTTGACCTTCAATCCCATGTCACCAACTATGTAACTTTTGGTGATGGAGCAAAGGGTGAAATCAAGGGGATTGGAAAACTGAACTGCCCTGGAGTTCCTAACCTTGATAATGTGCTGCTTATTAAAGGATTGACTGCAAACCTGATCAACATCAGTCAACTATGTGATCAAGTTCTAAATGTGAACTTCACAAAAACTGAATGCTTGATTACTAATGCAAAAAATAAGGTGATCATGAGAGGAGTCAAATCTAAGGACAACTGCTATATATGGATTCCTCAAGAAACTAGCTATTCATTAATATATTCTCTAGCTAAAGAAGAAGAAGTGAAACTATGGCATCAAAAATTGGGTCATCTGCATCTTAAAGGAATAAAGTGGATCATATCTGTTGAAGCTGTCAGAGGAATCCCAAAATTAAAGATTGAAGAAGGAAGAGTATGTGGTGAATGTCAGATTGGAAAGCAGACAAAGATGTCACATCAGAAGATCAAACATGACACCACATCTAAAGTGCTGGAACTTCTCCACATGGACTTGATGGGACCTATGCAGGTGGAAAGTCTTGGTGGGAAAAGGTATGCTTATGTTGTGGTGGACGACTTCTCCAGATATACCTGGGTGAATTTTATAAGGGAAAAATTGGATGTGTTTGATGTGTTCAAAGACCTTTTCCAAAGACTTCAAAGAGAAAGAGAGAGTCATGTTATCAGAATCAGAAGTAATCATGGGAAAGAATTTGAGAACAGTAAATTTGCTGAATTCTGTTCATCTGAAGAGATTGGTCATGAGTTCTCTTCTCCCATTACCCCTCAACAAAATGGTGTGGTGGAAAGGAAAAATAGAACTCTCCAAGAATCTGCTAGAGCTATGATTTATGCTAAGAAGTTGCCTTACCACTTCTGGGCCGAAGCTATGAACACGACCTGTAATGTTCACAACATAGTAACCTTGAGAAAAGGGACCTCAACCACTTTATATGAAGTCTGGAAGGGAAGAATACCTACTGTCAAATACTTCCATGTGTTTGGTAGTAAATGCTATATCCTGGCTGATCGTGAACAAAGAAGGAAAATGGACCCCAAAAGTGATGAAGGAATATTTCTGGGATACTCAACAAACAGCAGAGCCTTTAGAGTTTTTATATCCAGAATAAAAGTTATGGTGGAACCTATCAATGTTATTGTTGATGATCAAGAGACTGATGTCACAGACAATGTTGAAACATTTTTTAATGACGCCCCAGCTGATCTCCTAGACAAAAGTAGTGAGAGTGAGTCCACTCAAGTTGAACCTAAAGCTGATAAAGTTAATAAGGGACCCTCTATCAGAATTCAGAAGGATCATCCTAAATATCTCATTATAGGAGACCCAAATAAAGGAGTCACCACTAGATCAAAGGAAGTGATCTCACACGCCTGTTTTGTGTCCAAGATTGAGCCTAAGAAATTTAAAGAAGCCTTAACTGATGAATTCTGGATCAATTCCATGCAGGAAGAGTTAGGCCAATTCAAGAGAAATGAAGTATGGGAATTGGTTCCAAGACCTGAAGGAATAAATGTTATTGGAACAAAGTGGGTTTACAAGAATAAATCTGATGAAAAAGGTGTGGTTACTAGAAATAAAGCAAGATTGGTAGCACAAGGATACACTCAAGTTGAAGGAGTTAACTTTGATGAAACATTTGCTCCTGTATCTTGCATGGAGTCCATTAGATTATTTCTAGGAGTGACATGTATTCTGAAGTTTAAACTGTTCCAAATGGATGTGAAAAGTGCCTTCTTAAATGGCTACTTGAATGAGGAAGTATATGTTGAACAACCAAAGGGATTCATAGATCCAAATCTTCCAAAGGATGTGTATAAGTTGAGGAAAGCTCTTTATGGGTTGAAACAAGCTCCTAGAGCTTGGTACAAGAGACTCATAGTGTTTCTCATTGACAATGGATACAGAAAGGGAGGCATTGATAAGACTTTATTTGTCAAAGATGAAGGAGGAAAGCTCATGGTTGCTCAGATCTATGTGGATGATATTGTGTTTGGTGGGATGTCAAGTAAAATGGTTCAACATTTTGTTGAGCAAATGCAGTCTAAATTTGAAATGAGCCTTGTTAGGGAACTAACCTATTTTCTTGGCCTGCAAGTCAAGCAGATGGAAGATTCTATCTTTCTATCTCAAAGTAAATATGCAAAGAATATTGTTAAGAAGTTTGGCATGGAGAATGCAAGCCATAAGAAGACACCTGCTCCTACTCATCTGAAAGTGTCTAAAGATGAGAATGGTGTCAGTGTGGATCAAACTCTCTATAGAAGCATGATAGGGAGTTTGCTATATCTTACAGCAAGCAGACCTGACATTGCTTTTGCTGTAGGTGTTTGTGCTAGATATCAAGTTGAACCAAAGGTGAGCCATATAAACCAAGTGAAAAGGATTCTGAAATATGTCAATAACACTTGTGACTATGGGATGCTATACACTCATGGATCTGAATTTGTGCTCTCTGGATATTGTGATGTTGATTGGGCTGGAAGTGCTGATGATAGGAAAAGCACATCAAGAGGATGCTTCTTCTTAGGGAACAATTTAATATCATGGTTCAGTAAGAAGAAAAATTGTGTTTCTATGTCTATTGCTAAAGTTGAATACATAGCAGCTGGAAGTAGTTGTTCTCAACTGGTGTGGATGAAACAAATGCTGATTGAATACAATGTGTCACAAGATGTCATGACATTATACTGTGACAACCTGAGTGCCATCAACATCTCAAAGAATCCTATTCAGCACAGCGGGACCAAACATATTGATATACGTCACCATTTTATTAGAGAACTTGTGGAGGATAAGATTGTAGTCTTAGAGCATGTTGCTACTGAGATGCAGTTAGCTGATATTTTTACAAAGGCTTTGGATGCAAATCAGTTTGAAGTCCTGAGAGGAAAATTAGGGATTTGCATTTAAGAAGACTTGTAGCAATTAATATGGAGTGGAAAAAGTAAGCAAATTAGTGTCTATGTGGCTAAAATAAAGCGCCCCCATTATGGTAAATCATCACCTTGTTTTGGAAATACCATTTATTCCGTCTTCACACGCTACCCCCATAACCTCACTACTTACTCTGACTCTTCCATCTTTCTGCTCATTCTTCACAAACTTCTGCTAGGGCAACTGTACTTTTTCCAGAAAAACTCCAAAATGTCACAACATCAAGACACATTTGCTTCTAAAAATACCAAGTCTACTTAAAAGGTTAGTGCTCCTCCCATGGGCATTCCCGATGATGAGATTCTGGATGTTGTTTCTCTCTCTGTTATTCCCTGCGAGGCCATTGATTTTAACCAACCCATTGATGCCTCAACTTCTGCATGCTCCAATCAAGCTAACTCCTCTAGTATTCCCTTTGGTTCAACTCCTGCCACTAATTCTAAGGAAGATATATACCACACTGATCGTGTTATAAGAAACCTACTCACTAGAATCCTTAATGAAGGATACTTTGTGAAGGGAGTTTCTACTCCCCTGTCTCAAATGTACCCCTCTCCTGAAGTTGAACAACATAGTGTGAAGGATGACGAATCCTCCAGTTCTGAAAAGGACATGGCTGCTGAAGGGTTGTGCTCTCTAGGGCAAACTGTGTCTAATAAAGGAAAATCTGTGACATCTAAAATTGCCAATGCTTCCCACTCTAAGAAGCATGATGATGCAAATGTGGTGATTGATCTAGAGGATGGTAGCTCTGATGATCAAGAGGAAAGCTTACTTCATCACCTAAAGCCAAGTGTGGCTAAACGCATGAAGACTCGCAAAGGAAGATCTGTGGCTGAACTTATGTCAGCTAGAAAAGCTAAGAAAACTGCTAGTATTGGTCCCTCCAAATCTTAGAGCAAGGTTGAAGTAAAGAAGAGGAAGGTCAGAGATGATTCTGAGTCTAAAGAGGATGTTGAGGAAGATGTCCCTGACATCTCGCTTGTGAAGAAAACCACTGTTAGGAAGTCTCCTGTTAAAGTTCCTGCTGTTCATTTGGATAACATCTCTTTCCATCTTGAGGATGGAGATGCCAAGTGGAAATTTATGATTCAAAGAAGGGTGGTTGTGGAAAGGGAGTTGGGAAAAGATGCTGCTGATGTCAAGGAGGTCATGGACCTGATAAAGGATGTTGGGTTGTTGAAGACTGTGGCTGGGTTCTCTAAATGCTATGAGGGTTTAGTTAAGGAATTCATTGTCAACATTCCTGAGGATGTTGCTGATAAGAATAGCAAGGAGTTCTGTAAGGTATTTGTGAGGGGTAAGTGTATAACATTCTCTCCTACCGTTATTAATAATTTTCTAGGAAGAAAAATTGAGGGTGCAGGTGAATTAGAAGTTACAGACAATGAGGTCTGTAGAGAGATTATAGCTAGGCAGGTGAAAGGTTGGCCTGTTAAAAAGCATCTTCCTGCTGGGAAGTTGACTGTCAAGTATGCTATCTTGCACAAAATAGGAGCTGCTAATTGGGTCCCTACCAACCATATCTCCACCATTGCTAATACCCTTGGAAGGTTTATTTTTGCTGTTGGAACAAAAGTAAAATTTGACTATGGTAGATTTATGTTTGAACAAATCATCAAGCATGCATCTACTAATGTAGTTAAGCTTCCTATTGCTTTTCCCTCTATGATCTGTGGAATTATCTTGAATCAACACCCTAGTATTATGTGCTCTAATGACTTACCTAGTAGAAGAAAACCTGTTATGTCTGTGCATTAAGGCAGTCATGTCGAGGATATTGTCATGACATCAGCCATGAAAAGGCCAACCTCAAAAGTTGGAACTATTGCAGAGCTTAAGGAGACATGAAAATAGCTAGGTGAAGGGACAAGGATAGCCACAACTAGAAAACAATCGTTGGAAGCCTTGATTGCAAGCTTGGAGCAGGCTGAAGGTGAAAATATTGATCATGCTAATGTCAGTCATGAAGAAGAAGCTGCAGCCCACACCTCTAGTGAGAGGTCTGCTATCCATGATGATACAAGTGGAAAATCTGATTCTGGTGCTGATGAAGCTGCAAGCTCAAGCTCTACTGAGTAGCTCCTTTGACTTTGATCCCTATTGATGTGATGCTTTTTTTGCTGTGGTGGATTTTCTTGTCTTTGGAAATTATGTTTTGCTGTTTTGTTGGTTTGTATCTCAGCTTGCTTATAGCTGGTTATGTACTTGGTTTTGTAACCCTTTAACTTTTAATATTTCGGTTAATGACTAAATATACATTTATTTTGTCTCTTTGGTCTCTTTTGGCTAAAAAGGGGGAGAAGTAGCTATAGCTATAGATGATGTTTGGAGAACTTTTCTGGTGTGGTTTGGTTTTGGCACAGGGGGAGGATTCTCTGTCTGAGTGTTCTGTATGTGTGAAACAGGTTGCTGCTTGTTGTGGTATAGCTGAAGGGGGAGATGGTGTATTCTGAGTACAAGCGCTTGTGTGTTTACTAGTTGTTATTGTTGCTAGTAATGTGTGTATGTTTACTTCTGCTGCTGAACTGATACTTTGCTTGATTTCTTGTGATCGTATGATCCGTTGTTTGTTTTAGCCAAAATTTGCCAAAGGGGGAGTTTGTTGGTTCTATGTATTGGCATCAATTTTGGTAAAACTTAATGTTATCACAAGATGTCACGCCTGTTGTCTTGACATGTAATATCAGCTTCCTGCAGGATGTTTAATATGGTTGTGCAGGATGTATTCAAGATGTCAGGCCCAATGTTAAGACATGTGCATACAGAACATTCAGTCTGAATGTTATGTGTTTTGTTATTGCGCTTTTCATGCAAGTCTTTGTGTGCTTATGTGGAGATTGCATGTGTTATTAAAGGAGTAATTAAAGCCAAAATATTATGTTTCCCAAAGAGGAGGATTTGTTACTAATTCCTAGGGAATACGCGTTAGATATGATTAGGGTTACATGCTGCCCAGGCCCATTCAGAAAACTTCTATTTAAAGACCATGTAACCCTGTGTAATTACACGAAGAATATACAAACGTTGAAGTGAGTGAGTATTAGGGTTTTAGCCTGATGTACGTATGTGATTTGTGAGCCATTCATTCATCTTGTTGATGTGTGAATTGGACTGAGTTTTGAGTTGTAATTTGTCCACTCTAAGCTTTGAAGTACGAGTGTATTTGTTTACTTGATTGAAGCTTTTAAGCAAGATCAAGTATGTGTCCTTGAAGTGTGTCTTCTTTCTTTGTAGTATTTGTTCTAATATCACTGTTGTGATTGAGGGGGAGTGAGTAGGATCTCATATCTAAGAGTTCTTAGGTAGAAGTCACACGGGTAGAGATTAGGTGAAAAGACTGTAACTTGAAGTTGTTTGCTGAGAGTCTTTGAACTAATTCTGTTTAGTGGATTTCCTTCCTGGCTTGGTAGCCCCCAGACGTAGGTGTGTTTGCACCGAACTGGGTTAACAATTGCTTGTGTCGATGTTTCAATTGTTTCTTTGTTTTTATCCTGTTTCTATTTCACTTGTTGTTCAGATATTAGTGTCGTGACATTACCTTCGACATCTCATATCTGATACCAGAATTTCAAACTACAAGGTGTTGATCGAAGACAAGATGATGAGAGTTCTCGACTCAAATGGAAGGTTGATCTTAAAGGCTCCAATGTCTCAGAATAGAACCTTCAAGATTGAACTAAATGTGATGGAGCATAAGTGCCTTGCAACAGCAGCCAACAAAGATGAATGGATATGGCATTATAGACTTGGCCATCTCAATTTCAAAAACATCAGAGACTTTAAGAGAAAAAATATGATTTCAGGATTAACAGAAATCGACATTCCAAACGAAGTATGTGAAGAATGTGTGCAAGCAAAGCAGCATAAGAACAACTTCAGTAAGGATGCAGGAAGCGGGTCGAAGGCAATTCTTGAAGTCATATACTCTGATGTATGTGGTCCTCTCTAGGTGGATTCGATTGGAGGTAACAAATACTTTGTTACATTCATATATGATTTTAGTCGAAAACTATGGTCTTACATGATCAAGAAGAAAAGTAAAGTGATCGAGGTATTTGCCAAGTTTAAATCTATGGTCGAAAGACAGAGCGGTCGAAAGATCAAGATTTTGAGGACTGATGGTGGTGGAGAATATGTGTCAAAATATTTTGATGCATTATGTATGAAAAAAGGGATTTTGCATGAGGTGGTGCCACCCTACATCCATAGCAGAATGAAGTCACATAAATAAAGAATAGAACCCTTATGAATATGGTTAAAAGTATGTTGAAAGGCAAGCATCTACCGAAATAATTATAGGGAGAAGCTGTGTCGACTACGACATATATCCCGAATAGATGTCCGACGAAGAAGCTAGAAGAAATCATGCCAGAAGAATGTTAGTCTGGTGTTAAGCCTAGCTTGAGTCATCTGAAGGTGTTTGGAACTATAACACATAAACATGTGCCAGATCAGTTGAGAAGAAAACCTGATGACAAGTCGAATCAGATGATCCTGATATGATATCATTCGACTGAAGGATACAAATTGTTCGACCCAGTGAATAAGCAAGTGGTGATCAACAGGGACGTGATCATAAATGAGCTTAAGGAGTGGGATTGGACTGAGAATGTCAAGAAAGATTCAGTGAGAATCTTTTGTGATGAACCAACTAGTGAAGTCGAAAGAGAAGTTCGACAGGAAGAAGTCAGAGGTGAGGCGGGCCCAAGCAGACTTCAAAGAACAGGACACATGCCTGCAAGGTTGCAAGAATGTGTGATTACATAAGATGATTTGGTCGATGAAGAAGGTGATCTGGTACATTATGCTTTCTACGCAGATGTCGAACCTGTTAATGCAGTTTAGGCATTGAAAGATTCGAAGTGGATGAAAGCAATGGACGAAGAACTGAAGTCAATAGAAGTCAACAACACTTGGTCACTTGTCGATTTTCCCCAAGACAAGAAGGAAATCGATGTAAAGTGGGTATACAAGGTGAAGTTGAATCCCAAAGGATAAGTGACTCGGCAAAAGGCGAGACTTGTAGCTAAAGGATTTCTTCAGAAAGAAGGAATCGACTTTGATAAAGTTTTTGCCCCTGTTGCTAGGATCGAAACAATCAGGTTGGAAGTTCGATAGGAAGAAGTCAGAGGTGAAGCAGGCCTAAGCAGACCTCAAAGAACAAGACACATGCCTGCAAGGTTGCAAGAATATGTGATTACATAAGATGATTTGGTCGATGAAGAAGGTGATCTCGTACATTATGCTTTCTACGCAGATGTCGAACCTGTTAATGCAGTTTAGGCATTGAAAGATTCGAAGTGGATGAAAGCAATGGACGAAGAACTGAAGTCAATAGAAGTCAACAACACTTGGTCACTTGTCGATTTTCCCCAAAACAAGAAGGAAATCGATGTAAAGTGGGTATACAAGGTGAAGTTGAATCCCAAAGGATAAGTGACTCGACACAAGGTGAGACTTGTAGCTAAAGGATTTCTTCAAAAAGAAGGAATTGACTTTGATGAAGTTTTTGCCCCTGTTGCTAGGATCAAAACAATCAGGTTGGTTGTTGGTTTAGCAAACATGAACAACTAGAAGATGTGTCAGATGGATGTGAAATGTGAATTCCTGAGTGACCCCTTAGAAGAAGACGTTTATGTTGCACAACCAGCTGGGTTTGTGAAACAAGGCGAAGAAAGAAAGGTGTACATGCTGCATAAAACCCTGTACGGACTTAAACAAGCTCCAAGAGCTTGGAACAAGAAGATAGATGACTTTCTAAGGGAAAAGGAATTTGTAAAGTGCAAATCTGAACATGGAGTATATGTAAGAAGAAGCAAGAGTGATTTGCTTATATTAAGCCTCTATGTCGATGACCTGTTGATAACAGGTAGCTGCAAGAAGGAGATCGAAGACTTCAAAGGTGATCTCAACAAGGAATTTGAAATGTCAGATCTGGGTGACATTTCATATTTCCTTGACATTGATTTCTACAAAAGTGAGAGAGGTTTGATGATGCATCAAAGAAGGTATATATGCAAAATACTCAAGAGATTTGAGATGCAAGATTGGAACCTAACTTCGAATCCAGCTGAGCCCAAATTACAATTGTCGAAAGATTCAGATGAAGATGATGTCGACCCAACCCAATATAGAAGACTTATTGGGTCACTTCGATACCTTTGTCACACAATGATAAGTAGGTATGGTTAGTAGGTTCATGCAGAAGCCAAAGGTATCACATCTATCAGCGGCAGAAAGGATACTAAGGTATCTGAAAGGAACTCTCGACTATGGTATTTTGTTTCCTGCAACTAATGAAGGAAAATAATGAAAGTTAGTGGGATACACCGACTCAAGTTGGTGTAGTGATGCTGAGGATCGGAAATCCACAGTTGGCTATGTGTTTATGCTAGGTGGTGCACCAGTTACTTGGAGTTCGAGAAAGGAACTAGTAGTGGCATTATCGTCGTGTGAAGCAGAATACATATCTGCTTTTCTTTGTGCATGTCAAGCAACATGGATGGTGAATCTAATCGAAGAGATAATGTAACACCCCGATAAAACAAGATAATTATTTAATTTAATTAATAATATATTTATTAATTTAATTAAATAATTGGAATTTTATTATTAGAATTATTATTATTGGGTTATTATTTTATTGGAATAAAAAATTGGAATAAGAAAAAGTCCCATTTAGTAAAAAGGTTTATTTTCACGTGAAAAGGAAAAAGGGACAGAAAAAGTGGAAAAAAAGGCAAAGAGAACCAGAGAACAAGGGTTGAAGAGAGGAAGAGCTTGAAGCTGAAGGATTGTCGGATTAACTCAGGTAAGGGGGGCTTATCGTCGTTTAATGGGTATTATGGGATAATATGTAATGGGTAGTAATAGACTGTTGAATTGTCCCTGATTAGAATGATGAATGTTGAAATGTATGAACTTATGGATGAATGTGATTGAGTTATAATTGAAGAAATTCGTAAGAACTAGATGGAAAAATGTTAGAATTTGTGAAATTGGATAGGGTATGATTCGCGTTAGATGATATGAACGAATACGGTGAAAAATTGGACTGTGGGAAGTTAGATCTGAGGAAGCTCGTAGCAGAGAAAACCCATTGCAGATCTGAAATTTTGGTTCTGGTCATACGCGTATGGCACTAGGCAATACGCGTATTAGATGGCTTGGAAGGGAGGGGAATTGCGTTGATACGCGCCATACGCCGTCATTACGCGTATTCTGTGAGTGGTACGCGTATGGGGTGAGGCCATACGCGTATGGATGAAGAAGATGATGTTTTTAACGTAAAATTGTCTCTGTTGGTACGCGTATGAGGAAGTAATACGTGTAGCATACGCGTATGAGATGGGCAATACGCGTATGGGCTTGGCCAGGAAATGGGCCATACGCGTATGAACATGGGGAATACGCGTATGGGCAGAATTTTGGTTTTCCTGAGCTGTTGTCGTGCAGTTTTGGTCGTTTCAGATGAGTGATGTAGTTTAGCTGATGTATGATATGGTAGGGATCATTTCCCGTTGTTTTGAGCAGTATAGGTGTTAGTAGAGTGTGCTAATGCTGTGATTGATTGTGTGGTATGACATGATATGATTATGTGATAGACATGCTGGTGATGTATGATTGTATGCATAATGTTGTGAGTGTATCTGTTATGTATGCAATTGTAAATGGACTGTTTATGGCTTAGAGTGTGAGCATATGTCCATTTTGAATTGTTGTTGATGTTTGCATGCTAGGTGATTTAGCATGTGTATTGTGGCCTTTATGGTGGTAGCTAATTCCCATGGTGAGAAATTAGTGAGTTGTTGTGGATTGTTGTTGATGTTTGCATGCTAGGTGATTAGCGTGCATATCATAGCCCTTTGGGGGTGGTAGCTAATTCCCATGGTGAGGAATTAGTGAGTGAGTCACTAGGTCTCAAATGAGTGGGACTAGTGGGCTTGGTAGCCGTACCTGGATTTGGTCGGTGAGGTTGAACTATATGTTCACAAATAGTCGGTACCGCATGCATGGAGTCTCATTGCATAATATATGTATGTATGGCTTATAATATGAATGGATGTATTCCAATATTATAAGTGTTGTTTTGTGTTGGTGTTGAGTATTATTATAATTATGGGTTGATGATTGCCGTTGCTGAATACGTAATCTGATTAGGGTGATGATATGTGTTAAATTACTTAGCATTACATGATGTTTTATAATGCTTATTATATCGATTGAGGAACTCACCCTTACAACTATTTTTCAGGTAACGAGCAGTGAGTTGAGTAGAAGCTAATGTTCGGAGTCGAGTGTAATTTCCTTAGTGGGTCATGCTCTGATAGATGTAACATCGGGACGGGATGTTTTGTCTTATTTTTATTGTTGGTTGCTGAATGATCTTACATGTATGAGTTGCATGTTTTTGAATGATCGATTTGATCTCTATCCGCTGCGTATTATGCAAATGTTTTAATTGATAAATAAATGAGCATGACAAGCTATTTTGATAACTGTGTGAAGTTGTTTGTGTGACACCCTTAACTGCATAATTACTCTGATTGATATATGTTGTTATTTAATTAAATATTTGGGGTATTTTAGAAGGGTGTTACATTAGTGGTATCAGAGCATAGTCGGTCGAGTCGAGTCGTAATTATTCTGTTCCCCTGTACGGGATAGGTGTTGTGTAACCCTATCAGTACTTATTGTTTAGCTTGTTGGGTTTTCAGAATAGAGATGGCTGGAAGAGGTAGAGACGATGCTGCGATTGTTGAGGCTCTGGGTATGCTAGCTGGAGTACTTGGAGGGAATCCGAATGTTGTGGGAATGGGAGCTGCTCGTCAACTGAGTGAGTTCCAGAAGAACAATCCTCCAAAGTTCAAGGGAGCATACGATCTAGATGGTGCTCAGAAGTGGTTGAAGGAGATCGAGAGGATCTTCCGAGTGACTGAGTGTGCCGAAAACCAGAAGGTCAGGTTCGGTACGCATATGCTGTCAGAGGAAGCGGATGATTGGTGGGTTGCTACCCGCACTGAGTTGGAATCTGCTGGGAATGCTGAGATCACTTGGGCTGTGTTCAGAGAGAGATTCCTGAGGAAGTACTTTCCAGAGGATGTCAGAGGAAAGAAAGAGATAGAGTTCTTGGAATTGAAGCAGGGCAACCGGTCTGTTACTGAGTATGCTGCTAAGTTCACAGAGCTGTCGAAGTATTACACTCCCTATGCTGAGGCTACTGGAGAATTTTCAAAGTGTGTGAAGTTTGAGAACGGGTTACGTCCCGAGATCAAGCAGGCTATTGGATATCAGCGGATCAGAGTGTTTTCTGATTTGGTTGACTGTTGCAGGATTTTTGAACAGGATACCAAGGCCAGAGCAGAGAGCTATCAGCAGAGGGTTGATAGGAAAGGCAAGAATCAGAATGATCGTGGAAAACCGTATGCAGCTGGCAAAGGTTTTCAGAGACAGAGTGGGATGAAGAGGCCTAGTGGGGGAGACTCTAGTGCCCCTGCTAAGTGTTTCAGATGTGGTCAGGCTGGACATCGTATCCATGAGTGTACCAGTAATGAGAGGAAGTGTTTCAAGTGTGGAAAAGGTGGTCATTTGGCTGCAGAGTGCCGGTCGAAGACTGTGACTTGTTTCAACTGTGGAGAGTTGGGTCATATTAGCCCACAGTGTCCTAAGCCGAAGAAGGAGAATCAGTCGGGAGGCAAGGTCTTTGCTTTATCGGGTTCTGAGACTTCTGCAGATGATCGTTTGATCCGAGGTACGTGTTATATTAACGGCTTTCCTCTTGTAGCTATTATTGACACAGGTGCGACTCATTCCTTTATATCTTTGGATTGTGCTGTGAAACTTAAGTTAGAGATATCTGAGATGCTTGGTAGTATGGTGATTGATACTCCTGCGAAGGGTTCAGTGACTACTACTTCAGTTTGTTTGAATTGTCCTTTGAGTATTTTTGGTAGAGACTTTGGAATGGACCTTGTGTGTCTTCCACTAGTACAGGTTGATGTTATCCTGGGTATGAACTGGTTGGTGTTTAACCGAGTCTATATCAACTGTTTTGATAAGACTGTGATCTTTCCTGAAATTGAGGAAGGAAAGAATTTAATTCTATCTGCAAAGCAAGTGAATGAGGAAGTAGCAGATGGGGCAGAGTTGTTTATGCTGTTAGCGACTTTGGAGGCTAAAGATAAACTAGTGATTTGCGATCTAGCCGTGGTGTGTGATTTTCCTGATGTGTTTCCTGAGGAAGTGAATGAATTGCCGCCAGAGCGTGAAGTTGAGTTCTCGATTGATTTAGTACCTGGTACTAGGCCGATATCGATGGCTCCGTATCGTATGTCTGCTGTTGAGTTAACTGAATTGAAGAGTCAGTTGGAAGATCTGTTGGATAAGAAATTTATTCGTCCGAGTGTGTCACCGTGGGGTGCACCAGTGTTATTGGTTAAGAAGAAAGAAGGTACTATGAGGTTGTGTGTAGACTACAGGCAACTGAACAAAGTGACGATCAAGAATCGGTATCCTTTGCCGAGGATTGATGATTTAATGGATCAGTTGGTTGGTGCGAGTGTGTTCAGCAAAATAGATTTGAGATCGGGTTATCATCAGATACGTGTGAAAACTGAGGATATTCAGAAGACTGCTTTCAGAACAAGGTATGGACATTATGAATATTCTGTAATGCCTTTTGGTGTGACTAATGCGCCTGGAGTATTTATGGAGTATATGAATAGGATTTTCCATCCGTATCTAGACCAGTTTGTTGTGGTGTTTATTGACGATATTTTGGTGTATTCGAAATCGGAAGAAGAGCATGCTGAGCATTTGAGAATGGTTTTAAGAGTTCTACGAGAAAAGAAGTTATTTGCTAAACTGTCTAAGTGTGAATTTTGGTTGGGAGAGGTTAGTTTTCTTGGTCACGTGATTTCAAGAGGTGGTGTTGCTGTTGATCCTTCTAAGATAGAAGCGGTATCTAAATGGGAAGCTCCGAAGTCAGTTTCTGAGATAAGGAGTTTTCTTGGACTTGCAGGTTATTATCGGAAGTTCATTGAGGGATTCTCTAAGTTGGCGTTACCGTTGACGATGTTGACTAGAAAGGGGCAAGCGTTTGTTTGGGATTCAAGATGTGAAGAAGGTTTCCAAGAGTTAAAGAGAAGGTTGACTACTGCTCCTATTCTGATATTACCGAGTCCGTCGGAATTATTTGAAGTTTACTGTGATGCTTCATTGTTGGGTTTGGGTGGTGTGTTGATGCAGAACAAGCAGGTTATAGCTTATGCTTCGAGACAATTGAGGGTTCATGAGAGGAACTATCCGACACACGATTTAGAGTTGGCAGCTGTGGTTTTTGTTCTGAAGTTATGGAGGCATTATTTGTACGGGTCAAGATTTGAAGTTTTCAGTGACCATAAAAGTTTAAAGTATTTGTTTGATCAGAAAGAGCTGAGTATGAGACAGAGGAGATGGTTAGAGTTCCTGAAAGATTATGACTTTGGTTTGAATTACCATCCGGGTAAAGCAAACGTAGTGGCTGATGCATTGAGTCGGAAATCATTGCATATGTCTATGCTAATGGTTAAGGAATTGGATTTAATTGAGCAGTTTAGAGACTTGAGTTTGGTGTGTGAGAGTACTCACAATAGTGTTAAATTGGGAATGTTGAAGTTAACGAGTAGTATTCTGGATGAGATTAGAGAGGGTCAGAAATCCGATGTGCTTTTGGTTGATAAGTTGACTCTAGTGAATCAAGGTCAAGGTGGTGAATTCAGAGTTGATGAGAATGGTGTTTTGAAATTTGGTAATCGGGTGTGTATTCCGGATGTTACCGAACTTAAGAAGAGTATTCTTGAGGAAGGACATCGTAGTGGTTTGAGTATTCATCCTGGAGCTACGAAGATGTATCATGATTTGAAAAGGTTATTTTGGTGGCCGGGAATGAAAAGAGAAATTGCGAGTTTTGTTTATTCTTGTTTGACTTGTCAGAAGTCAAAGATTGAGCATCAGAAGCCGTCTGGGCTAATGCAACCGTTGGCTATTCCAGAGTGGAAGTGGGATAGTATCAGTATGGATTTTGTTTCGGGTTTACCGAGGACGATCAAGAATTTTGAAGCTATTTGGGTGATTGTTGATAGATTGACGAAATCGGCTCATTTCATTCCGATCAGAATGGATTATTCGTTAGAGAGATTAGCTGAGTTGTATATTGAGAAAATTGTAAGTTTGCATGGTATTCCGTCGAGTATTGTTTCGGACAGAGATCCTAGATTTACATCGAAGTTCTGGGAAGGTTTGCAGAGGGCTTTGGGAACTAAGCTGAGATTGAGTTCTGCATATCATCCGCAGACTGATGGTCAGACTGAGAGGACAATTCAGTCACTAGAAGATCTTTTGAGGGCTTGTGTTTTGGAAAAGGGAGGTGCTTGGGATTGTTATTTACCTTTGATTGAGTTTACCTACAACAATAGTTTTCATTCGAGCATTGGTATGGCACCGTTTGAAGCTTTGTATGGTAGGAGATGTCGGACACCTTTATGTTGGTATGAGTCCGGTGAGAGTGCCGTGGTTGGACCTGAAATTGTTCAACAAACTACGGATAAGATTAAGATGATTCAGGAGAAGATGAGAATTGCTCAGAGTCGTCAGAAGAGTTATCATGATAAGAGGAGGAAGTCACTTGAGTTTCAAGAGGGAGATCATGTGTTTCTCCGTGTTACTCCGATAACTGGGGTTGGTCGAGCTTTGAAGTCGAAGAAGTTGACACCTCGATTTATTGGTCCTTATCAGATTTTGGAGAGGATAGGGGAGGTAGCCTATCGTATCGCTTTACCGCCGTCACTTGCGAACTTGCATGAGGTTTTTCATGTGTCTCAGTTGAGGAGGTACATTCATGATCCGTCGCATGTGGTCCAAGTAGATGATGTCCAGGTGAGAGATAACCTGACTGTTGAAACATCACCTATGAGGATTGAGGATCGGGAGTTGAAGCAGTTGCGGGGTAAAGAGATTGCTTTGGTAAAGATAGCTTGGGGAGGACCAGCAGGTGGCAATGTGACTTGGGAACTTGAGAGTCAGATGAAGGAGTCTTATCCAGAGTTATTCGCTTGAGGCATGTTTTCGAGGACGAAAACTCTTTTAGTGGGGGAGAGTTGTAACACCCCGATAAAACAAGATAATTATTTAATTTAAGTTAATAATATATTTATTAATTTAATTAAATAATTGGAATTTTATTATTAGAATTATTATTATTGGGTTATTATTTTATTGGAATAAAAAATTGGAATAAGAAAAAGTCCCATTTAGTAAAAAGGTTTATTTTCACGTGAAAAGGAAAAAGGGACAGAAAAAGTGGAAAAAAAGGCAAAGAGAACCAGAGAACAAGGGTTGAAGAGAGGAAGAGCTTGAAGCTGAAGGATTGCCGGATTAACTCAGGTAAGGGGGGCTTATCGTCGTTTAATGGGTATTATGGGATAATATGTAATGGGTAGTAATAGACTGTTGAATTGTCCCTGATTAGAATGATGAATGTTGAAATGTATGAACTTATGGATGAATGTGATTGAGTTATAATTGAAGAAATTCGTAAGAACTAGATGGAAAAATGTTAGAATTTGTGAAATTGGATAGGGTATGATTCGCGTTAGATGATATGAACGAATACGGTGAAAAATTGGACTGTGGGAGGTTAGATCTGAGGAAGCTCGTAGTAGAGAAAACCCATTGCAGATCTGAAATTTTGGTTCTGGTCATACGCGTATGGCACTAGGCAATACGCGTATGAGATGGCTTGGAAGGGAGGGGAATTGCGTTGATACGCGCCATACGCCGTCATTACGCGTATTCTGTGAGTGGTACGCGTATGGGGTGAGGCCATACGCGTATGGATGAAGAAGATGATGTTTTTAACGTAAAATTGTCTCTGTTGGTACGCGTATGAGGAAGTAATACGCGTAGCATACGCGTATGAGATGGGCAATACGCGTATGGGCTTGGCCAGGAAATGGGCCATACGCGTATGAACATGGGGAATACGCGTATGGGCAGAATTTTGGTTTTCCTGAGCTGTTGTCGTGCAGTTTTGGTCGTTTCAGATGAGTGATGTAGTTTAGCTGATGTATGATATGGTAGGGATCATTTCCCGTTGTTTTGAGCAGTATAGGTGTTAGTAGAGTGTGCTAATGCTGTGATTGATTGTGTGGTATGACATGATATGATTATGTGATAGACATGCTGATGATGTATGATTGTATGCATAATGCTGTGAGTGTATCTGTTATGTATGCAATTGTAAATGGACTGTTTATGGCTTAGAGTGTGAGCATATGTCCATTTTGAATTGTTGTTGATGTTTGCATGCTAGGTGATTTAGCATGTGTATTGTGGCCTTTATGGTGGTAGCTAATTCCCATGGTGAGGAATTAGTGAGTTGTTGTGGATTGTTGTTGATGTTTGCATGCTAGGTGATTAGCGTGCATATCATAGCCCTTTGGGGGTGGTAGCTAATTCCCATGGTGAGGAATTAGTGAGTGAGTCACTAGGTCTCAAATGAGTGGGACTAGTGGGCTTGGTAGCCGTACCTGGATTTGGTCGGTGAGGTTGAACTATATGTTCACAAATAGTCGGTACCGCATGCATGGAGTCTCATTGCATAATATATGTATGTATGGCTTATAATATGAATGGATGTATTCCAATATTATAAGTGTTGTTTTGTGTTGGTGTTGAGTATTATTATAATTATGGGTTGATGATTGCCGTTGCTGAATACGTAATCTGATTAGGGTGATGATATGTGTTAAATTACTTAGCATTACATGATGTTTTATAATGCTTATTATATCGATTGAGGAACTCACCCTTACAACTATTTTTCAGGTAACGAGCAGTGAGTTGAGTAGAAGCTAATGTTCGGAGTCGAGTGTAATTTCCTTAGTGGGTCATGCTCTGATAGATGTAACATCGGGACGGGATGTTTTGTCTTATTTTTATTGTTGGTTGCTGAATGATCTTACATGTATGAGTTGCATGTTTTTGAATGATCGATTTGATCTCTATCCGCTGCGTATTATGCAAATGTTTTAATTGATAAATAAATGAGCATGACAAGCTATTTTGATAACTGCGTGAAGTTGTTTGTGTGACACCCTTAACTGCATAATTACTCTGATTGATATATGTTGTTATTTAATTAAATATTTGGGGTATTTTAGAAGGGTGTTACAGATAACAACGAAGAGTCATGGAGCAATTACATCGAAATGAGGTTTCATTATCTTTGAGAGCAGGTAGCAGATGAGAAGATAAATATGGAACACTGCAGAGTTGAGAATTAGATTGCAGACATCGTGACAAAGGGAGTGCATGTTGAAGTGTTCAGAAGACTAAGAGCTATGATGAATGTAGATAGCTTAGACACAATGAATTAGGTGGCATGCTGAATTGTAATTCCTTGTGTCGAAGCATGTTGCTCGACAGGAACAGGGAAGTGTTGAACCACCTAGTGTGTTAAGTTGTGTTAGTGGGTCGAAGTGTCGAAGCATGTTGCTTTATACATGATTTTGACTTCGGCCTATTTTAGTAGTGATAGCTATTTTGGGCTTTTATAATTTTGGGCTTTGTCTTGAGGTCCAAGTTAACCTAAATCTATAAATAGAGGGAGTGACCCTTATTTTTGTAATGAAGTGAATAAAATATTCATAGCATTTGTAATTCACAGTATTTTGCAGTTGCAAAGTGAATAAGAAGTCTTCCACAATTTGTGGGCAGAGAGAAACTCTGTAGAGTTTAATTCTTCTTCTCCTTCATCATTCTTTATACTCTTTATTTATCTATTACTCTGTTCTTTTCATTGTTATTGTGTGTGTGATAAAAATATTGTTCATCAAGATTGATTATAATTCTCCATAGATTTTGAAGGATTTCCAACATATATGACATGCACTCCAAAAGCTTATGAAAAGGGTTATTCCATCTTTCCGTCTCTCTGTTTGCCTAGTTTCCTTTAAAAGTTCTCTCCAGTGATGTGTCCAACAGAGTGGTCACAATTTAGTTTTATTGTTATTGAATTTGTGAGTTAAAAGTGATATTTAAATAAGGAATGTTTTATTGTCCTTGGTATTAACTTTTGTAACCATGATAAGATGTTTCTAATGATTTCATAAGAAATGTGGATGGTGAAGGGTTGTTGAATAGATGACGGTTTTATTGAAGATATGTTAGTGTAATGATTTTGGAATTGTTAGGATAATAAAGCTATATAGTTGTGTTATTGTAATGATGCAATGTTGATGAGATCTACCTGTATGTTTGATTTTGCATGAAAACTGATAATGAAGAGTTATATTTTTTTTTACACATTATTAACAATTTGCAGAGAATTTTTAACCTCAAAAAATAAAACCTCTTTAGTTTAAAGAAAATACTATTTTTTTAATACATATGCTAACTCAACTTATTAACATATGCCTTGTTGTCATGCCACGTAAGAAAAGTTAACGTTTTTTCAGAAAGTTTAACGACAATGACCAATTTGACTAACACGACAGTTTATAAGGGACTGCTATGTAACCTTCTGTAGTTAAGAGACTAAAGAGAAACATTAAATAAAATTAAAGGATTTTGTGACTAATTATGCCACACATTTAATATGGATGGTTGATTGATGGTGGTGCTCGCACCATATTTTATTTTGTCGACCTACCGAAGGTAAGGGTGTTCAAAAGTGAATCGACTCAATAAAAAACCGTTAACCGAACCGAACCAAGCTCAAACTGCAAAAAATCACGTTTAGTTTGGATATATTTGGGTCATTTTCTAACAGAATCGTGCAGTTCCATTTAGTTTGCAGTTTGTATTTTACAAACCAAACCAAACCGAACCGCATTATGTTACAAAATCTTCCATATAATATTTTTAATTCTTTAAAAAACGCAACAACTATTATGTGTATATTTTATCGTAATATTTCTATAATATTTATTTTAATTTACATATCAACAAAAAAATAAAATATTATTTATTAATAAATACTATTATTTTTATTTAAAATGAAATTGCTATATATTTATTTTTGTTTTTATTTTTAATTTGTTAACGTTGATAACGATAAGATCAAAAGAAAAAGTTTAATTTACATTAATTTTGTATCCTTTTGTATACAAAATATTGATAATAAAAAAGAGACTACAATGGTATCAGGCTAACATAGTCACATGCATGCACTTGCTTATAATTACACAATATAGTATTTTAAATTTATTTAAGAATGCAATTTCATGTATAATGTCCTTTAAACATAAGATGAGATTGCAAGACGCAATTAATAGTTATGCATCGAATTATAAACTAATTTTGACAATTATAAACTTATGGAGCGGAGGTGCTTTATACTCCAGGAGGAGCTTACTATATTGTATGAAGAGGTCTAGGTTGCTGACTCTTTGCAAGAGGAAGTGAAAATCCATGGCCTCCCATCCACTTTGGTGGCTCGAGTAACTAAGTTGGAGGATCCATTCAAATTGGCTGAGAAACGGTATCAAGATGCCTCATATGTCGTTGAGGAGAATACTCATCAAGCGAAGGAGGATCAAAAGACCCTTCTTTAGGAGGGAGAGACTCATGCCAAAACCCTGAAAAAATCTTGAAGACGAGGTTTCCAGTATGAGGAGGGCACTCCATGAGTCCATTCATCTAACTATGTAGACCGTGCTCGGGGTTCGTGACTGGTTTATGGAGCAAGCGAAGAGGTTCTACCCTAATGTCGTAAACTCGATCGTCACGCTAAAACTATTCCAAGATTCTTTTTATGTGACTCCATAGGGAGATCCTGGTACCTCGACTCCGAGAGCTTTGTCTTGATTCCTTCTTTTCTCTTTTTATTATTTTTGTTTCCTGCAATTCTTTACTAGGCTTTTATGCCTTAGGTGTAACAATTTTAATATTTATAAGAGTACTTTTTCCTTAATGATTTGTGTGTTGTTTTATCTTAGAGTCTTATGCTTGGTTTCTTTTTATTATTGTTATGTTTCGCCTTTGTCTGTTTGTGAATGATTGTGATATCGGGGTTTTCCCGTTACCCTTGCAACACATAGTTGGCATGTCCCAATGGCATTGGCGTAACCTTCGGTTTGCTACACTTCAGTCGTGATGTGTTGGATGCCTTTATGGAAATAAAATAAGTATTTTACTGCAACAAAGTTACATACGTGTTCTTATAGCTTTTATGCTTTGTGATTTGTGCCTTGGTATAATAGATGATGTAAGCTACCATTTTGGTTGCTAATTTTGCTAACTGTATTTAATGTTCGTTGCAGTAGCTTTTTGTCTGTGTGTTTCATTTAATGAGGCTTCGAGCTGGCAAGACCATATGATGTAGTTGTACTTTTTATATTGTACTCTGTGTCCGACCAAGGGTAAGATTCCAGTCCCTACCCCCGAGACTTGGATCAGATCAGATGGATGTCTCTGAGCTTCACCACTTATACCCTTGAATTGGCTAGATCCAGAAGGGGTGCGTTTGATATGTAGAAATTCTCTTAGGATGTATCAGCTATCCATTCATGCATTTAGGTTGTACCAGCGATGCATTCACACCCTTAGGCTATATCAACAATGCACTCATGCATTGAGGTTGTGTCAACAATATAGGAATGCACTATAGAATGTATTTAAGACGTATCAAATATGCAGAAGTGTGTGTAATCTTTATCTTTGTTTCCTTTAACACTCCCAGAAGAGGAAAAAACAAGAAAAATATGTAGAAAAAGAAAGAATAGATAGATAATTATATTCATAATGGATTAAATTTATTACAATGAAACTATGAAATAACTAAGTAAGAATACTTTAAACCATAATGTAGTTAGGTCTTGGAGGTGCCTCACGTCTCCGGGGTAGTGGTGGGGCCTCCTACAATCAGAAATATAGTAGGATGAAGGTGAATCTCATTGGGATGATAACTCTACGATCTTTATGAATGGAGCTCAGCCTACTCTTAACATCTGGTGATTTTCTAAGGGCCAATGATGTTGGATGATATCGGGCGACGAATCAGAGGTGAATTTGGACCAAAACACTCTTGTAGGTGACTTGGTTTCTTAGATATTATAGTCCAAAACTATTTCCAATATTTTCCATGCAGACTCACGTCTCAGTGGAAAATGCGCCCTTACCAAGAAATTCAGAGCTACAACTCACTGATTGTTCTTGCTTCTTGACCGATTCTATTCCTTGATGCCTTGCTCCAGAGTTGTATAAGACAGGAAACCACTAGGAGACCGGATCCGGAATTACCTGTCTTCCTATCCAGAACTGGGACAAGCGATAAGGAAAGGGTACTTTGGACCTGGTCTGAAGAGGCCCCGCATGTCGCTCAGAGATCCATTGTGTTGGATCTATGTCCGACATTAACTATGAAATTCTTGTATCTCCAATGACATTAACTATGAACTTTTCGTATCTTTGAAACTATCACAGTTGGTAGCATATTAGTAGTGGGAGACGGAGGCAGTGTTAGATTGGAAGATAGATCGTGAACCTTCAGCATTATCTTCAAGGAAATTGCCTTTACTTCTCGGTTCTTCCATTGCGATTCTGGGTCTGGATCTCGAATCCTTTCTCTTCTTTTTCACAAAATTCCTAAGGGAAATAAGAGATATGGAGATATGGTGAATAACCACTGAAATGATAGTTGCTTGGATCATATGTGACAGATTTATGCATTTGGCTATGAATGTGGCAGAGATATGTTGGCCTTAAATGACTCAGTAACTAACCTTTATAGAATAATAGATCTGACGTTGGCATTGGAAAAAGGAGTGCGTGGGTGAAAGGCAATCCTCAACTTCTTTGTAATTCCAGGTAGAAGTGCCTTCCAAAGTATGCTAGGGAGGTCCTTCTTGTCAAAGATAGATACAGTAGCATCCCCAGTCCATGTGAAGGTAGTATATCATGATAGAGAAGAAAAATTGATCACTATTAGCGCCAACTTGGAGGAATCAAGGCAAATCAAAGAGCTCATTCTAAAAAAATCCTCACATCATCGACATAAGCAAATGAGGTCTAGGGGATGCATATACACTAGTCTTAGACTCGCACGAGGATGAAGTTAGGCCCCTGATGGTGAGTTTGAATCTGTGCAGCTCGACGATATCCATACCGATCGGTAAATATATGATATAGTCTTCGATTTGAGGTAAGATCCACTCTAGTTGGATATCTCTAGGCCAACATAAACCTTTTCTCTATTTCACCACATGAGATGCCCCACATCGAACCCAATGTGGCATGTCACCAGTTGAATGTGGACTCCAATGCCCATTACGTCTCCTAACGACAATGGAGGGAATTCCCAAAGAAAGGTGAAACTACCACGAGCACGGTGAAAAACCTATTAGACGCCATGTTAACGAGGTGAAGTATACATAATGGTTGTCTATTGTTGTTCAGCGGGTCTTGCTCCCACGTATCCTCAGGTGCAATGAGGAATTCAAAGCTATGTAGTTATGGAAAGACAAAAGATATTTTTGATTTTTTTTATAATAGCGCTTGACGAGACGATGAACCTCACTTCTACGTATCCCCAGGTGCAATGGGGAACTCAAAACTACGTAGTTCTTGGTAGAAAATGTGCGCCGGTTGGTTGATTTTAGTGAACGAATATTTAGGTCTCATCCTAGAGGTTAAAAACAAAAAGAAACAAAGCCAACATTAATCACAAATCGAACTAAATTAGGCTTGACTATCTAGCTGAAGTGTATCCCCAGCAGAGTCGCCAACTATCTGTCTCACTGCGAAAAATACCCGAGTGTATCGCACACTCGAAATATAATAGATTCTCCATTGAATTTTATTTATTCCAAGAGAAAGAGAAAATATCAATAAAACCCAAAGGGAAGAGAAAAATGGTAAGGAAGTCAGTTATGCAAGGGGGGATGTGTTAGCATCACTCACATCCGTTGTACTCAACTGGAACCATTTTGATTATTCTTTGTGCATATGTGTGTTATTATATAAAGGTTACTTGTGATGGAGTTTAATTAAAGAAAAAAATAAGTTTACTAATTAATATTCTAGACAAGGATTCAAACCCTCGTGCCTACGTATTCTTATAGTGCAGTGAGAAAATTAGAGCTCCATAGTTTGTGGTAGAAAACTATGTATTTGTTAGTTGATTTTAGGGGACCATGTGATAATCGAATCCTAGATGTGCTTTGACATTAGTTGATTTGATCCTAGTTCAGATGCTTTAAGATTTTAGTATGACTATTAAGGAATGGATTATAACAGTTCTTTTATGAAGGAGAATGTTGTTTGGTAAATGAATTGAAAAGGTTTATGAATGTTTGCGAAGGTGGTGAAGGTGTTGTTTGGACCAAGAGTGTATTGTTTGAACCTATAAAGTGGCGTCTGAACCAAGAGTGTGGTATTTAACCAATAAATGGTGGACCAATGCAGAATGGTAGGGTTTTGTCTAGACTCAGTATCAAGACCTATAAAGGGGGTTTGCCTAAGCTCTAGGACTCACAAGGAAAATATGAAAGAAGTGTATGGTTCAGAGATGAGTATTTAACCAAGAGAAAATGATTAACCCATGAAGAAGGTGTTTAACCAGGAGAAAGTGATTAACCTCAAGAGTTGTATGAGTATCCAAAGAGTATTGCGTTTGGTCCAAAGAAAATGGTGTTATTGATGTGGATTGTTGAATTGTCGGTCTAAGGATGAAAGTTAAAAGTTATTTTGATTTGAATTGCAATAAAGTCTATGAATGAAGGTAAATACTTTGAATAACTGGGGGCCTATGTCCCGTAGTAAAAAAATATTCAAAATAAGAATATGAATGATCCCTCTTATTCCTACTCCATTTCTTAAGGCTCGTGACACACAATTCGCATCATAATTAACAAGTGTTTTGCATTTATTTGAGAAAAGAGGATTTTTTGTTTGAAAGGGATGATGCAAGGTGTGCTTGAAGGGATGAAATGAAGCTTAATATGATCATGTCTTGATGTCCACCTATTTCTAGGGTTTTAAATGAGAATGGAATTGGGATTAACTTGATGGATCAAATGTAGGTGCAAGCATAAAGATCTAATTCAATCAAGTGATCAAGGGGCTTATGATCACTTAATTGAATGTGAATCCTAAGAGAGCTAGTAAATTTGTCCTTGAAAAGTCATGCTAAAAGTCCTAAAGTCATTAATCTAATTAATTGACCAAAGTGTGTTTGATCAAATAATCAAATCAATAAAGGGGATAAAACCATGAATTAAGTCAAACTATACACATCAAGAACATGATATCATGTAAAAAAAGTCAAAGAAAGAAGGAATGAAATTAGTGCTAACATGTAATCCTAATTTTCTAACTAATTCTAATCTAATTATAACTATAAAAATTAATCATAATTAATTAAGAGAACTAAAATCCTATTTTTATTATAAAACTATATTAACTTTAATGACTCTGATAATTTTTGCATAGAATATATGATTCATTTTTCTAACACTTTAGTAATCCAATAGTGACATAATAATAAAATTAGATAAAAACTAAAGTAACAATAAACTTTGAAATGTAGTAATTATATATTAAACAAGATTAACTAATGTATCAATATATTAGAAATGTAGTGACTATATGTTAGACTATTTTATAAACTAAGAGACTAGTGTATATATTTTTTAAGTAAGTGACTAATATATATATTTTCTAAAAATGCAAGTAATTAATGTATATATTCTAGACTAAGTAACTAATGTATCCAAAAAAGAAAAGATAATGTACTAAAAAAAAGAATGTTAGTAAAAACACATGAAGTTACAACGTTAATGATATAGCAACAGATGACTAATATTAAAAAGAACAAAACAAGGAATAGATACAAGGACAAGCAATGCCAAATTCCTGCATTAATGAGGTGTAATTAAAAAAAAGAAGAGAATATCAGTTTTGAATTTTGAAAAAAAAAGTTAATATATTGTTGGAATCTGAATTTCACAAAGAAATCAAATATTTATTGCAAATTGCGAAACAAACCACGAATTATATAGAAAAACAGTAAAAGAACGCGTCGGTTCGGTTAAAATATGCATCAGCGCGAATAATCAATTCAAATAGTATATGACTTTGTGCAAAATATTTAGGGTATGATTTTGCTATTTTTCCGATTTCGACATAATTACGATTTGTGTTGTAGTCTGATTATAACTCAATTTTAATATAGATTTTGATTTAAATTAAAGCACAACAAGTATAATGTCAACGGAATGAATAGGGTAAAGAATTAACGATTAAAGTGAAGCAAAATATGGAATTCACTATTGCAAGGAAGATGCTCGGTAAAATACCTCAATCCATCTTTTGGCTTCTTTTCGATTCCGTTTCGGTTTCTTGTGACTTAAGATGTTGAATTATCGTACTATTGATGATGATTGTTGTGAGGTGAATTCTTATGGTTATTGTTTTGGAAATTCAAGGGGAGAACTTTTTTGTGTTCAATGTCAAAGTTGAGTTTTTGACTCAAATAAGTGATTATTCTAACAAAACGACCCAAGTCCAAAGTGAACAAAATATAAATACAAAATTATAAAATTTCGACACTACTATATGTTGTATTCGATAGAGTATTCGATTCTGTCGAATACAACTGACTAAGACAATTTTGATTAGCCGCTTCGATCTAATCGGACGCTAGCTCTCAATCAAAATTTCCTTTGCTACACTGTTATTGGCTGTGCCATGAAATAAATGGCCATTGGACAGTGCTGATTGGCCAACGACAAACTTATCCTTTGCTGCATTTTGAGCCTCCAATCAAATTCAAACGTAGCATGCATAGGTAGGGACCAATATGAGCAACTATCACTGAAAGAGATGCTATATGACAGAATAGTACAGAGGGTGATCCATCTTAAAGTCATGATATAAAAGAGATGCTATTTTTGTCACAGCCATTAGATATCATTCATTAGCATAATTATCGCATTTAGTGAGAAAATAGAAATATTTTGAAATTACTGAATACGCGCTAAGTTGACAAAAGTTATAGTTATGACTTTTGGCTTTGTTGTTGTTACCTGGTTGAGTAAAAATGAGGTGCCCTATGAGATGGGGAATTTGTGATAACCACAAATCAACTTGCAGAAAGGGCTCAGTCTATTCTAGCTGTCACAAAACGTCTTCTTCTACCTCATACCATGTGATTGTGTTGTGGACTCTTGCCTTCATTTTGCTTCACAATTTTTCTCTCTAGAATTCTTATATGATTTGTATTGGATTGTGCACAAAACAAACCTCCAATTAATGTGGAATTAAGGATGGAGGACATATGCCTCACATTTTATCAATAAGATATGATTACCTAAACCAAATTATGGCTTATCTCACTTTTTTAATGCTTGAACTTTTGTAGGTTGTTATAAAAAAATTTAATAGCAAAATAAAATATTAATAAAGAGGTAAAAGTTCATCAAAAAATACGATAGATAAAATATCTAATAGAATTAAATGTGTCAACAGACAACTAAAAAAGAAAAACAAAGATACAATAACAAAAATTAAAGAAGCACCAAAATTAAAATACTTAGACAAAAAAAATACAGACATAAAATTCAAGCAGTTAAAAACCTGATCCGTTAGGATTAGGGTCCTCTCCATTTCTATTATTTCCATTTTCTTCATTATTATTATTTTTTTAATAATTATTATTGTTTTAATAATATAACCGTATATGTGTTTTTTAATAATTATTATTGTTTTAATAATAAACATAAAAAAGAGTTATAATGTTCCAAAGAAATTAAGAGCACCATAAGTGCTTAGAAAAAAAACAACAACAAAGTAGGATGGGAAAAACAAACAAAACAACAAAAAATCAAAACAACCAAACCAACATCTAAAAGGAATCGAAATTCGACTCAATAATTTGTGGGATCTATTCTGAATCCTTAGGTCAAAATAAACTTTCAGAGGGAACAAGTTTACATAATATGAAAACCTACACAAAACAAAAAGAAAGGCAGTTGGTCACCCAACATACCCTTAACCGTCTAGCCACTTAAGTTGATTATGCTCTCAGTCAACGAGAGAAATGGCAAAACCTGATGCATAGACATGAACCCAATTCCAAGTCAAGACACCCATTGTTTAATTGTCAAGCTTTCCATATCAAAAATAACTTTATTCGACATTTTTCAAATAATTTAGACCACATACCAGATCGAGGTCGAGGCTAAAGACGCTTGTTTTCCAATAACAAAAGCCCTAAAATTGAGCGTCGCAGTGGCCCTGACCACCCACCAAGTTAAGAACTTTATACCACGTGGTAGATGCAACGTTGCACAAAACGAAAAGATGATACGCCAACTCTGCATGCCCAATGCAGACCGCACATTCCCCACTTCTAGACTATGACACAATTTGGCGGCTCAGAAGATTATGTATCAGCCAATTTTTAATGAGCTTTCTGTTAGAAAATTCGGTAAAATTAAATGGATCCAGGACTGAATCGTGATTGAGAATCACTTTCCTTAAAAGTATTTCAAGCACTCTTTTATTATGTCTTAGAGTTGGAAAATGCAAGAACACTCAGGATAATATCAACCTTAATTTCGAGTCTGCACAAGACAAGTGAAGAACCCGAAATGTAAGGAAGGTTTTTCTGGAATTTGGAAGAGAAATACGTTTTTAGTTCTTGTTTTATTTTTCTGAATAGAATCATATATTTATAGGAGATATGGATGTTGTTTCAAAAGTTTGCAACCTTTGATGAAACAACACCATTTCACCATAAAACACAATGTTTCATATATGACACTATTTCATGAAAAGATATGAAAATTGAATTCAAAATTCAAACAAAACAATAACTAAAATTCTGAGCACTAAATTGTTTCAAAAGTGCTCAAGTGCCGCCTACAAGCCGCCACTAGCGCCTCTACGCCCACGCCCCTGGTCCCGGAGCCGGAGCCGGTGTCGCCGGTGGCAACACCGGCGAGGGTCCATTGGTTGTGTCAAGTGGCATAATGCTTGGGACCACCACATGTCCATGTGGCACCTTATTCTCTTTGTTCCTTTGGTGAGTTAAAGTTCCAAAGCATTTATAAATGCTTTAAAGGATGTCTCCACTTTCTATGTGGGACTTAAAGCAAAACATTAAATGCTATTTAACTCTTTTGTCATTTTGGAACTAATATTGCAAAACAATTTCCAACAATCCCCCACTAGTTCTAATAATGGCAAAAATCATTCCAGATAGTGAAATATAAAAAGTGTTAATACAGTTAGGTATCTTTCGATTTTAAACTTAACCTTAGTGAGGATAACGCAAAGTTTAATCGGAATGTTTGGTAGCAAAGCTTTTAAACCATTAATCCATGGGATCAGACCGGCGTTACCTTACACACACTCTTTAAAGGTTCTTCCTTTACATATCTCGCTTAGCACTTATTTATGGCCATATGCTATCCTTTTCATGAATTTTTCATGAGAGAAACTCCAACTCTCACTTTGAGACGGCACCATCTCAAAATTCACATAGGTGAGGTTCATATAGCATCCTTTCCAATAGATACTCTTCTTCGTTAATGAACTTCATTAAGAGGTTTTTGGAAACCTCAACCCTCAATTCAACACAGTCAACCTTATTTCCCAAATTCTTGACTTACATCCAATTCAACGACTTGTTGTTACCCATTGAATCTTGAAGTTAATGTTTTGTTAACATAAGATTGGGTTGCTGCCGCTGTCGGAACTTTTATTTAAGGAGTTTCAACCCCATTCCTCTCGAGGTTGTTCGTACTAAGTCTCTGGCCAGTGGCTTAGTAAACGGATCTGCTAAGTTATAGCATGTTCGTATGTAGGTGAGTGAAATGATTCCATCCTTAATCAATTTTCTTACGAACGAATGTCTAAGTCCTATATGTCTAGACTTTCCATTATACACTTCGCTGAATGCTCTTGCTAATGTGGCTTGGCTATCGCAATGTATCATCACTTTTGAGACATTGTCTTTAGCCAATGGAACTTCCAACAGAAGATCCCTCAACCATTCCGCTTCTTGACCGGCGGAAGCGAGAGCCACGAACTCTGATTCCATGGTCGAAAGTGTAATGCATGTTTGTTTCTTGCTCTTCCAAGAAATTGCTCCACCAGCAAGTGTAAATATCCATCCAGTTGTAGATTTATGGTCTCCAATATTAGATATCCAACTCGCATCAGTGTATCCTTCTAATATGGCAGGGAACCTTCCATAGTGAAGACCAAGGTCCTTGGTTTTCAGTAGATAGCCAAAAATCCTTGTAATTGCCTTCCAATGTTCATTACTTTGATTACTAGTAAATCGACTCATTTTACTGACTGCAAATGATATGTCGGGTCTGGTACATTGCATTAGGTACATTAGACACCCTATTGCACTTGCATATTCCAATTGAGCCACTGATCTTCCATTATGCTTTTGAAGTTTGTTGGCATGATCAAATGGAGTGGTTACTTCCTTAAAGTTTAGATGTTTAAACTTATCAAGCATTTTCTCAATATAGTGGGTTTAACTAAGTTCATAACCCCCACTATTTCGCTTAACCTTGATCCCTAAAATTGTGTCAACAAGTCCAAGATCTTTCATCTTGAAAGTGGATGTTAGAAACTTCTTTGTTTCTAAGATTCCTTTTAAATCATTACTAATGATCAACATATCGTCGACATAGAGACAAAGGAATATTACAGTGGTTTTGCACGTCTTTGTGTATAAACACTTGTCACAAGAATTATGAATAAATCCATTTGAGAGTATTACAGAGTCAAATTTTTGATGCCACTGTTTTGGTGCTTGTTTTAGTCCGTATAAGGATTTGACAAGTTTACACACCTTTTGTTCATTTCCAGGAAGCAGGTAGCCTTCCGGTTGTTCCATGTAGATTTCCTCATCGAGATCTCCATTTAGGAACGCTGTTTTAACATCCATCTGATGGATTATAAGATCATTCAAAGATGCTAAGGCAAACAACAATCTAATAGTAGTTGTTCTTGCTACTGGTGCGTATGTGTCGAAGTAATCTATGCCTTCTTTCTGTCTAAATCCTTTTGCCACTAATCTGGCTTTATAAGTGTTTAGAGTACCATCGCTATGGTATTTCTTCTTAAACATCCACTTGCATCCAATGGACCTTGATCCCTTAGGTAAGTCAACAAGTTCCCAAGTGTGATTTGATACAATTGAATCCATTTCATCTTGTATAACATCTTTCCAAAAGGTGGAGTCCCTTGAAGTTATTGCTTCCTTATAAGTTTTTGGATCATCTTCCACTTGAAGAATGATCAGAATGCGTTGAACAAAGTTCTTACAATTTCCCTCAACAAGATAAAAGGAAATAGATTGAGAATCAATCTCATCTGGTCCTAGATTCTTTGTTTTCCGAATTCTCTTGCTTATCCTAGGCTCGGGTTGTGGTTCAATGATTATAGGAGTGCCTTCAGTTTGTATTTCTACAATCCGAGAAGAGTTATCTTCATGAGATTCTTTATTAGTGGCCGACTCCGATCCTTTATCCTTTGTGATAAGGTTTTCAAAGAATTCTACATCCCGGGATTCAACAATTACATTAGATTCTAGATTTAAGAGTCTATATGCTTTACTGTGTTGTGCATATCCTACAAAAGCACATCTTATTCCTCGAGGACCTAACTTGGTTCTTTTAGGGTCCATGTTTTTGTAGTATGCCACACACCCCCACACTTTAAAGTAACCGATATTTGGCGTTCTGCCTTTCCATGACTCATATGGAGATATACCAGTTTTCTTTAACGGAATTCTATTGATTATATGACAGGCGGACAATAATGCCTCATGATCGCTCGACTGTGTGAGTCGAGAATGGGATACAAACTGCAAGTGCACAGTTCTATCGCGTAGTTTTAAAAGATATCGATCCCACAGGGACTTATGAATCGATATACCGTTATCTAAGGTTACTACGTAAAGCTAAGGTGAAAAATGTTTGATTGTTTGGGGAAAAACTAAAAGCTAAACTAAGATCTAGATTAAATATTAATAAAACGGATATCGGTATGTAGTTCGTCAAAACTAGGGAATCAAGTCTTTGTCGGTTTCTTGGTTTTAAAATAAATCGTTTCAGTTAACTTTATTGGTTAAAGGTTTTATCTCAAACTCTCGCTCTGTTGAATAAACCATGATTTTATATTAATGTAGCTGTCACTTATAATTAAGTCAAAAACCATATTTTGAAAGCAATAAAGTTGCAGAAACTCTTTTTAAGAAAACACTGACCGTTTTAAACACCCTTATCTCAAACTCTCGCTCTGTTGACTTAGGTTATATAATTAAATCCAAATGCTTAACTCTCGTCCTCACATTCAATCTTTAAAAATACTTTTTGGAAAAGGTCAGAATTTAATTAACTCTAAAACTTGCTCTCGCCCTGATCTAGAATTAATGCCTAACTTACACTGTCCAATTAAAACCTCAAACTCTCGCTCTATTGATTTTAACTTCTTTATGTCCTTTACTTTTGTAAAAAATCTTGTTATTAAACCTGTAAGTTGAGACCGTAAAAAGATTGATTTTAATTTTAAGTTTAAATAGACCGACTCAGTCTTGATCCCTTATTCTGCTTACTTTACATACCGATATCTAGGCGAATTAGCCAGACATGCTAAATAAACAAGAATACATATCATGCATAAACAGACTCATTCCAGGCAGACAATATAAATAAATAATAAAACAAAACATTAAATAATGATTAAAGAACCTGAATGCGTAATACAATAGTCTTGAACACTCCACCACAAGCCGGTAGGATTTGTTCTTGGATTCTTCAATTAAACAATAAATTAAACCAAGGAAATAAAACTAGAATCTAACGTAAGGTTAGATCCGATAAAAAGTTGCACAATAGTTTCCGGTGTAGAAACTATTATGCGAAAAATATCTAAATGCTAAAAAGGGAAAGGTAAATTGCAAAGGAAAAAAGAATGTAGAACTTGCAAAAGAAATAAATAAACAAGGTTAAGTTGCTGGAAAAGAAAATAAGCAAAAGCGTGAAAAGAAAGAAAATTGGCAAAGCTCCGGCAATGTGAGCGTGGAAAAACCGAGAAACCCTTTTAGGTTTTAGAGATAGCTATTTATATTGGTGCTGGTAACTGCTTTTCGTTTCCCAAGGTCTTCAACGTGGCTAAATGCACGGCGTAGATATAGGACACAAACTCCTCAACGTCTCTTCAAGTCTTCTGAGGGCGTTACTTGCGCCAAAAAGGTAGTGGAATGGTGTGACGCTCGTCACACCATGTGTGACGTCCGTCACAAGGCTGTTTTGCGTGACGCTCGTCACGCACCCTGTGACGTCCGTCACAGGCACAGCATTGGTGACTTGTGCGCTTTGGGCTGGGCTTTGGCATTTGGTTCCTTTTCTCTCCTTTTTGCACCTCCTTTTCTTCCATTTTCACTTGTTCTTCAAAATAGACTACCTGCGACAAATAGGAAGAAAATACCACGTAATATCTCATAAAATGCAGTAAACCGAAATAAATAGTCATAGAATTTAATGGAATTAAGTCCTAAAATATGATATAATTTCGTGTTATCAAACTCCCCCATACTTAGATCTTTGCTTGTCCTTAAGCAAAATTCAGCATAGAAATCGTTTTCAAAAATTTAGTCAGGCGAAGTTTCAAAACACACATCAATTCGTAATAGGTTGCAAGTGGATTTTGTTTAGAAGCAACTTGAGTTTAACCTTGACATCAACAACTACCCTTACAACCTCAGATAACCCGACCTTATGCAAACCAGTTCGAGCAATGCCATTATAGCTGTCCTAGTTCCTTTACTCTTATTTCACCCGTTTTCATTCTAGCGAAATCACATTAAGCCCTTTATCTTTTCGCGCACATAGTGGAGTAACCGGTTAGTGATTATGATCCGCTTTTAGCTAGAAGTTCTGGTACATAAGTCGGATAACTTCGTTATTCAGTCCATTGCAAATTGTGGGGGATCGAACCGTAGTCCGCCCTACCGAGTTCAGTACCAGATACCTACTGAACCAACTCATAATGGATCTTTCATATTGTGTTTTTGCATGATCTGCAACCTTTAGATTAAATGATCTGGTAAGGATCACCTAATTTAATCAGTGCATTTCCTGATATATTCATATATTTTATGTTACTTTGGGGGATCATTCACTTATATTCATCGGCTCTCCACGTAGTTTGCTATTAAGATGGTGCTGACTTCTCGTATAAACTACTCGGGGTTACTATAAAACTAAAAGTTCGAGGAATCGGTATAATAGGTACTTATCCTGATCTAACATGTTGAGGTTCTCATAGCGTTGTTATGGTAATGATTTTTGTCTTGATTTCACTCAAGTTTTATAAAATAAGCGACCTTTATACTTATTGGGTGTGTTAAATTTTTGTTATGGCTCATGAAAATTTTTGAGGGAATAGATAATAGAAATTTTCACACTCGGGACTTAACTTAAAATTTTTTTTTTTTTTTTTTTTTTAGGAAATAACATTAAAAGGAAAAGTACATACTTGAACAATGGAAATAGGAAGAACAAGTTTCCCCCCCCCCCCCCCCCCCCCCCCCCCCCCCCATACTTAAATTAAACATTGTCCCCAATGTTTTAAGGAAATGAAATACAATATGGAAAGGAAAAAGAAACTACAACTAAGGTTGTCTTCCGCCTCTGGTTCTTGGACCTGGTGATCTCTGACGTAAGTCTAAGTTGTCGAACCTGCTGAACAACTCAGTAAACCGCTGGTCGGTTATGGCATTCCTAGCATCCTGTTGCTGTTGCATTTGACGCATCATCTGCAGCATTTCGACATTCTGTGCCTGCATACCGTCGATAGCATCCATAATGTCGTCGTTGGTTGCAGGCCTTCTTCGTCGACGACGTTGGGAGGATGGGCCAGTTGCATTACTGGAAGGGTTGAGCGGGACTGACTGTTGTGTAGGCGGATGATCACCTTGTTCCATTTCTTCAAACTCATCTGTTTGCGGGTTTGTTTGTGAAGGCTCGGTGGTTTCGGGAGCGTTTAGATCGTAGAGGTGGCAGTCGGGGTTTGTGACATCAGTGCGGGCAGTATTTGGTAGAACAACGCTTGGGACTGCCTGGTTGTTCACCATAAGATAATATCCTCCGCCTACTCTGTTCTTAATCAAGCGGCTGGATCGACAGTAGCTGATATCCATAGATAGGGGAGGTAGGGATTCTAAAGTTTGAAGTTTATCCCCTAGGTGTAGGCCAAGTGCTATGGTGGTGATTAATCCACCGATTATAAAAGGTTGTCTGCCTCTAGCACATAAGGTGCGGATATGATGAAAGAGAAAGGAGGCGGCGTTTACCTGAGTATCTGGTTCGAAGACGCACTGGAGGAAAAATAGTTCCTTTGAGTTGACCTTGCTGTTGTTTGGCCTTCCAAAAACTGTGTTTTGCAAGATGCGGATAAAGTACCGGATAGTGGGGTTATGTATATGGGAGAGAAGGAGCTCTTCCCAGTTGTAGGTATCTATACCGGAAATTTTCTTAAAAAGGCCGAAAACACCAACTGTGTTCCAGTTTGAGGTTGGAGGGATTCTGGCGTGCAGCAGACCTTCTGTGGGAAATTGTAGCATGGTACTCAATTGGTTTTGGGTTAGGGAGTACTCGGTGTTAAACATACGGAAGGTTGCGGTACCGGTTAAAAATTCGTCTTCACCGGCGGGAGTGGTGTAGTCGTATGAACTTAAGAATTCTAAGGTTAGGGATGGGTAGGTGGGTTGATTATGAGTGCAAAGGAAGGTTAAGTTGGCTTGACGGAGCATCCATTCGATACCTTGGAGTAATCCTAATTGTTGTAAACAGGTTAAATCGGGGTACCTGGTGGAAGCGACGCCTCGCTGTTGGAAACGCTCGAATTGCTCCCTTTGATAATTGTCATCTTCGGATCGGAAGATGATATTTCCGAAATTCTGATTTCCCGCCATTGTGATGAATGAATTTTGAGGGGGTGATTTGGAAAGAAGAAAAAAAATGTATTTGATAAGAGAGAATGGTTTGTGGTGAATGAAGGGAGGTTTGGTGGGTATTTATAGGAGAAGAATTTGGAAGGTGGAAAGAAAAAGTGGTTGAAAAGTAATTAAGTGTGGTTAAATGAAAAATGAATGGGGAAGGTAAAAAGTTAAAGATGTAACGTTCGTCTCCAACGGCTCCTTAACGTTCACTAGTCTGAGTAGTGTTACGCTCGTCACAGGGGTGTGACGCTCGTAACAGGCACTTGGTGTGCCGCTCGTTATGGATAGTGTGACGCTCGTCACACATTCCTTTTTGGAAAGGCTTCAGTAGCATTCCACAAAATCACTTCGGTAAAGGATTTAATTTTTGTTATTTATTTTGTTTTGTTTTGCTTATGATCAGTTTAGTCTGCAGTTTAATTTATGGTGCACGCTTAATCTGCTTTGTATAATAATAATTCATAGGTAGCAACAGTAGAGCATAATAGCTATTGCATAATAAAATTAAATAAACAGCTTCAATAAAAATGATCATAATGTAATACAGGAAAGGAAAGCAATGAAATGAAAGAAAAAAATAAATGCGAACACGAATTCAAATAACATTAATGAAAAATCTAATTTAAAACTAAATAACTTAGAAAAATAACTAAACTCTATCCCTCTGTACGATCTCTGGCCGGAGGAGCAAAAGAGTTAACATGATGTAGCAACTCGTGAAACTGATTCGTCATACTGCTCATGTATCCTAGAACTTCGTGTCTCATGTTAGTAAATTCTCCTCTGAGGGCGTCTTGTTCTGACATCAAAGCTTCAATGGCGGTGTTATAATAAGTTCCGGGCATATGATGTCGGAGGTCAGGTATGGCTGATTCTTCGGTCTGAACAGGCTGAGGAGGAGGGTCAATATCATAATAGCCGGATGGTGTCTGAGGGTCAGATTCAGCATGAGGGATCTGGTCAACATAATTCTCATAGTCATTACAAATCTCATAATCCTGGATGGATTCAGTGGATCTAGCAGGAGTTGGGGTTTCATTCAGGTTATAGAGCCAGTTCCTTTGGTTATGAACACTAGTCCTAGGATCGGGCATGGTGAATAGGCAGAGAACCTGGTTATCAATAATAAGCTCAAACTCATCAGTCCCTAGGTTTGCTATAAACATAGTGTTGAAGAGGAAAGGTATACTCATAGTAGTAATGCCACAAAAAGGGTTTAGGTCAAGCATAGGCTGACGTAACCCAATAGCATTACCTATCATAGTTATCAAACCGCCTATTCTAATGGGTGCTCGCTCATCCTGGATAAGGTGGTCCAAATTAGCTAACATAAAAGTGGCATCGTTCACTGGACGGTTCTGGGAAGCACAAAATATGATGAAGAGTTCATCACGTGAAACTGAAGTACTATTTGGCTTCTTCCCAAATAAAGTGTGGGTCAGGATCTTATGGAAATAGCGAAAGGCCGGGTTGTGTATGTTTCCAGAGAGAAACTCATGTTCTTCGGGCTCATCATTTCCAGTCAGCCTACCCCAAAAGTGTTCAAGCTCTCTATATTCAAAAAGTTCTTCCTGGCTTACAGTGAATGTATCAAAGGAGGTAGGAAAACCCAAAAGGTTGGTGAAGTCTCTAATATTAAATTGGTACTCCATATTGAACATTCTGAACTGGATAAAACCTCTGCTAATTCCTTTTCCATGGCTGGGTAGATAGATTAATGAGCTAAGGAATTCTAGTGTGAGTCTCCGGTAGGTGGTGAAATGTCTCAGGATAGGGGATGTCTCCCATCCAATCTGATTCAGCAAATACAGGACACTCTGTCTCAGTCCAAGGGCAGTCATAGCCCAATCATCAGCATATAAACTAGGTAGCATCTCTCTAGCGGCTAGTTCTTCAAACTTTTGTTTCTGAGCCATTCCTCTGAACTTGATACCCATGCGATCAAAATGTCCCATCTGGTTAGTGTTAGCTAGAGAAAAGAAAACATGAGTTTAAGTCAGGATTTGGCCAAATGCCGAAAGAAGAAAAAATTATTATTATTATATTTTTTCTTTGTGAATAAATCAAGAATGAATGCTAAACAGAAATTAAAAGAATAATTAAGAAAGAAATAGGGAAATGATAATAATAGAATAATAAAATAACAAACTAATTTGTGGGTTGTCTCCCACTAAGCGCTTTGTTTAAATGTCGCAAGCTCGACAAAGAAACTGTTAAATATAATCTATAGGTCCTGGGGGCGTTTCGTCTAAGTGTAGGATTTGCGAATCCTCGTTGGTTTCCGCATAGTGATAGTGTTTCAGACGTTGCCCGTTTACGGTGAACGGTTCTGTAGATTTTCCTTTTATTTCTACCGCTCCACTGGGAAAGATTTTAGTGATATGAAAAGGCCCTGACCATCTGGATCGTAGTTTTCCCGGGAATAACTTTAGTCTGGAGTTAAATAAAAGTACTGCGTCGCCTTGCTTGAAGATTTTCCTTGATATACGCTTGTCATGCCATTGTTTTGTTCTTTCTTTATAGATTCTGGCATTTTCATAGGCGTCTCTTCTGAGTTCCTCTAATTCGTTTATGTCAAGGATTCTCTTTTCACCGGCGGCTTTATAATTCAAATTTAGATTTCTAATAGCCCAATAGGCTTTATGTTCTAATTCTACCGGGAGGTGACAGGATTTTCCATAAATGAGCTTAAATGGGGTCGTCCCTATGGGGGTTTTATAAGCAGTTCGGTATGCCCACAAAGCTTCTGGTAATTTCAATGACCAATCTTTCCTTGAAGTGGCGACCGTTTTTTCTAGTATTTGCTTGATTTCTCTGTTAGATACTTCCACTTGTCCACTGGTTTGAGGGTGGTAATGTGTCGCTATCCTATGTCTTACTCCATACTTAAATAATAATTTTTCGAGTACCTTGGATATAAAGTGCGATCCACCATCACTGACTACTATTCTTGGGATGCCAAATCTCGGAAATATTATATTCTTAAAGAGTCTAGTTACTACTCGGGTGTCGTTTGTTGGGGATGCTACAGCTTCGATCCATTTTGATACGTAGTCAACTGCCACGAGTATGTATTTATTACCGAAAGAGGATGGAAAGGGTCCCATGAAGTCTATCCCCCACACGTCGAAAATCTCTACTTCCAAAATACCTTTTTGTGGCATCTTGTCACGTCTAGATATGTTTCCCGTGCGTTGACATCTGTCACACTCCTTAATAGCCGCATGTACGTCCTTCCATATAGTTGGCCAATAAAAGCCGGCTTGTAGGATTTTAGAGCAGGTCTTGGATGTACTTGTGTGTCCACCATAAGGAGCGGAGTGACAGTGTTGGATTATATTTTCTACTTCTTCTTCGGGTATGCATCGACGGAAAATACCATCGGGGCCTCTTTTGAAAAGTAAGGGATCATCCCAGTAATAGTGTTTTATGTCGTAGAAGAATCGTTTCTTCTGTTGGTAAGATGAAGTAGGTGGAACTATTCCGGCAGCTAAATAATTGACGAGATCAGCGTACCATGGTGTGACGGATATAGCTAAGGTGGTTTCTACTTGCATGTCGGAGTTGTTCTCTTCCAAAGTAGCCATAAGTTTGTCATACGAGAAATCATCATTAATTGATGTTCTTTCCGGTTCAAGGTTCTCAAGTCTAGAGAGGTGGTCTGCTACTACGTTTTCAGTTCCTTTCTTGTCCTTGATTTCTAAGTCGAATTCTTGTAGCAACAAGATCCATCTTAGTAGTCTAGGTTTAGCATCTTTTTTTGTTAAAAGGTACCTGATAGCAGCGTGATCAGTGTAGACTATTATTTTGGCTCCTACCAAGTAAGAACGAAATTTATCTAGCGCAAATACCACTGCTAGGAGTTCTTTCTCGGTAGTGGCGTAATTCATTTGCGCTTCATCCAGGGTTCTGCTAGCGTAATATATAACGTGAAGCTTTTTATCCTTTCTTTGTCCTAACACAGCACCTACAGCATAATCGCTGGCATCGCACATTATTTCGAATGGTTCATTCCAGTCTGGTGTCTGCATTATGGGTGCGGAGATCAATGCTTGTTTAAGAGTTTGAAATGCTTTTAAACAGTTGTCGTCGAATATGAATTCAACATCTTTCATCAATAGTCCGGTTAAAGGTTTAGTTATCTTAGAGAAGTCTTTGATGAATCGTCGGTAAAAACCGGCGTGTCCTAAAAAGCTTCGTACTTCTCTCACGGTTCTTGGGGGTTGAAGATTTTCGATTACCTCTATTTTGGCTTTGTCTACTTCAATTCCTCTGTTCGAGATGATGTGTCCTAAAACGATTCCTTCTTGTACCATAAAGTGGCACTTCTCCCAGTTAAGTACTAAGTTTACTTTTACACATCGCTAAAGGACTCTTTCTAGGTTTTCAAGGCATTCCTCGAAACTTTGTCCGTATACAGAAAAGTCATCCATAAATACTTCCATGATGTTTTCGAGAAAGTCGGCGAATATTGCCATCATGCATCTTTGAAAGGTTGCAGGGGCATTACACAGACCAAACGGCATTCGTCTATAAGCGAAGGTACCAAAAGGGCACGTGAACGTTGTCTTTTCTTGGTCATCAGGGTGAATTGGTATTTGAAAGAAGCCTGAATAACCGTCTAGATAACAGAAATGTGAATGTTTTGCTAATCGTTCTAACATTTGGTCAATGAATGGTAAAGGGAAATGATCTTTTCGGGTTGCTTTGTTTAGTTTCCTATAATCAATGCACATTCTCCATCCCGATTCGATTCGTTTAGTTATAGTTTCTCCTTTTTCGTTTTCAATAACGGTTATGCCTCCTTTCTTTGGTACAACGTGTACAGGGCTAACCCATTTGCTATCAGATATAGGATATATAATACCTGCTTCCAATAACTTGGTTATTTCTTTCTTTACTACCTCACTCAGGATCGGATTTAGTCTTCTCTGGTGTTCCCTAGAGGTTTTACAGTCTTCTTCTAACATGATGCGGTGCATACAAATAGAAGGGCTTATTCCTTTAAGATCGGTGATGTGGTATCCTAGTGCGGTGGGGTACTTCCTTAAGATATGTAGGAGTTTTTCTGTTTCGAGTCTTCCTAGATCTGCATTAACTATCACAGGTCGTTCAAGTTCTAAGTCTAGGAATTCATATCTCAGATTTTTGGGAAGTGTCTTCAGCTCAGGGGTTGGTTTGTTAAGACATTGCGTAGGGTCCGGTGTTATTGCTAAACATTGGTTAGGTTTGTCTTCTAAAAGATAGTCTGATGATTTGTCTTCTCCTAACTCTGCTTCTTTTATGCATTCATCGATGATATCCATGAAGTAACATGTATCTTCTATTGCAGGTGCTTTCAAGAATTGGGAAAGAATGAATTCAATTTTCTCTTCACCTACTTCGAAGGTGAGTCGTCCTCGTTTTACGTCTATGATTGCACCGGCAGTTGCTAAGAACGGTCTTCCTAATATAATAGGTGTAGTATCATCTTCTCTAATGTCCATAATTGTAAAGTCAGTGGGAATGTAAAACTGACCTATGCGTACGGGAACGTTTTCAAGGATTCCTACAGGATATTTGATGGAACGATCTGCTAGTTGCACAGACATTTTGGTCGGTCTTAATTCTCCCATTTCCAGTTTCTTACATATGGATAAAGGCATAACGCTAATTCCGGCTCCTAAATCGCATAAAGCTTTGTCGATGACAAATTTTCCTATGTGACAGGGTATAGAGAAACTACCCGGATCCTTGAGTTTAGGAGGCATGTTTTGGATTATTGCGCTACATTCGGCAGGGAGTGTAACGGTTTCGCTATCCTCAAGTTTCCTCTTATTAGAAAGGATTTCTTTTAAGAATTTAGCATATGAGGGCATCTGCGTAATAGCTTCGGTGAACGGAATTGTAACGTTTAATTGTTTAAGGAGATCAACAAATTTTCTAAATTGGCCCGCATCTTTGGTTTTAACAAGCCTTTGAGGGTAAGGTATAGGTGGTTTGTAAGGTGGTGGAGGTACATAAGGTTCCTTCTTTTCTAGGGTTTCCTTATTACTCTCTTCCTTTTCCTTAGGTTCACTTTCCTCAGTTGATTTCTTAGGGTTTTGGTTTTCTATCCTTGGATCAGACGGTCCTTCCACTTCCGTTCCACTTCTTAATATAATTGCATGAGCTTGGCTTCTCGGATTAGGTTGGGGCTGTCCAGGGAATGTACCAGTTGGGGCAGCAGTAGGTGCTTGTTGTTGGGCTACTTGTGATATTTGTGTTTCCAGCATTTTGTTATGGGTAGCCAAGGCATCTACTTTGCTTGCTAGTTGTTTAAGTTGTTCGCCAGTGTGTATGTTCTGGTTTAAGAAATCTTTATTGGTTTGTTGTTGGGAAGCTATAAAGTTTTCCATCATGATTTCCAAGTTGGATTTTCTAGGGGTATTATTGTTAGGCATGGATGGGTTCGGTTTCTGATATCCCGGAGGTATAGATGGGGCTTGATTTGGAGACTGTCCAGGTGCGTACAAAGCATTATTACTCTTATATGAAAAGTTTGGATGGTTCTTCCAATTTGAGTTATAGGTGTTCGAATAGGGGCTTCCTTGAGCATAGTTCACTTGCTCTGCTTGGATTCCAGTCAAGAGTTGACATTCCGCAGGAGTGTGACCTTGGATTCCACAGACCTCGCAATTCTGAGTTATAGCAACCACGGCGGCTGGGGGTGATACGTTTAAACTTTCAATTTTCTGGACCAAAGCATCCACTTTTGCGTTAACGTGATCAAGGTTATTTATCTCGTACATGCCAGTTTTCGTTTGAGGTTTTTCCACCGTTGTTCGTTCGGTTCCCCACTGATAGTGGTTTTGGGCCATGCTCTCGATAAGCTGGTAAGCATCAGCATAAGGTTTGTTCATTAATGCACCACCTGCAGCGGCGTCTATTGTTAACCTTGTGTTGTATAAGAGACCATTATAAAATGTGTGAATTACTAACCAGTCTTCCAAACCATGGTGTGGGCAAAGTCTCATCATGTCTTTGTATCTTTCCCATGCTTCGAAAAGAGACTCGTTGTCTTTCTGTTTAAATCCGTTTATCTGGGCTCTTAACATAGCTGTTTTGCTTGGCGGAAAGTATCGGGCAAGAAAAACTTTCTTCAACTCGTTCCATGTGGTGACTGAGTTGGAAGGGAGAGATTGAAGCCATCTTCTAGCGCTATCTCTTAATGAGAAAGGAAAAAGACGAAGTCGAATTGCCTCTGAAGTGACACCATTAGCTTTAACAGTATCAGCGTATTGGACAAATACGGATAAATGAAGGTTTGGATCCTCGGTAGGATTTCCAGAGAATTGGTTCTGTTGCACAGCCTGCAGCAGCGAAGGTTTGAGTTCGAAGTTGTTTGCTTCGATTGCGGGCGGAGCAATACTTGAATGCGGCTCATCTTGCGATGGAGCGGCGTAATCTCTAAGAGCACGAGCTGGTTCTGCCATCTTGGGTGAAAGAAGAAGATCTTTGAGATCAGGAAATTCGATAGGAGGGAGATTGTTTTCAGCACGATATTCCCGAATTCGTCGTAAGACTCGGAGATATAGCTCGATATCGTTGATTCGTAAATAGAGCGGTTCGCCTTGTGAGCGAGTGCGTGGCATACAAATCAACGAAAGAAAGAATAGAAGAAAGAGAAACCTTAGTCTCTACAGTGTAACGGAAGAGTTACGATATCGATTAAATAAAAGTCCCCGGCAACGGCGCCAAAAACTTGATCGCTCGACTGTGTGAGTCGAGAATGGGATACAAACTGCAAGTGCACAGTTCTATCGCGTAGTTTTAAAAGATATCGATCCCACAGGGACTTATGAATCGATATACCGTTATCTAAGGTTACTACGTAAAGCTAAGGTGAAAAATGTTTGATTGTTTGGGGAAAAACTAAAAGCTAAACTAAGATCTAGATTAAATATTAATAAAACGGATATCGGTATGTAGTTCGTCAAAACTAGGGAATCAAGTCTTTGTCGGTTTCTTGGTTTTAAAATAAATCGTTTCAGTTAACTTTATTGGTTAAAGGTTTTATCTCAAACTCTCGCTCTGTTGAATAAACCATGATTTTATATTAATGTAGCTGTCACTTATAATTAAGTCAAAAACCATATTTTGAAAGCAATAAAGTTGCAGAAACTCTTTTTAAGAAAACACTGACCGTTTTAAACACCCTTATCTCAAACTCTCGCTCTGTTGACTTAGGTTATATAATTAAATCCAAATGCTTAACTCTCGTCCTCACATTCAATCTTTAAAAATACTTTTTGGAAAAGGTCAGAATTTAATTAACTCTAAAACTTGCTCTCGCCCTGATCTAGAATTAATGCCTAACTTACACTGTCCAGTTAAAACCTCAAACTCTCGCTCTATTGATTTTAACTTCTTTATGTCCTTTACTTTTGTAAAAAATCTTGTTATTAAACCTGTAAGTTGAGACAGTAAAAAGATTGATTTTAATTTTAAGTTTAAATAGACCGACTCAGTTTTGATCCCTTATTCTGCTTACTTTACATACCGATATCTAGGCGAATTAGCCAGACATGCTAAATAAACAAGAATACATATCATGCATAAACAGACTCATTCCAGGCAGACAATATAAATAAATAATAAAACAAAACATTAAATAATGATTAAAGAACCTGAATGCGTAATACAATAGTCTTGAACACTCCACCACAAGCCGGTAGGATTTGTTCTTGGATTCTTCAATTAAACAATAAATTAAACCAAGGAAATAAAACTAGAATCTAACGTAAGGTTAGATCCGATAAAAAGTTGCACAATAGTTTCCGGTGTAGAAACTATTATGCGAAAAATATCTAAATGCTAAAAAGGGAAAGGTAAATTGCAAAGGAAAAAAGAATGTAGAACTTGCAAAAGAAATAAATAAACAAGGTTAAGTTGCTGGAAAAGAAAATAAGCAAAAGCGTGAAAAGAAAGAAAATTGGCAAAGCTCCGGCAATGTGAGCGTGGAAAAACCGAGAAACCCTTTTAGGTTTTAGAGATAGCTATTTATATTGGTGCTGGTAACTGCTTTTCGTTTCCCAAGGTCTTCAACGTGGCTAAATGCACGGCGTGGATATAGGACACAAACTCCTCAACGTCTCTTCAAGTCTTCTGAGGGCGTTACTTGCGCCAAAAAGGTAGTGGAATGGTGTGACGCTCGTCACACCATGTGTGACGTCCGTCACAAGGCTGTTTTGCGTGACGCTCGTCACGCACCCTGTGACGTCCGTCACAGGCACAACATTGGTGACTTGTGCGCTTTGGGCTGGGCTTTGGCATTTGGTTCCTTTTCTCTCCTTTTTGCACCTTCTTTTCTTCCATTTTCACTTGTTCTTCAAAATAGACTACCTGCGACAAATAGGAAGAAAATACCACGTAATATCTCATAAAATGCAGTAAACCGAAATAAATAGTCATAGAATTTAATGGAATTAAGTCCTAAAATATGATATAATTTCGTGTTATCACCTCACCCCACAATTTAAGGGGTAATTTAGAATGCATCAACATGGCATTCATCATCTCTTGATATGTTCGATTCTTTCTTTCTGCCATGCCATTTTGTTGCGGTGTTCGTGGTGCCGAACATTCATGTATTATACCGTGCTCTTCACAGAATGCATCAAATTCAATTGAAAAATATTCGCCGCCCCTATCACTTCTAAGGACCTTTATACTTTTATTTAATTGATTTTCGACTTCTGCTTTATAAGTCTTAAAGGCATTAAATGCATCATCTTTATGCTTTAAGAGATATACATGAGTGTATCTAAAGGAATCGTCTATGAATGTAATAAAGTATCTATTCCCTCCACGTGTCAACATGCCATTAAATTCGCACAAATCTGAGTGCACAAGATCAAGTAATTTCGTTTTCCTTTCAACACTTTTGAAAGGCTTCTTAATCATTTTTGATTCAACACATAATTCACATTTTTTGAAATCCTTTATATTACACGAAATTAGTCCAGATTTAATTAGTCTCTTCATAGAACTAATACCACAATGTGCTAATCTATTATGCCATAAAGAAACGGAATCAAGCATGTAAGCGGAATTAGAAATTTCATTAATAATATTATCATTAGTACATAGTTTGATCATTCCCTCTGCGGAATATCCTTTTCCAATGAATACACCATTACGGGTCAAAATAAGTTTGCCCGATTCATATACAGATTTAATACCCGGTTTTCCCAATAAATCCCCACTAACAAGATTCATATTCATGTCTGGAACATGAAGCACATTTACAAGTGTAACTTTCTTTCTAGAAGTGAAGTTAAGTTCGACCGAACCGGTTCCAACAACTTTAGAGCGGACTTCATTTCCCATTTGTACCTCTTGTCCATCAATTGCTTCAGAATAGGTTTTGAATGCAGCCTTGTCATAAGTAACATGCACCGTAGCACAAGTGTCATACCACCAACCTTGAACTTTTCCTTTGATTACCATAATTTCGCTCACTGTAGCAATTATGTCATCATCTGATCGAATTGCATTGATCTTATTTTTTGCTTTATTTTGTCTGCAATCTCGAGCATAGTGTCCAGGTTTACCGCATACGAAACATCCGTTCTTTGGACCTTTATGACCGCCAGAGTTCTTGAACTTGTTATGTTCTTTCTTTGGTCCAAGATGACTCTTCATGCCATCATGTCTCTTCTTTCCCTTGTTGGTCACAGCGTTTGTTTTGAAATGAGTAGGGGGTTCTGATTTCTCCCTCTCCTTCGATTCCTCCTCGATTCGAAGATGTTTCTGAATTTTCTCCAAGGAGAAGTCCTCGGAACTGTGCAACAATTTCTTTCGGTAGCCTTTTCATGAAGGTGGTAATTTTGCAATAATTGCACCGACTTGGAAGGTCTCAGGGATGTCTATTTTTACTGCCTTTATTTTATTGACCAGAACTTGCAATTCATGCACTTGGGGAAGAATGGGCTTAGAATCTAAGAATTTAAAATCGAAATATTTAGATATTAAGAACTTCTTCGTACCTTCCTCTTCAGCCTTGAACTTGAATTCTAGTGCCTTCCATATTTTTGTTGCCGATGGATTGTCTGTGTAGAGGTCGTAGAGACGATCAGATAAAGTATTCAGAATGTGTCCACGGCAAAGCAGTTCGTCCTCCTTGCGTTTCTTGCGCTCCTTCTTGAGTTCTTCCGAATCATTTTCTGTTGGTTCAGGTATTGGTTGTAGGTCGGGATCAAGAACATAGTGAACCTTCAGGGCAGTCAATAGGAATGTCATCTTGTCTTGCCATCTTGTGTAATTTGTTCCATCAAATCGATCTAACTTGACAAGATCCTGGTTCATCACTTTGATGCTTGAAACGGCAGCGTCTGAAGCCATTATGTTACTAATACTTTTAAGATTGTTAGAAAATTCGGTAAAATTAAATGGATCCAGGACTGAATCGTGATTGAGAATCACTTTCCTTAAAAGTATTTCAAGCACTCTTTTATTATGTCTTAGAGTTGGAAAATGCAAGAACACTCAGGATAATATCAACCTTAATTTCGAGTCTGCACAAGACAAGTGAAGAACCCGAAATGCAAGGAAGGTTTTTCTGGAATTTGGAAGAGAAATACGTTTTTAGTTCTTGTTTTATTTTTCTGAATAGAATCATATATTTATAGGAGATATGGATGTTGTTTCAAAATTTTGCAACCTTTGATGAAACAACACCATTTCACCATAAAACACAATGTTTCATATATGACACTATTTCATGAAAAGATATGAAAATTGAATTCAAAATTCAAACAAAACAATAACTAAAATTCTGAGCACTAAATTGTTTCAAAAGTGCTCAAGTGCCGCCTACAAGCCGCCACTAGCGCCTCTACGCCCACGCCCCTGGTCCCGGAGCCGGTGTCGCCGGTGGCAACACCGGCGAGGGTCCATTGGTTGTGTCAAGTGGCATAATGCTTGGGACCACCACATGTCCATGTGACACCTTATTCTCTTTGTTCCTTTGGTGAGTTAAAGTTCCAAAGCATTTATAAATGCTTTAAAGGATGTCTCCACTTTCTATGTGGGACTTAAAGCAAAGCATTAAATGCTATTTAACTCTTTTGTCATTTTAGAACTAATATTGCAAAACAATTTCCAACACTTTCAATAGAACATCATAACTTTAAACGAGACCCAGCTAGTCCAAATCCTAAAAACCCCAACACAACCCTCTCAGACCTATCTTCCCAGGCCCCTAACAAAGCCAAAAATGTTACCATATGCGGAACCAACCAAAAAAACCCTAATCAGGCCCGACTTTCAAATCCAATCATCATCCCGACCATGACTAACTACCCCTTTAACAAGGGAAAGTAAAAACCACAAGGAGCTCCTCCTCCTAGATCATGAGGATCTGCCTCCACATAAAACTCCAAACTCAAACATGCCCTTTCCAAAGTCCCAAATAACTTACAACCTGAGACTTTTGATCCGATATAAGAACAATTCGCTCAAAAGAAACACGCAGAGGGGTAGTCCCCACCCAGAGATCATACTAAAACCTAGTCTTCTGACCATCCCTAACCCCCAAAAGAAAAACTCCTTTCCACCAATGAGACACCATCCTAAGACGACCTTCCCTCCCAAAGGAGAACGAAACCCTCCAGACAAATAACATACATTTCTAAGATACGTGACATATAATAATTTTTATTAAGTTTCACACACATAAAACTACTATAATAATGGAATCTTTCATTTCTTTTAGGAAATGAAAATGACCCCTACTAAAAAATAAACAACCTCAGATATAAGACAATCATTTGATCTACTATTGAAAAATATAAGATTCTAAAGTCAGTCAGAAAAAATACATGAATTTATTTTTAATCTATTTAAAAATTATTTTCAGATCAAAAAAATACTCTTTTTCTCTGCTACATTCTCAATTGATGAAACACTTTTAAATATTTCATCATTTCAGATCCTCCAAATCAGACAACACATGGAATTATAAAAAAAAAAATCTTTTCTCTTATATGAGTTCTATTAGAATGTACATAAGTGAAACCTTCAATAGCGTAGAATCAAGGATCGACGACACATGCTTCACATTTTATGACTAGTAAATGATTGCCTTACCCCATTATTGCTCATTTTACTTTTAACCCTCGAACTTGTATAGGTTGTTACAACTTATAACACCACTTTATTGTCTCGAGAAATTAAGTGGTTCTTACGTTGTGTTTATCAGTAGTTTATTACTAGTATAGTAAACCTCATTACTGAGTTCTATAATAGAGCTTAATTCCATTACTGACCCTAAAAAATTGGACGAACATGCCACTCGAAGAAACAATATCGTTTGAAACATAAGATACTTAGAAGATCCTATTTTCCTGAATTCAAACAAAAAGACGGTTCTTGTTGCTATTCAAAGGAAAAAAGTTTATATTCACGTGAACCAACCCTACCTCAAAATATCTATCCATTCAACATACATCTAAGAGAAGAAAAAAAACTATCCATAGTGAATCAATACCAACAGTAATAACATATTCACCATTCCACTCTCTCTATATAATAGAACCGAATTCACCACAAAAATACACACAACACAAACAACCCTATCAACAAAATGAAGATGATTCTAACTCTCTCCTTCTTCATTTTCTCCCTTCTTTCCCTCTCTCATGCATCAGTAGTAGATTTCTGTGTAGCAGATTACAATGCACCAAACGGCCCCGCCGGATATTCATGCAAAACACCCAAAAAGGTAAGCGTGGACGACTTCGTCTTCCACGGCCTAGCCACGAGCGGAAACACCACAAACATTATCAAAGCCGCTGTTACGCCTGCATTCGACGCGCAATTTCCCGGCGTAAACGGACTTGGAATTTCCATTGCGCGTTTAGATTTAGCTGCAGGTGGAGTTATCCCACTTCACACTCACCCCGGTGCTTCAGAAGTATTGGTTGTTATTCAAGGAACCATTCTCGCTGGTTTTGTTTCATCTGCTAACGTTGTTTACCTTAAAACACTTAACAAAGGTGATGTTATGGTTTTTCCACAAGGGTTATTGCATTTTCAGATTAACAGTGGTCGTTCTAATGCACTTGCTTTTGTTAGCTTTAGTAGTGCTAATCCTGGTTTGCAGATATTGGATTTCGCTTTGTTTAAGAGTGATTTTCCTACTGAATTGATTACTGCAACTACTTTTCTTGATGCTGGTTTAGTGAAGAAGCTTAAGGGTGTTCTTGGAGGTAGTGGTTAAACTATGCTGTTATCCATGAAAGAGTGAGGATTCAGGATTACTACTGTTTTCTTTTAGTTGTTGTTGAATTTTGTTTAGTTGTGTTGTTTCTTGTTGTGTCAAGGGTTTTCTTTTTTCGAAGGAAGGTAACTTTATAAAGTTGTGACATGAGATGAATAAATGTAAGTGAAGTTTTTTCTTGAATATTTGAATTTATTTTGTTTGTACACGTCTCATATTCCCATTTAGTCTAGGGATTGAACACCTGCAATTTCAAACTCTAGTGTGAATAACTCACGGTAAAATTCTCAAATCGGATCATATATTCATATATCTTGAATATGTTTTTATAAGTAGCAATAATTCTCGATCTATCAATTGTTTTTTTTTTAAATGAATTAGATTCAACAATATTTCTTATCATATTTTCAATAGTCCCGCTTTGAGAATCACCTTAAAAGAATAATTTATAATAAAAATAAAAATTAAAAGATCCAAAATTCAATTTAATTAATCTTTTGTCTTTAAGTGAAATTGGAAGAATAAAGTTCTCTCTAAAACATGATTTTAAATTGCAGTTCGTATTTGTAACTACAACCACAATATTGTTGATGTGGTTTCAAGTTAGTGGTTTCCGGATAAACAACCTTCCTCAATTGTTCTTTGATGTGGAGTTTCATATTGTCATCGGCTTTCAGAAATCTCTATTGTATCATTTCTCATTCGATCAAGATAGAGATATTTGATTTATCGTCTTTCATGACACTGTCATCATCAAACCTAAGCCTTTTCCAGTGACCGCAAACTTCATCCATTCTTATCAGACTACCAAATTTTACCTTTTTTGCTATAAGACAAGCACATGGTAGACCGTATGTTTTCACAATTATGCAACCATACTTTGCGCTATCGGAGTCTACATTATCAACTAATTTTGCTTTGTGAAAAATATAATTCAAACATGCTAGAGATATGTTGCTGGCCAACTGAGAATAAATGTTGTTATCTTTAAATGTATGTTCCAACACTATGATACTCCGGCCAAATGATATGTGTATCTTGTTATGCTAGTTCTGGATCATTTGATTCACATAGTCCTAATCTCCACACAAATCACCCTCACTATTTTCCAACCAATTCTTCAATGTAGCATTGGAAGACTAAACTCAGTTTGTTGTTGTATTTCCAAGGTGTCTAACCTGATCGGTCCATGCACAAATAATTTTCTTCTTCACCTGGTCCAGAATTGTTCAACATATTTCAACAAATCTGGATATTTCTCGCACACTTTTCTGAAATGTATAACGAAATCGACATATAACTCTTCACTAGAAGAATTTACTATAAGATTCCATGCATTTATTATTTTTTTCTACTATCACACTCGCCTTCACCATTTTTCCATCTTCGTCCTTTATTTGTTTTGTCCCTACCGCGGGTTTAACCCGACTTCTCACATTCTTTGTCATGTGATACCTACAAAGTAATGCATAAGTAGGAAATATCTTTGCAACCAAATTCATCAAAGCAACATTATGATCGATAACAATTACTTTAGGCATCTCTTCTTGGCCCTTCAACATTTTCCGACACACCTCTAAGCCCAAGTAACATTCTCCTCTTTTTCGCTCTCTAGAAATGCAAACCCGACAGAATATGTCTTCTCAGTAGAGGTAACACCAACCATCTCCAATAATGGATGTTTGTCCTTGTTGGTCTTGTATGTTGAATCAACGATGAGCGCAATAGAAAACATGTTGAACAACTTGATTGAATCAGGATGAGTCTAAAATATATCTCTAACTTTTACTACATCCTCGCACGTTCAGTACCTAGACACATAATTGTTATCATCCAACAGTTTCAAGAATTGTTGCATTAAATTTTTTCCTTTATTGATGTAAAGATTTGTAACATAGATTTTTTAGAAATAAAATTGAATAAAAATGATTTAACTGTTTTCTCATAATTTTATGGTATGTATAGAAGAATTATAAATATTATAATTTTTTCTAATAAAAAAATTTGTGATTGATTTTATTATAATTAAAAAGAAAAATAAATTAAGGGACAATATTGTATTTTTATATCACTCAAATATATTTTTGAAGTAACAAATTTTAGATTAATTTTGGAGAATATTTTTAAAAAAATAGTTACAATTGTGATTAAATAAACATTTGTTATTAAAAATATGAAATAATATATAATAGATTATTTTGTATTCTGTGAATGTTATATACCATAATTGTTAATGAGAGGCTTTGCATTTTGACGGAAAGATGAATAAGAAAAAGGGAAATATTAATTGTATTAATAATAATAATAATAATAATAATAATAATAATAATAATAATAATAATAATAATAATAATAATAATAATAATAATAATAATAATAATGAGGAAATGATAATTGTAAAAAATATATTAAAAAAATTTTAAACACTAATGTGAAATAGAATACAAAGATTCTAATTCATCTTCCAAATTTTTTATCTCTTTTACTTTAGGTGGTAAGTTGACATGAATTTGATATGTTAACAAAATTAAAATTTAAGTTATTAATGGATTTGAGAGGCTTTAATTTAAATTTATACTTATAAATTATATCCTAGGTGTTTAGAATATTTTATTATATTTTATTATATTCTAATGTAACGGAAAAAAAATAGTAAAGTAATGTTGGTGTTTCTTATTTTAATGTAGTGTTAATATTCATATTGGTTTTATTTTGTTGATTGAATAATTTTATAATTATTAAAATAGTTCTTCATCGTAATGGCAAGATAAAAAGAAAATCAATATAGACTAATTATTTAATTGATTTCTCTTTATCTTATTCATGATTATTCAAACAATTATTTGGCGTATTGTTATTAATTATGATCAATTTAATGGTCTTATTTTTTTCCACATGTTATTTTGAATTTGATGTCCTTATTATTTTTATATATACAAATATAATTTTTGTGAGAAGAATATGACAATGTCTTTTTATATTTTTATTTTTCTTGATCCTTATTTATTCTTGAATTTTTTTGTCTAATTTCTTATAAATAAAAATATTTTTAATTCTTTAAATTTAATTTATAATAATTTAAAATAAAAACAAAAACATGTAAATAAAAATATTTATAATTCTTTAAATTTAATTTATAATAATTTAAAGTAAAAATAAAAATCGGTATATATGATTTATAAAGTTTTATTTATCGAAGAACAAATATTTTAAAAAATATATTTTTGTATATAAAGAATAATAGTTGATATATACATCATTAAACAAAATCATTTGTTTAAAATATCTGTTTTTATTTTGATAACAACAAAATTTCAATTATATTTTCACTAAGCATTGAAATTGGTTATAACAATTAAAATACAAGCATAATTGTAAACCAGAAGCCTACAAATCAATTTTAAGAATGTTGTTGCCAAAATCGATTGGGTCATCTCTGATGTATTATGATGCGAAAACTAGTATTGAAGAACAAGAAGTTTCTTCAATCCCATAACTTTTGTATGTTCCTAAAGGAAATTACAACTTTTATAAGTTGAGTTTTTTATATAACATAGATAAGGTGATATTTGGGAATCAATACGCCAATCATGTAGACGATTTAAACATTTTATGATATTAATTGTTGCATCAACTTAAAGATCATGTATATGTTTGTTGTCTACTTACAACCAGAAGTTTATGAAATTATTTTCTCAACTAAAAGATCATGAATATGTATTATGATGTGGAAACTAGAATTGAAGAACCAAAATTTTCTTCAATCCAATAAATTTTGTGTTTTTAAAGGAAATTAAAAATCTGAAAAATTGAGTTTTTCATGATATTAATTGTTCTATCGACCAAAATATCATGCAAATGTTTATTATCTACTCATGATCAGAAGTTTGTGAAGTTATTTTCTCAAACTAATATCTCAATTTCTGAATTTTTCAAGAACTTTTTTTATAAGTATCACATATATTTAAAGTATATATTGAACATCTTGTAGTATATGTTCATAAAAACAGACTTGAAGATCCATTCTTTAGACGTTTAAAGCTAATTGTACGGTTGATACTTGTGAGGTCATAAAATCCAAATTAGATATTTGAAACACACCAAATATAAATATTAAGAAATTTATTCGCATTAATCCAACAAGTTAGAATATGTTAATTATCCTGTTAACTTACAAATTATTTTAGGTTAATAACCTAATATGTGTCATCTAAGTAAACTTTGGATGTGTTGTGATTATTCAATCGCTCCAATATAATACGTTAAAATGAGTTTTGAAAGAATGTTAAGAAAGTGTTTTTATATGAATCTCGTACTTGAGGATATATCTTGATCAAATAATTGGATACTTGTTTGAAGCTCAGTAGGATGACTATCAGTTGATAAATTATTTTTCTCAATACTAGGGGGAGAGAATAAACAGTTGAAAGTGTGAACTAGAAGTTTAAATGAACAATTTGAAATAAAATATTATTATATCATTTTGATCCTCGAAGTTCAAAACACAATTCATTTGCAAAGTTTATGGACAAAATTATCAGTTGCTAATACCCCACTCAAAATGGATTCTCCTATTAGACAACCTAATATTGCAAATCAGTTGTAACCGCGCCTGAAGTGTTGTCGAAAAGTCGGTTCCAATGTTAAAAATTCTCTAGCTAGAAAAGAAACTAAAGTTAAAGATGACACAAGTGAGGATATGAAAATTCTAAGAGCACTTTGATATGTATTAGAATATCATTGTTATTATTAGAATATTATTGTTATTAAATAGTCTTGATTGTATAGCAAACAGACAGAGAGAAAAACTGATTGTATATATATCATTGAAAATCAATAGAAAGGCAAGGCCTATCATTCCAATATGGTATCAGTAAGCATCAGGTACTGATCCTAAACCCTAATCCTTGCGCCACCGCTCTTCTCACATAACCGGCTGCGCAACCTTCCTCTTTCTCTCATCTCACCCACGCTTCTCTCATCAGATTTCTTTCTCTCATCATGAGCACCGATCGATCATCTTCCACCAAACAATCATCTCCCTCCTCCTCCCCTTCCAAAAACTCTGTAACCACGCCGAATACCAATCCTCCCACTCATCCCGCATTCACCATCTCTAACATCACCAATTTTATCAAAATTACCCTAAGTATTGAAAAGGGTCAATATAACACCTGGTCTGAACTCTTCAAAATCCATGCTCGTGTTCACCAAGTCATTGATCATATCATTCCAACCGAAACCACATCATCTCCTAATCTCAAAGATACTGATCCTACTCTTTGGGCACGTCTTGATGTTGTTGTCCTTCAATAGATTTATGGCATAATTTCTGATGATCTTCTCCACACCATCATTGAGCGCGATTCAACCGCAGAAAATGCGTGGAACAGGTTATTCAACATTTTTTATGACAAAATAAAAATTCTAGGGCTCTCTACCTCGAGCAAGAATTTTCTAATGTTCATATGGAGAAATTTCCTAATGCCTCCACCTATTGTCAACATCTCAAATCCCTATCTGATCAACTCTCTAATGTCGGTGCTCCCGTGTCTAACGAAAGGCTTGTTCTTCAACTCATTTCTGGCCTGACAGATGCGTATGCCACGGTGGGTTCACAAATCCGTCATGGAGACTCTCTTCCACCTTTTTACAAAGCTCGTTCTATGATAATCTTGGAAGAAATAGCTAAAGCAAAGAAAGCAGAAAATTCTAGCAGCAACTCTGCTTTCGTATCATCTCTTGATGATAACGCGGCCTCAACCACTCTAACTCAACAACGTAACAACCGCAACAACAATGGTGTTGGTCGTGGTGGCCGAAGCAATGGTCGTGGTGGAGGTCGTGACAGGGGTAGAAGCAATGGTCGTGGTGGAGGTCGTTCCCAGCCACAACCACATCAGTGGCCTCAGTATCCCTATCAGCAACCTCAGTGGACCAGTCCCACTTATCCCAGACAGCAGCAACAGTGGGCATATCCATGGCAGACATGGGTCACTCCACCATGTCCATATCCGACAACGGTTTCTCCCCATCAACAATCGAGCATACTAGGTCCTAAACCTCAGCAAGCTCACATGGCAACTACTCCACCTCACATGAACAGTCAGCAAGGTTCATCTTCTTATGCTCCGACAGACATCCAAGCTGCTATGCATACTTTCTCCATCTCTCCTCCTGATGATCAATGGTATATGGACAGTGGAGCGACTTCTCATATGACGGGAAATGGAGGTAATCTCACATCTTATTTTAATATGAGTAATAATATTACTGTTGGAAGTGGTCATCATATACCTGTAATTGGTTGTGGTCATGCATCTTTACCCAATTCCCTAACCTTAAACGATGTTTTGCATGCACCAAAACTTATCAAAAACCTTGTTTCTGTCAGAAAATTTACAATCGATAATGATGTTTCTGTTGAATTTGATTATCTCGGTTTTTCTGTGAAGGATTTTCAGACAGGAACGCTTTTAATGAGATGTAATAGTTCTGGCGACCTCTACCCTATTCCCACAAAACCAAACACAACAGCATTACCACCATCCGCCTTTGCTGCTTCATCTAACGAGTTATGGCATAGTCGTTTAGGACATCCAGGAGCTCCTATCTTAAATTCCCTTCATCGAAACAAACTTTTGATGTGTAATAAGTTTCGAAATGATTTCTTTTGTCAATCTTGTCCACTTGGGAAACAAATAAAATTGTCTTTTTATAATTTCTTGTCATTTACTTGTATGCCTTTTGACATTGTTCATAGCGATCTTTGGACATCTCCGGTATTAAGCTCCGGAGGGCATCGTTACTATGTTTTATTTCTTGATGATTTTACTAATTTTTTGTGGACTTTTCCAGTTTCTAACAAATCACAAGTACATTCCATTTTTTTACAATTCCGTGCTCACATTAAAACACAATTTGAACGTGAAATAAAATGTTTTTAATGTGACAATGGAAAGGAATACGATAATGCTCTCTTTCATAAGTTTTGTGAATAAAATGGAATGTCTTTTCGATTCTCTTGTCCTCATACCTCCCCACAAAATGGAAAAGCCGAAAGAAAAATTCGTACAATCAATAATATAATCCGAACCCTCCTTGCTCATGCTTCTATTCCACCGGTTTTCTGGCACCATGCTCTTCAAATGGCCACTTACCTACACAACATACTTCCAAATAAGAAACTCACTCTCCAATCACCCACCAAAATTCTTTACCAAAAAGATCCGTCTTATTCACACCTCCGAGTTTTTGGATGTCTTTGTTATCCCTTAATTCCGTCCACCACTAGGAATAAACTTCAACCTCGGTCTACACCATGTGTCTTTCTAGGATATCCGTCTAATCATAGAGGTTATAAGTGTTACGAATTGTCAAGTCATAAAATCATTATTTCTCGGCATGTCATTTTTGAGGAAAATACGTTTCCCTTTTCCACCATGAATGCGCCTATAACGACTAACTATAACTTCTTAGATGACGGCATAATCCCCCTTCTTCCCTCACACTTGTACACCACATCTCCAGCAACCCCCTCTCCCAACGTAACTGCCACCCAACCACCATCACCAGCAGCACCATAAACTCCCCCCCCCCTCCAACCACGAATCAAACAACCTCTCCCTCGGCCCAACAAACTACACCCACGGCTCAAACACCTTCTCCCTCCCAAAAAACAACTTCATCTACAAAAACAACACCTACCACCTCCTTTGCACCTATTCCGACACCCATTTCCCCTCCTGCACCTCATTCACCTCAAATGACAACCCGGTCACAACACGGAATTGTCAAACCCCGTAAGCTTTTCAACCTACACACATCAACCCACCAATCAATCTCTCTTTTGCCTACAAATCCAATTGATGCATTAAGAGATCCTAATTGGAAAATGGCCATGAAAGACGAATATTATTCTCTTATTGAAAATAAGACGTGGGAACTAGTTCCTCGTCCCTCTAATGCTAATGTTATTCGAAGTTTGTGGATTTTCAGGCACAAGAAGAAATCTGATGGGTCTTTTGAGCGATACAAAGCTCGTCTTGTAGGTAATGGTGTTAATCAACAATCAGGTGTCGATTGTGGTGAAACCTTCAGCCCTGTCGTCAAACCGGCCACTATTCGCATGGTACTTAGCATTGCAATATCCAAATCATGGTGTCTCCACCAACTAGATGTCAAAAATGCCTTTTTGCACGAAAATCTGGATGAAACAGTGTATATGAACCAGCCTCCTGGATTCCGCGATCCACAATATCCTGAGCACGTTTGTCTACTCAAAAAGTCTCTCTATGGTCTAAAACAAGCACCTCGTGCCTGGTACCAAATATTCACTGATTATGTTGCCACATTGGGTTTCTCTCACAGCATCTCTGATCATTCCTTATTCGTTTTTCATCGCGGTATTGATACTGCTTATATCCTTCTATATGTGGATGACATAATTCTCACTGCTTCGTCTGATGCTCTTCGTGACTCTATTATGTCTAAACTTAGTTCTGAATTCGCCATGAAGGATTTGGGTCCTCTAAGTTATTTTTTGGGAATATCTGTCACCAAACATACAGGTAGTCTTTTCTTGTCTCAAAGAAAATATACAGAGGAAATTATAGAACGAGCATGCATGTCCTCTTGCAAACCATCACCCACTCCAGTCGACACCAAGGCAAAACTCAGTGGCTCTTCTGGGAATCCATATCATGACCCAACTGAATATCGGAGTCTTGCAGAAGCATTGCAGTATTTGAGTTCTAAAAGAACTACCTAGGTACCTGAAATTTATGAAAATAACGAGATCTCGATAAATTATGTCATTAATGGAATATGATGGAACAAAAGTAAAGTAAATATTGATAATGTCTTTGTATATAGTATAGCGTTAAAGGTGATAAATATTAACGAGGATCATGAATCAAAGTCTACCAAAGATGGTAGATAAAGTGAAAATTGGCCAAAATGAAAATATATAATTAAAGTTGAATTAAGCTCACTTTATAAGCAACACATTTTTGGACCTTTAGTCCAAACACCTCAAGGCGTGAAACCAATTGGATATAAATAAATTATTGTAAAAAAGGAAAAATAACAATTGTGAAATTGTGAGATACAATACTTGATTTGTTGCTCAAGAATTTTCACAGATATTTGGGATTGAATTTAATGAGACATATTCACCTGTTATGAATACAAGTGTTTTTTTTTTATATTTACACGAAGTTCTATAAAAAAGTTTATTTATGTGAGACACATTATTTTGGATCTAAAAAAGACTATTCTATAAGATTGAAGAAATCTCTTTTTGAGTTAAAACACTATCTTATAGATATTTGTTAAGGGGTGGATATAAAATTGAACCCATTTGTCATAGTATTTTTATGAAAAGATCTAGAAAAAAGTTTTCTAAATTTCTATCTATGTTATTGACATAAGTATTATTGGAACTCCTGATGAGCTTCCAAAAGCTATAAGTGAATTTAATGAGACATATTCACCTATTATTTTAAAAAATTGTTTGAGATGAAGGACTTGGAAAAGACAAAGTCCTTACTAAATGAACATTTGGATAATGAAATTTTATACACCAATAAACTTATTAAAGCAAAAGTGATAAATATTTTTATATGTTCAAATCTATATGTTCTCTATGTCAATGATTGTTAGATCATTGGATGAAGAAGATCATTTCATATCTCAAGAAGAGGATGAAAAACAACACATGGTCCTAAAGTACCATATCTTAGTATAATTCAAACACTTGCAAATCTTTCTTATTATACACATCATGATACAATTCTACCTACATGAAAATATTTGAACGAAGTTAGACATATACTTTGTCACCTTAGAGTTGAAAGTTTTTCGTGAAATCCTCATAATGGTATATCGCAAACATGTTACTAGTTTATTTGAGATGGTACAACCATTTCATAGAGATCTGTGAAACAACTCATGGTAACAACTTCATCAAATCAAGCTGAAAATTTAACACTACATGAAGTCACTACAAAGTAAAACTTTTAATTAATTATTACAAAATTTTAGTGAGGAGATGATTGTTCCGTTAAGGGGGAGAACTAAATATATTTTGCACTCTTTTTCCCTTCAGCATTGTTTTGTCTCATTAGATTTTTCCGATAAGGTTTTTAACAAGGCAATCCTCTCACAAATGATTTTGCACTCTTTTTCTTTTATTGAAATTTTTTTCATTGAATTTTTTCTAGTAAGATTTTAACGAGACATATCCTCAACGAACATCGAAGGGTGAGTGTTATGAAATAATAGAGGTTCAATGTCATTGTTCTTTTATCCCGAATAAATCTCATCTACTAAATATATGAATTATCGTAAGTGTTTATCGATTCATTACAAAATCATGCAATCAAAACCTACAGTCAACTTTTCAGTACTCTAATACACATATTTGACGACCAGAGAGTTCCATTTGGATTTTGAGTCCAATATAGTTTTACCTATGGAGTAAAAATGAGGTGCCCTATAAGATAGGGAATTTAAGATAACCACAAATATATGTATGGCCATATATATGGTATTTCTGTAAGAATTTCACAAAGGGCTCATTCTATTCTAGCTGTCACAAAACGTCTTCTTCTCCCTCATACCATGTGATTGTGTTGTGGCCACCACCTATAATTTCTTTGACACTTTTTCCCTTTCAAATTCTTATAAGACTTTTATCGAATGTACACAAACAAAATCTCTAACTAATATGGAATTAAGGACATTTTAAAATTATTATCAATATTGATGCGTTATATATGAATCTGTAATTCGTACACATCGAATTCAATTCATTTTCATTAAAAACACACATACTTAATACTTAAGCATGTGGTGGTGCAATTGCAAACTTCATACATGCACGAAAGAATTCAAACAAAAAAGATGCTTCTTGTTATCCAAAGAAAAAAAGTTAAGCATTCACGTGAACTACCAATCCTACCTCAAAATATCTATCCTTTCCACATACCATGTTGAAGCAATTCAATAGCAATAAAAAGATATCCACTCCTCCCTCTCTATATAATAGAACCGAATTCACCACAAAAATACACACAACACAAACAACCCTATCAACAAAATGAAGATGATTCTAACTATCTCCTTCTTCATTTTCTCCCTTCTTTCCCTCTCTCATGCATCAGTAGTAGATTTCTGCGTAGCAGATTACAATGCACCAAACGGCCCCGCCGGATATTCATGCAAAACACCCAAAAAAGTAACCGTGGACGACTTCGTCTTCCACGGCTTAGCCACAGGTGGAAACACCACAAACATTATCAAAGCCGCTGTCACACCTGCATTCGACGCGCAATTTCCCGGCGTAAATGGACTTGATATTTCAATCGCGCGATTAGATTTAGCTGGAGGTGGAGTTATTCCACTTCACACTCACCCTGGTGCGTCGGAGATATTGGTTGTTGTTCAAGGAACAATCTGTGCTGGTTTTGTTTCATCCGACAATGTTGTTTACCTTGAAACACTTTACAAAGGTGATGTTATGGTTTTTCCACAAGGGTTGTTGCATTTCCAAATTAATAGTGGTGGTTCTAATGCACTTGCTTTTGTTAGCTTTAGTAGTGCTAATCCTGGTTTACAGATATTGGATTTCGCTTTGTTTAAAAGCGATTTTCCTACTGAGCTGATTACTCAAACTACTTTCCTTGACGCGGTTGTGGTGAAGAAGCTGAAGGGTGTTCTTGGAGGTAGTGGTTAAAAAAAGCATGGTAATATCCATGAAAAAGTGAGGATTCAGGATTAGTGTGTTTTCTTCTAATTTTTGTTGGATTTTGTTTGGTTGTGTTGTTTCTTGTTGTTTAAGTTTGTTTTTTTTTTAAGGAAGGTAACTTTATAAATTTGTGACATGAGATGAATGATGAATGTAAGTTTAGTATTTTCTTGAACGTCTCATGAGATGAGACTATTGATAAATAAAAAAGAGTTATAATAAATTTCCTTATATAGTTTTTGAAATGGAGAAAAATGTTTGGCGACTATATTAATTTTAAGAGTAATGATTTTGTCGTCTAATATGAAAATAAAAAAGCATACAACTTCACTGCACTAGGATGATGCAAAAGTAAGTGAAACCAAGCAAAACGAAGCCTACTTGAAAGATAGAACAAAAAGACTTCCCCTACCCACCAAGAACACAACGAAAATAGCATACCAAACTCATCCCCACCTTAGGCTGATGCCACTGAAAAAGGTGCAGGAAAAAGCAGCAACAAAGCTGTGTTAGAGCACAAGCTTTCTTACTCTACAAAAAATGAGGAAAAGAGAGGGAAAGATGCATTTGAGAGAGGAGGGATGTGATTTTATTCAGTAACTGACATAAAATATAAACATGAGTTAACAACAAATGGAGTTAGTAGTAGGCACAAATAGAATTAGTGGTAATTATTAAGGTTTTAAATTGCACACGCAGTATTGATTCTATAGGAAAATCGATCATCCAACCGCATTAGAAATTCAATCAAACAATTTCGTCCACGTTTCTTCGATTATTTTCATTAAAATTCGTAATTTTAGAATCCACAAAATTAACTTATTTTTGATGTAACCAAAAATATTAACATCCATTGTTTTTCTATATTTAAAACACCTCCCAATCAAACTTCACGTAGCAACAAGTATGATGTCTAAGTCTTTCGCAACAACTACAATGACCGTCATCGCAACACCCGCATCGCAACCGCATCATTACCGCAACCTCAATTTTAAATCATGATAATTATATATGGAGTTAGTTACATAACCTCCATGTTAACTAACTTTATATATATATATATAAATATATATATATATATATATATATATATATATATATATATATATATATATATATATATATATATATATATATATATATATATAAATAACTTAGGATTGATTAAATAACAACAATTTACTCCAAATATCTAATTCTTGTGTGTCATACCCCAAAATTTACTCTCTCTCCTTTTTTCTTTTGCATAATACATTTGTATACATCAAATCATAGCATGTATGACCATTGCATTTGGTTATAGGATCACAAGCATGGCCACTTTGTAGTTTGTATCTTAACATTAGGGTTTCATCTCGATTTTGCTTGTCAACTAACCCTAAATTCAACAAGAGATGGTATTTGGTTGTTCTTGTTGCTCATATAGATGATCATGCTCCAAATCAAGGCAAGGCAAAGGTCCTTTGGTCAAAGGAAATGCAAGTTTGCTTCATGTTGATTCAAAGATGGTCCATGTGTTTGTGTCCATGCCACATCACTCAATCTCCAAATCATTCTCAATATCACCCAAGCTCTAGTCAAGATTTCATTAATGGATTCTTATTCTATCATCATTGTGGTTCCAAATGGAAGAAAACGTCAATTTACACAAAGGGGTACAAGTTGGTTTGACCTAATTTGCAAGTATGTCATGCCTTTGGTCCAAACTCCATAACTCCTTCAATTTTTATCCAATTGTCAAGCTTATTTGAGTCACATATGCCTTTTGGGATCCTTTACAACTTTGATTCAAGGTTAAAACACCAATTCATTCATTAAGGACATCATTTGTGCAAAGGACCAAGTTGCCAAAATGGGGCAAAACCTTGTCATGACCCCTACTTTCCACCCTTGCCATTTTCAGTTCAAGCATTCGTTTGATCTCATTCCTTTTTGTATATTGTTAAGCTTATGTCAAAGATCATTTAGCCCAAATTTGACTCAAAATGCATGAGGGAATCAAAAGTTATGATGTCATCAACTTGGGACCTCAAAATGACCCAACATGCCTCAAACTAGTTGACCAATTGCCCAGTCTAAAACTCATGTCACGATCTCAACTTCACAAGCATGTAACTTTCTCCTCAAACATCATTTGGACTTGTTTCTTTTTGCATCGTGTTCTACTCTATGAAGAGATCATTTGGCTTAAAGAAGATTGAAAAACGCACAAGTGGATCGGAATTGTCCTAAGCATGAACATGGTAACATGAACTATATTTTAACACAAACCCATTAGTTGCAATTATAGGTAAATCTTTGTTTTGGGACCGTTTGCACATGTGCAAACATTTCGTTATGTCAAAACGCGTGCAAACAAGCTAGAAACAACTTCATTTCATCAGCAAATCACACGTTTCATGTTGCATTTCACATGGAATGCAAAACTGGAAACCTCAATCCTATTTCACACGAGTTTGCATTTAATTCACACGAACCATGATCCCATTTCATTTCCTTTAAATATGGGAATGATTTTCCTTCACTTCCAAGCTTCAAGAGCCAATAAATCCCTGTCTCACTGAAACTCGAAAGCCCAAAAAAAACAGTGACTAATTTCTTCGATTCAAGTTCTTTTGCTTCCAAATTTCTGCCCAGAATCCTTCATCGGCATCACCTGAAGTTATATGAAGCATTATCGTGATCTGAAACTCCTTGCAACCTTGCTTCCAATTTCACCATTGTTGACCTCGAGCTTCGATTTGGACAAGGTAGTTACGAGTGAAATTATACTTCAAACAAGTTATCATTCTCTCCGTGTTGTTCCACTGATTGAAAGCCCTTGCCTCTCTTTGATTTATCTTTTGATTTGATCATTTAATTTAACTTTGAAAAACTAGGTTTCTTCACGAGTTTGAGCAAATTCTCTTTGCTCAGAGCAAATCAATTGCTCTGATGCAGAGGGACATGAACAATGAGTGAAATAGAAGCTTGCACGATGTGTGTTTAAGCTTAAAACTCTGCGCGCTTCAGAGGGAAATTTGAATCCATTGGCCAATCATAGCGCGCCACCTCTCCTAACCCTTACATTCAAATATTTTCTTTTCTATTTTTATTTCTTTTTATTTCAAAAATCATTTTAATTAGATCCTTTATTATTTTTTAGCCCATTTTTTTCTCCATTATTTCATAAAAATATTATCTACCATGTTTAATTTTTGCATTATTTTTAAAATTATTTTTGCATTTAATTCATATTTTATTTTATTTTAGATTTAATTTTTATTTAACATTTTTATTTTAATCATTTTAAAACATTTTTCATCCCAACTTTTGAGGTTAAGTCACTTATAATTTTGTTGACCTTCTCCATTTTTCTTGGACTTTTATTTTGTGTTTTGATACCTCTTTGACATTTTCTATTTTATTTTCTTTTATTAATCATTATTAAATCATTTTAAATCATTTTTTTAATTTCTTTTTTATCTTCACTTGATGTTTTGACTTAAGTTGATTGCTTGGTTGATGAGTTCTTCCACATATCAAATCATTGATAGATGGACTTGAGGTTGATTCAACCTTCTTTAATTCAAAATTGTTGATAAATGATCAAGAATCATCTTCAATACTTTGCATCAATGATAGGTTATCCCTTGATGCGCCATATTTTGAGTCCTTTGATTTTTGGATAGATGGATCCCTATGTGATTACCTTAACTCTTCACTTATTCTATCTTCATCTCTTCTCTTCTTTTGCTTTGATCATTGTGTTACATGTTGTAGGAGATTAACTTTGTACTAATTTTCTAACATGCCTGACACATACATTGTTATTGACCGGCCTCAGATAGGTATGACTTATACATAAGCCTACTTATGATTGGTTAACATAACTCTAAATTGTCCCGACACAATTATTTGATCATTAACGCCTAACATTACTTTATGCTCTTTACATTATTGTCATTTAATTCAAGTCATTTAATTTATGTCATTTACTTTTATGCCATTTATTTAATTTACTTTAATTTCATGTCTCATTAGTCTTCATCTCACTTCATACTCTATTCATCTTGCCTTATTCATTTGTTGCTTCTTATTGTTTGATTGATCTGCTTGTTAATCTTAAAGAATCAAAACATGATAAAGTGCCTTTGACTTGATCTTAAACCTATGCTTGACTTGGAATGTTGATCACCTCTTGGGCTATGGACTTTGACTTAGGTTTTAGACCCATTTGCTTGACTTGGAGCGACCTTGGACCCATAGACCTTATGGACACTTTAACTTTCTCTGCTCCTATGAACTTTTGAGCTTGTGGTTTTATTCATCTGCTTTACGCATCTTGTTTATTGCATTCATCTTCTTAGGCTTAACACACATTTACACACACATGGATTTCTCTTGGGCTACCTAACAATGAAACATAGGACGATACAGTTTGCACCTACATGGCTTTCTCTGGGGCTACCTAACAATGAGACCCTAGGCTAGTTTTTGTATGATCATGCATCTTGTTTGTTCATCAATCCTATTCCCTTTGATTTGACTTGATCAAATTCCATTTTGATCAACTACATCTTTTCATCTGTTGCACTTCTCATTTGTCTTTGTTAAGTGTCCATAAGTTCTTTGGTCACTTGATGGGACTTGTCTCTGTTACTTTTGAGTTTCAGCCTCTCAACAAGTACAAGACTCCAAGTTCGGGGGCGACACTAGTGAGTCCACTTTGGAACATGTCGTCTGATACAAGACTGAGGCTGGTGATTTAGCCAACAATGAGAGCTTGAAGATCAAGTATTTTCCAAACTCATTGACAGAGAACACTTTTACATGGTTCACCACCCTTCCCCCAAATTCCATCTTTACGTGGGCCTAACTAGAAAGGGTCTTTCACGAGCAGTTATAAATGGGAAAATGTAAGATTATCCTCAAGGAATTAACTAGTGTAAAGAGAAAGGTGGCTGAAAGAATTGACGATAACCTCAATAGGTTTAGAATCTTGAAAGCGAGATATTTTACACAAGTGTCATAACATGAGTTAGTTGAACTGGCAGCATGGGGTCTCGACTACTCCATTAGGAAGAAGTTAAACACACAATCCTTGAGAGACATGGCCCAGTTGGCTGATAGAGTTCGACAAATCGAACGGTTAAAAGCCGAAAAAGTTAGAACTTCGAAGCTCAGTAAAAATAAAATAGCTTATGTTGAAGTCGACAACATAGGAAACTCATCTGACTCAGAGTATGAGTATGTAGAGGAGAACGAGGTCAATGTGGTCAAACTAAAGTCTAAGCCTCCCTATACATGCAAGCTGCTAAAACCCTCAAACGGGAAGAACCCCGTAGAGCCTAAAAATGATAAATTTGTTGCTAGAACATATACCTTTGATGTTACTAAGTGTGACGAAATCTTTGAAATGTTTGTGTTGATGGATAAATTGTTGTTCCAAAAGGGACTAAAGTCCCTCCGTTAAAACAGAGAAAGAAAAAAGGTTTTTATAAGTTCCATAATTTTTTGGATCATAATACTTTTCTCAATGTGTACTTTCATATCTCAAATTTGCCCTATCTCTATTCAATTGTATATGGCTTATTGCTCATTTCATTTGTATACATAGTCTCTTATTAATTGTTCATTTAAGTTTGAGTCAAGGGTTCTTGGTATGAATTCAACTTGTTGGTTTGATCTCAATATGTGGACATTTCTCATAGCTTAATGACCAAGTGTTCTCCACGGTGATTAAGGGCATGCTCTCTATATTATGGTTACTTGTAGTTCAAGTTATTGATGAATGGATTAGTGCTTTAAAAAAATGGGTAAAGATATAAAACAAGAAGCTTTGATTTTGAAAAAACAATTTTATTGATATAAGAATATTACAAGAGGTTTTTGTTGCAAGATAGATTTAAGTTATCATTACATTCAATTCCAAAGTATAACACATGACAAGTACATGAGGAAACACAAGAAAACGGACAATTGACTTTTTTGGACAGTTTTTTTTGGCCTTCTCTGCCCTCCCGCATTAGTTGTTGATGCAGACAATCAGGAAGCTAGAAAGCAGCAAGCTTCATTTGTAACTCAATAAATGAAAAGGGTGGATCGTTCACCAACATTCAATGCTAATGCTAATAAAAAACGGGTGGAAACTGGATTAGTACAGCAAATAAACTTATTACATGAAAGTAGGCCTAACTGCCGCTAAGCTAATGAATGATAAAGAAAATAGAAGTAGGCCAATGTCTAGCACTACGAACAGCGGTTCCAACTTAAAGCTATTTAGCAATGTGAACAATGAGGTCAACCTCATGAGTACTGTAACCCAATTCGTTGTCATACCATGCGACAAGCTTAAAAAACTTGTCATTTAACGCAATTCCTGCCTTGGCATCAGATAATTGACCTGGTGTCACCAATGAAGTCAGTGGAGACCACATCGTTTTCAGTGTAACCAAGGATCCCTTTCAACTTATCCTCAGACTCTTTCTTGATAGCAGCGGCCTTCTCGAGCCTCACTGTAAGGTCAACAGCTGAGACATCCACAGTTGGGACACTGAATGACATACCGGTCAACTTTCCATTCAAGGCAGGAAGCACTTTACCGGCAGCCTTAGCAGCTCCAATACTGCTGGGAATGATGTTAAATGAAGTAGCTCTTCCACTTCTTCAGTCCCTGCTTGATGGTCCATCAACAGTCTTGTGGGTGGCGATGATGGAATGGGAAGTGGTTATGTGATCCTCAACAATGCCAAACCTGTCATTAATAACTTTTTCAAGTAGTGCAAGGAAGTTGGTGGTGCAGCTAGCATTGGAAATAAACTCTGGCTTGTCATTTTCGTTAACACCAACAACAAACATGGGACAGAAAGTTCCATTCCTAAGCTACTAAAAACAACACAAGTCTCCGATTGAATCAATTCGCAACTCAACAATTTAAACCGATGGCTTGGAGTGCTTCTGTGCTATTCTTTGGGATCCATATTATGTTGTTTGTTTTGTACTTAAGGAGGTGGAGACGAATGGAATTCAAAAGCAATTGAAGTATATGGAATGCTGAGACCGCGACTTGCTGCTAAACAGAGAAAATTAAATTGCACACAAATGCTCAGCTTTTGGAACTCAGGGGTCACGAAGCTGCCACATGGAAGTGGTTTACCTCATTGGAATACTTGAGAGTGAAAAGTTGTCAAAACTTCGCATGCTACTGAAGAACAAATAGAAGAATGTCTTGCCGGAAACGTCGATGCATTTGAAGTGAAGTCACCAATACCAAGTGATCTTAATATGCATCACATGGTTGATTCAGAGATTGAGCAAGTTCACAAACTTGATGTTATGAACAAAGTTGCTCCAATGCGCCATTAATCGACTCCCTCGTACTGTACGTTGGAATGCAGGCAATTGAGCAGCTCAAGTCTCGAGTTCCCCACGCACAATCACCACAAACTCCCTTATGAATTAACAGTGTTGGTGCGAGAAACCTTCAATCAGATTGCTCTTCAAATCAATGACTTGGCCAATGAATATCGTCTTTCTAAGGAGAGTTGTGATGAAGCTTCTTTTGACTTGAAAAGACTGAGAGATCTTCAAGAGAAGAAAGCTCAATTCAGACTGAGGGATCTTCAAGATAAGAAAGCTCGATTTCTGGCTTCTTATGTTGCTATTGAGAAAGAGGAGAAATCAATTTTGACTAGGTGAAACTTCTTTACGAACAATCAGAACATTCTTCTCCGCATGAATTCCGTTTTAATAATCGCCGAGCACTCAAAGAGTATTGATCCTGATACATTTACTCCTTATCTTTCTATGAACTATTTTGACCAATTCTTATCAAAGGATAAAATGATCTTGAAGGATGTGGAGGTAGCAGTGATACTGAAAAATCCCGTTTGATTGTTATTACTTGTCTCACCATATATACCAAGACAAGGGTGCTTCAGCCGAGGGAAACTTTGATGCTGGAAATCAGTTAATTGAATCATGGAACAAGGAGCTCATGTCCTGTGTATGTGATTCCTATGTTGAAATGGTTTTGGAAATTCAAAAGCTGAGAAGGGATGCTTCATGTTCCATATTTGATTCTAGTACCCGTCCAATCAATCAATCTCTGAATGCTCCTTGAGATCAAGGGTTGTTGCTCTAAGTTTGCCGCTGTCAATTGCTTTCGTATCAATCTCAGTCACAAATTCTCCAGGGATTGATCATGCTGTGTTTGGAGAATTTTAGGAGACTTATAAATTGTCTGAAATTTCAGTTTGCAAGGGCTAACTTCGACCAACTCTCCATACTGTGCCATCTCTTTCATCGAGAGGTTACTGCATGCTGTGATATTCAAAATGCTAGGCATTTCTTCTGGGAAAATAACGGTTTTCATCGTTTTCATAGCCATTGATATTAGTATTGCAGAACTTACTTTATCTGAATTTTCCCATTTTATTCAAACCAAAATTAATCTCCCCAGCTTCAACAACAATTACAGATGATCCAGCCATCCAGTCAAGCAATGACATTACAGCATCATGCAGAAACTCCAATCCTCAACACCGTTTCCCTTTCACTACTCTCCAATTCCATTTCAAGGTTGAGGACTCCAAAAAATTCTGAAAAAAGAAGTTTGTGTGGAATCAATTTAGCAAAATGGAGTCTGACTACAGTAATAAATTAAGGAGTAACCAAAATGCAAATAGCTACAATGAAGTGATTGAACTCAAGGGAAATATCGGAGTTTTCTGCCGATGGAAGCCAACAAGTCCATCAACTGTTAAGAAAGGTAAGATTGAAGCAGTCGTTACCATAGTGCATATATTTTTCGGTAAAACTACTCACCTTGTTGATAACACCAATCAAGTTGGTCACTTTCAGACAATCCCCACAAGCAATTGGTAAATTCTGCATTTTCGCTCAATTGTTGTTGGAATACTGACTGAGCTTGTTGTCATGTATCCGATTCAGCACTGCAAGTTTTCTCAGCAAGGTGCAATTACAAAGAGAATGACAGCTGTTGAGGAAATGGAAGGAATGGGTGTTCTCTGCAATGACAAAACCAGTGCAAAATCACAAACCTAAACTAACCTCAAATTCAGTTCGAACGAAAATCCAAACACAACACCAAATGAAACTTCAAAACAGAATGAAATTGAATTTCAAGAGAACTAATTTAGCAACACTTTAACCTAAAGCACAAACAACTTCTAAATGTCAAATCATTTAAAGCTAACCAAACTCTAAAACCAACATAACTAACCAAATGCCATAAAATCCCTCCAACTGTCAAATTTCACTTCAAGACTAACTTCATATTTACACTAACCAATCTCTAAACCTACCCTAGTTAATCGCACTTATAACAACCTCCAAAAATTCAGTTAAATTACAAACTAACACATCTTCATTCCATATTTCTCACTAAATCTAGTGGAAAACAAACACAAATCTCCACTCAATTTTCCTCCTAACTAACACACATCTCATCAACCATTTCCCACCGTTGATAAATCATAGCCTCGGATCCTCATCCAAGGGCCTGAAATCATTTATCCATGACTGCCTAACTACTTTTTCCCTCCAATTCTCCTTCTCCCACAGCTATATAAACCCACCGTTTTTCACTCTTCATAAGGAAGATTCCATCAGCTACCATAGTGTTACTCTGCTCAAATCTCACCTTAACCCTCACTTTCAGAGCTCATCACCCCTAACTGCAAGAGTTTCAACATCTGAAACTCTTAATAGTTGAGCTAGACTCCAACAACCTTCATCATCTCATCAACCTCACTACTCAATCTCTTACCACTTTGTTCATCATCACTCAATCTAACTCTATATCTCTTCAATAACAGCAACCATACTCAGAATATCAAAGCAAAAAGAAGAAGAAGAAACAAGTTATAGCAAAAGGAAGAAGGAATTACCTTAAGCTATTCGAAACGCCAATTCGGAACCATAGAACTTGTAACCGCGAATCCAAAACGAAAAACCATTCTGAATTGCAAACTAACTTGGTGCTTTGTTGCGCAAGAATCGCGTCTGAGTTTTGAGCAAGAATAGCGTTTGAGGGAGCAAGAATAGCGTTTGAGGAAAAGCGATTCTTCGGAGAATCGCGTTTGAGGAAAAGCGATTCTTCGGAGAGTCGCGTTTCCGCTCCTTTTTCCCTTTTTTCTCTCATGAACAAATACTGCTATGCTGCTATAACTTTGTTTTCTATTCTTTTGTTATTTTCTTTTGGCTTAAATAGTTTTTGATCAGTTAGAATTTAATCCATATTCTTAATACTGCTATGCTGGTATAACTTTGTTTTCTATTCTTTTGTTATTTTCTTTTGACTTAAATAGTTTTTTATCCTAATAGTTAGCAATTTTTTGAATTTAATCCATTTTTTTTTTGAGTTTTTATATTTTAATTTTTGTGTTGGCACCAATTTCTAGTTTCTGAGGTTAGATTTATGTTTAAAAAAATGATTTATTTCCCTCAAAAAATGCAATGTTTTTCAGAAAATATTTTTTCTTTTAGTTTTCTGTAAATTATGGTTTTGTTTGTTGGAAGAAAAAAGAAACTCAGATTGTGGGAGGGAGGAGACGAAGCAACGAAGATGTCGAAATGCTAATTTTATGACTTAGTAACACACAATCGCATCTCTATAACTCAATCTCATCTATAATATCTTCTTTCTTCATTCTATCGGTGAGTCAGCTCTGTTCATTGTGTCTTCTTGAAACTTGCATGTTATGGAGTTCAGTTTGATTTTTCATTATAGGGGTAGATTCGATAGGGACTCTTTAGTATATTACACAAGGGAAAATGAGCATGTAGTAGAAATAGATCCAGATAGGTGGAGCTTATTTAAAGCAATAGGTATCGTGAAAGAGTTAACTAAGCTTGAGTATTCAGAGTATTGGTTATGGTGGTATAACAACGATGATGATAAGTATAGTAGAATGGTTAGTGATAGTAATGTTGATAAGGTATATCAATATGACATGGTAATGAAATGTGCAGTTCACATATATGTTGAACATAAAGGTAAAGGCAATGCAGAAGAAGCTAATGTAGGTGATTTTCAAGAAGACAATGTTGGTGGTGTTGAACAGGTTGAAGAAGACAGTGTTGGTGGTGTTGAACAAATTGAAGAAGCTAATATTGGTGGTGTTGAACATGTTGAAGAAGTTAATGTTGGTGATGTTGAACATGTTGGAGAAACTAATGTTGATGGTGTTGAACAGGTTGAAGACACAGAGGACAATGAGGATAGTGACTTTGAAGCTAATGGTTTATCATTTGATGATAGTGAGGATGAGAGGGCTCCTGGGTTGGACGATTGCTTTGATTTTATTGAAAATCAAGTTGAAGAGAAGGGGAAAAGATGTAGGATAAAAGTTGCAGCAAGGAAACACAAGCATACTCCAAAGAAGCTACCAATTTGTGTTGATAATATGGGGTCATGTAGTGGTATGGATAATGAGATGATCATCAACTATGCTAGTGATGAGATTTGTAGTAGTGACACTGATGCTTCTGATGGGGAGAAGAAACCAAAATATTCAAGGTTTAAGATGCAGGATTTGGACAAGAATTAAAAATTCAAGTGGGATTGGAGTTTGTATCACTTGAAGAATTTTAAGAAGTAATAACTGAATGGTCGGTATTAAATGGGAGACATATAAAGTATGTGAAAAATTATAAAGTTAGAGTAAGGGTAATTTGCAAGGGCAAATGTGGGTTTTTAGCACTTGTAAGTAAAGTTAGGAATAAGCACACGTATAGAATGAAGAAATGGATTGGAACACACATGTGTGGTAGGGTATTGAATAATAGTTATGTCATTTCTAAGTGGGTTGCGAAAACGGTGATGGCTAGGATGGCATCTTCAGATGGTGTTAAGTTCGTGATATTGTCTATGAGATTACACTACGCCAAAAACTGGAATAGACAGCGCACCTTAGAGGGCGCTTTATTAAAAAAGCGCACTCTAAAGTGAAGAGAAAAAATAAGGAGCGAACAACTGGAATAGACAGCGCACTTTAGAGGACGCTTTTGTAACAAAGCGCCCTCTAAAGTGAAGCGAAAAAATAATGAGGAAATGGAGGGACACCAATAGAGGGCGCGTTTATGAAAGCGCCCTCTAAGGGTACCCTTAGAGGGCGCTTTTAAAAAAGCGCTCTCTAAGTCCATGTACATTTCCAGTTTATAAGGCGCTTTTGGAAAGCCTTAGAGAGCACTTTTAGAAGCGCCCTCTTAGGCCCCCTTTAGAGGGCGCTTTTTTTACACAAGCGCCCTCTAAGATCCCCTTTAGTAAACATTAAAATTATAACATATACTACATGTCTCTTTATTTTCCCTCTCAATATGCTATTTCGTTTACGTAACTGGGTTTTCTCTCTACTGCGATTACTCTCTACTGCGATTACTCTCGTCCTCCGTTCGTTCTCCCTCCCTCACCGTCGTCGTCGCCGTCGCCTTTTTCTGCTGCTGCGTTCACGTTCACTGAGTTATCTGCGTCCACCGTCGCTGTTCACTTTCTTCTCCATCGTTAATGTCACCTTGAAGGTATTTCTCTCAATAGTTTGTATTTTCAGGTGTTTGATTAGGGCATTTTCTAAACTGAGTTTTACATTTTTTGCATTATGTTGATTAATGTTGTTTAGGGCAAACGAGCACTATATGGTGTTCATGAGCACCTTGTTGAAAATCATTTTTTGTTATTTTTTTGTGTATGGTTTTGATCATTGAATGTTGTATGTTGTATGGTTATGTAAGGTTTTTTATTTCTGATTGAAAACTGATGTCATTTGGAGTGTGTTTGAGCTTGTGCTTGGAAGTTTGATGATTATGGATGCAAGTTTGTTCATGTTCCAAACACCATAAGTTTGCATTGGTCTTTTGTATGCAGTAGGTGTGTGTGAGTTTGTATTCAATAATGATGAAAAAAAGAGAGAGTTTAGATTGTTGTAACATGAGAGAAATGGAAGGTATATGAATGTGTTTTTTGTGTAGCTTCACGAATATGGTCATTGTCTTACTTGGGTCTTATTGAATCATTTCTATATTACAGATAAAATGGCTAGTAACCAAGACGATACCCATGACGCGAGTGGATCACGTAACAATGTTGAAAATGAAATCAAACGAGGATTGACTGTTATGAAGTCAATCATTCGTGCAAGAGACAAGGGTGAAAAATTCGAAGTACATTGGAGTGCTGAAGACCAACTAATTGAGCCTAACGGTTCAATGTTGGCAAGTTACATTGGTTTCCTTGTTCGACAACATATTCGGATTACATGTGATAATTGGAGAAGTCCGGAATTGAAGGTTGGCAAAGAAAAAATATGGTCTGAGATACAGGTACTTACCATATATTGCTATATGTTTTTTTTGTTGATTATTTGTTGACCATATATTGTTATAATATTACTTATAATAACATACTCCATGTGTATGTTTTGTAGAGATCCTTTCACATCGATGAAAGCCGGAAAAAATATTGTATTCAATTGGCCGAAAAAAGACTTCGAGGATTTCGATCCTTTTTGTCCAACAAATTTCTCAAGGATGAGGAAGGAAAATTTGTTGAAGCAGAACGGCCAATGAAGTATGCGGAGATTATTTCAGCCGAAGAATGGGATAACTTTGTCGCCAAACGAAGAAACGAAAAATTCCATGTAATGTCTATTAATTATGGTATTATACAATTGTTAAGTTACTTGGTTCTGATATGCCTTAAACTTTTTTATCCAGGAAGTAAGCGACAAAAATCGGAAAAGGGCATCAAAACCCGCGTATCCGTACAAAAAAGGGCGTACGGGATATGCACGGTTACAACAAAGAATTGTGAGTATATTCAAATGCTATGAGCTTATACATTGTCACAATATGTTATAATTGATGATCTTATAATCTGATTCAATGTGTAGCTAGCCGAGGAGAAAAGTGACGCAACATCTCTTCCGGAGCACGTATTGTGGAAGGTTGCTCGGGTTGGGAAGGATGGGGTTGTCGTTGAAGCGGTTCAAAATGTTTATGACGAATGTGTAAGTATATATAACATTATTTCTTTAATTATATCGAAAATTTTGTTAGACATATAATTCATTTTTAATCTCCTCTAATAATATTTCAGGAGACTTTATCCCAAACCTTACCTTCAACCGAGGTCCAGGATTGCAGGAGCGTACTTAGTCGAGTACTAAATGTTCCTGAGTATTCCGGTCGTGTGAGGGGTAAGGGTTTTGGTGTGACTCCGTCGTCATTTTATAAAAAACCAAAAACAAAAAATCCTACCAACAAAGAGGTGATGGAGACCTTGGCGGAGTTAAGGGCACAAGTACTCGAACTGCAAAAGGAGAATGCAAGGTATAGAGAGGAAAGGTGCGGTTCCGAGGCAAAAGATACTAGTGACCGAGCTAGTATCAATTGTCAACCGAAATTTCCCGAGGTAATTATATATGTTATTATGAAATTAAAATATAACACTTTTTTACTTGACACATATACACGTTAACAATAACATTTATTATTGGTTTAGGGCATTACACATTGTCAGTTGTATCTATCGTCACCAACTTATCGCATAGTTGGCAAGGGAAAAGTGCACAACACTTCGGGTGAATTACTTCACCATAATCCCCTCCCGGTGGGATATATGAAAGTTTCGGTTGACCTTGTATTAGATACGGACGCGCTTCTACCATTACCTGACGTTGTTTCAGAGACAACGTTGATGCGAGATGCAGTCGGATCCTTTGTTGGATGGCCGTCAGATCTAATTTTCCCAGATGCCGAGGTATATATGTTCTAAATGATTATGAATATTTAGTATTCACATTTCAATTCAGCTACAATTATGATATTTAATCAATCCTTATTACATGGTAATGTTAGACTCCTACAAGACCCACACATAAAGCTGGTAAAAGGATTTCAAGACGCATCGAGTCGGTTGCATCTCAAAAAGAGGTACAAATATATATACCCATTGAATTATATACGCAACGATTCTGTTGCATCACAAAAAGTCATGATTTAATTTATATGAATTTTTAGGTTCCCGGTCGAAAGTTGAAAAAAGCTGGTAAGGATATTCCAACGAAGTCCGGGACAAAAACAAATCCTAAATCTCAAAAAGAGGTACAAATATATATACCCATTGAATTATATACACAACGATTCTGTTGCATCACAAAAAGTCATGATTTAATTTATATTTTTAGGTTCCCGGTCAAATGTTGGACAAAGCTAGTAAGGAAATTCCAACGACGTCCGGGACAAAATCTCAAATTATGATGCGTCTTGAGAAAATGGTGGAAGAGTCAGATATTATGCACGGCGCCATCCGTAGTGTAGATATTGATGAAGGTGTTTTCGGAATTGCTCATTCCGAAATAATTGCAAAGGAGGACATGCAACAACTTTTTGAACACGAAGAATTGGACATCGCTGTCATTCATACATACATATGGTACTCCGATCAATCTATTATTTACTTAGTTGAACAATTTACTTACACATTTCAATGAGTAGTCTAATGTTTATTATGTTTCTATTTAAGGTATATGTATGACACATTGATGCGGGGAACTGAATTGTATAACCGATTCAATTTTATTGCTGCTTCCCGTATCAACACAACGTTTATAACGAAAAATCCAACATCCGTAAAGAATGAACTAGTCGATAGATTCATGGTGGCCGGCGATAATACTACACCTAGTTTGTATTTTTTACCGTTTAATTCTGGCAACGGGTTAGATTTTCTTTCTAATAATTTCATTCTAATCTATGTATATCTTTTACGTAGAAAATTTTCATGCATCTAAATTTTTGTTTTATTTTACAGTGGTCACTGGGTGTTGGTTGCTATGGATCTTTCGAGACTAATGGTGTATTATCTCGATTCGTTATCGGGTGATTGGAGTAAATATCCGAGTATGAAGAAGACGGTTGACGCGTAAGTGAAATTCCCCTAAATATTCGTGTGTATTTGTATATTTAATTATGTCTGTCAGATTGATCTCAATATACGTTTTTATTTTGTTAGGGCAATACTAAAATTTAGATCGAAAAAGAATTATCGTAATAGGAAGGACCTTACCTGGGTCAGAGTTCAGGTATATATTAAGTTTCTTATTTTTGCTTATAATAGTGTTTGTAAGAAATTAACTATATATATATATATATATATATATATATATATATATATATATATATATATATATATATATATATATATATATATATATATATATATATTGTTTGTTTGTTTTTCTGTGTAGTGTCCTCAGCAAAACAATTCGATCGATTGCGGATTTTTTGTATTGAGATTTATGAGAGATATCATTGCGTTGAATCGTATAGACATCCCAAAAATGGTATGGAATAATAACAATTAGGGTTTATTTTAATATTATCGGATATTTCATCTAATTTGTTACTAAATCATGAATATGTTTTATTCTCTTAATTGTAGTACTTTGACGAATACAAATCTTACTCAAGAGCTCATTTGGATGAAATGAAGGATGAATTGTGTCAATTCATTATTGATCAAAGAATCATATAGGTTGTAGTTGTTGTACATATATGTATGGAATGTTGTTGTACATGCATGAATATCAATATATTAATGTTGTATATATATGGAGGATTAATGTTGTATATAAATGGATTCATGTTGTATATATCAATGGATTGATGGTGTATAACATTGGATTAAAGGATGAAATCAATATGAATTTTACACTTTTGCAGCATGCGAACAGGTTCCCAATTAAATACCCACTGTTTTTCAAACAATTTTTTTTAAAATAACTAACACTTTAGAGGGCGCTTTTTGTAGGAAGCGCCCTCTAAACACTTTACATTGACAACTTTAGAGGACGCTTTGTCCAGAAAGCGTCCTCTAAGGTGGTCCTTTATGGACCACTCCAGAGGGCGTTTTTTTTTCTGAAAACGCACTATAATGTGGCCCTTAAAGGGCCACTTTAGACAGCGCTTTCTCCAGGAAAACAAAGCGCTGTCTTTACCTATGCCAGCGCCACTTTAGAGGGCGCTTAAAAGCGCTGTTATAGGCCAAAATAAGCACCCTCTTTTCCCTTATTTGGCGTAGTGTTAGAAGTAATTTCTTTATTGGTATAACTATAAGCAGGGCATGGAAGGCGAAAAAAATTGCCAAAGCTCTTATTGAAGGTGATGTAGTAAAACAATACAACCTTTTGTGGAGATACTTTGCAGAGTTAAGGAGAGTCAATTCTAGGAACACTTGTAAAATTAATCTGACAAGGGTTGGACCAAATATACAACCAAGGTTTAGCAGTTTTTATTTTTGTTTAAATGGACTTAAGAAAGGCTTCACAACATCTTGTAGATCATTCATTGGAGTTGATGGATGTCATCTTAAGATTAAGTATGGAGGGACTCTTCTTATTGCAGTTGGTAGAGATTCAAATGACCAATACTATCCCATAGCTTTTGGTGTATGTGAAACTAAAACAAAGGAGTCATGGAGGTGGTTTCTTACCTTGCTTTTGGAGGATATTGGTTAAGAAAAGAGGTTGGTTTTCATCTCTGACAACAAAAGGTACTTTCATAACTGTAATGTTTTTTGGATCTTATCCCCAATTATATAATATGTTTTGGTTTTCATATCTAACTATGTTAATTTTTTTTGTTTCCATCCCTAACTTTGCAGGGATTGATCCCTGTCTTTGAAGAATTTTTTGAGAGGGTAGAACACAGACTTTGTCTTAGGCATTTATATACCAATTTCAAAAAGAATTTTGGTGGAGGGACACAGATCATAGACTTAATGATGGTTGCTGCAAAAGTCACATATATCCAAGCCTAGGATGCTAAGATGAAAGAATTAAAGGAGCTTAATGTGAAAGCTTGGGAGTGGCTGTCAGGCATACCTACCAAAGCATGGTGTAAGCATGCATTTTATTTTTATCCTAGATGTGATGTTCTTATGAATAATATATATGAGGCATTTGATAGCATTATATTAGTGGCAAGAGATAAATCAATATTAACTATGTGTGAATGGATAAGAAAATATCTCATGAATAGGAATGTCAACTTAAGAGAAAGAGTTGATAGATAGAATCATAGGATAATGCCTAGACCTAGACTTAGGTTGTATAAGGAAGTGGAACATGCAGGGAACCAGATTCCTAATTGGTCTGGTGACACATTATGGCAAGTTGAACATACTCATATCAAAAATAGTTTCATTGTGTATACTTCAAAGAAAACATGCACATGTAACTTTTTAGAACCAGTGGACATTCCTTTTAGACATGCAATCGTTACATTAGGTTTTAGGAACCAATCCCCCGAAGATTTAGTTGATGACTATTATTCCAAAGATACTTATGAGAAATGTTATGGTTATAATATAAGTCTTATTAATGGACAAGACATGTGGTCGGAGGTTGACATGGAAGAGATGTTGCCTCCATCATATAAAAGAGGACCTAGACGACCAAAGAAGTTGAGGAGGAGGGAACCTGATGAGGAGAAGTGACAGGATAAGGATCCTAAGATGCAAAAAGCTACAAACATATAGGGACAAAAATTAAAAATTTCAATGTTTTGATTCATTCAAGGGAGGAAATTCAACAACTATGAATATGAACATGAAAATCACTACCATTTCTGGTAAGCAAATAACAAACACCATGAAAGAGTCAACAAATGCTTAAACATTTTGGTCTTCTTCCTTTCGCTTTCCAACTTCAATTTCATTTTCTCCTTTTTCCAAGCTTCAAGATCTTTAATTATAAAACCTAACTCCTGAACTAACTCTGAGCAATTGCATCTGATTGAGTTTTTGTGTCCAGTTGATGTGTTACGTTCAACTTCATCATCCCATATGAAAAGCAAGCAACCTAATCCCGAATTAGAACACTTTCAGAATCTTCTTTTAGGTTTTTTAGTTGAATTTGAGATGAACATTCTCATTGCTTTATTGCAACCACAAACTGGGATTTCATACACAGAGAAATTACCTACAGAAGATGTTGCCATGGTTGAATCTGCACTAGGTTTGAAGGTTTAGACAGAGTAAGGAGAGAAGAAGAAGCAACGAAGATTTGAAGAGAAGAAAAAGAGATGCAAAATTGTGTCTTTTTTGGATTTAGTCCTCCTTTTTAATTCCCCTCCACTAGGTTTTCCATGTATTATCCCCATAAAATTATAAAATAATTCCATGTGTGCGTCGTTTGCCAAGTTACCTTTTTTTTAACGGAAATTTAACTCCAGGGACTAACGCCAACACAAAAGTGAGATATAGGGACTCAGACAAAAAAAAAGATACATGGACCAAATTCAAAAACTCGCCAACTTACAGAGACTAATAGACTATTTAAGCCTTTTCTCTTTATATACATGTTTTATTTTGTTATTTTTATTAGGCTTAAATAGTCTATTGATCCTTGTAAGTTAGTGAGTTTTTGGTTTTGGTCCCTGTAAAAAAAATGGGTTTGAGTCCCTATATCTCACTTTTTGTGTCGATTTTAGTCCCTAAAGTTAAAATCTGCAGGTTTCCTACAGATTTTTCTTCAGATTTTCCTTTTAGGGACTAAAACTAACACAAAAGTGAGATATAGGGACTCAGACCAAAAAAGTGGGCATGTAGTGCCATGAGAATGGGCTTTAGACCAAAAGGTGCCATTAAGCAATATATGGGCATGTAGTGACTTGCAATGAACTCAGTACAGCCAATGAAACTTCATAGTGAACCAAGAACCAATGGTCTTGAATGAAACTTGACAAATCATATGGATCATGCATCAATGAATGATAGTGAACCAGGTGAAATTAGGGTTAGAAGTGGCCATCAGCAAGTGGAACAAAATTAGGGTTTGTGGAAGCTCTAATTAAGTGAGGATCCCAAATGAGGTTTTTGCTTCACTAAGAAGCCATAGTTGAATCACCAATGATGGTAACAAAGCACAAGCATTAAGATCTACCCTCAGATTAGGATTTAATTGTTGATCCACCTCAAGTTGCATAGAAACCCTAGTTTGACTAGGTGCAAGCACAAAGCTTGGAATCCATGATACATGTCCTCTTGTATTAGACCATGGCTATGCAGATGAAATGAATGCTTATTAGGATAAGAAAATGATTAGGGTTAGTTACCTAAATGAACATTGTGAAGGGTAGGGTGAATTTTGGGGTATAATAGTTGCCCTTATTTAATCTTCTCAAACCTGTATGTATGGATAGCAACAACTTCCAGATATTCGAGGTAGGAGGGGATTAAATACTAAAATATCGGAAAATATGCCCACCAGGAACAAATGAAATGTGAAGATAGGTCACAAAGAAATTCTCCATTGGGATATAGGATAAACAAACTGGCTTTTGTGCAGGGCAACTGCCGGGGATTAAACAGTTACTTGTGGAAAATGGGTAGTTAGACATGCATGGCGTATACAACATGCTAATGCAGTATGATTGGTCTTTTTTTTCACAAGCTCTTTGTTTCTTTTTCCAAGCTTTCTTTCTTTTTCTTTTTCTTTTTCTTTTTCTTTTTGGCTACGAAGATCTTCGGCAAGCATTTGAAGGAATTTCTATTGGGGAATATGTGAAAGATGTTTGAAAAATGCTTTTCTAGGTGTAGTCTAGACTTTGAAGTGATATCTAGGGAAGAAGAGGCAGACCCATCATGTACTAGGTTATCAAAGAGGATTTTTTTTTTGTAATTTTATAACTGGGTATATAAATGAGGGGATGCCAAACACAATTTAGCTTTACCAAAGAGACGAGTTCCAAAGTTAACCTTATTGGAACAGGTAGGGGTAGAAATTCCAAATACGAAGATTCGGGTTGAAGCTGGAGAAGGATTCCAAATTTAACCTTATTGGAATAGAAAATGGGATATAAGGGTCAGATACAACCGAGACTTAGGCTAAAGCTGGAGATGAGATTCTGAAATTAACCTTATCGGAATAGGATAGAAATGCCAAATGCAAAGATATGGGCTAAGACTGGAGAGAGAGAGAGAGAGAGAGAGAGGGTTCCAAAATTAACCTTATCATAATAGGAAAGAGATGCCAAATGCACAAATTCGGGCTAAAGCTGGGGATGAGGTTCCAAAATTAACCTTATTGGAACATGATAGAAATGCCAAATTCAAAGATTTGGGCTAACGCTGGAGATAGGATTCCAAAATTGACCTTATTGGAATAGGATGGGGATAGATGCGCCAGATACAATCGAGACCTAGGATAAAGCTGGATAGGAAATTCCAAAGTTAACCTTATTGGAATATGTAGGACAGAATGGCTAAACACAAATGAGGTTTAGGATAGAGCTAGATAGGGAATTCCAAAGTTAACCTTATTGGAATAAGTAGGAAGAAATTTCATATGCAAAGACCTGCATTAACGCCGAAGATGGGATTCTGAAGTTAACCTTATTGGAATAGGATAGGATAGAAATGCTAAACACAATTGGGGTTTAGGCTAAAGTTGAATAATGAAAAGTGAATGAGATTTAAACTCTACATGGAAGAAGGGCTAAGCAAGAAGCTTAAACTTAAATGCTAGGGATGAAGGGCCAAACACAACCGAGATTTGGGCTTTTGTTGGAGAACCAACCGAAGTTAAGGTTTTATTTTCTAGGAGGAGAGGCCAAATGTAACAGGATTTGGGCTGAAGGCGAAGGTAGAGTATTGAACATTAGTTCAAAATCTGTCGGTGACTTATCAAACACGAGGGTTCAGGATTAGGAAATACAATAGGTAAAACGATGGTTAACAACCTGTTGGGAAAAAAAGGCTAAGTACGAAGCTTATGCTTAAGGATGGTGTGGAGAAAACATTGGTTTAAGCTCACGCCGGAGGTATGAGGGGATAAACAACAAGATTCAGGCTTGCTGTGGAGAAAGTGAACGTTAAACACCAGGTTCAGGCTCACATGGAAGTATTAGTCAAACACATTTTGGATTTGCAAAGACTCACAGGAAGGTCTGATAGTTATTATGTTTGACAGTGGCGGGAAAAAGTGAAGAGGGGATAACACAAAGCTTAGGCTTAAACTGGTTTATAATGGGGGGTTAGGGATGGTTTTCATAAGTGTATATGGATAAGAGAAGGGTTTGGCCAACGGAATTGAGCTTCGGGTAGGTTTTCCAAACACGAATTGGACTCTGAGGGGGTACGAAAAAGGTTTTACCCACAGGATTAGGCTCAAGAAAGGTGCCAACGAAAATGGGTTATTTAATAGTGCCAAGAGACTTTTAGAGCTTGTCTCTACTTGTTAGAGAGCTTCATGTTATATCGGGAGATATGCATGAATTGTACTATGCGAATTATGCATGGCATGTTCATGCAATGATATGAGGGTTTACAAATGCCCAAAGTTTAGGTATGGTGTGACGGACACCGAGGGATATTTGCTTGGGTTAGAAGGCTTCTGGTTCATGGGGTGTGGGATGTGTCTCGCATGACTTCTCGACATCCTATTTTCTTGGTGTTGATGGAGGAAGAATCTGACATGGACCTTCTGATGCCCCTGGTTGGATCTGAGCAGGTATCTTGAAAGGGATTACCATGGCGAAATGATGATTCTAGTAATCTCTTAGGTCAGAGGACCTTCGTGATCTTATGTCTTTGTTGTTGTATCTAACAATTGGGTACAATGGTTTTCCCTTTAAACACTTCATAGTCAACGTAAAATCGGGTTTTCATTTCAGTGCTTTTTATTGTTATCCATGAAATTTTCAATGCATTGTTTATTAGAAATAACAGTTATATTTCGCAAACAAGCAAAAAAATAAAAACGAGGGATGATTCTGAATGAAAATTTTATTGATTGAAAATGGGCCCGTAAATGGGAAACTACATAAGGAAGCAATTCCTAAATGAGGTAATTGCAAAATGAAAAACATAAAAACAAATTGGCAATGTGAAAGTCTCAAATTTCCATTGAGTTCCACTTCTGCTATAGCTCTTATGTCTTCTAGATTCTTGTTCTCTGCTTCGGTTGAGAGTGACTGAACTGATCCCTCCGTTCGGGGTTTCCACTGCTTGTAAAAGTGGACTCACAGATCATCAGCAGTATGCAGTCTCTTGCCTGTAAATCCCTAACTTTTTTCTAGACTGTCCTTTCGGGTTTTCAGTCTAGCGGGATACCCTTTTTTTGCCTAAGTTGCCATTCAGGGTGTCAACTTAGCGGGTTTTCAATTCTTTTGATTTACATCCCTAATTTTTGCCTGGACCTTTTCATTTTGTGGCCCATCGGGATGCCTATTTTTGCCTAAGTTGCCCTTTCGGGTGTCAACTTAGCGAGTCAAATATTTAGGCGTAATATTTTCTGACTACATCTGCATTCTCAGGTGATGTAAGATCATCGTCGTCCATAGTTGAGAGGATCAAGGTTCCTCCTTAGAAAACCTTTCTCACAACGTATGGGCCTTCATAATTGGGGCTCCACTTTCCCCGAGGATCTGTGTAGATTGGCATAATCTTCCTGAGTACCAGGTCACTGACTTGGAGATTCCGAGGATACACTCTCTTGTCAAAGGCCCTTTTCAACCGCTTCTGATAAAGTTAGCCATGGCACATAGCTGTCATGCTCTTTTCATCGATGGGGTTCAACTGGTCGAGTCTGACTTGAATCCTTTCAACTTCATCCAGTTTGATGTCTGTTATAACTCTCAGAGAAGGGATATATACTTTGATAGGCAACACTGTTTCCATACCATACACGAAAGAGAAGGGGGTGGTCCCAATCGAGGTTTGTACCAAAGTACGATAGTCGTGCAAGGCAAAAGGTAGCATCTTTTGCCAGTCCTTGTATGTCTTCACCATCTTCTGAACAATTTTCTTTATATTCTTGTTGGCTGCTTCTACTGCACCATTCATCTTCAGACGATATGACGAAGAATTGTAGTGTTCAATCTTGAAACTCTTACACAATTCCTTCATCATCTTATTATTAAAATTCGAACCATTGTTAGTAATAATTTTGTTAGGAATCCCATAGCGGAAGATGATATCTCGTTTTAGAAAGTGAGACACCACTTGTTTGGTGACATTTGTGTACGACGCAGCTTCTACCCATTTGGTAAAGTAGTCGATAGCAACAAGGATGAATCGATGCCCGTTTGAATCAGTTGGCTCAATATGACCGATTACGTCAATGCCCCATATAGCAAATGGCCACAAAGATGAGATGACGTTCAAAGGCACTTGAGGCATATGTATTATGTCAGCATAGATTTGGCATGTGTGGCAAGTCTGTACGTGACTGAAATAGTCTACTTCCATTGTCATCCAGTAATGTCCCGCTCTGAGGATCCTCTTAAACATTGAATTCCCACTAGAATGTGTTCCGAAGTAACCTTCATGCACATATGTTATAATCCGCTATACTTCGTGTTTATCCATACATCTGAGCAGAACCGAATCATAACTTCATTTATACAATACATCTCCACTTAACAAGAACTTGGACGAGAGCTTTCTCAAAGCCTTCTTGTCTGTGATAGATGCATTTTCAGGGTACACCTATTTTTCAAGATACGTCTTGATGTCATGGTACCAAGGTTTCCCATCTGATTCTTCCTCGGTTGCCAAACTGTATGCAAGATCATCCAGGTGCTCAATATGGATAAAAGGAGCTTCATTCTTCCATTTGACTTTGAGCATGGATGCTAAAGTAGCAAGAGTGTCCGCTAATTGACTTTCCTCCCTTGGAATATGATTAAAAGTGATTTCATCAAGGTAGGGAATCAATTTCATGACATGTTCCCTATAAGGAATCAACTTGCATTCACGGGTTTCCCAGTCTCCTCGTACTTGACTAACGACGAGAGTCGAGTCTATGTATACCTCAAGTATTTTGATCTTTAAGTTGATTGCTGCTTTGATACCGAAGATGCATGCTTAATATTTTGTCATATTGTTGGTGTTGTCAAAGCATAATCTCGCGGTAAACAGAAGATAAAATCTTGTTGGTGAAGTGATGATTGCACCTATTCCATGGCCTTGAGCATTGCAAGTATCGTTGAACACGAGCGTCCATCGCGATCTTGGTTCGAGGCCTTCCTCATGATCAGGAATATTGCACTCTCTTACAAACAAGATGTCCTCATCAGGAAAATCAATCCTTGTGGGTTAGTAATCTTCCACTGGTTGATACGCCAAATGAATCTAGCGAAAATATACCTGAACATATCTCACACTGGAACATACAACAGAGTCACCATCAAGCTTTATTTATCCCTAAAGGGAAGGGAAAACATCGATGAAACCCGAGGGAAAGAGATATTTTGGGTAAGGAAGTCGGTTATGCAAGGGGAAGGTATTAGCACCCCCAAACATCCATGGTACTCCATGGGAACCATTTTGATTGTTCTCGCTCGAATAGGTGTTATATCTAAAGATTACTCGCAAAAGATGGGGAAAGGAAGAGAAATAGATAAAGTGCTCGGTGAGGATTAGAGCCCTCCTGCCTACGTATCCCCATAGTACAATGAGGAATTCAGAGCTCCGTAGTTCAAAGAACTAGTGGTGGGAGATGAAAAGAAGTGTGATAGGAATATGGTCTGAACCAAAGAATTATATGATTTGAACTTCAAAAGGGTGAAAACGTGAACCCAAGAGTAAACAGGTATGAACCAATAAGTGAGGGCCTACGGCGCTTGTATCACTGTATTGGAACAACCGAAAAAAGAATGAATTAGGTGTTTTGGTTAAGGGCCAAACATCTCTTGGTACATAAGGAGGTATAAGATGGAGTACAAAGGTATCGTGTATTTGGATCAAAGGATAGGTATATCATGTGGAGTGAATGAAGGTATATTATGAATGCTTTATGGAGATGAATGGAATGAAGCGACCAAAGTCACAAAATTGGGTATTTGGTGATAAGTGACTGAAGAAGTATTGTTTGAAATCGAAAGGTGAAAGCGTATTAGAATCTACAAGAGAAATGAGATTTCTACCATAGAGGGAAACAACGTTAACCGCTATGTGGACTAGCAGGCCGCCACTATAGGGTATTTAGCTAAAAATGAAGGAATTAAGTGTTTGGGGTTGTTTGTCCAAACAACTCTAGGTAGAAAGACGGACTACATTAGGTGTCCTAAAAGGGTGTATATGGAATCCCAAAGAAAGTGTATTTCAATGTCAAAGAGACAGTATGTCACTGGATGAATGATTTATGATCAAAGGTGGATAATGAATAGTAAAAGATATGGATTATGCCCTAAGGCGAAGGAGGAATAATTAGAAGTAGGCTCGCCAAGGATTCGCATCCTCGTGCCTACGTATTCTCTTCGTGCAATGAGAAAGTCAGAGCAATCGTAGTTCGGAACTACGAGAATAAAGGGAGAGAGATGTATGTCTAAGCAACAGGGGCTCACAAGACAAACATAAAGTCAATGAAGGATTTTAGTACTAGAGTGCAAGGAATAGTGTATCACTTGCTGGGGAATCAACAATTCGAGATCAAATTAGGATAGTAGCTTGGATCCAAGAGAAGGATAGACTCTTAATCAAAGATCAAGGTAGGCATTTACTAATACGTGGACTAGCAGGTCGCCACTATAAGGTAAAGCCAAAAAGAAGGGTTGGATTAAGTGTTTGGGGTTATTTGCCCAAACAACTCTCGATTGAAGAGATGGACTATCATTAGGACGTCCTAAAAGGATAGACAAGGAGTCCAAGGAGAAGTATGATTGATCTCAAAAAGATGGTATAGATTGAATGAATGATTGATAAATAGGGTAGCTCACGAAGAAACCGGGTTCTCTTGCCTACGTATCCTTATGGTGCAATAAGGAAGTCAGAGCTTTTGTAGTTTAGCTCACTAGGGATGAAAAGAAATTGATTGGAGGCAAGAAGAAATGAATGATTGAGATTGAAATGATTGAATAAAATGGAGAGATTTGATAGTTACTGGATGAAATCACACTAACTTTCAAGTGGAAAGGGAAGAGTATTTGTAGTTGTTCCTTGTAGTGATGAAGAAGACCTTATCAATATTTAGATTCTAATTGCACTAAAGTCTATGAATGGAGGTGAATACGATGAGCGCTAGGTCATACGTCTCATACCCAAAGATACTCAGAATGGGGGTAGGAATACTCCAGTCTCACTCCTTCTCTATTGCTTAAGGCTTGTGTCACACTCTTCTAACTTTGATTTAACAAGTGTTGAATATGCCACCTTTGATGTGCTTGAATAATCCGCTACTTGGTATGACTGAGGATGCCTTGATTGAAGATCTTGGCTTGAGGCCTTGAGCTCCATAGCTTGGAAGAAAAGTCTTATTAAGTGACCAAGGGTCTTTTGGTCACTCACTTTAGACTGTGGGATTATACAAGTTCTAAGGACTTAATCAATCAAAATTTATTTTGATCAATTTAATCATGGGTTTTGTTTTGGTTTTTAGGGAACTAAGTTATGATCTAATCAAAGTTAGTAATTGTTAGAAACTATCCTAAGGGATCATGCATTATAAATTGATTGAAAATTCTAAGTTAGAAGTCCTAAGGGAGCATGTGCATATTGGTCAAAATATTGATTAAAAGGCCTATGTTGACTCCTAAAATTATAAGGAAATGATTAAATTCTATGTCACATTCTAATCCTAAAGGGATCATGTCATTCTATCACAAAATACCAAAATGATGGCCCCTAAGGGCAAAATGGTCATTTACCAAAATATGTCTAATTTTATTCATGACCTAAAGTTTATTCTATTCTAATATGGAAAATTGTCATGTAATTCCAAATTCAATCAAGAGCCTAATTAGAATTTAATCTCATTCCTAATTAAAATCCTAATTAAACTCTAATGAAATTTCTAAAATGTGAATTAATCCTAATTAAAATTATAATATGCTAATTAAATCCTAAAATCAAAATTTATTAACGTAATTAATCTAATGATATCCTAATTAATTAAATTGAAAAAAGAAACAATTAAGAAAAATAAAAGAAATGAATAAAATGAAAAATGGGGTGCAATCTCAAGTAGGGAGTGTAAATGGAACTCAGGTCAATGGGCTGCCAATTGAGCCCACTACTGATTTTTGTTCAACCAAAGAAACTCCAAAATAGGGGGGTATGCGCAGTAAAAATGGGAAATGGGCCTTCTAAGCCCAACACTCCAACACACGTCCAAACAAGGGGGGTGTAGTAGTGAAACGGTGGTGAATTGATGAAAACCCTAATGGGCCTGATAAAGCCCGAGATTCATTTCCTTTGTAAACGCTAGGGGGGTGCATGTGACATATTTGTGTGTGGAAAGTAATTCGATGGGCTAAAATATGATAAGCCCAAACCCTCCACTATGTTGACTTGTTCAAGTCAACAGATTCAAACTGCTTTTCACTGCACGCTCAAACTCTTGGCTCTATGTCATCGTTCATTGGCCGTGAGCCACCGCGCCGGCGGATGTCGCCGGCGATGGTGGTAGCTAAACCTAAGGTCTAACCACCAATTTATGCACAAAGATGCGCTGATGATGAAAATGGGACCGGTTTTGGGGATTGGTTCCTAGATTGGCCAAATCGAAGGAAATTTAGGAAGAACCCTAGGTCTCTAATCTCAAATTAAATGGAACTTATCATGAACTAATCTCTAATACCACAGGGCTTTCATTCCCTGGCCTCAAAGCTATGCTCTGGTATGCTCAATGCAAGAAAACATCACAGAAGAGAAATGGACTTACCGGAGAAGACGATCGGAAACTTCAGCAGGTGAGTTCTTGATCTCGTTTTGCACGCTTCTTCTTCCTCTTTCTTCTTCTTCTTCCTCTTCTTCTGAATTTGAGGATGGTGAGCAATGAAATGGAACTGTAGTGGTTAAGCTCAAGCGAGATTGAAGCTTCAATGTGAAGCTTCAATGGCTTTTTGAGAGAGAGGTAGAGCTTTGGTGAAGGTGAGGGAGTAGGTTGCAGAGAGTGAGTTTCGAGCAGAATGTTCAAGGTCCTGAAATAATGATGATGGATATGTTTAAATAGAGATTAGGTTTGGGAAGTGACTAGGATGGGAATGAGGTTTAGATTCTGTTAAACTTAGCTTTGGAGTTAGTTAACCTTGGCTCACTGAGTTAGTGGTGAACTCAGTTAGTTGAACCTCACTCGGTTAGTTAGGATTTGGTTAGTTGATAAAGGTTAATGACTAGTTGTTGTAGGTTACACTTAAGTGGAATTGAACTCCAATATCCATGATGACCTGTTGAATAGGTTTTTATCTTGTGAGTTGGCTTGGTTAGTGAATTGGAACTTTGTAATGTTATTTCACTGTTATTCTTTACAAACCCAGACATATGCTTGCTTTGATTTTCTTTGGATTGTTATGGCTTGGTTGAACCATGGTATTCAACTGGTTTTGCTGCAGGGTTTAGGGATCATCTTGGTCCATGGTTGCTTGGATGAATGAAATTGTGGCAGATGGTTCTGTTGCAGGTTTGGAACAAGGTATTGTTTTAATGTGTGCTCCACTGCTGTGAAGATGGTGTGCAGGTCATGAGCTGATCACACTTGGACAGGTTATGAAGATGTAACATCTAGGCCAGTTCAGTGGAGCATGGTACTACCCTCTAACTCAATCAGAACCAAAGGCTATGTAGCTTGGAACAAGGTATCTCAACTTAACCATTAGCTCATATTTTCTTGGATGATGTGATGTATCATTGGCTATTAGATTGTGAAATGAATCAATGGTGTAGGGTGTGCTCCTATTGTATGGATATTTGCTCCTAAATTGTCAATGCTGGTTAGATGTATGAATTGAAGTGAGTCCATGTTATGGTTTTGGTTTGCTTCATGTTGCAGTCTGCTTTGTTTGACTTTAATTTGAAACAGTTTGGTATGCTTACATGATGCAGCCCAATTGTGGATTTCGCATTGCAGGTTTTGATTTTGACAGGCTTGGCAATGAGGCCATTTCCTGCCAGTTATGACCTTGATTTGATGAAAAATGGTGGTTAGGTTTGAAGGTGAGAAAAACAAGAAAGGGGGGGGGGGGGGGTTTGAATTGTTTGGAAAATAAGCGCTTTTTCAAAATGAAAATCACACAAGGATTTTATACTGGTTCGCTTATAACACAAAGCTACTCCAGTCCACCCGGCCAAGGTGATTTCGCCTTCAACAAGGACTTAATCCACTAATCTTGAAAGATTGATTACAAACAACGTCTAAGAGAAAGATCTCTTAGTCCTCTCAAGTATACAGACTACACAGAGTCACTTGAGGAAATAAAAAAAACAATAGATAAAAGATTTATGTAATCTAGAGTGCTTCTAAGAAAGCAAATATTACAATAGTAAGAACAAAGTGATTCACGTTATAAGCAAAAGCTTCGTGAAGATTTAGAGAGCAAGAGTGTTTTCTTGAGCGTTGATGTTTCAGTATAATTTTTCCTTGTATATCTTGTGCACTGAATGTTGATTTGCAGTCCTTTATATAGAAGAGAAGGATCCGTTGAAAAATCATGGCAGATAATAACTCTTGAATAATAATTAGTGCCATATCTTATGTTGCTTGTTGTCAAAGCAACTTTCACTTCTTGAATGACTACTTACCACAAATAGTTCCTTATCATTTGTATTTTTGGAGTTAACGTCTCTTCCTGTATTAGGAAATCCATTTCCATAACTTTATTTGAAGTTAACGTTACTCTTCCTTATTTAGCAATTCCATAATCAGAGTCTTCATGTTTCTGGAGATCTTGGAATCTGCTATCTAGCTTCTGATTTTAATCTTTTGAGTTCTGATGATTTCTTCAGATAGCGCCAAGAGCTTCTGAAGTTTGACATACTGTTGTTCAGAATCAGAACTTCTAGAGCGTACTTCTTGTTCAGATGCTTCTGATATTTTGCTGTTTTGCTCAGAGTTAGACTTTCTTGAACGTGTTTCTACTTTAGATGCTTCTTATCTTCTGATAATTTGTATCTGATCTGGTTCTGTATCTGATGACATCATCAGATCTCTTCCTTCTTTCTTTAGAGCCCTGCACACTTAGAAACTTTTCGTTAGGGTGCCATTTTTGGTTTCATCCTTTGTTATCATCAAAATCATGGAATCTGTTGTAGAACAATTTTTGTTCTTACAATCTCCCCCTTTTTGATGATGACAAAACAATCTTAATTAGTAGATGAAACATATAAAATATCAGATCAGATAGACAAGAGCTCCCCCTGAGATAGTGCTAGGGAGTTCAGAAGTTCTTACCAGAGCTTCTAAGTAAAGAGGTTTCTTGATACCTTCTGCAATTTCTTAAGTCCAGGTTAGATAAATTTATTTTTAAGAAAAATATGTTGCAGAATGCTTAAGGTATTTAGACAATATTTTCATCAGAGCTATTAATGACTTCTCCCCCTTTTTGTCAGAATCAAAAAGACATAGCAAAAATAAATAATTGAAGAGAAAAACATTGTATTTAGATAAAAAACAACAGAGGCAAAAAGAACAAGTAAACATCAGAAACAGAGAAATCAGAGCAACAAGCAATAAGTCCTAAGTGCCTAGGGGTTCGGAGGCGGAGGCATTCTCTGAAGCAACATAGCCAGCATGTTCTGAATGTTGTCGTTGACAGTGTCTTGTTTATCCATTCTGGCACGGAGTTCATTCTGATCTTGCTTAAGTTCTTTCAGCGTCTGGAGAACCATAGGGATAACAGAAGAAGAAGAAGACTCCCCCTGAGTCAGAGCCTGCTGTGCTTCAGCAGCAGCCTGCGCTTCAGCAGCAGCTTGGGCTTCAGCTTCGGCAGCAGCAGCAGCATCAGCCAGAGCTTTAGCTTCAGCTTCCTTTATCCTTAGAATTTCAGCTTCTCTTGCTCTTTCTTCCTCCAGCCTTCTAGCCTCTTCTTCAGCTTCTCTTGCAAGTCTTTCTTGAAGTCTTGCCTCAGCATCTCTGATGTAGCCATTTCTGACTTGTTCAGAGATGTTCTTCAGTCTAAAAGCCTCAGAGGTCATCCAGCCAATGACTCTGTTCCAGTGTGTCCTTACAGAGTCAGGATCATCACTGACTTCAGAGTTAGTGGTCAGAGACTTGACCTTTTGTACTGAAGCCCCTGCGACCAGCATTATGGCCTCCTCAAGGGTAGGTACAGAAAGGTTTGGTTCAGAGGTTTGAGGTGAAGAAATTGGAGGGCTGAGATTTAATGTGAGAGGTTCAGATTCTGCTTCAGGTTGAGGTTCAGATCTTTGGGGTGAAGCGTAAAGAGGGTTTAAGTCTAAAGGTTCAGTTTCAGCTTCAGGTTCAGGTTCAGCAGAGGTGTTTGGAGGGGTGATATCAGAGGTGTGGAGGTCAGAGGGTTGAGTTTCAGAAGGTTGGTCTTCAGAAGTAATGTTGGTTGTTTGTTCTGGTGGAGGTGAAGTTGCTTCAGATTGTGTTTGTGTTGGTTGTTGTGAAGCAAGGTTTTGAGCCTGAATTTGGGCTAAGGTTGGAGAGTCAGGGTCAGAGTATTCTTGGTCAGAGGAGAGGTCAAGATATGGAGGTGATTCTGGGGCTGAAGATGATGAAGAGGAAGTGGTAGTGTGAGAAAGATTAACATTTGGTGGAGGTTGTGAAGTTCTGGTTATAGAAGGTGGGGTGTCAGAGGTTGTATATATGGGTGGTGTTGGGAGAGGATTAGATGAAGAAGCCAAAATGTGTTCAGAGGGAATAGAGGGAGCAGACATACCAGTAGTTTCTTGCAGAGGCGCTGGAGATCTGCTTCCAGAAGTTTCTCCAATTCTTGCCTTCTTTGCCTGTGATGCTATCTTTTTCTCAGAGAGACCTCTCTTGTACCTGACGAAGTCTTCTTCTGAATCTAGACAGTCGTCGAGTCTGAAGTCAGAGATGTCAACACCTTCATCCAGCAGACGCTGAAGGTAGATAGCAACCGCATCTCTGGGTTCATTCTTGTAGAACCTAGCAAGACCATGAGGCAGCTTCCTCTGATCTTTCAAGGCATCCCAGGAGGTATCCATAGTGGGTATGACTTGAATCTTCTTTATTATTCCCATAGTCTTGAGATTTCTGGCGTTCAGAGGCTTTCCAGTATCTATCGCCAGATCCTCCATCAGTTTGGCCTTCTCCAGATGATCTACCAGCCCATTCTCGATGAAGACATCAGATAACAATCTTCCCAGAGGGATGTAGGTTCTGGGCTTCATGTTGTTTCTGGTCTCCCTGACAGAGTCTCTGAGGTATCTGAAGAGTAGTGCAGGAAGGCAGATCTTCACACCCTTGTGAATGCAATACAGAATGCACTTCTGATCTGCATTGATGTAGTCAGAGGAGTTAGATGCTGGGCGGTGGTGAATAGTTCCCAGAATGATCTTAAGCCACACTCTGAGGTTCTGATGAAGCTCTTTGTTCTTTGAAGGATTTCCTTCAGTGTTATGTTTGAAGATGGTTGGATTCATTACTTCAGCAATGCGCGTTGACCTAGGGTTGATGTTGTAAATCCTTTTACCTCCATCTCTCTCCATGTTCAGTAAAGAAGCAATTGATTTTTCAGTAATTACTATCTTTACCCCCAAAACATAAGAGACGATGAAATGTTCATCAGCGTCTGCAAATCTCCAGAACTCCTTGATGAGAAGTGGGTAAACAGGACCATAAAGCCTTTGGAAGTAGTTTTCCCACCCTTGTTGACGAAGTTCTTCAGTAAGATCAACGCCATTTCTCTTCATGTTTTGAAAGTCTACTAGAGTTTCACACAACACTTCCAGTCCTTCAAAGGGAGTTGCTAGGTTTATGTGGGGTTTACGGTCAAGAACATGGGGTTCCTTGTAAAATGGGGTGATGGTGACGCCCGTAACCGTTGGAGTTGGAATGCTTGAAGTTTGAGCAGTTGAGCTTGATTCCATTTGTTGAGAAAAGTTGAAAACTTGTTGTTGAGCGTCCATGGTTGAAGAAGAAGATGAAGATTGATGAAGATGAAGTGTTTGTAGAAATGCTTCAGAGAGGGTTTAGAAAGGGTTTGAGAGTGAGTGAGAGTGATAAGTGTGTGAAATGTGAGAAAATTGTTTAAATACCCTAAGTTAAAACACATGCAAAACGACACATCATTCAGCGTTAGCACAAATTTCAAGTTAGCACGCTTAGGGGAGAAATGATTAAGGCTAATTAATGAATGTCTAATCCCAACAGTACGCACACTGCTCGAGGAGATCTCAAACGTTTCACCTTTGATCTTCTTCTGGACAACTGTCTAGAAGTTCTAGGGTTAGACGCTAAGTGCTCCACGTGTTGATATATCTGATCTTCAGGAATACAAAAGGATTGGTTCCTGGAGATTTTTAACTCAGATATCTTCTTAACTGGTAGAAGTATCAGAGTCAGAGGCAGAAACATATTTGTTTACATCAGAGTCTCATTTTACATTCTCAGAGGCACAATTCATTCAGGACAATTTTGAATGTTCAGATTTTTCAAGATAAAAAGAAATCTATCTTCAGCTAGAGGCTTAGTAAAGATATCTGCCCATTGATGATCTGTATCAATGAACTTCAATGTTACTATCCCTTTCTGAACATAGTCTCTGATAAAATGATGTTTTATTTCAATGTGTTTGGCTCTGGAATGTAGAATGGGATTCTTACTTAGACAAATAGCAGCAGTATTATCACAAAAGATAGGAATGTTACTCTCAAAAATTTGCAGATCTTCTAACTGATGCTTCATCCAGAGCATCTGAGTTGTGCACAGTGATGCTGAGATATATTCTGCTTCTGCAGTTGATAGAGCGATAGTTGACTGTCTTTTGCTAGCCCAGGAAATTAGATTGTTTCCCAGAAGCTGGCAATTTCCAGATGTGCTTTTTCGTTCTAGTCTATCTCCTGCATAATCTGCATCACAGTAACCAGAAAGTCTATACTCTGATGTTTTCTTATACATCAGGCCCAGGTTAGGAGTTCCTTTCAGATACTTAAGAATTCTCTTAACTGCTGTTAAATGAGATTCTCTAGGATCTGATTGGAATCTGGCACAGAGACAGACACTAAAGAGAATATCAGGACGAGTAGCAGTCAGATAGAGAAGAGAGCCTATCATACCTCTATAGAGCTTCTGACAAACCTTTGCGCTTACTTCTTCCTTTTCAAGAATGCATGTTGGATGCATTGGAGTTTTTGCAGAGTTGCAATCAGCCATATCAAATTTCTTCAGAATATCTTTAATGTATTTGCTTTGATGAACATATGTAACTTCTGAAGTTTGGTTAATTTGAATTCCCAGAAAGAACTTTAGTTCTTGCATTAAGCTCATTTCAAATTCTGCCTGCATTAACTCAGAGAATTCTTGACAAACAGAGATATTAGCAGAACCAAAAATAATGTCATCAACGTAAATCTGGCATATCATGAGATCATTATTTAGGTTCTTACAGAAGAGTGTGGAATCAACTTTCCCTCTGATAAAATTTTGTTCCAGAAGAAAATTGCTTAAACGTTCATACCAAGCTCTGGGAGCTTGTTTAAGTCCATATAAAGATTTTTTGAGTTTAAAAACATGTTCTGGAAAGTTTGGATTTTCAAAACCTGGAGGTTGGTTGACATAAACTTCTTCTGATATATAACCATTAAGGAATGCACTCTTGACATCCATTTGATATAATTTAATAGAATGGTTAATAGCAAAAGATACAAGAAGACGAATAGATTCTAACCTTGCGACTGGAGCAAAGGTTTCATTATAATCAATACCTTCTTGTTGACTATAACCTTGAGCTACCAGTCGAGCTTTGTTTCTGACGACTTCTCCTTTCTCGTTCAGCTTGTTTCTGAAAACCCATCTGGTTCCAATGACGTGAGTGCCTCTGGGTTTAGGAACGAGATCCCAGACATCATTCTTTGAGAATTGATCTAATTCTTCTTGCATGGCTGAAACCCAGTCGTTATCTTGAAGTGCTTCATCACAAGACGTAGGCTCAATCAGAGAGACTAGTCCCAGAGGAGTATCTTCAGAAGTCCTGAAGGTAGATCTGGTTCTAACAGGTTCGTCCTTGTTTCCCAGAATCAAATCTTCAGATACATTGATACGACTTTTAACTTTCTTTGGGATTTCTGGGGATTTAATTTCTTTAGAGTTCTGAGTGACAGTTGCTTCTGGAGTTTTATCAGATCCTGCAAGAGTGATTTCTAAATCTGCAAAACTTTGAACTAGCTTTGACTTTTCAGGGTCAAGCTTATCATCAAATCTGACATGAATAGATTCTTCCACAATTTTGGTTTCTGTGTTGTATACTCTGTAGCCTTTAGAGCGTTCTGAGTATCCTAACATAATACCTTTTTGTGCTTTGGAATCAAACTTGTTCAGATGTTCTTTAGTGTTTAAGATAAAGCAAGAACATCCAAAAGGATGAAAATATGAAATGTTTGGTTTTCTTCCTTTACACAGTTCATAGGGAGTCTTTTCCAGATTAGGTCTTATAGAGATTCTATTCTGAATATAACACGCTGTATTTACAGCTTCTGCCCAAAAATGCTTTGTCATATTAGTTTCATTGATCATGGTTCTGGCCATCTCTTGGAGTGTCCTATTCTTCCTCTCTACAACTCCATTTTGTTGTGGAGTTCTAGGGCAGGAGAAATCATGGGATATTCCATTAGAGTCAAATAATTCTTCAAAATCTTTGTTTTCAAATTCTCCACCATGATCACTTCTGACTCTAATAATTTTAGCATCAAATTCTTTTTGCACTTTGGAGCAGAAACTAGTGAATACAGAGTGAGACTCACTCTTGTGCTTTAGGAATTTCACCCATGTCCAGCGACTGTAATCATCAACAATGTCTAGTCCATACTTCTTTCCATTGACTGATGCTGTTTTCACAGGACCAAATAAATCAATGTGGAGAAGTTCCAGAGGCTTAGAGGTAGAAACAACATTTTTCTTTTTAAAGGATGTTTTTTGAAAATTTTCCTTTCTGACATGCTTCACACAGAGCATCCGAAGAAAACTTCAGTTTAGGTAGGCCTCTGACTAACTCGAGTTTATTTAGCTGAGAAAGTTTCCTCATGCTAATGTGACCCAAGCGTCTATGCCACACCCATTGCTCTTCATGAACAGTCATCAGACATTTAACATTTTGTTCTTTTAAATCAGAAAGATTAATTTTATAAATGTTGTTTTTCCTCTTGCCTGTGAAAAGGACAGAGCCATCGTTCTGATTAATGGCTTTACATGTTTTTTGATTAAAGATTACATCATAACCGTTATCACTTAATTGACTTATGGATAACAAGTTATGCATTAATCCTTCTACGTAAAGAACATCAGATATAGAGGGAAGAGTACCATTACCAATAGTTCCGGAGCCTCTGATCCTTCCTTTCTGATCTCCTCCGAAACCTACGAATCCAGCATCTTTAAGTTCCAGGCTTTGGAACATAGACTTTCTTCCCGTCATGTGTCGCGAGCATCCAGAGTCCAGGTACCATGACTGGTGTCTGAACTTTGCTGCATAGGATGTCTGCAACATACACAATCTTATCTTTCGGTACCCAGAATCTCTTGGGTCCTTTCTGATTAGTTTTCCCAGAGTTTCTTATGACTTTGGGTTTTCTAGCATTTACAAATTTTTGTTCTTGTGTGTGTGTATAGTGATATGAAAATGGAGATTTAAGTTGGTCACTAGAAGAAGTTTTAACTTCCTTAGGATCATACCCAATTCCCTTTTTATTGTTCTAACTGACTCCATAAATCATGGATGCCATAATACTCCTACCTATTCCATTTTTCAGAAATTCTTGAAAGGCTTCTTCGTATTCAAAAATAATTTTATTTGAAGTTTGTGGTGCTTGAGACAACGCTTCTTCTAATTCTAAGCTTTTTCTTTTTGCTCCATCTCTTTCTAGTGTTAAAGATCTGATTGTATCTTCTCGCGCTAGAATTGTCATCTCAAGCTTGCCACATTCTTCAAATTTTGCTTTAAGACAACCTTTTATGTTTTTAAGCTTTTGTTTTAATTTCTGATATGAGCTAAGAGTTTCTGACAAGCATGATTCTAGATCAGATCGAGAGAGTTCAGAGAATACCTCTTCAGATTCTTCATCTGAGCTGCTTTTGGATGTGGTAGCCATAAGTGCCACATTGGCCTTTTCATCAGAGTCAGATTCTGATGACCCAGATTCACTATCATCCCAGGTAGCCATTAATCCTTTCTTTGTCCTGAAGGTATTTTTCTTGAAACTTTCTTTTCTAGGATTGTCTTTCTTTAGCTTGGGGCATTCATTCCTGTAGTGACCTGTTTCTTTACATTCATAACAAGTAATATCTTTGTTAGTTTTACCTTTTGAGGTTGATTCTGATCGATCCCCTCTGGGTCTTGGTCTTCTGAAGTTATTGTTCCTCTTTTTCCAGAGTTGTTTAACTCTTCTGGTTAGGAGGGACAATTCTTCTTCATCATCAGAATCTTCTAGTTCATAGTCATCAGTATCTTCAGTTTCTGCCTGGAGAGCTTTGGTTCTGTCAGGTTTGCGTCTTTCATATCTGGACTTTAATGCTACGGACTTGTTCCTTTTCTGAGGCTCATCTTCCTCTAGTTCTATCTCATGACTTCTGAGGGAGCTAACAAGTTCTTCAAGACTGATATTGTTCAGATCCTTTGACAGCTTCAGAGCAGTAACCATGGGTCTCCATTTCTTTGGCAGACTTCTGACTATCTTTTTGACGTGGTCTGCAGTTGTGTATCCTTTGTCTAGAACTTTGAGACCTGCAATCAGAGTTTGGAATCTAGAGAACATTGCCTCTATAGCTTCATCATCTTCCATTTTGAAAGCTTCATATTTCTGGATAAGCGCCAGAGCCTTTGTCTCTTTGACCTGAGAGTTTCCTTCATGAGTCATCCTCAAATAGTCAAGTATGTCTTTGGCTGTTTCTCTGTTGGTGATCTTTTCATACTCGTTGTAAGATATAGCATTGAGGAGTATGGTTCTGGCCTTGTGATGATTCTTGAAAACTCGCTTCTGATCATCTGACATCTTACTTCTGGGAACTTCAGCTCCATCCTCTGTGACAGGAGGTTTGTATCCATCTGTGACAATGTCCCAGAGATCAGCATCATAGCCTAGAAAGAAACTTTCGATTCTATCTTTCCAGTAATCGAATTTCTCTCCATCAAAGACAGGAGGCTTAGCATTGTAACTATCCTTTTCATTTGTGTGGGCCATAGTTTTTCTCTTTCTGGATCTCTCTACACTGTTAAGTGTTTGATTAGAAAATCAATAACAGAGCCGGAGCTCTGATACCAATTGAAGGTGAGAAAAACAAGAAAGGGGGGGTTTGAATTGTTTGGAAAATAAGCGCTTTTTCAAAATGAAAATCACACAAGGATTTTATACTGGTTCGCTTATAACACAAAGCTACTCCAGTCCACCCGGCCAAGGTGATTTCGCCTTCAACAAGGACTTAATCCACTAATCTTGAAAGATTGATTACAAACAACGTCTAAGAGAAAGATCTCTTAGTCCTCTCAAGTATACAGACTACACAGAGTCACTTGAGGAAATAAAAAAAACAATAGATAAAAGATTTATGTAATCTAGAGTGCTTCTAAGAAAGCAAATATTACAATAGTAAGAACAAAGTGATTCACGTTATAAGCAAAAGCTTCGTGAAGATTTAGAGAGCAAGAGTGTTTTCTTGAGCGTTGATGTTTCAGTATAATTTTTCCTTGTATATCTTGTGCACTGAATATTGATTTGCAGTCCTTTATATAGAAGAGAAGGACCTGTTGAAAAATCATGGCAGATAATAACTCTTGAATAATAATTAGTGCCATATCTTATGTTGCTTGTTGTCAAAGCAACTTTCACTTCTTGAATGACTAGTTACCACAAATAGTTCCTTATCATTTGTATTTTTGGAGTTAACGTCTCTTCCTGTATTAGGAAATCCATTTCCATAACTTTATTTGAAGTTAACGTTACTCTTCCTTATTTAGCAATTCCATAATCAGAGTCTTCATGTTTCTGGAGATCTTGGAATCTGCTATCTAGCTTCTGATGTTGATCTTTTGAGTTCTGATGATTTCTTCAGATAGCGCCAAGAGCTTCTGAAGTTTGACATACTGTTGTTCAGAATCAGAACTTCTAGAGCGTACTTCTTGTTCAGATGCTTCTGATATTTTGCTGTTTTGCTCAGAGTTAGACTTTCTTGAACGTGTTTCTACTTCAGATGCTTCTTATCTTCTGATAATTTGTATCTGATCTGGTTCTGTATCTGATGACATCATCAGATCTCTTCCTTCTTTCTTTAGAGCCCTGCACACTTAGAAACTTTTCGTTAGGGTGCCATTTTTGGTTTCATCCTTTGTTATCATCAAAATCATGGAATCTGTTGTAGAACAATTTTTGTTCTTACAAGGTTTTGAGTGTGTTGCCGGGAAATCTCATGGCCTTGTGGTTGTAGAACTGCTTGAATGATGTTTGTGGTCAGGTTTGATAGTGATGAACCATAAGTGCAACAGGTTTTGTAGTGGTTATCCCTTAGAATACCAGCAGGAGATTATGAGGATGCAACATAAAGTCACATTCTAACCTGGGCAGGTGGTGCTTGCAGCAAATTGGTTGGCCTTACTGAAACATTTCAAGTCCTTGTTCATTGCTCTTAACCACTTGCTGCAAGTCTGGATTTGAAGGTGGTGCATTACTTGGCTGGTTCATGGTGTATAGATGCAAGATCACCAAGTTAGATTGAATGGTGAACTAATCAGTGGCAGATGTTGTTGTGTCATTCTAACTGAATTGGCATATGGTGCCAACCTTCCATTATGCAGCCTGGTCATGGTTTGGTTTATGCAATACAAGGACCCTGCAAGTTTGGCTTGAGTTTATAACAGGTTTGGTTTGTCATGAGCCACATTCAAATTTTACAGCATGGCATCATGGCTTTGAGCTTTGCATTAACCTTCTGTTGTAGGTAGATTCTTTGTGACCTTGACCTTGGATTTGTTGCCTTGCAAATTACAGCTTCACTTGCTTCATCATTTGACTAGTTCTGGTCGTGAGTTGGCTTTTCTACAGGATTGGCTATGGTTGCTGCAGCAAGATTATTGATGTTGCATGTTGCAATGGTCTGATGTTCAAGCTGCTGAACTATTTGGATGCCTGATTTTCATGATAATGTAGTAGTACTAGTTGTGTTTGAAATGGCTATGGCCTGCTGTTTATTGATGGACTGAATGCCACTCCAAGATTCAAGATGATGCAGGCATATGGCTGCAGCCAATCATGGAATGCTGCAGGATTGTTGAACATGTACACTGCAGAAAGCCAGGGCAAGAACTGATGTACCACATGTCACCATATGATGAGTTCAAGCTTTTCATTGTAGCTTGACATTGCATTTGGATTAGGCATTGTTGAGCATTTGGATGATGGATTTATTGATGCTGCAGTGTGTTGTATTAAGACATGGTTCAGGGCAGACTAAGGCCAAGGTTTGATGAGCCAACATGTCAAACAAGGCATGGTATGCATGAGGTAGAAACAAGGCCATTTACTTGGAAATGAAGCAACCAAAAGATAACACAACCACACATGGAAATTGGATGAAGAATCAAGGCAAAAGGCTAGATTAGGTTTTGGATGATCAAAAAAATGGGGAGGTTGACTTTGGTCAAAGTTGACCAAAAAGTCAATTGTTGACCAAAGTCAACAATTAGTAAAAAAAAATTGTGTTTTTCTTGTAAATGGACAATGGATTGATGATTAGGGTGAAATTTAGGGGTTTTGGAGTTTAGGTTCACTTTGGTCAAAGTTGACCAAAAAGTCAACTATTGACCAAAGTCAAAAATTGGTCAAAAATGTCAAATTTTGTATTTTCTTGTGTAGAATCATATGTGATGGTTTAAAATGACATTGAATGGATTGAAATGGTTTGAAATATGATTTGTAATCTGTTTCACAATTGGTTTAATCATGACTTGAATGTTTGACTTTTGAAAAGAAAAGAACTTGATTGATAATGCGCATGAACAAGGCCATGAAATGAGACCAATAGGTTAGGGTTTGATATAAAATCCATGAACCAAAGGCATGACTAGTAAGTGGCTTGAAACACAAGAAGTTTGGTTGTTCAGATGACCAGGACCAAAGATGTATCCACAAACATATGAATAACACCATGACTATGGATCAAAACCAAAGCTCTAAGAAGGATTAGGCCAAGCAAATTGACAATGTATGAAGATTGAGGGGTCATGAATGAACAATCAAGCCACCAGGTTCATCTGATTCACCATCTCCTGATTAGGGCTTTGGAGACCAAGACAGGGCCTGGGGAAGCTCCATGAAGTCATGCCTTGAGGAATTAGGGCTTTGAAGGCCCTAGATTGTTTGGTCACGCCTTTGTTGAATTCAAGCCTTCACCACCATCATTAGGGTTTCAAATCCCACATTCTAATGATATAGTTAGACCATGCCTTTGAGATTCAATATCCACACAAAACCTAGCTTTATAAGCCCAAGTTTCTTCTGAATCCATAATGAATGATGCATGTGGATGACTTATGAATGTATGCAAGTGGTCTCCTGATCAAGTGATTGGATGAATAGGTGAGAAAGGGGAGGACAAATTTTGGGGTACAACAGCTGCCCATATTTAATCTTCTTGAACCTGAATACAAGAATTGTGGGAGCTTTTCGGGTATTCGAGGTGGAAGGTGATTAAATACCGACGTGCCCGAAATTTTCCTGAACAGGTGGTTGAAGTTATTCCCGGATTTTGGGTGTTCACACCAGATATTGTAGGGAAGATGATATATGTGGTGCATGATGTATGCTTTTCTTTTTATGATGCATATTTGTTTGCTTATTTGTCATTTGTAGGGATGAGTCTTTATTATGATGGGGACTCTGACTCGTCATCAAAAAATAATTGTCGTGAGGCCAACACTTCTGTTAAGGAATCTTTGTCCTGTTAAGGAACACTGAATTGCTGGAACTAACCTGGCATCCCAGCCAATTGAGTGTCACAGACATTCAAGTAAATTCATTTTTTTGAGTCACCGATCATCTTTCAGGTTTATCGGGTTTTAACAGTAATGCAAAGTGTTTCTCTTTAGTGTAGCTTTTTATTATTCCCCAAAAATTTTAAGCATTATGTGAGTAAGAGAAGTCAACTATTTTGCATACAAAACACAGAAGAAAATGTTTGATGGAATAACTGAATTTTATTGGTATGAAATTTGTACATATGGCGAGTGCAAGGATGCAGACACCCTTAATGAGGATATTGCAAAAATTGAAATGGCAATGGGAATTTTTTTTGTATATTCTTCTCCATTGATTACAACATTTACCTTAGTCTACCATATAATCTGAATCCCAAGACCTTGCTTCGGCTGACGGTGATTAGATCGGTCCTTGACCTTCTGATATCTAGCTTGTAGCGTAGGGCTCCAGGGTTATAGTCAATGCCTTTATCCCCAACTTTTGCCTGGACATATCAATTTTTTTCGTCCACCGAGATGCTCCTTTTTTCCTAAGCCGCCCTTTTGGGTTTTCAGCTTAGCGAGCTTCATATGTGTTCCCTAACTTTTGCATGGACGATTCAATTTTTGGTCCATCGGGATAGCCATTTTTGCCTCGATCAACCTTTCGGAGATTAATCTAGCGGGCTTTCATCATTTCTTTTTTAGGCATAATATTTTTTGACTATGTCTGCATTCACTGATGAAGGCAAATATTCCTCATCCATTGTTGTGAGGATTAGAGACCCACATGAGAAGGCTTTCTTAAAGACGAAATGTCCCTCATAGTTGGGAGTCCATTTGCCTCGCGGGTCTGAGTGAATAGCAGAATACCTTTTTAGCACGAGTTCTCCAATGTGGTACTCATGAGGAAGAACCTTCTTGTCAAAAAGCTCGTTTGAGACGTCTATGGTATAGTTGACCATGACAGATGGCCGTCAAACGCTTCTCTTCGATCAGATTCAGCTGGTCATACCGAGATTGAACCCATTCATCTTCATTAAGATCAGTTTCCATGATGACTCTGAGTGAAGGAATCTCGATTTCAACTGGTAAGACCGCCTCCATCCCATATACCAATGAGTATGGAGTTTCCCCAGTGGACGTGCGGACCGAGGTTATGTAACTGTGCAGAGCGAAGGGTAACATCTCATGTTAGTCCTTGTATGTCTTGGCCATCTTCTGGATGATTCTCTTGATATTCTTGTTAGCTGCTTCTACGATGTCGTTCATCTTGGGCCGATATGGTGAAGAGTAGTGGTGCTCGATCTTAAATTCTTCGCACAACTCCCTCATCATAGTGTTGTTGAGGTTACTGGTGTTGTCAGTGATGATCTTACTAGGTATCTCATAGCGGTAGATTATTTCTTTCTTGATAAACCGGGTAACCACTTGTTGAGTGACATTAGCATATGAAGCAGCTTCGACCCATTTCGTGAAGTAATCAATAGCGACTAGGATGAATTAATGTCCATTGGAAGCTTTGGTCTCTATCATCCTAATCATATCGATGCGCCACATAGAAAAGGGCTATGGAGAAGTCAGGACATTCAATGGTGTTGGTGGCACAAAGATCTTATCACCATATATCTGGCACTTATGGCATCTTTTCACAAAATTGTAGCAATCAACCTCCATTGTTGTCCAATAATAACCAGCCTAAAGGATCTTCTTGGCCATAGCAGGAGCCTTTGCATGTACACCCTCGCAACCTTCGTGTATGGACTTTATAATTGTACTAGCTTTGTGTCTATCCACACATCTGAGTAGTACATAATTGTAATTCCTTTTGTATAGCACATCACCGTTTAGGAAGAACTTGGAAGAGAGTCTTCTCAGAGCTTTCTTATCGGTAATGTATATACCCTCAGAATATTATCGTTTCTCCAGAAATGTTTTTATGTCATAGAAACAAGGCTTATCGTTAGGATCGACCTTAATTGCTAGATGTCGCATCCGCGAAAAACAACCGGCGGGCTAAAACAAAAACAAACAGAGTCGCCACCGTGCGTTATTTATCCCAAAGAGGGAAAGGAAACGCTCGAAGTAAACCTGGGAAAAGCATGGTCTCGCGACCAAAGAGAATGGGATCGGGAGTCGGTTATGGGAAGGGAAGGTATTAGCACCCCTATGCATCCGTCGTACTCGACGGGATCCACGCTCTAAAGAAAGAAAAGGTTGCTAAAACTGCTCACAAACATCACACACACACACACACACTGAAAACAACACAGGTGGAGGAAGAGGGGAGAGGGCTCGCTAGGATATCGCATCCTATGCCTACGTATCTCGTTTGGAACAAGAATCAGAGCTGCCGTAATTCGGATCACGCACGCCGAAACAAAACACACGCACAAAAAGGCAAACATGGAACCCGAACGCCAATCGCTGGACTTACATCAGCTTCCGAACCAAACAAACCCACACTGGAAACCAGATGCCACTTGATGGACTTATACCGGACTCCAAGCACACGACAAAAGGATACGGAATGCCAATTGTTGGGCTTACATCCGTCTCCTACATACACAAGAAGAAACAAACAACAAGTTACTAAGGAGTCGGGAACTCGAGCCTAGCAACTGTCAAGCAAACTCACACAAAAAGAAAACAGGGTGAACACACAGACTAGCAGGGAGTCGGGAACTCGAGCCTGCTAGCTGGCAAGCACAACACACTCAAAAAAGAAAAGGGTCCCCGGAGAGATCTCGTGCGACCTTCTGCCTACGTACCTCATCTGGTATGAGGATCAGGGCAACGTAGTTCCCCTTAACAGGGGAGAAAGACTAGCCTAACCAGATACAGAGGGAGACACAACTAGGGAGACTAACTCGAGCCTAGATGTTATCATGCATATCATCCCTAAGTTAAGGTTGCTATCTAACTTGCACAGGCAGCAAGCTAATCCTAAACAGGCAAAACAAAGCAAAGCAAACAATCACAAATAGCACACACTATACACAGACACAGTGGGCTCAAACAAAGGGTTAGGCTGCAAAAGCAAACCAATTGTATCAGGTGATGTTAGCTCTTAACCCTGACATTGAGAGTCAGGGTGAAACAGATGAAATAGGAAGTGAGAGGTGTGCCTCACAGCTCTTATCCCTGGCCAGGGAGAGCTTTAGACAAATGAAGTGTGGGTTCAGAAAGTGGGAACCCTTCTACACTTATGACACTGACTCAACTGCACAACTGTACAAGGATCATGGGTTAGGATCCACAATGCATTAACACCAGTTGTGTGAGCAGAGGGATGACTCAACAAGAATAGCAGGAGATGGATTGCACATCTCTTGTGTCTGCCAATTGCCTTAACAAAGGTCTTTTCCTGCTTGGGGACAAAGATAAACAATCACAAACATTGCCTCTTAAGGAGGACTTCAGACAGGTGCCTGGCCAAGTAACAGGCCAGGTCTTCCAGACTACATGGAGAAAAGAAATTCTACCTCAATTGGTTTATACAACCAAGCAACAGCAAAGCAAGTTCACAATGAACTATAGCAACTAAAGTACCTGAAATCAATCCAACATAATCAGTACACCAGACAAACAAAAGTCAACAGTTAACTGTACACAAGCAATGCATCAAGCAAAGCATAAGCCAATGCTCAACACAAATGACTTAGAAGCCACCTACAAAACAAACTTAATGTTAATCAACATCAATCAAAACAAGCAACTCAAGCCAAGTGAATTAATTCCTCCATGCCATATGCCTTTTGTCCTGAAAATACAACTCAAACGTGAGAAGCAAACCCTAGGACAAAGCCTAGGGTCAAAGTAGGAGAAATATTTCAAAACAGAACATGAAAATTATCAAAAATCAAGTTCTATCAAATTAGAACAACATCCAATTGGTCTCACGTTCATATCATCAACCAATATCATTTCATGAGGCAAAGAGTACAAAACATGCAATTTAGAACCTCATAGGACCAAACAGAAAGATCCAATTCAAATCAACTCACAAACAACTCAATAAATCCCCCAAAAATTCATGGTCAACAGCATTCACAACATGATCTACACACCAAATTTTAGGCCATTTGGACAAAGGGAAGCAAGTCAATTAAATTCATCAAGCCAAAGCATACTCAAACAAGCTTATACAAGGCATTAAATCATGCATCAACTTCAAGCAATCTTAAAATAGAATTGGAATAAGATAAATGAACCAAATCAAAGCCATGACACACTTCAAGATGTCTATAATCACTCCACAAAATTTCAAGTCCATATAATACATATCAAGAATTTCACAGAACATTTAAGATCATGACTCACAAAAGGTCCACATTTGGTCAAACAGAACGAAAATTCTCAAACAAATAGGAAATGCACTCAAAAATTCCAGAAATATTCACAAGTGAACCTAACATCCAGGAGTATCAACATGCAAAAATTCAGACCATTTTGAGTTCATATGGCATGGTAATAAAAATCATGAAGTTGGACATGAAATGGTGTGACACAAATTGTCACACCTCTAAAGATCATAGCATATCTCACAATCCAGAAACTCAAAAATCACAAACCACATATCAAAATGACCAGAAATGAGTCTAAAACACACATGTAAAATTTCAAGAATTTCCAATTAAGCATCATCATTTCATGATCAAAATACCAAGCAATGTGCATGAAACCACATACATGAACAAACCCTAGGCAAAACAGAAATCCACACATGCACAATTTCCACAAAAATCACCAAAAAATACTAGAGATTACAAGGATCATGGTGAAAAAAATTTCAATCAATTTGGATCAATAATTTGTGAGATATGAATTTTTTAACATGGAGAGAAATTAAAAAATGAGGTGAAATGGCATGTGAAATAGGTAAGGCCTGTGAGGAAAAAATGGAAAAGCCAAAAAACAATTGCTGGAGCGAAGGATCGAAGGAGGTTCATGTTTAAAATCCTGGCGCGCGCTACTATAGCATTAACACCAATCAGCAAGCCAAACGCGAAAAATGAGGATCAAAGTGTGTTCTGGAAAAATATTTCAAGTGTTCTTCATGTTCATCATACATTCATCACTCAAGAACTTTTTTCCACCAAAATCAACAATCCATATATCACCAGAATCCTTGTTCAATGTACATCAACAATATCACATTCATTAAGCCTAATTCATCCTAATTTAAGAGAATCGAATGCAAACATATTTGAGCATGAAATTTCGAATCAACATAACTCTCTCATTTCTCAACCAAATCCAATGATTCAAAGTGCAGAATTCTCTACTAAACAAGATCTACAAGAAGCATCAAACAATTTCATGAATTATCAAACTCGAAATCTGACCTTCTTTGAAGCACAGTGATGAATTCGCGCGTTTTAAGCCTTGGAATATGAAAACAGAACTTCTATGATGCTTGGATAAGTGAATGGAACAAGGTTTGTTGCTCAATTACGCACGATCTTGATGAAATCTCCATTTGCCATTATTGCACCTCACTTTAACAGTCCACGATTTGGCTTGATAGTGATGAAATCTTGCTTCAATTAGCTTCCAAAATACACATAGATGATGAATTGATTGAAGGCAAGGCAAAAAGAATGAAGAAAATTGCAAAAAAAATGAGAGAAGAAGATGAAGAATTTTGTGATTTTCAGATCTAGATCTGAGATGAATGAATGTTAATCTGAAAAACAGTTAGGATTAGCAATATATAGCATGGCTTAATCATGTTTCTAATCCTATTTAGTGCTAATGCAAGTGATTAGTGAAAATCAAGTTTTGGTGCATTTTAGCATTTTGGCCAATTCATCCTTCACATGAAAATCAATGTAACAGTGCAGGTTTCTGTACCAATTCACATCAGAAATGTGGTTTCTAGGCCAATGCAAGTGGAATTATGTGAAAACAATGAATAATTTTCAAAATGACCTTTTTTCCCTCCAAATTCAAATTAAGTCCACTTGAAAAATGCACTTTTTGTGTGATGATTTTTGATGAAATGTGATGATGGATTATGATAGAGGACATCAAAAGAAACTTGCTCAAAAAAACCTCACTCCATTTGGCCTTGTGAATCAAAAGTTATGCACCTTTGAAATTCAACTTTTCTTGACAATGATCAATCCATAACTTGCCAAACACAAATGAGAAATGGATGTTCTTGGACTTTTTGGAAAGGTGAGAGCAAGATCTACAACTTTCATGTTGGACAAAATTTCATTTGAAACATTTTTGGACATGTAATTTTGAGGAGAAAATCTTTCCATTTTTGGCAGTTTTGAATTACAAGTCACTTTCTATTTTTGGAAAGTTTTCATCTGACTTTATATTCTTCATTCTTGATGTTTGAAATGTATAATGAAACTTGTTTGGACATGAATGAAGTGTCTCTAACTCTCTCCCACCTCCAAATCCATCAGTTGACCTTTGGTTGACTTTTGTTGACTGATAGATGAATTGGCTGTGCATTGTTGAACTTGAGCCTCAAACTCCTGATGAAATGGCTCAATGATGAAACCCTAGCTTCCATAATCTCAATATAATCACATGATGATCCCCATATCCATTGAAAACCTCATCTCCTTGACAAGCCCCGATTGGCACAATGCAGACGATTAGGGTTGACCAGAGGTCAAAACCCTAATCTCAAGGTATCTGATCATGAACAATGAATCTCTTGGATGATGACAAGACCATGATGATGATGATGTACCACTTCCCATAAGATAAAGATCAACCTCCTTGAGGCACCAGGAAACCCTAATTTGAATCACAAACCCTCAGATGATTAGTGATCAGTTCAATGAAACCCTCAGCTTGAATCTTTTGACCTCTTTATCTTCTGATCAAGACCTAGGAGGATGACTTGCTTGTTGCCACATGATATGCAAATATGCAATGCCTAATGACCTAAGAAATGCAATGCAATATGTTAAGCTAGTCCCAAGAGAGGAGGGCAAATTTTGAGGTGTTACAGCTGCCCCTATTCAATCCACTGTGAACCTGTCGATATGAATAGCCTCGGCTTTCAGATGACCAGGATGAAGAGTGATTGAATACCAAGAACAGACGAACAATTTGCACTCTGATGGGAAATAATTAACAATGCCTGTCAGAATCGGCAAAGAAACAATCTTGAAAGAAAACCCGTCTGGTACGGAGAAAGTCGGCCCGAATACCGAAACAGAATGTCGACCTGGATACCAAAATAAATGGTAACACAGGGATAACCATGGCCTGAACACCACATCTGCTGAAGATTATGATTATTATTTTCTCTTTTTCTTGAATCCCGACACTTTCTGATCGATGATCTTTTTCCTTTTCTCTGATTGAACTGTATTTTCGCGCTGATCGCGTAACGTCCTTTGATTTTATTTCCATCTCCGCACGACGGAAAAGTTTCCTCCAGTATCGTACTACTGGGGAACATTGCTGACCTGACGTCATGATGTTAAACTCATCCGAGTAACATCTTCACCATCCGGTGAAACCAAATCTCAAGCGGTAACCACGGCTTGAATCGCGCTGATCGCGTCATGATGTTAAACTCATCCGAGTAATATCTTCACCATCCGGTGAAACCAAATCTCAAGCGGTAACCACGGCTTGAATCACGCTGATCGCGTCATGATGTTAAACTCATCCGAGTAACATCTTCACCATCCGGTGAAACCAAATCTCAAGCGGTAACCACGGCTTGAATCGCGCTGATCGCGTCATGATGTTAAACTCATCCGAGTAACATCTTCACCATCCGGTGAAACCAAATCTCAAGCGGTAACCACGGCTTGAATCGCGCTGATCGCGTCATGATGTTAAACTCATCCGAGTAACATCTTCACCATCCGGTGAAACCAAATCTCAAGCGGTATCCACGGCTTGAATCGCGCTGATCGCGTCATGATGTTAAACTCATCCGAGTAACATCTTCACCATCCGGTGAAACCAAATCTCAAGCGGTAACCACGGCTTGAATCGCGCTGATCGCGTCATGATGTTAAACTCATCCGAGTAACATCTTCACCATCCGGTGAAACCAAATCTCAAGCGGTATCCACGGCTTGAATCGCGCTGATCGCGTCGTGATGTTAAACTCATCCGAGTAACATCTTCACCATCCGGTGAAACCAAATCTCAAGCGGTATCCACGGCTTGAGTAACTGATACTTGCGATACTGATGATTTTCCAACTAGTGAAACCACTTCTCAAACGGTAACCACGGCTTGAGTAGCATCTTCACCCACTGGAAAAACCATATCTCAAACGGTAACCACGGCTCGAGACTAGCTTATGCTTGCAACTATGATGCATGACTTTTTTTCAGCGTAATGCTCCATAATCATGGAAATGCTACGCGATTTATTATGCAGTATGCTATGCTTATCTACATGATGAATGCATAAAAGTATCCCCCTCAAGGGACTCTTCTGAGAAGCGCGAGGCGCTCTGCTGAGGAACTCGCCATTGCTTCAACTCCACCCTGCTGGGGAATAACACTGCTACTGGGAAATAGGCAACCCTTGCTGGGGAAAAACCTCATTTGCACTCTGTGGGGAAACAACGGTCTTTGACTTGCTGGGGATACAACAATCCCGTCTCTGCTTGAGAAACCACCACCCACAGATACCTCTGCTGGGGGAACAACAACCTCCAGACCTGGCGACTGGGGAAGCATCAATCTGAAACCTGCTGGGGATAACCATCCTGACCCTGCTAGGGAAGCCACAGACCTTGGATCTGCTGGGGAATTAGTCCTCACGACTCTGCTTGGAGAGATAAGGAAATTCTGGTTCTGAACACCCGTCGACTCGTCGAATCATGTCATCCATCATTCAAATCCATTGTCAACTTTCCAATTTTGAGAACTCCCAGACTCGTCTGGACCTTTTCTGCTCCACCATCTTGTATTCCCAACTGCTTCGCGCTCGACGGAGAGCGAACTCCTGGGATTTATACAGACTTTCCAATCTTCAGACTTTGAAGAGTCTTCTTGATTAATATCCAGGATCGTCGTACGTCCTTCCGTCGTCCTTTCACCATTTCTTCCTCCATTTGTCCCTGACTGGACTCCGTGGGGACTGTTCGTCAAAAGCTTCCACATCACAACCTGCAAGTGAGGGAAAGATACCTAACAGTTCCTGCAAAAGAGATCATTAGATAAAACCGTGCCCCAGGCGTGTCAAGATTTCAACACTTAGGTCACTCAACCTTCCGAATAAGATTTCAAGTCTTCAATCTTATATGCACGCATTGGAAGGGACCTGTATGTCTTAAAATGCACAATTCTTTATCAAAAATAACCTGGATGTTTTTGCAATCAAAGCGGTAATGAAAACAAAAACAAAATTATTTGACTGAATATGCATTTTATTGACTGAAAAAGGTGTGGCTCAAACTGAGCAATACAAAGGAAGCAATTCCTGAAAAGAGGTAATTGCACACAAAAGGAAAAATCTATCCTAATGGAAATGTGAAACCCGTGATCTCATCGAGTTCCAACTCGGTTACACCCCATATGTCCTCAGACTCTCCTTACTTTCTGCCTTCTGAACAAGACGATTCCGATTGATCCCTACCGGGTATTATCCATGTCATATCCGAAGTATAAACGATCATGCCAGACGCAGTTGTTCGTTTCAATCCCTCTTTTTCCTGGACCGCCCTTTCGGGTTTTCAGTCCACCGGGATACCCTTTTTTGCCCAAGTCGCCTTTTCAGGTTTTCGACTTGTCGGGCGTACAGTTTTTCATTTTATCCCTAATTTTTGCCCGAACCTTTTCTTTCTGTTTTTTGGTTCGCCGGGATGCCCATTTTTGCTTGGACTATTTTATTCTTTTCGTCCAGCGGGTCTCTTTATACGAAGTATTTTTTAACTGCGTCCGCATTTACAGGGGATGGAAAATCTTCGCCATCCATGGTCGTTAGCAACAAGGCTCCGCCAGAGAAAACCTTCTTGACCACGAATAGACCTTCATAATTAGGTGTCCACTTGCCCCTTTGATCGTTTTGAGGAGGAAGGATCCTTTTCAGCACCAGATCACCTACGTGATATACCCGAGGTCGCACCTTTCGGTCAACAGCACGCTTCATCCGTTGTTGGTATAACTGCCCATGACAAATGGCTACCAGCCTTTTTTCTTCAATCAGGCTCAACTCTTCGTACCGAGTCCTTACCCATTCAGCCTCTTGCAATTTCACGTCCCTCAGGACTCTCAAAGAGGGAATCTGGACCTCAACTGGTAGCACCGCTTCCATTCCATATACCAACGAGAAAGGCGTTGACCCAGTAGATGTACGTACCGACGTACAATACCTAGGATACAAACTTCGTACTTAGCCATCATCGTTGGTGCATTCAAATGCTAGTTAGGCAGCACAAGGAATGTGGGATCCTTTTGGTGCAACCAAAACGACACTAACTCCTTCACATTAACCCCATCAGACATCAGAATCCGTTCGGATTCAGGGTCAGGCCCCTCCTCCGGGATCGGTTCCTCACAATCTTTTGATATGAGCACCTCGAGATGTCCTCATCAGGGAACTCAAACTTCATCGGTTGATAATCCTCCACGGGTTGTTGGGCGAGGTAATCAGACAATACACTCCCCTTGATTGTTTTCTGAGCGGTGTACTGAATATCACATTCAATCAAAATCATTTGCCCTCTTGCAACCCGTCCGGTCACTGCTGGTTTCTCAGATATGTACTTGATCAGATCCATCTTGAAATCCACAAAGTGGTATGAACCAACATATACTGTCTCAGTCGGCGAGCAGCCTATGCCAAAGTACATCAAGTTTTCTCGAGCAGTGAACGTATTGTTTCACTGTCAGTAAACTTTTTGCTAAGGTAAATTGCATGCTCTTTTCGACCAGACTCGTCATGCTGACCCAATACACCTCGTAGACCCCTCGAAGGCCGTGAAATACAGAATTGATGGTCGTCCCTCCACAGGGAGACGTCAGAATCGGAGGCTCCTGCAACTTATTCTTTTATCTCTCGATGCCCCTTGGCAATCATTATTTCACCTGACCATTTGATCTTTTCTTTTCAACATCTTGAGTATAGGTTCACCTGTGGCTGTTAGATGAGATGTGAACCATGACATGTAGTTTAGTCTACCTAAGAAACCACGAACCTCCTTCTCTGTTTTCGGTTCAGGCATTTCTCTTATTGCTTTTTTTTTTCTTTTTTTTTTCTTTTTTTTTTTTTAGCAGGATCACCCTCGATTCCCCTCTTACAACAAACCCCAACAGCTTACCGGCCCGCACTCTGAAAGTGCACTTATTCTGGTTCAACCTCAGTTTGAACTGTCTCAACTGGTCCAACAGCTTGGCCCGGTCTGCCAGATGCCCCTCTTCTGTTTGGGACTTTGCTAACATGTCATCAACCTAGCATTCAATTTCATGATGAATCATATCATGAAACAAAGTCACCATGGCTCTCTGAGAAGTAGCACCGGCGTTCTGCTTCACTAGAGGACAGTCTTCTCTCCATGGTAGCTCGTGCACAACGACATCGGTACCCGACCCTGGCATATCCTGACACGACCAGGCAAAAGTATCCACATGCTCTTTCCGCAGGGCTACCATTCTGCTCTCGACTCGCCTCTGAAATGGCCCCAATTTCACTTCCCTTCTGACCTCGGCGGTGTTGGGAATAACAATCTTAATCCGCTCCTCATGCGGCTGAATCACCTTCTCCTCTTGTTTTAACAACCTGGCTAATTCCAGCAGATCACAATCTTCTTCGCCTTCTTCTTCGGCATGATAGATCGGATTGTCGAAGTCATATGAGGTGTAACAGGATTGTTATCAATGAGATCCGGAGAATGATCGCATCTGCATGAATGTGGATTCATGCATTGCTTTAGAACCGGAGCGAGACAAATTGAAAAAGAAAAATGAAAACATTGCCATTTTTATTTTGTTTTTATTTTTAAACTGCAAAATAAATGAAAAACAGGGAACACCGCTTTTAACTGAAAAATATCCATTTATTGATGATGCAAGCAATTGCAAAATTTAACATGAGGTGGCCCTTACAATGAACCATTACGTGTCGGGCAACACGTATGGCTTTCATGCACATAAAAATTGAAAAACAGAAATCATTACTCTTCGAGCAGAGTGACTGTGATGATCTTTTCAGCCTTCCAGTTCTGGATTCCCATCCCTGGTGCGCACGCCTTTATCCATCGGTCCATCTCACAGTCGCTATCAGTTTCATCACCCATCATGCAGGTGTGATCCGGATCCAGCATTCCGGCACTAGTGAACATGACTGACGTACGGCGTCCTCTGCCTTGTCCTGACGAGCCTCTGTTCGGCTGATAACCCACTCCGAAGCGGTCTTTTTTGGCGGAGATATCCATCATCCTACCCCAACCAGGAGCCTCTCCATTCTTCACCACCTCAGCGGCCTGTTTGTACGAAGCAATGGACGATTTCTCCTCTTCTTTTGCAAACAGAGCATTCTCCACTTTAACAGTTTCGAATGCTTGACTAGGCGTCTCCCATATTTCACCGTCCATCTCCACGTACTTGAAAGACGAAAGGTGGCTGACAAAGATGTCTTCTTCTCCGCATACGGTGACAACCTGTCCTTCCCAGATATACTTCAGCTTTTGGTGCAAAGTCGAGGTCACTGCCCCAGCAGCATGAATCCATGGGCGACCCAACAGGCAACTGTATGCCGGCTGAATATTCATGACGTAGAAAACATACTTAAACACCTCTGGGCCTATCTTCACTGGAAGCTCAACCTCTCCGAATACAGCCCGCTTTGACCCATCAAAGGCCCTCACTATCAAGTCTGTGGGCGTCAGGATCAATCCTTCGCAATTCAACTTTGCCAGAGCTTTCTTCGGCAACACATTCAATGAGGAGCCCGTATCAACTAGCACATGCGAAAGCACATCCCCTTTACATTCCATTGCAATGTGTAAAGCCCGGTTATGGTTCCTCCCATCCACAGTCAGATCCATGTCAGTGAAACTCAGCCCATGACTGGCATGCACATTAGACACTACCGTCTCCAACTGATTTATCGTTATCTCCTGAGGAACATAGGCTTTCTTCAGAATCTTCATCAAAGCCTCTCTATGCCCCTCAGAGCTTAACAGCAAAGATAGAATCGATATTTTGGAAGGAGTCTGCTGTAGATGGTCCACAAGCTTGTACTCAGACTTCTTGATGATTCTTAAGAATTCTTCTGCATCATCATCAAGCTTCTCTTCCGACCCACCTGGCGTCGGTGTCACCACTGGAGTACCATTACTAATCACTTGTTTTCCTTTTGCCCTGGCTAAAGCCTCGGCCTTTTGTTTTTTCTCTTTTTCCCCTTCTTCTCTCCTCAACGCATCAGGAGCAAACAGCCTTCCACTGCGAGTGAAACCACTGGTACCGGCATTATCCACCTTTGAAACAGTGGTTTCATCTACAACTTGATCCTCTACTCTCTCCCCATTGCAATATACCTCTCCACCATAATGCCATGGCACGGCATCATCTTTGTCATAGGGAATTGGCCCAGGTACCGTGATGGTAACTGGAGCCGCCTCCGCCAGAGTTGACAAATCAACCGGATCAAAGTAAATTGTTATGGTGGAGACCTCATCTTTCCCCACATCAGCCCTCTCAAACTGAATACTTCCCTTGTCCATCAACCTTTGAACAGTTTCTCTCAACAGTATACACCCCTCAACAGAAATAGTGCACGCAGCACAATCGTCACCACAGCCCGGGTAAACCCCATTCAACAACAACTGCCTCTTGACCTCAGCCAGAGGAGTCTTCAACTGATCAACAGACAACAGCCCAATCCTGTTCTCCTCAGAGACCGCGTTCACCCCCCTTTGACCATGCGCGGGCATGGGATTAGCATTAACGTTCGGAGAAGGTGCAAAGTTGATTGCTTTCGAATCCACCAGGTCTTGAACCACATGCTTAAAAGCTTTGCAGTTCTCTATGTTGTGTCCGGGTGCACCTGAGTGAAATTCACATTTTGCATTCTCATCATAATTGGCTGGCCTCTGATCAGGTCTCAAAGGTGCCAGAGTTCTTAATTGTACCAACCCCAAATCTGTCAACTTCTTTAACAAAAAGGAGTAAGTCACAGGTGACCTGTCGGTCGTTCATTCTTCCCCTGACCTGGTAGCCAGCCCTCTGAGGCCTCTGCTGAAACGGTTGACGCTGTTGTTGAGGTTGTTGCAGCTGTTGTGCAGGCTGAGTGTCAGCAGGAATAGTTACCGCAGCAGTGTGCTGGAAGTAACGATCCCTACTGGGTCCTCTCTGAGCATAGACCGCACTGGTATCACCCTCTTTTTTCCTCTGGCCATTACCGAAGGGCTTCTTCGATCCTGAAGACGAAGCATTACCCTGAATCTTTCCGAGCTTCAGCCAGCTCTCTATCCTCTCTCCAGCTATCACAATGTCCGCAAAGTTTGTGACCGGACAACCGACCATCCTCTCAGCAAACGCCCCTTGCAGGGTACCCATAAAGAGATCAGACATCTCCCTGTCCACCAATGGAGGTTGCACTCTGGCAGCCAACTCCCTCCACCTTTGAGCGTATTCTTTAAACCCTTCGTTATTCTTCTGAGACATACCCTGCAGCTGGGTACGACTCGGAGCCATATCAGCATTGAACTGATACTGTTTAAAGAAAGCGTCACCAAGATCCTGCCAGCTCTTGATATCAGACGACTTAAGCTTGGTGTACCACTCCAAGGAGCCTCCGGACAGGCTGTCCTGGAAGAAGTACATCCAGAGCTTTTGGTCCATAGTGTATGCAGAGATCTTGCGAACAAATGCTTGCAGATGAGTCTCCGGGCAGGAACTCCCATTGTATTTATCAAAAGCGGGCGCTTTAAACTTCTGTGGGATCACAATCCCCTCGAACAGCCCCATATTTGACATGTTGACAACCCCAGGAGTGGCATAGCTTTCAAGAGCTCTGATCTTTTCTGCCAGCAATTGTATCTCTTTATTCTGTGGTTGGCCACCGTACTGACCGAACGGTTCGTTGTGCATGGAAAACTGATCAGCTTCTCGGTCTTCCTCTCTGTCGTCATCAACCCCAAAGAATGGCGGGAAAAGACTATCTTTCATATTGTTGCCCATCTGAACAGGTTGACCACCAGTAGCAGCACCGAAACCAGCAGCATTATTTACTATCCCCACAGTCGTTCTCTTTCCACTGTCTCGAGAACCGCCCAGCCCCTGGTTGGAGACACCATCCAGGTTCACACCACTATTAGCAGCTGAAGCCCGCTCGAGCTTCTCAACTTTGTCCGCCAGCGCTTTCTGACCAACTGCAAACCCTTGCATGATGTTGATCAGTTCGCTCATCTTGTCCTTCAGCTCGAGAATATCTGTGTTAGGGAGATCCATCAGTCTGGGAGTATTGCGTCGGGTGAAATATCTGTGAGGACGTGTTGAGTGCAAAGGTACAACTCTGCGAGCACGAGCAATGATTCCTGAAACAATCAAGCACGTTAGAACTGATACCTGCAAAATAAAAACACGTTATTATGATCATGCATGAATGCAGTGTTTATCCATATGAAGAACACTTTGTCTCTTGATCCTGGCTTCATCGAGACAAATAATAACCCGGCAGCAATATTTTGATATTCAACATTCGATTTCATCATACAAACCAGAGATATATGATTTAGCAAAATACCGCCCAACCATGTGTGTGCTGTGTGAGTGCATACAGTAAAGCAAACCAAGCTTGAAGATCAACCACTGAATGAAAACAATCATCACATAGCAAAATGCACAATAAGCGCCATAGTCATACAACAAAGCTGACATAAGTAAAATACAATCCTCCAGAATCGGGAAAGAAATACAAGCAAGTGAATTCCGTCAACAGGCCTGACGGTAATTCACAAAAATAAGAAAGGCTAGCCCGACGAGGGTCCCACAGACGGCCCTATATCATCAACCATCTTCGCGAACTCTGCGGCGAACCTGAGCTCGGTGTTCTCCTGCTGTAATCTCCCCACCTCCTTCTGGTGAATCTTCATCTGCCTGAAGTAATAATCTCTCTCAGCAATGTAATGATCTCTCTCGGCGATGATCTTCGCTTTCTCTGCTTCCCATTCTGCAGCAAGTCCCCTGGCTCTAGCGTCTCTCTGATCTCTCACGAGGATTTGCCTCCTCTTCTCGTCTTCAATTACCTTTGCAGCTATGGCTAGCTTCTCCTTAGTGATGTCGTGCTCCTTTGTCAACGACGCTAGGGCTTGGCTGATCTTCCCATAGTAGGCAGTATCCATCTCAAAGCGCTTTGCTTCCATGGCATGTCGCTTGTCCTGATCCTCCATCCTCACTCTAATCTCCTGATTAGCCGCCTGAATCCGAGCAACACTCATCTCCAATTCAGCTTTCTCTGCAAGCAACTGATCTCTAGCTCTCTTCATCTCGAGGAATTCTTCCATACTGACAGAAGAACACGGACCCTCAATCAAAGGACACCCAGGATCACCTCCCGGAAATGGTAGATGTGTGATCTCGATCCTCTTCCGAAGCCAATCATCAAATAGAGGAAAATACCGACTATTGACCTTGCCATAAGGAACTTTGCCCTTTCTCTGAATGTCACGCCACTCATCCAACACTTGTCTCAACTTGGCCTGATTGCCCTCAATCGGGAAATAGAAGGACTCCCGAATCTCTCGCCCAAGAGGAGGACCCTCCACAGCAAACCCCATCTGTCTCCTAAGAAGCACCGGGTTGTAATTGATGCAACCCTGAACTCCTACAAGAGGCACATTGGGAAGACTCCCAATGCTATATATGAAATCTCGTCCAGCCATACCGTTATGAGTCCAAGCTATATCAGTGTCCCGCAAACCCATCAATCTGAATGACCACTTGATAGTAGGATCGAGAAAAGCAAAGGCACCCTTGGAAGGCAGATACCCCATAAACCACTTACAGCAGCTGAGCACAACATCGGATCAGTCCCCCACGCCGCTTCTCATTCCGGTTATGAACCGAGTAATAGACATCTCCAATCAGAGTAGGAATGGGATTCCTCTGCATAAACAGTCTAATAGCATTAATGTCCACAAAGTTCTTCTGATTAGGAAACAGGATGGTCCCATAAATGCTCACAGCAATCACAGCACAGACCGTCTTCCAACTACCCACAGCAGCATGTTCCTTGGCTTTGGCCTCCAAGAAACTCAAATGAAAACCTGGTAATTTTCCTTTCTCCTTCAAACCCTCCTTGATCATCTCCGGGCTCAAATAAAGAGCACGGGAAATCCCAAGGATGTCAGGCTCTCCCCTAATGACACAGAAAGGAATCTGATCTCGGATCTGCATACCCAGGATACTGGTATAGTCCTCCATCAGAGGTCCCAACAAATAATCCGGGAACACAAAACATCTCAAACCCGGGTCATAGAACTGGAGAAGTGTATGGATGACGCTCCTATCACTGTCCGTGAGCCTGAAAACCATCTTCAGGATACCACCGTATGCCTCCCTGAACATCCCCACATGGTCGGGCGTAATCAATGTTATCATCTCCTTTAGCACACCGATTTCTGGGTCGAAGAAACTATAGGCAACATCATGCTTCAAACCGGTCCTCATGTCTGAGCAAAGAAATCTCTCAACCAGGATCTCAATCAAAAATGTCCCTGCATATGGATAAACACGTGTTAGATGCAGGTGAATGCAAAATGTGATGATGCTAATGAATGAATGCAATGCATTGCCATCCTCCAAGTCATCTGATCATCTGTTGCTCTGAAGCCCGATCTTTGAACTGATCACCCCCATCTGAGGTACGAAGCAAACACAAGTCCAACTCGGGAGTTCCGAAATAAACGGAACTGAAAGATACATCACCATCATCACCAGACAATCTCTGAGCAAATAACCACAATCCTCTGAATCGGCCCGGGGATTCCTGAAATAAACGGATCCCCACTGATAAATAACACGGACAACACTCCGGCGTCTCTGAAACAAAGGCCCATAAATCCGACTTATAAATATGACTCTGATCAACGGAACCGATAGTCACCATCAAAGTCACCATCTGAACATGCATCCGAAAGAATCACCCTCCCCTCACAGGTAAATTCTAATCAGGTCATCCTAAGGCGGACAATAGTCTCGACAATCAGGCAGAGATACTCAATGGGTTTGCCCTTTCGGGTGTGCCATTGTATCTCTCCTGAGATCGTCTAAACCAAAGATCCGGGAAAGATCGATCACCGAAGTCAATAGTCCAAAAGAGGTAACTAGACCAAAATGGAAAACCCCACTGAGGAAGAGCTCTCAGATGAACCTCGTCCGGCTTGTGGTATGTCACGTTGCAACAATATGCTGATAAAGCAAATGAGGAACGTGAGACCACACTAATCCTAGGTGTATACTCGGGCCTGGGTTTTAGCCCCACTCAGAACACCCACCCCAAAACAGAGGAACCACCTGTACAGAGGATAGCAACATGATAGTATGATGCATGCAAATATTTATGCAAATATTTATGCAAATATTTATGCAAATATATACACAATCAGAATAATAAATGCAATAAATATAACCAAACAAGCAACCTAAACTATCCTAAAACGCTAGGAGAGACTCGCTTAGGGAAGATGGACCAGCAATATGTCAACTTCTTGTAGTCCCCAACAGAGTCGCCAGCTGTCGCATCCGCGAAAAACAACCGGCGGGCTAAAACAAAAACAAACAGAGCCGCCACCGTGCGTTATTTATCCCAAAGAGGGAAAGGAAACGCTCGAAGTAAACCTGGGAAAAGCATGGTCTCGCGACCAAAGAGAATGGGATCGGGAGTCGGTTATGCGAAGGGAAGGTATTAGCACCCCTACGCATCCGTCGTACTCGACGGGATCCACGCTCTAAAGAAAGAAAAGGTTGCTAAAACTGCTCACAAACATCACACACACACACTGAAAACAACACAGGTGGAGAAAAAGGGGAGAGGGCTCGCTAGGATATCGCATCCTATGCCTACGTATCTCGTCTGGAACGAGAATCAGAGCTGCCGTAGTTCGGCTCACGCACGCCGAAACAAAACACACGCACAAAAAGGCAAACATGGAACCCGAACGCCAATCGCTGGACTTACATCAGCTTCCGAACCAAACAAACCCACACTAGAAACCAGATGCCACTTGATGGACTTATACCGGACTCCAAGCACACGACAAAAGGATACGGAATGCCAATTGCTGGGCTTACATCCGTCTCCTACACACACAAGAAGAAACAAACAACAAGTTACTAAGGAGTCGGGAACTCGAGCCTAGCAACTGTCAAGCAAACTCACACAAAAAGAAAACAGGGTGAACACACAGACTAGCAGGGAGTCGGGAACTCGAGCCTGCTAGCTGGCAAGCACAACACACTCAAAAAAGAAAAGGGTGCCCGGAGAGATCTCGTGCGACCTCCTGCCTACGTACCTCATCTGGTATGAGGATCAGGGCAACGTAGTTCCCCTTAACAGGGGAGAAAGACTAGCCTAACCAGATACAGAGGGAGACACAACTAGGGAGACTAACTCGAGCCTAGATGTTATCATGCATATCATCCCTAAGTTAAGGTTGCTATCTAACTTGCACAGGCAGCAAGCTAATCCTAAACAGGCAAAACAAAGCAAAGCAAACAATCACAAATAGCACACACTATACACAGACACAGTGGGCTCAAATAAAGGGTTAGGCTGCAAAAACAAACCAACTGTATCAGGTGATGTTAGCTCTTAACCCTGACATTGAGAGTCAGGGTGAAGCAGATGAAATAGGAAGTGAGGGGTGTGCCTCACAGCTCTTATCCCTGGCCAGGGAGAGCTTTAGACAAATGAAGTGTGGGTTCAGAAAGTGGGAACCCTTCTACACTTATGACACTGACTCAACTGTACAACTGTACAAGGATCTTGGGTTAGGATCCACAATGCATTAACACCAGTTGTGTGAGCAGAGGGATGACTCAACAAGAATAGCAGGAGATGGATTGCACATTTCTTGTGTCTGCCAATTGCCTTAACAAAGGTCTTTTCCTGCTTGGGGACAAAGATAAACAATCACAAACATTGCCTCTTAAGGAGGACTTCAGACAGGTGCCTGGCCAAGTAACAGGCCAGGTCTTCCAGACTACATGGAGAAAAGAAATTCTACCTCAATTGGTTTATACAACCAAGCAACAGCAAAGCAAGTTCACAATGAACTATAGCAACTAAAGTACCTGAAATCAATGCAACATAATCAGTACACCAGACAAACAAAAGTCAACAGTTAACTGTACACAAGCAATACATCAAGCAAAGCATAAGCCAATGCTCAACACAAATGACTTAGAAGCCACCTACAAAACAAACTTAATGTTAATCAACATCAATCAAAACAAGCAACTCAAACCAAGTGAATTAATTCCTCCATGCCATATGCCTTTTGTCCTGAAAATACAACTCAAACGTGAGAAGCAAACCCTAGGACAAAGCCTAGGGTCAAAGGAGGAGAAATATTTCAAAACAGAACATGAAAATTATCAAAAATCAAGTTCTATCAAATTAGAACAACATCCAATTGGTCTCACATTCATATCATCAACCAATATCATTTCATGAGGCAAAGAGTACAAAACATGCAATTTAGAACCTCATAGGACCAAACAGAAAGATCCAATTCAAATCAACTCACAAACAACTCAATAAATCCCCAAAAAATTCATGGTCAAACAGCATTCACAATATGATCTACACACCAAATTTCAGGCCATTTGGACAAAGGGAAGAAAGCCAATTAAATTCATCAAGCCAAAGCATACTCAAACAAGCTTATACAAGGCATTAAATCATGCATCAACTTCAAGCAATCATAAAACAGAATTGGCATAAGATAAATGAACCAAATCAAAGCCATGACACACTTCAAGATGTCTATAATCACTCCACAAAATTTCAAGTCCATCCAATACATATCAAGAATTTCACAAAACATTTAAGATCATGACTCACAAAAGGTTCACATTTGGTCAAACAGAAAGGAAATTCTCAAACAAATAGGAAATGCACTCAAACATTCCAGAAATATTCACAAGTGAACCTAACATCCAGGAGTATCAACATGCAAAAATTCAGACCATTTTGAGTTCATATGGAATGGTAAAAAAAATCATGAAGTTGGACATGCAATGGTGTGACACAGATTGTCACACCTCTAAAGATCATAGCATATCTCACACTCCAGAAACTCAAAAATCACAAACCACATATCAAAATGACCAGGAATGGGTCTAGAACACACATGTAAAATTTTAAGAATTTCCAATTAAGCATCATCATTTCATGATCAAAATACCAAGCAATGTGCATGAAACCACATACATGAACAAACCCTAGGCAAAACAGAAATCCACACATGCACAATTTCCACAAAAATCACCAAAAAATACTAGAGATTACAAGGATCATGGTGAAAAAAATTTCAATCAATTTGGATCAATAATTTGTGAGATATGAATTTTTTAACATGGAGAGAAATTAAAAAATGAGGTGAAATGGCATGTGAAATAGGTAAGGCCTATGAGGAAAAAATGGAAAAGCCAAAAAACAATTGCTGGAGCGAAGGATCGAAGGAGGTTCATGTTTAAAATCCTGGCGCGCGCTACTGTAGCATTAACACCAATCAGCAAGCCAAACGCGAAAAATGAGGATCAAAGTGTGTTCTGGAAAAATATTTCAAGTGTTCTTCATGTTCATCATACATTCATCACTCAAGAACTTTTTTCCACCAAAATCAACAATCCATATATCACCAGAATCCTTGTTCAATGTACATCAATAATATCACATTCATTAAGCCTAATTCATCCTAATTTAAGAGAATCAAATGCAAACATATTTGAGCATGAAATTTCGAATCAACATAACTCTCTCATTTCTCAACCAAATCCAATGATTCAAAGTGCAGAATTCTCTACTAAACAAGATCTACAAGAAGCATCAAACAATTTCATGAATTATCAAACTCGAAATCTGACCTTCTTTGAAGCACAGTGATGAATTCGCGCGTTTTAAGCCTTGGAATGTGAAAACATAACTTCTATGATGCTTGGATAAGTGAATGGAACAAGGTTTGTTGCTCAATTACGCACGATCTTGATGAAATCTCCATTTGCCATTGTTGCACCTCACTTTAACAGTCCACGATTTGGCTTGATAGTGATGAAATCTTGCTTCAATTAGCTTCCAAAATACACGTAGATGATGAATTGATTGAAGGCAAGGCAAAAAGAATGAAGAAAATTGCAAAAAAAATGAGAGAAGAAGATGAAGAATTTTGTGATTTTCAGATCTAGATCTGAGATGAATGAATGTTAATCTGAAAAACAGTTAGCATTAGCAATATATAGCATGGCTTAATCATGTTTCTAATCCTATTTAGTGCTAATGCAAGTGATTAGTGAAAATCAAGTTTTGGTGCATTTTAGCATTTTGGCCAATTCACCCTTCACATGAAAATCAATGTAACAGTGCAGGTTTCTGTACCAATTCACATCAGAAATGTGGTTTCTAGGCCAATGCAAGTGGAATTATGTGAAAACAATGAATAATTTTCAAAATGACCTTTTTTCCCTCCAAATTCAAATTAAGTCCACTTGAAAAATGCACTTTTTGTGTGATGATTTTTGATGAAATGTGATGATGGATTATGATAGAGGACATCAAAAGAAACTTGCTCAAAAAAACCTCACTCCATTTGGCCTTGTGAATCAAAAGTTATGCACCTTTGAAATTCAACTTTTCTTGACAATGATCAATCCATAACTTGCCAAACACAAATGAGAAATGGATGTTCTTGGACTTTTTGGAAAGGTGAGAGCAAGATCTACAACTTTCATGTTGGACAAAATTTCATTTGAAACATTTTTGGACATGTAATTTTGAGGAGAAAATCTTTCCATTTTTGGCAGTTTTGAATTACAAGTCACTTTCTATTTTTGGAAAGTTTTCATCTGACTTTATATTCTTCATTCTTGATGTTTGAAATGTCAAATGAAACTTGTTTGGACATGAATGAAGTGTCTCTAACTCTCTCCCACCTCCAAATCCATCAGTTGACCTTTGGTTGACTTTTGTTGACTGATAGATGAATTGGTTGTGCATTGTTGAACTTGAGCCTCAAACTCCTGATGAAATGGCTCAATGATGAAACCCTATCTTCCATAATCTCAATATAATCACATGATGATCCCCATATCCATTGAAAACGTCATCTCCTTGACAAGCCCCGATTGGCACAATGCAGACGATTAGGGTTGACCAGAGGTCAAAACCCTAATCTCAAGGTATCTGATCATGAACAATGAATCTCTTGGATGATGACAAGACCATGATGATGATGATGTACCACTTCCCATAAGATAAAGCTCAACCTCCTTGAGGCACCAGGAAACCCTAATTTGAATCACAAACCTTCAGATGATTAGTGATCAGTTCAATGAAACCCTCAGCTTGAATCTTTTGACCTCTTTATCTTCTGATCAAGACCTAGGAGGATGACTTGCTTGTTGCCACATGATATGCAAATATGCAATGCCTAATGACCTAAGAAATGCAATGCAATATGTTAAGCTAGTCCCAAGAGAGGAGGGCAAATTTTGAGGTGTTACACTAGACAGTGCGCTGGTTCATCTAAGTGGTCAATCTGGATGGATGGTGCTTCATTCCTCCATTTGACTTTGAACATAGATGCCAACGTGGCTAGAGCGTTTACTAACTAATTTTCCTCCCTAGAAATATGATGAAAATAGATTTCATCAAAATAGGGTAGCAGTTTTCTGATATGCTCCTTATAAGGTATCAACTTACTATCCCGAGTCTCCCAATCTCCTTTCACCTGACTGATTACCAGAGCTGAATCACCAAATACCTCAAGAATCTTGATCCTCAAGTCGATTGATGCCTCTAAACCGTAGATACATGCCTCATATTCTGCCATATTATTGGTGCAGTCAAAACACAATCTAACGGTAAACGGAAGGTGGAAACCAGTTGGAGAAGTGATGGCAACACCTATACCATAGCCTCGAGCATTGGAAGCACCGTCGAACATGAGCGTCCATCGTGATCCTGGTTCGGGGCCTTCCTTGGGGCTTACCTCGAAGCCTGGCATAATGAAGTCTCTGATAAACATGATGTCCTCATCTGGAAATTCAAACTTCAACGGTTGATAACCTTCGACAGGTAGACGAGCAAGGTAGTCAGACAAAACACTCTTTTTTATTGCTTTCTGGGTCACATACTGTATATCATACTCGATCAGTAACATTTGCCACCGGGTAATTCTATAAGTAACAACATGCTTTTCGAATATATACTTTATCTGATCCATCTTGGATATCAATAAAGTAGCGTGATAAATTATATATTGCCTCAGGCGTCGAGCAACCCAAGTCAACGCATAACAAGTTTTCTCCAAAAGTGAGTATCGAGTCTCACATTCAAAATGAATTTCTTGCTGAGATAGTAGATAACATGTTTTTTCTTGTCCGTGTCGTCGTGTTGACCCAAAATGCAACCCATGGATTCATCGAGTACCGTGAGGTACATAATGAGGGGTCTACCAGGAACCGGTGGTACCAAGATTGGTGGTTCTTGCAAGTACTTTTTCATTTTATCGAATGTCGCTTAGCAATCGTTGTTCCATACAATCGATTAGTTTTTTCTCAACAATTTGAATATCGGTTTGCAGGTAGTCGTCAAATGAGATATGAATCTGGAGATGTAATTAAGTCACCCAAGGAAGCCTCAAACTTCTTTTTCTGTTCGGGGAGCTAGCATTTCTTGGATGGTTCGAACTTTGTCGGGATCAACCTCAATACCTTTCTGACTGACTATGAAACCCAAGAGTTTACTGATGCTTGATCTGGCTATATATAAAATATAGTCTATCGGGTACTTGACTGCAAGTGCACAGTCTAGCCGTTTTAGTTTTAAAAGATATCGATCCCACAGGGACCTATAGTCAAACTAGTGTTACTAACGTCATTATGTTTAGCTAAGGGAATGATTAATAGAAGTTCGGGTGCAAAATATTAAATCTAAGAGAAGTTTAGTGTTAAGAAAGAATTGATGGAAGGAATCAGTATGCAACGCATTAATTGTCAGGGATTCGATAAGTCACCGGTGAATAGTTTAAATGCCAAATATCTTTCAGTAGAAAATATTTATTTAAAAGACTTTATCTCACACTCTCGTGATTGTTGATTCGGCCTATAGCTTTAAGTCAGAATGTACGCTCTCGCTGTCCCATTTGAAGTTAAAATTACTTTTTGAAAATAAATAAGTCCTAATTGCTTTTAAAGTGCTCTCCCTGTTTTTAAACTCAATGCCTAATTTTTACTATCCAGCTCGAGCCTCACGCTCTCGCGATTGTTGGTTCTCACCTTAGTTAATTTCCCACTCTCGTGGCAAAATCGTATTAAATAGCTTCTCATTTTTGTGACAAAGTTAATTAAATTTAAATTAAAAACCTCAGCCTAAAAGATTGTTTGAGAAAAAGAGTTTTCACCGATTATTATTAAATCCCATCTAATTAAATTGATACATACCGATACCGGTAATTTAGTCGGACATGTTAAATAGCGGAAACACAAAGCATAAACAGATTAACATTGCAGCAAACATAATTATAATAATAACTGGGCAATAATAATAATAATTGAATAAAAACCTGGCAATTGGATTAACAGAGTACGACGAATCTTGGAGTACTTTAGCAGTCCTCCACAAGTCGGTAGGACTCTGCTTCTTCAATACAATTGCTTACTAAATTAAATAAAGTATAGTAGTTCCCCAGTGTAGGAAACTACTACTATGGCTAACTGGAAAACGGGAAGGAAAAGAGAAAATGGGAATTCTAAAAAGAATGGTAAATGAATTAAGGCAATGGAAACAAAGTTGCTGAAAAGAAAATAATTAAAAAGCTAGAATGCTGTCAAAAATCAATTGTAGAGCGTAAGTGTAGACGTCCCCAATTTTTTCAACTTATGTCCTTTATAAGCTTTTGGTAGGTCTTGGTAGTTGAGAAAATTAAGGAAGACTGGTTGAATGAGGAGTCCACGGGGGAGCCATTCTGTTGGAGAGAATTTAGGCACGTTTGGGGTGCCTCTGCTGACTGTTTCAAAGTGTAAAATATGGTCGTGTGACGCTCGTCATGGGCCTGTGACGCTCGTCACAGGCTGGGTCGTGACGGTCATCATGCAGCTTGTGACAGTCATCACATCAGCAAATTCTGCATTCTGGTTTTTCTGCTTTTTCTGTGCTTTCTCATCTGTTTCTTCTTCTTTTTCTTCCTTTTCTATATTTTGCTCATTAATGCTTGGAGATTTAAATACCTGCAAAAAAAACTCAAATACTTGCGGAATAATCGGAATATTAATTAAAGTCGTATGATCTTTGAGTGTAAATCAAGGCAAATATCTGATGTATTTTCGCGTTATCAAACTTCCCTAAACTTGAATCTTTGCTTGTCCTCAAGAAAATAAAATTTTGAAAACAAAGTTAAACGCGAATACACTACCCATTCGTACGTGGTTGTCAGGCGGATTGTTAAGGCGACCGATATTCAAGTAAAACACTAAAGATACAGTGACGACACAAGCATTAAGCATTAGCGTAGATCTCTCCTTTGCACAAGCCAGTTCGAATCATGCCATTATAGCTCAACCTAGTGTCTCTTATTCCTATTTCACCCGGTTTCATTCTAGCGCAATCACATTAAGCCATTTGCCCCCGCACGCACTTAGTGAAGTAGCCGGTTAGTGACTTTGATCCTTTTCTTAGCACGGGGGTCTGGTACACTAGTGCGGTACCCCTTTTTATATCCCTTTTTCTTGAAGGTTGTGGGGGATCGAACCGTAGTTCGCCCTACCGAGTCCAGTACCAGGTACCTCTGGACCAACCAGCTGGGGTTTCTGTTCCTTCTTTTTGTATATTTTTGCAACCTTTTGTATGATTCGTTTATCAATTTCTTGATAGCAACTGTATGAAGGAATTTCTTAATTTGTAGGCATCAAACACTTATATTCATCGGCTCTTCACATGGTTTGCGCTTGAGACGGTGTTGACTGCTAGTATAAACTACTAGGGGTTAATCTAGAATGGAGACTTAAGGTATCAGTATAATGGTTATTCAAACTGATCTCGTAGAAGTGAGGGATCTAAGGTGTCGGGACGATATCAATCTTGTTAGATCTTTCTCAGTTTTCCTAACAAAACCTCAGTAAGACAACCTATGTACTTGTAGGGTATGCATTTAAGCTTAAGGAAAAAATTTGTTATGCCAAATTATGTATAAATGATTGATAAGGACAAACAAAAAAAATTGTATTGGCTGAAAATACTAACAATAGAAACAAGTAGAGGAGTGATAAGGATTTCCTTCCACATTTAATCAATGCATTATCCTCAATGCGACAATATATAGAATAAAAAGAAAGAAACAAAAGTCACTACTCGTCGTTACGTTGTTGGCTTCTGCGTGCTCTGGCTCTTGCTCTTGCACGCTCACCTCTCCCTCGCTGGGTAGGATCCAATCCTACATGCTGAGTGTACTCCTGGATGGCATCTACGCGATAAGTGAGGGCACTCATCTGGTCTAAAAGCTCTGTCATCCCCTGATCATGCCAATTTGCATAATCGTGTTGATCCCACTGTATTTGCTGGATCACTTGCATCATTTCCGTCAGGCGTTCTTCCATCCTCTTGTTGTGTCTCAGCATCTCGGTGTAGATGTTTTCCATGGCGGCGGGTCTTCGCTCGCCTCTTCGTTGTCCTCGGGAAGATGTCTCTGCAGCGTACTCTTGAGGTGGCTGTGGCATGCCTCAGTGAAGTTCCTCCTCGACTTCATCTGCTCCATTACCAGGATTTCCTTCATTTTCCTCGGGGGCATCTAGATCAAAAATCCAATTCGCCATATTTTTCGGATCTGTACGGTTCCTGTTGGGCATGATGATGCTTCGAACTATCTTGTTTATGACAACATGATGGTACTTCCCGTCGTCTCTGGCAAGGCTGGCAAGTTGTATAGCCTATCTCCCAGATTCAGGCCTAATGCTATGGAGGTGATGATTCCCCCAAAACAAAATGCTTGGCTGCCTCCCATGCACGCAGCCTGGATGTTGGCTAGTAGGAAAGGAGTGATATTGAACGCAATTGGGGTAAACACACAGTGAAGAAGGAAAAGTTCCTTGGAGTTTACCTTATGATTGTTGACTCTTCCAAAAACTGTGTGCCCCAAGACTCGGTGGAAATATCTAATGGTTGGGTTATGAATGTATGTTGCGTTAAGCGTATCCCAGCTCGTGGCGTTCATGTTTGTGAGGTTATGCCATACTTGAAATGCTACCTCTGACCATCCGTCAGGGATACAACATTGAATTCCTTCTCCATGTCGGAAGCCAAGCATTCACGCTATCTGAGTTTGGTTTAGGGAATACTCGGTGCCGAACATTCTAAATGTGGCGACTCCGGTGAGAAACTGAGTTGCGCCAGGGGGTGTGATGTAGGAGTAGGAACTTAGTAATTCTAGTGTCAGCGCTTCGTAGGTTGGTTGCGGTGTGGTACATAGTTGCGTCAAGCTGGAGTTTGTCAGCATCCACTCCACGCCCTCTAAAAGCCCTAGCTCCGTCAGGCATTCAATATCAACATACCTCGTAGCTTAGACTGAGCGTTGGTAGAACTTGAGGTAGTTGTCTCTTTGGCGTTCGCCGGCTTCTCCATTTCTGAATACAACGGTTTAGAGGTCGGGAGTAGCTCTTTCTTGACGGGCCATTGATAAGGTTTATGAAACTTTTGGTGTTGGTGGGTGAGATGGATATGGTAAATTACACGTTTCTCGCTTGAAAATATGTAAAGAATTTAGTAACGGAGAGAAGAATGGTATGAGTAGGGTGATCGATGAGGAAGAAGAGAGAAAAAGCGCATGCATTTATAAGCGAGCTCTCTGGATTTCGTGACGGTCGTCACAGGGGTGTGATGGTCGTCACGCGCAACGGGTGCGTAACGGTCAGATGTTCGTAACGGTCATTTGCATGTTGTGTGACGATCGTGGTAGATCCGTGACGGTCGTCACGTATGTGAGATGGGCGTCACATTATATGTGACGGTCGTCACACGCTGGTTTGCAATTTTTTCCAATTTTTTTAATACAGTATGATAACAGTATATTATGATAACAGAGCAATTGAATTTTTAAAAGCGTAAATAAATAAATAAATATAGAGGCATAAATAAATAAATAAATAAAGAAACATAAATAAATGAATAACAATATTATTAAATTAATAAATTAAATGTAATATAATAACGGGAAAAAAAGCAATAAAATAAATGTGCTATCTCCCCACACAAAACATAGCAGTGTCCTCATTGCTTAGTGCGAGTAGGAGAAATCAGTGGTCAGTAGTATTAGCCACGGTTCTGCCCCAATGCAGCTACAACCTGGTTCAGGTGATGAAACTGCTCGACGGCTATATCCATCAGGCCTAAGATATCAAAGCGCATGATCTTTATCTCTTCTTTCACAATTGTGATGTCATCCTGGAAATCATTCAGACGGGTCAGAAGCATGGCAAGATTATCAGCATATGATGGAGGAACCGGTTCATCAATCTTATAGTAGTTGGGAGGTGTTTCAGGGTCAGATTCTTTAACATGGATAGGGTCATTGATATACTCATATTTAGGCGGTGTCTCGGGAGGTGAAGGTGGATCAATTGGGTGTTCATCTAAGTCATAAAGCCAATTATTGCGGTTGTGAACACTCGTTCTCTCATGGTTAGGCAAGGTAAATAGTCGAACCACTTCGTTATTGATTAGATAATCAAAAGCATCCGGCCCAAGGTTTCCTATGATTCTACGGTTAAAGCAAAATTCGATATCCATGGGTCGGATGTTTCCAAATGGTACATGCTCGTAAAGTGGGCGTCTAAGTCCAATGGCGTCTGCTATCATGGTTACTAGGCCACCTATTATTATTGGGGTACGATTGTTCTTAGCAAGGTGAACGAATCTCTCCATCATGAATGTCATGACATTGACATGTCGACCTTGATCGACACATAGCAAGATGAAAAGTTCATCGCGGGACACTATGGTGTTGTTCTCTTCCTTACCAAACAGGATGTGGGCCAGTATTTTATGGAAGTAGCGGATAGCAGGGTTATGGATCATTTGTGAGTGCATCTCATTCGGGTTAGGGTTTGAGTCTCCAGTTAAGCTACCCCAAAAGTCATCTAGGTCGATGTCATCGATTAGTTCCTCCTGGCGGGTAGTAAAAACGAAAGGGCCACTAGGAAATCCTAGGAGGTCAGCAAGGTCCCTACGGTTATAGGTGAAGTCCATGCTAAACAGTCTAAAGGATATCAACCCTTTGTTAAGTCTGTAACCATGCTCGGGGTTGTAAACTAGGGAGCTAAGGAATTCTAAGGTTAGTTCATGGTAAGTGACAAACCGTCTCTTAATAGCTGCATTCTCCCACCCTAGCTGGTTAAACATAAATAGGATGCTATCTCGGATACCTAACTTATCCATGGTAGGTCCATCATAATAAATCAATAATGCCATATCCTTCCGAGCTAGATAATCATACCGCCTTCTCTGAACTCTGCCTCTGAAAACTGTATCTACTTGTTGCATGATTAAAGTAAGTAACTAACTAGTTAGTAATTTTCCTGTTTATCAGTATCCAATATTTCTAAGTTAGTAACTAGAAGCAACAAGAATGATTGCATAGAATCAAGAAGAGGGGAGAAAAAATAAAGAAGAAAATCAAAGAAGGAAAATAGGTTGTAACAAAGATAGCTAATAAAAGAAAAGGCGGGTTGTCTCCCACTAAGCACTTTGTTTAATGTCGTAAGTTCGACAGTAGCATCGTGGTGTACTAGGCTTGGGGTTGAGCATGCAACTCTATGAGTCTGAGACTGTTTGAATAGTCTCTATTTTCAATATTATGATAATATTTTAATCGCTGCCCGTTTACCATGAAAGGTTTACTATTCTGACCTTTGATTTCTACCGCACCACTTTTTAGAACTTTGGTGATTTCGAAAGGGCCGGACCACCTAGATTTAAGTTTTCCTGGAAAAAGTTTAAGTCTTGAATTGAATAGTAGCACTATGTCTCCTACATTAAACTCCTTTCTAGATATACGTTTGTCGTGCCATCTTTGGTTCGCTCTTTGTATATCCTGACATTCTCATAAGCGTCCAGTCTCAGTTCTTCCAATTCGTGAATGTCCAGAATTCGTTTCTCGCCTGCGGAAGTATAGTTTATATTTAGGGTCTTAATTGCCCAATACGCTTTATGTTCTAATTCCACAGGGGAGATGACATGATTTACCATAGACTAGTTTAAAGGGCGTGATTCCTATTGGGGTTTTGTAAGCCGTCCTATAGGCCCACAGAGCTTCGTTTAGTTTAGATGACCAGTCTTTTCTAGATATTCCTACAGTCTTTTCTAGAATTTGTTTGATTTCTCGATTCGAGACTTCGACTTGCCCGCTAGTTTGTGGGTGATAAGGTGTTGCTACACGGTGTCGAACTCCATACTTCAGAAGAAGTTTTCCAAAGATATTCGATATGAAGTGGGAGCCACCGTCACTAACTACTAGTTTTGGCACACCAAATCTAGGAAAGATGATGTTCTTGAATAACTTAATTACTACTCGTGTGTCATTTGTCGGAGAAGCTACAACCTCGATCCATTTTAAAACATAGTCGACCGCAACGAGTATGTACTTATTACCAAAAGAAGCTGGGAATGGTCCCATGAAGTCAATCCCCCATACATCGAAGACTTCTACTTCTAAGATTCCTGTTTGTGGCATTTCATCGTGTCTTGAGATATTGCCAGTGCGTTGTCACCGGTCGCATTTTATAACCGCGTTATGGATATCTTTCCATAGAGTGGCCCAAAAGAGGCCCGATTATAGGATCTTAGTGCAGGTCTTTGAGGTACTTGCATGCCCTCCATAGGGAGCGGAATGGCAATGAGAGATTATATCATCTATTTCATCCTCAGGAACACATCGGCGGAAAATACCGTCGGTACCTCTTTTGAAAAGCAGAGGTTCATCCCAGTAGTATTGCTTCAGGTCATGGAAGGATTTCTTCTTTTGTTGGTAAGATAGGTCCGGTGGAAGTACTCTGACAGCTAGGTAGTTGACAAAATCAGCATACCATGGCAGAGTTGCATTCGCATGTATTTCTTCCACGGATTCTTCTATTTTTGTATTGTTTAGTGTTAGTTCAGACATATCGCTTTCCATTTGGGCTATGAGTCGTTCGTAAGGGAAATCATCATTAATTGGAATTTGTTTAAGTTTATTCCCTTCGATTCATGATAAGTGGTCCGCTACTACATTTTCAGTACCTTTCTTATCTTTTATCTCTAAGTCAAATTCTTGTAAGAGCATGATCCATCTTAAAAGTCTTGGTTTGGCATCCTTCTTACTTAGAAGATATCTAATAGCGGCGTGGTCGGTATAGATGATAATTTTCGCCCCTACCAGGTAGGAACCGAATTTGTCCAAAGCGAACACGACGGCTAGAAGTTCTTTTTCAGTGGTGGCGTAGTTCATTTGGGCTGGATCTAGTGTTCTACTTGCATAGTAAATAGCATGAAGCTTCTTATCCTTTCTTTGTCCTAGTACTGCGCCTACTGCATAATCACTCGCATCACACATGATTTCGAAAGGTAATCTCCAGTCAGGTGGTTGCATTATAGGTGCGGTGATTAAAGATGTTTTCAATTGGTTGAACGCTGTTAAACATTTTTCATCAAATATAAAATCAGCGTCTTTCATTAATAAACCCGTAAGTGGCTTGGTAATTTTCGAGAAATCTTCAATGAAACGTCGGTAGAAACCGGCGTGTCCTAAAAAGCTTCGTATTTCTCGAACGATTTTCGGAGGTTGAAGGTTCTCTATGATTTCGATCTTAGCTTTGTCTACTTCAATTCCTCTATCAGATACCACGTGACCTAACACGATTCCTTGTTGAACCATGAAGTGGCATTTCTCCCAGTTTAAAAAGAGGTTTACTTTTACGCATCTTTCGAGTACCATTTCAAGGTTTGGTAGACATCCTTAAAAACTCTGCCCACAAACAGAAAAATCATCCATAAAGACTTCCATGATGTCGTCTATAAAATCGGCGAAGATTGCCATCATGCATCTTTGAAATGTTGCGGGAGCGTTGCATAATCCAAATGGCATTCGTCGGTAAGCGAATTTACCATAAGGGCATGTGAAGGTAGTCTTTTCTTGGTCGTCAGGATGGATCGGAATTTGAAAGAATTCTGAATAACCGTCTAGATAGCAGAAGTGAGAATGCTTAGCCAATCGTTCAAGCATTTGGTCGATGAAGGGTAGAGGAAAATGATCTTTATGAGTGGCTTTGTTTAGTTTTCTATAGTCGATGCACATTCTACTTCTGGTCACAACTCTTTGTGCTATAGACTCGCCCTTCTCGTTCTTAACAACTGTAACACCCCCTTTCTTGGGTACTACATGAACGGGGCTAACCCATTGACTATCGGAGATCAGATATATGATTCCAGCATCTAGTAGCTTATTTACTTCATCCTTGACTACCGTACTTAGGATTGGGTTGATCCTTCTCTGGTGTTCTCTAGAGGTTTTACAATCTTCCTCCAGCATAATGCGATGCATACAGATAGAAGGACTTATTCCTTTTAGATCAACGATGTTATATCCTAACGCAGTTGGATATTTTCTTAAGACATCTAGTAACTTTTCAGTTTCCATCTGTCCCAAGTCAGTGTTGACTATTACTGGTCTTTTTAGTTCAACGTCTAGGAATTCGTATCTTAGGTTCTTTGGTAGTGCTTTTAATTCCAAGTCGGGTTTCTTTGGGCATGGCATGTGGTTGGGTGTAAGTGCTAAGCATTCGCTCAGACTTTCGTTTTGGTATGGTTCATGCCAATTATCGTCTTCAAAGATTGGAGGGATTTGGATTTTCATTATATCAGAATATGTGGTTTATTGCATCTCCATCTCTCTCACGCATTCGTCTATGACATCAAGTAGATAGCAGGTGTCGTCTATAGCCGGCGCTTGTGAGAATTGGGTCAAGATGAATTCAACCTTTTCCTCTCCAACTTCGAATGTCAGCTTACCTCTCTTTACGTCTATTATGGCTCCGCCGGTAGCCAAGAATGGCCTTCCTAGTATGATACGTGTACTGGCATCTTCTTTGATGTCCATGATTATGAAGTCTGTAGGAATGTAAAATTGTCCTACACGTACGGGGACATTCTCTAGTATACCGACAAGATATTTGATTGAGCAGTCAGGTAATTGAACAAACATCTTGGTTGGTCTTAATTCTCCCATACTGAGCCTTTTACAGATGGTTAGGGGCATTACACTAATGCTGGCTCCTAGATCGCATAGAGCTTTGTCTATGACGAATTTTCCAATGACACAGGGTATGGAAAAACTACCTGGGTCTTTTAGTTTGTGAGGCATGTTATTTTGGATTATTGCGCTACACTCGGCAGTAAGTGTAACTGTTTCGTTATCCTCAATCTTTTTCTTATTGGATAGGATTTCCTTAAGAAATTTGGCATAGGAGGGCATTTGTGTGATGACTTCTGTAAAGGGTATTGTAATGTTTAGTTGCTTCAGAAGTTCAACAAATTTCCTAAATTGACTCGCAGTTTTAGAACTTGCAAGTCTTTGAGGATACGGAATGGGTGGTTTATAAGGAGGTGGAGGCACATAAGGTTTTTCTTTCTCTTCAGCCTCTTGGGTATTATCTTCTATTTCCTTTGGTTCATTCACCTGCTCAGTTGAGGTTTTGTCTGGTTTTTGGTACATGGCAGGGTTTTGGAGTCTTGGATCTATGGGTCCGTCTATTTCTTTTCCACTCCTCAGTATAACAACATTTGCATGTCCTTTGGATTAGGTTGCGGCTGTCCAGGAAATGTTCCAGCTGAAGAGGCTGTAGATGCTTGATGTTGAGCCACTTGTGAAATCTGTGTTTCAAGCATTTTATTGTGGGTGGCTAAGGCGTCTACTTTGCTCGCTAGTTGTTTAAGTTGCTCGCTAGTATGTATGTTTTGGTTCAAGAAGTCTTTGTTTGTTTGAGCTTGGGTAGCTATGAAGCTTTCCATCATTAATTCGAGATTTGACTTCCTGGGCATGTTAGGAGCATTATTAGCTGGTTTTTGATATCCAGGCGGAACAGTTGATGCTTGGCCAGGTGCATACAGGGTATTGTTATTCTTATACGAAAAATTAGGATGGTTTTTCCAACCTGGGTTGTAGGTATTCGAATAGGGATTTCCTTGTGCGTAGTTTACTTGATTGGTTGAGACTCCTGCTAATATTTGACATTCTTGTGCAGTGTGTCCAGGGTTTCCACATAACTCACAGTTTGGAGTTACAGCAAGCACGGTGGCTGCGGGTGGTATGGTCAAGTTGTCTAATTTTTGAACAAGGGCATCTACCTTGGCATGAACATGGTCAAGGCTACTGATTTCGTACATTCCACCTTTTGTTTGGGACTTTTCTACTGGAGTTCTTTCACCTCCCCATTGGCAATGGTTTTGGGCCATGTTTTCAATGAGTTGATAGGCTTCGTTGTATGGCTTGTCCATAAGTGCACCGCCTGCGGCATCGTCTACTATCAGTCTTGTGTTATACAGAAGCCCATTGTAAAATGTATGAATGATCACCCAGTCTTCGAGACCGTGATGTGGACATATCCTCATCATGTCCTGGTATCTCTCCCACGCTTCGTAGAGAGATTATACATCTTTTTGTCGGAATCCGTTGATTTGAGCTCTCAGCATAACAATTTTGCTCGGCGGAAAATATCGGGATAAGAAAATGTTCTTCAATTCTTCCCATGTTGTAACTGAGTTTGATGGCAAGGATTGCAACCAAGCTTAAGCTCTGTCTCTTAGTGAGAAAGGAAAGAGGCGCAGCCTTATCGCATCTTGAGATACACCATTCGCCTTTACAGTGTCTGCATACTACACAAACTTGGTCAGGTGTTCATTAGGATCGTCCGTAGGATTTCCGGAAAATTGATGTTGTTGGACGGCTGATAATAATGAGGGTTTCAGCTCGAAATCATTTCGATTGATAGCGGGGGCAGCAATGTTGTTGTGAGGTTCTTGTTGGGACGGGGTAGCGTAGAATTTAAGAGGATGATTATGTGGTCCTTCTTCAGCCATGGTTGGTTTTTCTTCTGGTTTAGTAGGAGAGAAGATATCGGGAATATCGTACTTTTGTTGATATTCTTGTATTCGGCATCTTACGTATAAGAAACGCTCTAATTCTTGGACTGGTGGTGCTAAGTTATCGCCTTGTGAGCGAGTACTTGGCATACAATCGGGGAAATAGGGGAGAGTAAATTAGTTTTTATTTTTACCTTAGTCTATACTGTGCAACGAAAGAATCACACTATTCGACTAAAACAGGTCCCCGGCAACGGCACCAAAAACTTGATGCTAGATATGGCTATATATAAAATATAGTCTATCAGGTACTTGACTGCAAATGCATAGTCCAGTCGTTTTAGTTTTAAAAGATATCGATCCCACAGGGACCTATGGTCAAACTAGTGTTACTAACGTCACTATGTTTAGCTAAGGGAATGATTAATAGAAGTTCGGGTGCAGAATATTAAATCTAAGAGAAATTTAGTGTTAAGAAAGAATTTATGGAAGGAATCAGTATGCAACGCATTAATTGTTAGGGATTCGATAAGTCACCGGTGAATAGTTTAAATGCCAAATATCTTTCAGTAGAAAGTATTTATTTAAAAGACTTTATCTCACACTCTCGTGATTGTTGATTCGGCCTATAGCTTTAAGTCAGAATGTACGCTCTCGCTGTCCCATTTGAAGTTAAAATTACGTTTTGAAAATAAATAAGTTCTATTTGCTTTTAAAGTGCTCTCGCTGTTTTTAAACTCAATGCCTAATTTTTACTATCCAGCTCGAGCCTCACGCTCTCGCGATTGTTGGTTCTCACCTTAGTTAATTTCCCACTCTCGTGGCAAAATCGTATTAAATAGCTTCCCATTTTTGTGACAAAGTTAATTAAATTTAAATTAAAAACCTCAGCCTAAAAGATTGTTTGAGAAAAAGAGTTTTCATCGATTATTATTAAATCCCATCTAATTAAATTGTTACATACCGATACCAGTAATTTAGTCTGACATGTTAAATAGCGGAAACACAGAGCATAAACAGATTAACATTGCAGCAAACATAATTATAATAATAACTGGGCAATAATAATAATAATTGAATAAAAACTTGGCAATTGGATTAACAGAGTACGGCGAATCTTGGAGTACTTGAGCAGTCCTCCATAAGTCGGTAGGATTCTGCTTCTTCAATACAATTGCTTACTAAATTAAATAAAGTGTAGTAGTTCCCCAGTGTAGGAAACTACTACTATGGCTAACTGGAAAACGGGAAGGAAAAGAGAAAATGGGAATTCTAAAAAGAATGGTAAATGAATTAAGGCAATGGAAACAAAGTTGCTGAAAAGAAAATAACTAAAAAGCTAGAATGCTGTCAAAAATCAATTGCAGAGCGTAAGTGTACACGTCCCCAATTTTTCCAACTTATGTCCTTTATATAATGCTTTTGGTAGGTCTTGGTAGTTGAGAAAATTAAGGAAGACTGGTTGAATGAGGAGTCCACGGGGGAGCCATTCTATTGGAGAGAATTTAGGCACGTATGGGGTGCCTCTGCTGACTGTTTCAAAGTGTAAAATATGGTCGTGTGACACTTGTCATGGGCCTGTGATGGTCGTCACAGGCTGGGTCGTGACGGTCGTCATGCAGCTTGTGACGGTCGTCACATCAGCAAATTCTGCATTCTGGTTTTTCTGCTTTTTTTGTGCTTTCTCATCTGTTTCTTCTTCTTTTTCTTCCTTTTCTACATTTTGCTCATTAATGCTTGGAGATTTAAATACCTACAAAAACCACTCGAATACTTGCGGAATAATCGGAATATTAATTAAAGTTGTATGATCTTTAAGTGTAAATCAAGGCAAATATCTGATGTATTTTCGCGTTATCATTTACCAGATCGGACCCCAAAAGTACATTTAGCCGGATTCAGGCGCAGTTTAAACTTTCGGAGTCTGACAAATAATTTCCTCAAGTTAACCAGATGATCTTCCTCAGTTCTGGATTTGGCAATCATGTCGTCCACATAAACCTCAATCTCTTCATGAATCATGTCGTGGAAGAGGGTTACCATGGCACGTTGATACGTTGCCCCTGCATTTTTCAAGCCGGATGACATGAATTTGTAGCCGTAAGTTCCCCAAGGCGTGATAAAAGTTGTCTTCTCTAAATCTTCTGGTGACATCTTTATCTGATTGTACCCGGAGGACCCATCCATGAAAGAAAAGACGAAGAATTCAGCTGTGTTGTTGGCCAAAACGTCAATATGAGGCAAAGGGAAGTCATCTTTTGGACTCTCTCTATTGAGATCTCGATAGTCTATACACATTCTGACTTTACCATCTTTCTTTGGAACTGGAACGATATTAGCGACCCACTGCGGATATTCATAAATGGCTAAGAAGCCAGCGTCTAGCTGTTTCTTAACCTCTTCCTTGATCTTGAGTGTCATATCGGGTCTGGTCCTTCTAAGTTTCTGCTTTACTGGAGGACATTCAGGCTTTAGTGGCAGGTGATGTTCAACAATGCTGGTGTCTAATCCTGGCATATCTTGATACGACCAGGCGAAGACGTCAACATATTCATGCAACACGTCTACCAACTCGGAGTGTACATGCTCGGCAAGAGATGCCCCAACTTTTACCTCTTTTTTGTCAGTTTCAGAACCCAAGTTAATGACATCCACTGGTTCTTTGTATGGCTGAATCTCTTTCTCTCCGTGCTCAAGGAGTCGTGCTAGTTCAGTCGGTAATTCACAATCTTCCTCACTGTCGTCTTCAACTTGGTTGATTGGAAGTCCAGATTTATAGTTGATTTTAGCCATGTCGTAATCAATGGTTTGATTTGTTCTGCATATGATGAGCTTATTTTAGTATGATTTTGAGAAAAGTGTAGAAAATAAAAAAAAAGAAATCTTTTGCCATTTCTTCGTTTTTAGTGAAAAAAGAAAAATAACTAAAAGAAAGGGAACACAAGTTTTGCATGCAAAAAAATACTTTCATTTATTCACATAATAATTTTAAACATGGGGGCCCTTACAAGCTATCCTCTCGTCTCGGGCGAGGACGGGGGATGGAGAAAACAAAATGCATTACGTTTTTTTCGAGTACACCATGGAAATCACGGTGGTTGTCCAATTGGGAAGCTTGAATCCTGGAGGACATTTGTGAACAAGGTTGGGTGCCCCTGGCTTGCTACCACTGGACTCTCCAATAACTGCCACGGTATACTCATTTTGATAGTCGGCGTTGCTGAACTTAACCGGGTTGAATTGTTTTTTCTTCGGACTCACCTTGCATGTTTTCGGGTGATAACCGATACCAAACCTGTCACGCTTTTCTACCACATTGACAACCTTACCCCAACCGGGATGCGGGCCTTTCTCCAATGTCTACTTGGCGCTCTTTGCTGAGGATATGATGGTAGCGGATGATTGATTGTTGTTGGCTGTAGCGAAACTGGCATCTTTAAACTCTAAATAGTGGAGCGAAACTTCGACGATCCCTTCACACGTTTCAACATATCTGAAGGAGGGGAGCTCACTGACCAACAAATCTTCTTCCCCACACATGATTACCAATTTGTCATCTATCAAGTATTTCAGTCTCTGGTGCAATGTATAAGTCACTGCCCCAGCGACATGAATCCATGGTCTGCCCAACAAACAACTGTAAGCTGGGTTGATGTCCATGACTTGGAACGTGATGTTGAACTGGTGGGGTCCAACAAAGATAGGCAAATCAACCTCCCTAATTACCTGCCTTCGGAAACCATCAAAAGCTCTAACGATCAATGCACTGGTCCTTATCTCGGGCCCCTTAAACTGTAATTGGCTTAAAGTAGACTTTGGCAGTACATTAAACGAAGATCCAGTATCAGCGAGGACTTGGGATAAGAGAGAGTCAGTACATGTGAGCGAAATGTGTAGTGCTTTGTTGTGGGCATTTCTGTAACAACCCAATTTTAGTAATTATTTCTTATATTATTATTATTATATTTTATTTTAATTATTTGGAGTGTTAATTAATTAATTGGTTGTTAGGTAGTATAATAATTGATTATATTAATTGATTTGGTGTGTTAATTAATTATTTAGTTGATATGAAATATAATAAATAATTGAATTAATTAACTTGATGTGCATATTGAGTTGGTTTAATTTATTTGAATTAAATAGAGATATTATAATACTAGGTATTATTGGGCCTATTAATTAAATTAGAGGTATCATTCTTTAAGCCCAAATACAATACTATAAATAAGAGGTAGGAGAGTGAGAAGTATGATTCATTTGATCATTTGACGGCAATTGAGAAAGAAAAGAGGAAAAGTAAGGAGAAGAGGGGAAGAACATGAGAGAAGCTAGGGTTTCCATAAAATTGAAGAGGTAAGGGGGAGAATCCTTATTATTATGGGTTAGTATGATTGGGTTAATGGCTAGAAATATGTTTAGGTTGAAATCCCTAATTTTTATGGTTTTTGGAATTGTTAGATTTTGATGAGTATTCTTGATTTGTGGTGATTTAATTGTGTTAAAACTGTAAATTAACGTTATATACTTAGAGTATTGTGTGAGTTATAATTTTCTGAGCGTTTGGCTTTTTACGGAATCGAAATCGGAGGTCCGAAAGTCCTCCAACGTGAAAAACGCTGAAAATTCTACATTCTGTTTTGTGTTAACGCAGGAATTGCATTCTGTTTTGCATTAACCGGTTAACCAAATGCGTTAACCGGTTAACACTGTTGAAAATCTGTTAGGAATTGCATTCTGTTTTGCGTTAACCGGTTAACCAAAAGCGTTAACCGGTTAACACTGTTGAAATCTGCCAGGAAGTGCATTCTGTCTCGCGTTAACCGGTTACCTAAATGCGTTAACCGGTTAACACTGTTGAAAAATAAAAAATTGAGATTTTTAAAGTTGTATTCAGTTTGAAATGAAATCTAAGTGTGCGTATTTGATAATTAGCCTATATTTGTGAATGATATATTGTTATGAATGTGTATATGTACCATTGGTGGATAATTCATAGAGTTGAATTATGGTGATATGTGGAATGTTAAGATGGTAGAGATGATCTTAATTGCATATGTGTTGGTATTTGTACATTCATTCATGGCATGGTCGGCTTCATGGTGGAAGCGGTGAAACTATGGGTTCACATAGACGTTGATCCTTAATTGGAAATAGGCGTAGCAGGCGTTGATCCTTAATTGGAAATAGACGTAGTGGCTTTGATCTTGTCCGGATCGGAAGCGTGGCTTGGATTCTAGATATTGAATCGGAAAGCGGTGAAACATTGAGTTCATATTGCGGTACCACATGCATAGAGTCACATGTCTTGCATTGAGTCACATTAGAGTTATGTGATAATTGAATGTATGCATTGATGTGATTGTGAGGTGTGTATGAGATATGGTAATTGAATTTGGTGATGTTTGGATACATAATTTGGCAAAATATGTGATTATGTGATAATTGTAGTTATGTGTATTTTTGGGAATATAGTATTGGATTTTAATATTTAACTCCTTGAGTTTTGATGGATGTTTGAAACATGTGAAATAAATGTTGATTAATATTATTTACATGGTTATACGAAGTGTGATGAATTCCTTTAATTGTTGATGTAATCATTGTGCTTTATTATACTTCTTCATAATGATTTGAATTCTCACCCTTCTGTTAGAATGTTGCTTTACATGGCATCGTGCAGATACTCAAGAGTAGTATTGCTGGAGTAAGTGGACGGTAGCTTACTCGAGATTAGCCGGAGAGTTTCCGTGTTTTAGTTCGGAGACTAGGTAGTGAGTCAATGCTCTGGTCATGTAACACGGGGTAGATTGGTAGTATTGAACTCGTATCTTATTTGGATAAGTATTATGTTATTACTTGTGAACATGCTTATTTGCAATTGCTGTTTGATAGGCCATAATGCCAACTATTCTAGTTATGGTTTTATTTTATCTTGAGGAGATTATTGAGAGATGATCATGGTATGGGACATGGATCATTTTATGAAGTACATGAGTAATCATTATTTTCCGCTTCGAACGCATATTCTTGAATATTCATGATAATTGAAATGTGTTATTTTAAATGACCAGGTGTATTGTATATTGATGATGAATGATGTTGGTTTATGAAAGCTTTTAGTTTTTGAAAACGTCGATGTGACGCCCTTTTGTTTATATGCGTGCTTATTTACTCTGATTATATGTAAGTATTTTGGGGTAGAAAAAGGGGTGTTACATTAATGGTATCAGAGCATGGTCGACCAGTTGGTCAATAGTCGTTAATGTTTTCCAATCCTGTTGTATTTGATTTGTGTATCTTACACGATCGATACTGTTTGTCTGGTTGTTAGGGTTGTAGAGGACGATGGTTGCAGGCAGGAATGATGATGCCATTGCTGAGGCGCTGAGGATGTTGGTTGAATCCATCGGTCAGATCCCTCAAGCGAATGCTGGTAACCGAAATGGAGATGATGATGAGTTCTGTGCTTTGGGGAGATTCCAGCGGAACAATCCTCTTGTCTTTGAGGGTGAGCATGAACCTGAAAAAGCTCAAGCTTGGCTGAAGGCAATTGAGAAGATCTTCAGAGTCATGAACTGTACTGATGCTTAGGAAGTGCAGTTTGGTACTCATATGCTTGAGAAGGAAGCTGAAGATTGGTGGAATAACACTCTTCAGAGGTTTGGAGGAGACAACATTGAGGCTACTTGGGCTCTTTTCCGTGATGCCTTCTTGGAGAATTATTTCCCAGAAGATTGTCGTGGGAAGAAAGAGGTGGAGTTCCTTGAATTGAAACAAGGAAATGGTACCGTTGCTGAATATGCTGCTAGATTTCAGGAGCTTATCAAGTATTATCCTCATTACAGTACTGCTAATGCTGAGAGATCTAAATGCTTGAAGTTTGTGAATGGCTTGAGACATGATATCAAGAAGGCCATTGGTTACCAATAGATTACTCGTTTTGCGGAGTTGGTTAACAAGAGTCGGATTTATGATGAGGATAGTAGGGAGAGTGCTTCTTTCTACAAGAGTTTGAAGGGGAAAAACCAGGATCGCGGGAAACCGTATGATGACAAGAGGAGACAATCTGGTTTTGGCAAGAAGCCAAGTGGGGGAGGATCTTCTACTCCACTTAAGTGTTTCAAATATGGCGTTGAAGGTCATTGTGTTGTTGATTTTAGTAAGGATTATGTGACGTGTTTCAAGTGTGGCAAGGGTGGTCACAGAGCAAACCAGTATGGAGTTGGTTCGAGTGTGACTTGTTACAATTGCGGTGAGAAAGGTCACATTAGTACCAAATGTGATAAGCCAAAGAAGAAGCAAGCGAAGGGAAAGGTGTTTTCATTGTCTGGTGCGGAGGCCACTACCGATGATAGGCTAATCCAAGGTACGTGCTTTATTAATGGTACACCTTTGACTGCCATTATTGATACCGGTGCAACACATTCTTTCATTTCTTTGGATTGTGCTAAGAGATTGAATCTTATATTATCTGATATGTGTAGAAGTATGGTTATTGATACACCTGCTATGGGTTCTGTTTCTACTTTCTATGTGTGTCTGAATTGTCCGTTGAGTATCTTTGGTAGGGATTTTGGAATTGATTTAGTTTGTCTCCCTTTAGAGCAACTTGATGTGATTTTGGGTATGAATTGGTTAGAATTTAATCGGGTGTATATCAACTGTTTTGCGAAGACGGTTATTTTTCCCGAGGTTGGTGCTAAGGAAGATTGGTTTGTGTCTGCTAAGCAAGTTGATGAATCGGTGCAAGATGGTGCCGAGTTGTTTATGTTGTTGGCAACTTTGGATATTCGTGAGAAGAGGAAGATTGAAGAATTGCCAATAGTTTGTGAGTTTGCGGAGGTGTTTCCGGAAGATATAAGTGATTTACCGTCGGAACGTGAGGTTGAGTTTTCAATTGATTTAGTTCCTGGAACTAGTCCTGTATCGATGGCTCCCTATAGAATGTCTGCTTCTGAGTTGAAAGAGTTGAAGAGTCAACTCGAAGACTTGCTTGAGAAGAGGTTTATTCGACCTAGTGTGTCGCCGTGGGGTGCACCTGTTCTGTTGGGCAAGAAGAAAGAAAGTTCTATGAGATTATGTGTTGATTATAGACAACTGAACAAAGTGACGATTAAGAACAAGTGTCCACTTCCGAGGATTGACGATCTGATGGATCAGCTGGTTGGAGCTGTGTGTTTAGCAAAATTAATTTGAGGTCTGGGTATCATCAGATTCGTGTAAAGGCTGAGGATATTCAAAAAACTGCTTTTCGGACAAGGTATGGTCACTACGAGTACTCTGTGATGCCTTTTGGTGTGACTAATGCACCTGGTGTATTTATGGAGTATATGAATAGAATTTTTCATGATTATCTGGATAAGTTTGTTGTTGTGTTCATCAATGATATATTGATTTATTCTAAGAGCGAAGAGGATCATGCCGAGCATTTGAAGGTTGTGTTATCGGTGTTGAAAGAGAGGAAGTTGTTTGCTAAGCTCTCTAAATGTGAATTTTGGTTGAGTGAAGTAAGTTTTCTTGGACATGTGATTTCGAGTGGTAGTATTTCTGTGGATCCTACAAAGATTGAAGCTGTATCTCAGTGGGAAGCTTCTAAGTCTGTTGCTGAGATTAGAAGTTTCCTTGGTTTGGCTGGTTATTATAGGAAGTTCATTGAGGGATTTTCTAAGTTGTCGTTACCGTTGACGCAGTTGACTAGGAAAGGTCAAGCTTTCATTTGGACTTCGCAGTGTGAAGCGAATTTTCAAGAGCTTAAGAGAAGATTGACTACGGCTCCTATTTTGATTTTACCGGATCCGTTAGAAAATTTCGTTGTGTATTGTGATGCTTCTTTGTTGGGTTTGGGAGGTGTTTTGATTCAAAAAGGGCAAGTGGTAGCTTATGCTTCAAAGCAACTTAAATTTCATGAGAGGAATTATCCGACGCATGATTTAGAGTTGGCCGCCGTTGTGTTTGTGTTGAAGCTTTGGAGACATTATTTGTTTGGATCGCGATTTGATGTGTTTAGTGATCACAAGGGTTTGAAGTACTTGTTCGACCAGAAAGAATTGAATATGAGGCAAAGAGATGGTTGGAATTCTTGAAAGATTATGATTTTGGTTTGAATTATCATCCTGGAAAGGCGAATGTTGTAGCCGATGCATTGAGTAGGAAGTCATTACACATGTCTATGTTGATGATTCGAGAGTTTGAATTGTTGGAGCAATTTAGAGATTTGAGCTTGGTTTGTGAAGAGACGCCTTCGTGTGTTAAGCTTGGTATGTTGAAGCTTACGTGTGGCATTCTTGACGAGATTAGAGAAGGTCAGAAGTCAGATTTGAAATTAGTCGACATTATGACATTGATTAATCAAGGCAAAGGTGGTGACTTTCGGATTGATGAGAATGGTATCATGAGGTGTCGTGATCGAGTTTGTGTTCCGAATGTTGCGGATTTGAGAAAGAGGATTCTTGAGGAAGGGTATAGAAGTGGTTTGAGTATTCATCCTGGTGCTACTAAAATGTATCAAGACTTGAGAAAGATGTTTTGGTGGCAAGGTATGAAGAAGGATGTAGCGGAATTTGTGTATTCATGTTTGAATTGTCAAAAGTCAAAGATTGAACATCAAAAGTCGTCTGGTTTGATGCAACCGTTATCTATTCCCGAGTGGAAGTGGGATAGTATCTCTATGGATTTTGTTTCGGGTTTGCCGAGAACATCGAGTAATTATGAGGCGATTTGGGTCGTTGTGGACAGGTTGACGAAATGTGCTCATTTTATTCCAATAAGGATGGATTATTCGATTGAGAGACTTGCTGAGTTGTACATCGAGAGGATTATGTTTTTGCATGGTATTCCGTCGAGCATTGTTTCGGATAGAGATCTGAGGTTCACTTCGAGATTTTGGGAAGGTTTGCAAAGTGCTTTGGGTACGAAGTTGCGTTTGAGTTCGGCGTATCATTCGCAAACTGATGGTCAAACGGAAAGGACTATTCAGTCACTTGAAGATCTTTTGAGGTCTTGTGTTTTGGAACAAAGAGGAAATTGGGATAGTTTCTTGCCTTTGATCGAGTTTACGTATAACAACAGTTTCCATTCGAGTATTGGAATGACACCTTTTGAGGCTCTTTATGGCAGAAGGTGTAGAACTCCTTTGTGTTGGTACGAATCGGGAGAGAGTGTTGTAGTTGGACCCGAGTTGATTCAAGAGACTACGAATAAGATTAAGATGATTCAAGAGAAGATGAAGGCTTCTCAGAGTCGTCAAAAGAGTTATCATGATAAGAGGAGGAAAGCTCTTGAGTTTGAGAAAGATGAGCATGTGTTTCTTCGAGTTACGCCAATAACGGGTGTTGGTAGAGCTTTGAAGTCGCGTAAGTTGACGCCGCGTTTCATTGGTCCTTATCAGATTTACGAGAGGGTGGGTGAAGTGGCATATCAGATTGCATTACCACCGTCACTTTCTAATCTTCATGATGTGTTCCATGTGTCTCAATTGAGGAGGTACATTGCGGATCCATCGCATGTTGTTCCATTAGATGATGTTCAAGTGAGGGATAATTTGACGGTCGATACATCACCTATGCGAATTGAAGATCGAGAAGTGAAGAAGCTTTGTGGTAAGGAGATTGCTTTGGTGAAAGTGGTATGGGGCGGAGTCGCCAATGGCAATATTACTTGGGAACTCGAGGATAAGATGAAGGAATCGTATCCGGAGTTGTTCGTTTGAGGTAAATTTTCGAGGCCGAAAATATTTTAAGTGGGGGAGAGTTGTAACAACCCAATTTTAGTAATTATTTCTTATATTATTATTATATTTTATTTTATTTATTTGGAGTGTTAGTTAATTAATTGGTTGTTAGGTATTATAATAATTGATTATATTAATTGATTTGGTGTGTTAATTAATTATTTAGTTGATATGAAATATAATGAATAATTGAATTAATTAACTTGGTGTGCATATTGAGTTGGTTTAATTTATTTGAATTAAATAGAGATATTATAATACTAGGTATTATTGGGCCTATTAATTAAATTAGAGGTATCATTCTTTAAGCCCAAATATAATACTATAAATAAGAGGTAGGAGAGTGAGAAGTAGGATTCATTTGATCATTTGACGGCAATAGAGAAAGAAAAGAGGAAAAGTAAGGAGAAGAGGGGAAGAACAAGAGAGAAGCCAGGGTTTCCAGAAAATTGAAGAGGTAAGGGGGAGAATCCTTATTATTATGGGTTAGTATGATTGGGTCAACGGATAGAAATATGTTTAGGTTGAAATCCCTAATTTTTATGGTTTTTGGAATTGTTAGGATTTGATGAGTATTCTTGATTTGTGGTGATTTAATTGTGTTAAAACTGTAAATTAACGTTATATACTTAGAGTATTGTGTGAGTTATAATTTTCTGAGCGTTTGGCTTTTTAGGGAATCGAAATCGGAGGTCCGAAAGTCCTCCAACGTGAAAAATGCTGAAAATTATGCATTCTGTTTTGTGTTAACGCACGAATTGCATTCTGTTTTGCGTTAACCGGTTAACCAAATGCGTTAACCGGTTAACACTGTTGAAAATTTGTTAGGAATTGCATTCTGTTTTGCGTTAACCGGTTAATCAAAAGCGTTAACCGGTTAACACTGTTGAAATCTGCCAGGAAGTGCATTCTGTCTCGCGTTAACCGGTTACCTAAATGCGTTAACCGGTTAACACTGTTGAAAAATGAAAAATTGAGATTTTTAAAGTTGTATTCAGTTTGAAATGAAATCTAAGTGTGCGTATTTGATAATTAGCCTATATTTGTGAATGATATATTGTTATGAATGTGTATATGTACCATTGGTGGATAATTCATAGAGTTGAATTATGGTGATATGTGGAATGTTAAGATGGTAGAGATGATCTTAATTGCATATGTGTTGGTATTTGTACATTCATTCATGGCATGGTCGGCTTCATGGTGGAAGCGGTGAAACTATGGGTTCACATAGACGTTGATCCTTAATTGGAAATAGGCGTAGCAGGCGTTGATCCTTAATTGGAAATAAACGTAGTGGCTTTGATCTTGTCCGGATCGGAAGCGTGGCTTAGATTCTAGATATTGAATCGGAAAGCGGTGAAATGTTGGGTTCACATTGCGGTACCACATGCATAGAGTCATATGTCTTGCATTGAGTCACATTAGAGTTATGTGATAATTGAATGTATGCATTGATGTGATTGTGAGGTGTGTATGAGATATGGTAATTGAATTTGGTGATTTTGGATACATAATTTGGCAAAATATGTGATTATGTGATAATTGTAGTTATGTGTATTTTTAGGAATATAGTATTGGATTTTAATATTGTACTCCTTGAGTTTTGATGGATGTTTGAAACATGTGAAATAAATGTTGATTAATATTATTTACATGGTTATACGAAGTGTGATGAATTCCTTTAATTGTTGATGTAATCATTGTGATTTATTATACTTCTTCATAATGATTTGAATTCTCACCCTTCTGTTTGAATGTTGCTTTACATGGCATCGTGCAAATACTCAAGAGTAGTATTGCTGGAGTAAGTGGACGGTAGCTTACTCGAGATTAGCCGGAGAGTTTCCATGTTTTAGTTAGGAGACTAGGTAGTGAGTCAATGCTCTGGTCATGTAACACGGGGTAGATTGGTAGTATTGAACTCGTATCTTATTTGGATAAGTATTATGTTATTACTTGTGAACATGCTTATTTGCCATTGCTGTTTGAGAGGCCATAATGCCAACTATTCTGGTTATGGTTTTATTTTATCTTGAGGAGATTATTGAGAGATGATCATGGTATGGGACATGGATCATTTTATGAAGTACATGAGTATTCATTATTTTCCGTTGCGAACGCATATTCTTGAATATTCATGATAATTGAAATGTGTTATTTTAAATGACCAGGTGTATTGTATATTGATGATGAATGATGTTGGTTTATGAAAGCTTTTAGTTTTTGAAAACGTCGATGTGACGCCCTTTTATTTATATGCGTGCTTATTTACTCTGATTATATGTAAGGGTTTTGGGGTAGAAAAAGGGGTGTTACAATTTCCCTCATGAGGTAGCTTTGATTCATTAAATTCTAGACACATACTGGCGGTGATATTGGCAACCATGTCGTCAAATTGATCGACCGTGATATCTTGAATCACGTGAGCGGTATTTAGAACTTTCAGCAACGCTTTGCGATGAGCCTCAGAACTCAACAGCATAGACAAAATTTATATTTTAGAGGGGGTCTCATTCAACTGGTCAACAATCTTGAAGTCACTTTTCTTGATCAGTTTGAGGAATTCTTAGCTTTCCTCAAAGGTGATACTCTTCTTGTGATCTTCAATCTGTTCTTTCTCAACCATCGGCCCTTTACCCTTAGATGCTTCGCCATCGGAAGCTTTATTGTTAATAACCTTCGTCAACACCGGGGCAGTCGTCACGATCGGAATGGCAAGTGCAGTTGCCCCTGCCTGTGGAGTCGGAATTGGAGTGACCTTCTCCTTAGGCGGGACAATTGTGGGTGCTAGAGACACCCTAGGAGTGTATTTTGGAGCGAATACACGGCCACTTCGAGTCATGCCTCCCGTTCCAGCAATGTTGACGATTTTTGTTTTAGGAATGCAAATTTCTTTTCCTCCCAAATACGTTGTAGTTTCATAATTCCAAGGCACTACCTCAGTATTCTGATACGGGAACGGGATTAGAATACGGAAATGAATCGGTTGAATCCTTTTGGGAGGAGCTTCAACCTTCTTTTTTTTTGTACACAATGGTTATTGGTTCAATTACTGCCACCTCTTCTACTACTTGAGATTTGGAGAATTGTATTAACCCTTGACCCATCAATTCTTGCATGCAACCCCTCAGCTGGTCGCAATTATCCGGATCGAACTCGTATATTGTGCAATCATCATGTACCCCTTCTAGAAACCTAAACCGTTCAAGCTTCTGTAATACAACGGACATCGGAGTCTTCACTTCTTCGGCCCTCGGGATAGATTCAGTATTTTCCTCTTCAATCACGACGTTGACTACTGCATCACTGTGATTTGGCAAAGGATTTGTCTTTACATTCGGTTTTTCTTCAGAGTGAGTGAGGATGTCTTGATTGATCAAATCTTGGATTTTGTATTTGAGCGTCGGACAATCTTCTGTAAAATGCCCTATGAATCCAGCATGATAAGTGCACGAAGCGTTAGGATCGTGCTTGACGCGGAATGAAGGAGTGGCCACGGGTAACTCTTTCGGTATAATAGCCCCCACATGAATTAGATAGGGTACCAGCTCGAAATACGACACCAAAATCTTGTCAATTTGGGGTCGGTTAGCAAAACTGTTTCTGTTGTTCTGACCTCGATTCTTCCTTCTTGTATCACGATTATATTGTTGATTCGTATTTTTCTGAGCGGGCGTTGATTACTGATTTCCTTTCTGTGGTTGATACTGGAACGACGGTTGCTGGTATTGAGCTGCGGCGACATACGGATAAGGGTAATACGGAATATGGGCCATCGAAAATTGATATCGGGGCGATCCTTCGCCGTTACAATGTTTGCTTCCCCCTCCTTCTTTTTAGCGAAGCCCCCATGCGGCCTCTTATTGGTTGTCTGTTGTGCGGTTGTGTCTGTGATTTCCCTAATTTTAGCCCACTCTCAACATGTTCCCCATGTAAGAACAAAAATTGTTCTACAACAGATTCCATGATTTTGATGATAACAAAGGATGAAACCAAAAATGGCACCCTAACGAAAAGTTTCTAAGTGTGCAGGGTTCTAAGGAAAGAAGGAAGAGATCTGATGACGTCATCAGATACAGAATCATATCAGATACAAATTATCAGAAGACCAGAAGTAGAAACACGTTCAAGAAAGTCTAACTCTGAGCAAAACAGCAAAATATCAGAAGCATCTGAACAAGAAGTACGCTCTAGAAGTTCTGACTCTGAACAACGGTATGTCAAACTCCAGAAGCTCTCAGCGCTATCTGAAGAAACCATCAGAACTCAAAAGAGATCAACATCAGAAGATTAGATAGCAAGATTCCAAGATTCCCAGAAACATGAAGACTCTGATCATGGATTTCCTAATAAAGAAAGAGTAACGTTAACTTCAAATAAAGGTTTGGAAATGGATTTCCTAATACAGAAAGAGACGTTAACTCCAAATTCAAATGAAAAGGAACTATATTTGGAAAGAAGTCATTCGAGGAGAAAAAGTAGTGTTGGCAAGAAGCTATATAAGTTATGGCATTAATTCAAATTATTGGCCATCAATTTCAACGACTACTTCACTCCTATATAAAGGACTGCAATCAACATTGAGAAATATCATAGAGAACATACTGAAACATCAACACACATAAAAACGTTTTATTCTCTCAATCTTCACGAAGCTTTTGCTTAGAACGTGAAACACTTTTTGTTCTTACTGTTGTAATATTTGCTTATCTTAGAAGCACTCTAGATTACATTGTCTTTCATCTATTGTTTTATTTTTCCTCAAGTGACTCTGCGCAGTCTGTATACTTGAGAGGACTAAGAGATCTTTCTCTTAGACGTTGGTTGTAAACAATCTTTCAAGATTAGTGGATTAAGTCCTTGTTGAAGGCGAAATCACCTTGGCCGGGTGGACTGGAGTAGCTTTGTGTTATAAGCGAACCAGTATAAATTCCTTGTGTGGTTTTTATTTTAAAAAAGGTGCTTATTCTCCAAAACAATTCAAACCCCCCTTTCTTGTTTTTCTCACCTTCAATTGGTATCAGAGCTCCGGCTCTGTTATTGATTTTCTAATCAAACACTTAACAGTGTAGAGAGATCCAGAACGAGAAAAACTATGGCCCACACAAATGAAAAAGATAGTTACAATGCTAAGCCTCCTGTCTTTGATGGAGAGAAATTCGATTACTAGAAAGATAGAATTGAAAGTTTCTTTCTAGGCTATGATGCTGATCTCTGGGACATTGTCACAGATGGATACAAACCTCCTGTCACAGAGGATGGAGCTGAAGTTCCCAGAAGTAAGATGTCAGATGATCAGAAGCGAGTTTTCAAAAATCATCACAAGGCCAGAACCATACTCCTTAATGCTATATCTTACAACGAGTATGAAAAGATCACCAACAGAGAAACAGCCAAAGACATACTTGACTCTCTGAGGATGACTCATGAAGGAAACTCTCAGGTCAAAGAGACAAAGGCTCTGGCGCTTATCCAGAAATATGAAGCCTTCAAAATGGAGGATGACGAAGCCATAGAGGTAATGTTCTCTAGATTCCAAACTCTTGTTGCAGGTCTCAAAGTTCTAGACAAAGGGTACACAACTGCAGACCACGTCAAAAAGATAGTCAGAAGCTTGCCAAAGAAGTGGAGACCCATGGTCACTGCTCTGAAGCTGTCTAAGGATCTGAACAATATCAGTCTTGAAGAGCTGGTCAGTTCTCTCAGAAGCCATGAGATAGAACTAGAGGAAGATGAACCTCAGAAGAAGAACAAGTCTGTAGCATTAAAGTCCAGATCTGAAAGACGCAAATCTGACAGAACCAAAGCCTTCCAGGCAGAAACTGAAGATGCTGATGACTCTGAACCAGAAGATTCTGATGATGAAGAAGAATTGTCCCTCCTGACCAGAAGAGTTAAACAACTCTGGAAAAAGAGGAACAACAACTTCAGAAGACCAAGACCCAGAGGGGATCGATCAGAATCAACCTCAAAAGGTAAAACTAACAAAGATATTACTTGTTATGAATGTAAAGAAACAGGTCACTACAGGAATGAATGCCCCAAGCTAAAGAAAGACAATTCTAGAAAAGAAAGCTTCAAGAAAAATACCTTCAGGACAAAGAAAGGATTAATGGCTACCTGGGATGATAGTGAATCTGGCTCATCAGAATCTGACTCTGATGAACAGGCAAATGTGGCATTTATGGCTACCACATCCAGAAGCAGCTCAGATGAAGAATCTGAAGAGGTATTTTCTGAACTCTCTCGATCTGATCTAGAATCATGCTTGTCAGAAACTCTTAGCTCATATCAGAAATTAAAACAAAAGTTTAAAAATATAAAAGGCTGTCTTGAAGCAAAATTTGAAGAATGTGGCAAACTTGAGATGACAATTCTAAAACGAGAGGATGAAATCAGATCCTTAACATTACAAAGAGATGCAGCGAATAAAAAACGTTTAGAACTGGAATAAGTGTTATCTCAAACTCCACAGACTTCAAATGCAATAATTTATAAATACGAAGAAGCCTTTCAAGAATTTCTGAAAAATGGGATAGGAAGGAGTGTCATGGCATCCATGATTTATGGAGTCAGCCAGAACAATAAAAAGGGAATTGGGTATGATTCTAAGGAAGATAAAATTTCTACTGGTGACCAACTTAAATCTCCGTTTTCATATCACTATACACACACACAAGAACAAAAATTTGAAAATGCTAGAAAACCCAAAGTTATAAGAAACTCTGGGAAAACTAATCAAAGAGGACCCAAGAGATTCTGGGTACCAAAAGATAAGATTGTTTTTGTTGTAGATATCCTATGCAGCAAAGTTCAGACACCAGTCATGGTACCTGGACTCTGGATGCTCGCGACACATGACGGGAAGAAAGTCTATGTTCCAAAGCCTGGAACTTAAAAATACTGGATTCGTAGGCTTCGGAGGAGATCAGAAAGGAAGGATCAGAGGCTCCGGAACTATTGGTAATGGCACTCTTCCCTCTATATCTGATGTTCTTTACGTAGAAGGATTAATGCATAACTTGTTATCCATAAGTCAATTAAGTGATAACGGTTATGACGTGATCTTTAATCAAAAAACATGTAAAGCCATAAATCAAAACAATGGTTCAGTCCTATTCACAGGCAAGAGGAAAAACAACATTTATAAAATCAATCTTTCTGATTTAAAAGAACAAAATGTTAAATGTCTGATGACTGTTCACGAAGAGCAATGGGTGTGGCATAAACGCTTGGGCCACATTAGCATGAGGAAACTTTCTCAGCTAAATAAACTCGAGTTAGTCAGAGGCCTACCTAAACTAAAGTTTTCTTCAGATGCTCTATGTGAGGCATGTCAGAAAGGAAAATTTTCAAAAACGTCTTTCAAAAAGAAAAATGTTGTTTCTACCTCTAAGCCTCTGGAACTTCTCCACATTGACTTATTTGGTCCTGTGAAAACAGCATCAGTCAATGGAAAGAAGTATGGACTAGTCATTGTTGATGATTACAGTCGCTGGACATGGGTGAAATTCCTAAAGCACAAGAGTGAGTCTCACTCTGTATTCACTAGTTTCTGCTCCAAAGTGCAAAAAGAATTTGACTCTAAAATTATTAGAGTCAGAAGTGATCATGGTGGGGAATTTGAAAACAAAGATTTTGAGGAATTATTTGACTCTAATGGAATATCCCATGATTTCTCCTGCCCTAGAACTCCACAACAAAATGGAGTTGTAGAGAGGAAGAATAGGACACTCCAAGAGATGGCCAGAACCATGATCAATGAAACTAATGTGGCAAAGCACTTTTGGGCAGAAGCTGTAAATACAGCGTGTCACATTCAGAATAGAATCTCTATAAGACCTATTCTGGAAAAGACTCCCTATGAACTGTGTAAAGGAAGAAAACCAAACATTTCATATTTTCATCCTTTTGGATGTTCTTGCTTTATCTTAAACACTAAAGAACATCTGAACAAGTTCGATTCCAAAGCACAGAAAGGTATTATGTTAGGATACTCAGAACGCTCTAAAGGCTACAGAGTATACAACACAGAAACCAAAATTGTGGAAGAATCAATTCATGTCAGATTTGATGATAAGCTTGACCCTGAAAAGTCAAAGCTAGTTGAAAATTTTGCATATTTAGAAATCACTCTTGCAGGATCTGATAAAGCTCCAGAAGCAACTGTCACTCAGAACTCTGAAGAAATTAAATCCCCAGAAATCCCAAAGAAAGTTAAAAGTCGTATCAACGTATCTGAAGATTTGATTCTGGGAAATAAGGACGAACCTGTCAGAATCAGATCTACCTTCAGGACTTCTGAAGATACTCCTCTGGGACTAGTGTCTCTGATTGAGCCTACGTCCTGTGATGAAGCACTTCAAGATAACGACTGGGTTTCAGCCATGCAAGAAGAATTAGATCAATTCACAAAGAATGATGTCTGGGATCTTGTTCCAAAGCCCAGAGGCACTCACGTTATTGGAACCAGATGGGTATTCAGAAACAAGCTGAATGAGAAAGGAGAAGTCGTCAGAAATAAAGCTCGACTGGTAGCTCAAGGTTATAGTAAACAAGAAGGTATTGACTATAATGAAACCTTTGCTCCAGTCGCAAGGTTAGAATCTATTCGTCTTCTTGTATCTTTTGCTATAAACCACTCTATCAAATTATATCAAATGGATGTCAAGAGTGCATTCCTTAATGGTTATATTTCAGAAGAAGTGTATGTCAACCAACCTCCAGGTTTTGAAAATCCAAATTTTCCAGAACATGTTTTTAAACTTAAAAAATCTTTATATGGACTTAAACAAGCTCCCAGAGCTTGGTATGAACGTTTAAGCAATTTTCTTCTGGAACACAATTTTATCAGAGGGAAAGTTGACTCCACACTCTTCTGTAAGAACCTTAACAATGATCTCATGATATGCCAGATATACGTTGATGATATTATTTTTGGTTCAGTTAACGCCTCTGTTTGTCAAGAATTCTCTGAGTTAATGCAGGCAGAATTTGAAATGAGCTTAATGCAAGAACTAAAGTTCTTTCTGGGAATTCAAATTAACCAAAGTTCAGAAGTTACATACGTTCATCAAAGCAAATACATTAAAGATGTTCTAAATAAATTTGATATGGCTGACTGCAACTCTGCAAAAACTCCCATGCATCCGACATGCATTCTTGAAAAGGAAGAAGTAAGCAAAAAGGTTTGTCAGAAGCTCTATCGAGGTATGATAGGCTCTCTTCTCTATCTGACTGCTACTCGTCCTGATATTCTCTTTAGTGTCTGTCTCTGTGCCAGATTCCAATCAGATCCTAGAGAATCTCATTTAACAGCAGTTAAGAGAATTCTCAAGTATCTGAAAGGAACTCCTAACCTGGGCCTGATGTATGAGAAAACATCAGAGTATAGACTTTCGGGTTATTGTGATGCAGATTATGCAGGAGATAGATTAGAACGAAAAAGCACATCTGGAAATTGCCAGCTTTTGGGAAACAATCTGATATCCTGGGCCAGCAAGAGACAGTCAACTATTGCTCTATCTACTGCAGAAGCAGAATATATCTCAGCATCAATGTGCACAACTCAGATGCTCTGGATGAAGAATCAGTTAGAAGATCTGCAAATCTTCGAGAGTAACATTCCTATCTTCTGTGATAATACTGCTGCCATTTGTCTAAGTAAGAATCCCATTCTACACTCCAGAGCTAAGCACATTGAAATAAAACATCATTTTATCAGAGACTATGTTCAGAAAGGGATAGTAACATTGAAGTTCATTGATACAGATCATCAATGGGCAGATATATTTACTAAGCCTTTAGCTGAAGATAGATTTCTTTTTATCTTAGAAAATCTGAACATTCAAAATTGCCCTGAATAAATTGTGCCTCTGAAGATGTAAAATGAGACTCTGACATAAACAAACAAGTTTCTGTCTCTGACTCTGATACTTCTACCAAGTTAAGAAGATATCTGAGTTAGAAATCTCCAAGAACCAATCCTTTGGTATTCCTGAAGATCAGATACATCAAAACACGTGGAGCATTTAGCGTCTAACCTTGGAACTTCTAGACAGCTGTCCAGAAGAAATTCAAAGGCCAGACGATTGAGATCTCCTCGAGCAGTGTGCATACTTTTGGGATTAGACATTCATTAATGAGCCTTATCATTTTTCCCCCAAGCGTGCTAACTTGAGTTCTGTGCTAACGCTGAATTGTGTGTCGTTTTGCATGTGTTTTCGTTTAGGGTATTTAAACACTCCTCTCACATTTCACACACTTATCACTCTCACTCACTCTCAAACCCTCTCTGAAGCATTTCTACAAACACTTTATCTTCATCTTCTTCTTCATCAACTATGGATGCTCAACAACAACAAGTTTTCAACTTTTCTCAACAAATGGAATCCAACACCACTGCCCAAAGTTCAAGCATTTCCACTCCAACAGTTACAGGCGTTTCCATTACTCCAGTGTACAAGGAACCCCATGTTTTTGATCGTGAACCTCATATCAACCTAGCAACCCCCTTTAAGGGACTGGAAGTTTTATGTGAAACACTGGTAGACTTCAACAACATGAAAAGGAATGGAGTAGATCTTACTGAAGAACTCCGTCAACAAGGGTGGGAAAACTACTTCCAAAGGCTTTATGGCCCTGTTTACCCAAATCTCATCAAAGAATTCTGGAGATTTGCTGACGCTGATGACCATTTCATCGTCTCCTACGTATTGGGGGTAAAGATAGTGATTACTGAAAAGTCAATTGCTTCTTTACTGAACATGGAGAAAGATGGAGGAAGAAGGATCTACAACATTAACCCTAGGTCAAGGCGCATTGCTCAGGAAATAAATCCAACCATTTTCAAACTCAACACTGAAGGCAATCCTTCAAAGAACAAAGAACTTCATCAGAACCTCAGAGTATGGCTCAAGATCATTCTGGGAACCATTCATCATCGCCCAACATCAAACTCCTCTGACTACATCAATACAGATCAGAAGTGCATTCTGTATTGCATTCACAAGGGTTTGAAGCTCTGCCTTCCTGCACTACTCTTCAGATATCTCAGAGACTCTGTAAGGGAGACAAGAAACAACATGAAACCCAGAACCTACATCCCCCTGGGAAGACTGTTGTCTGATGTTCTGATCGAGAATGGGCTGGTAGATCATCTGGAGAAGAATAAACTGATGGAAGATCTGGCGATAGATACTGGAAGGCCTCTGAACGCCAGAAATCTCAAGAGCATGGGAATCTTGAAGAAGATTCAAGTCAGACCCACGCTGGACACCTCCTGAGACGCCTTGAAAGATCAGAGGAAGCTGCCCCATGGTCTTGCAAGGTTCTACAAGAATGAACCCAGAGAAGCTATCCTCTTCTATATGCAGCGTCTGAAGGATGAAGGAGTCGACATCTCTGACTTCAGACTGGACGATTGTCTAGATTCAGAAGAAGACTTTGTCAGGTTCAAAAGAGGTCCCTCTGAAAAGAAATCTTCAAAGGCCAAGAAAGCAAGGCTAGGAGAGACTTCTGGAACCAGATCTCCAGCACCTCTGCAAGTAACTACTGGTAAGTCTGCTCCTTCTATTCCCTCTGAACGTCTTATGGCTTCTTCTAATCCTCTCCCAACACCACCTATATACACATCCTCTGAAACCCCACCTTCTACAACCAGAAACTCACAACCTCTACCCAATTTTAATCTTGCTCATACATCACTACCTCTATCTGAAACTGAAGAAATGAACTAAACCACTTCCTCTTCATCATCTTCAGCCCCAGAATCACCTCCATACCTTATCCTCTCCTCTGACCCAGAACACTCTGACCCTAACTCTCTAACCCTAGCCCAAATTCAGGCTCAAAACCTCGCTTCACAACAACCAACACAACCTAAAGTAACTTCACCACCATAACAAACAACAAACACACCCTCTGAAGCTCAACCCTCTGACCTCCACACCTCTAATATCACCCCGCCAAACACCTCCGCTGAACCTGAACCTGAACCTGAACCTGAACCTGAACCTGAAGCTGAACCTGAACCTCTAACACTAAACCTCAGCCCTCCAACCTCTCCACCTCATACCTTTGAACCTGACCTTTCTATACCTACCCTTGAGGAAGCCATCATGCTGTTCGCAGGGGCTTCAGTTCAGAAGGTCAAGTCTCTGACCAGTAACTCTGGCATCAGTGATGATCCCGATTCTGTAAGGACACACTGGAACAGAGTCATTGGCTGGATGACCTCTGAGGCTTTTAAACTGAAGCACATCTCTGAACAAGTCAGAAACGACTTTATCAGAGATGCTGAGGCAAGACTACAGGAGAGACTTGCAAGAGAAGCTGAAGAAGAAGCCAGAAGGCTGGAGGAAGAAAGAGCAAGGGAAGCTGAAATCCTAAGGGCAAAGGAAGCTGAAGCTAAAGCTCTGGCCGATGCTGCTGCTGCTGCCGAAGCTGAAGCACAGGCTGCTGCTGAAGCTGAAGCAAAGGCCGCTGCTGAAGCACAGCAGGCTCTGACTCAGGGGGAGTCCTCATCTGTTGTTCCTATGGTTCTCCAGACGCTGGAAGAACTGAAGAAAGATCAGAAGGAACTCCATGCCAGAATGGATAAACAAGACACTGTCAACGACAACATTCAGAACATGCTAGCTCAATTGCTTCAGAGAATGCCTCCGCCTCCCAACCCCTAGGCACTTAGGATTTTGTTTGCCTGTTGTCTTGCTTTCCTTGTTTCTGATGTTTACTTGTTCTTTTTGCCCTTGTCTCCGTTGCCTTTTTATCTGAATATAATGCTTTTCACTTGAATTTCTTTTTTTTGCTATGTCTTTTTGATTCTAACAAAAAGGGGGAGAAGTCGTTAATAGCTCTGATGAAAATACTGTCTAAATACCTTAAGCACTCTGCAACATATTTTTCTTAAAAATAAATTTATCTAACACTAGACTTAAGAAATTGCAGAAGGTATCAAGAAACCTCATTGCTTGGAAGCTCTGGTAAGGACTTCTGAACTCCCTAGCCTATCTCAGGGGGAGCTCTTGTCTATCTGATCTGATATTGTTTATGTTTCATCTGCTATTTGAGTTTGTTTTGTCATCATCAAAAAGGGGGAGATTGTAAGAACAAAAATTGTTCTACAACAGATTCCATGTTTTTGATGATAACAAAGGATGAAACCAAAAATGGCACCCTAACGAAAAGTTTCTAAGTGTGCAGGGTTCTAAGGAAAGAAGGAAGAGATCTGATGACGTCATCAGATACAGAATCATATCAGATACAAATTATCAGAAGACCAGAAGTAGAAACACGTTCAAGAAAGTCTAACTCTGAGCAAAACAGCAAAATATCAGAAGCATCTGAACAAGAAGTACGCTCTAGAAGTTCTGACTCTGAACAACGGTATGTCAAACTCCAGAAGCTCTCAGCGCTATCTGAAGAAACCATCAGAACTCAAAAGAGATCAACATCAGAAGATTAGATAGCAAGATTCCAAGATTCCCAGAAACATGAAGACTCTGATCATGGATTTCCTAATAAAGAAAGAGTAACGTTAACTTCAAATAAAGGTTTGGAAATGGATTTCCTAATACAGAAAGAGACGTTAACTCCAAATTCAAATGAAAAGGAACTATATTTGGAAAGAAGTCATTCGAGGAGAAAAAGTAGTGTTGGCAAGAAGCTATATAAGTTATGGCATTAATTCAAATTATTGGCCATCAATTTCAACGACTACTTCACTCCTATATAAAGGACTGCAATCAACATTGAGAAATATCATAGAGAACATACTGAAACATCAACACACATAAAAACATTTTATTCTCTCAATCTTCACGAAGCTTTTGCTTAGAACGTGAAACACTTTTTGTTCTTACTGTTGTAATATTTGCTTATCTTAGAAGCACTCTAGATTACATTGTCTTTCATCTATTGTTTTATTTTTCCTCAAGTGACTCTGCGCAGTCTGTATACTTGAGAGGACTAAGAGATCTTTCTCTTAGACGTTGGTTGTAAACAATCTTTCAAGATTAGTGGATTAAGTCCTTGTTGAAGGCGAAATCACCTTGGCCGGGTGGACTGGAGTAGCTTTGTGTTATAAGCGAACCAGTATAAATTCCTTGTGTGGTTTTTATTTTAAAAAAGGTGCTTATTTTCCAAAACAATTCAAACCCCCCTTTCTTGTTTTTCTCACCTTCACCCCAATGGTTACCATATCAGCAAAGTTTGTCGATGAACTTCCGATCATCTTCTCAAAATACAGCCCTTGCAGTGTACCCATGAAGATGTCCACTAATTCATTGTCAGATAATGCTGACCGAACCCTAAACACCATTTCGCGCCAACGTTGAGCATATTCCTTGGAGGTTTCAATAGATCTTTGAGACTGATTCTATAATTGAAGCCTTGTAGAAGCCATGTCAAGGTTGTACTTGTATTGTTTCAAGAATGCTTCGGAGAGGTCCCTCCATGACCGGATCTTTGAGCGCTCTAGACCCATGTACCAATCCAAGGAAGCTCCAGCCAGGCTATCTTGGAAGCAATGGATTAAGAGGTTATCATTATCAATGTGCGAGGCCATCTTCCTGCAGTACATAGTGAGGTGACTGCGGGGACAGCTGAGGCCCTTGTACTTTGGAAGGTCAGGCACCTTGAATTTCTAAGGTAGCACCATATTCGAGACCAAGCAGATGTCTCAAGCATCTATACCGAAGGAGGAGAAGCCCTCAATGGACCTTATTATGTCGTCCAAGAGCTAGTAATCCGCAGGTTTGGTCGGATCATCAGCAGGAGGAGCGGCCTGATTGGCCGGTCGGGAGGCTTTTGGAGCAATCGGTGCAGGCATGTTCGGGGGAAACCACATCTGATGCGGGTAAAAGAAACCCTATGGCACAGTTTGAGCAACATGAGTTGGCGGAGGATATTGCATCCCAACCTGAGCATTGGGGGCCTGAGGTGCCCCTGTCTGCATGTGTTGGAGTGTAGGGTATGTCAGCATGGGCATGGAGGTTGCCCCAGGATAACCAAAAGGAAAAGTCGGGACTTGACTAGCGCTTGCAGCTTGAGCGGTCTAATTGGGGATCTGGAAGTGGAGGCGCGGGCCTAGATAGTCCTCTTTAGCATCAAGAATGTCTTTAGAAATCTGACCTTGATTGTTATCCGAATCAGCAGCATCGACCGGAGTAGTTTGAACAGTGAGAAGAGCCCACGGGAAACCATCGTTTCCAGCAGCAGCAGTGGCAGAGAGAGCAGGGTGAGGGAAGAAAGCTCCCACACTAGTAAGATTGGCAGCTAGATGTGGGGGAATACCCCATGGGTAGGCAGCAACAAGCCTAGAAGAGTCTCTAGGGACCATCTGACGGTTCCCAGAGTTAGGCATAACAGTTTCTGCCGGAGTGTCGACGGTAGTGCCAGCAGCAGCAGTAGGGATGGTCACCCCAGTAGCATGGGTGGCGTTGGCAGTAGCAGAGGTGGGGTTCCTTTGAGACTGAAGAATCTCAAGGATAGTCTCCATGTCCCCCCTGAACAGATTCATTTCGCCTTGCACCTGGGAAAGGGACTCGCGAACAACAGCATTGTCAGCTTCGTATTCGGCCGTGATCCTTGTTTTGTTGGAACGTGTGTAGTATTGATGACGAGTCGTCGTTGTTGCTGTGGAAAAACGACGAGTGTAAGCATTTTGTTTTTTGGAGGCTTTTGACAAATAAATGTGTGGATGCATGTATGTATGCAAAAATATTTGATATGTGCATTTATTATATTTTCATTTTTTTATTTTATTTTTTATTTTATTTTTTTGTAAAGGAAAACAGTTTCCGGGAATCCGCGAGTTTGTTTATTTAACACAAGCAAATACAAAGCATAAAGAGAGATAGTTTATGAAGTCGATAACCAAGAACTCTTTTATTCAATGTTGAGAAACAACAGAATACAAGTACAACAAGGAAATGCCCATCGGGCTACAAAAGTATCACATTGGTCTTATCAAACCTCAACCTAGGGAATTATAAGCAACTAGAACCAATTGGATGACAACTCTTCATAGTAAGCCTGAGATTTGGGGGACAGGCAGACACCCCACTTTCCCAACATCGTACTCCATTCAGGTGGTAAGTTGTGATCTGGCTCGCCTGGAACGTTGTTCACAACTGTCTTCCCTCGGTTGGAGAGGTCTTCAGGATGCTTGTTCATTTGTGTGTTGGTGTCTTCCAGATTCCTATGTGATTGCCCTTTCAACTCTCGAATCCCTTTTAGTCTCTGATTCAGCTCGTACTGATTTTGGCGAAGGGTGACTTCTAGCTATTTGGTGCGACTTTTCTCATCCTTCATCTCTTTCCTACAAGCTTCTAGTAGACTTTGGAGTTTCATCATTTGTTCCATGTGTTCCAGTTCCGCGTTGCTGGCTCAGTATTGGGCTTCGGCTAACTGCTTCTTTTTGGCCGTCAGGTTGGCATAAGTCCCTTTGAGGGTGTCACCCATTTTGAGCCTTTTGAATACCTCTGTCTATACTGTTGGTGTAAGCCCTAGAGGCCAATACTTTTGGTACCTGTATCAAATTATTTATTAATAATAAAAGGTTTTTTCTTTATTATGTTTGTTTAATAAAGTCCCTAGAATAGCTAGTCCTTTTAATGTATCAAGTGTGACTTAATCATGAGATCACATTAAACATAAGGACACTATTCTTAAAGTATCTGTAGTCGAGCTTTATTGTGAAGTGGGATAACATTAAAGCATTAAGACTATTATGTATATAGACTGATGATCACATCTCAGGGATCATGGATAAAGAGTTATCAAGTCTTAAACATAGGTATGAATATTAAGAGTAATATTTATACTGGATTAACCTGCTATGAGAATACTATATAGAACGTTATGCAAAATGTCATAAGTTATTCTCATGGTGATAATGGTGTATACCACCCTTCGACCTGAAACCACTATGGACCCTAGATGTAGAGTCGAGTGCCTTATTGCTGATCAAACATTGTCCGTAACTGGATGACCATAAAGACAGTTGATGGGTACTCCACGAAGCATGCTAAGGGACATGAGTGACCTAGATGAAATTTGTCCATCCTGCGTAACAGGATAAATGTCTATGGGCCCAATATTGAACTCGACAAGGATGACACGGTCTATGCCTTGTGTTCAATATAGACATAAGGGAAAAAGGGTAATTGTACACATAAGTATTATCACAAAAGGATTTGTCAAATCACATGGCATTTTCGTGTCTTGGATAGCAGTGATGTGTTGCTAGATATCGCTCATTGTTTATTATGTTAAATATGTGATTTAATATAATTGTCAATGCCGCAAAAACCTACAGGGTCACACACAAAAGGACGGATTGATGAGAGATAGAGTAACTAAGGAACACCGTAAGATACGGTGCACTTAAGTGAATTGTAGAACATCGTAAGGTACGGTGTACTTAACTAGAATACTAAATATGGTAAGGTACCACGCGCTTAAGTGATTTTGGCATATTATAAGATATGGGCCACATACACTTAAGTGGGATTTTTAGCTTATAGCCCACACAAGTGGTTCAATAAATAGAACCCTTGTGCAGAATCATTTATGCAGTTGCAATTTCGTTTCTCTCTCTCTCTCTCTCTCTCTCTCTCTCTCTCTCTCTCACACACACACACACACACACACACACACACACACACACACACACTCAAAGCCTTCATTCGTAACAACTAGCACTGAGATTGAAGGAATCCGTTCGTGTGGACTGAGTAGAGGCGTTGTCATCGTTCAACTTTCGTGATCGCTCCATAGATCTGCATCAAAGGTTACAATCGCCACAAAAGGTAACGATTCTATCAATGATCATGCCCATTCGTAAGGATCACTAAAGGAGAAATTTTAAATTCCGCTGCGTTTTGGATCGTTCTTCTCCTTCAGTGGTATCAGAGCCACTTACGAAACCATGCATCTGATAGCTGTTAATTTTTTGTATTTTCTGTATTAATACGATTAAAAGACAAAATGAATCAAAGAATAAACGAGTAATTAAATTTGGCATCATGTGTGTACGATTTGGATGATTGATGTTGACTATGCTTCGGAATCTGACATTAATATGGTGAAGCAGCGATACATCGATCGTCCATAGGTTATGCAATTAAGATCAATCAAGTTATATATATGATATAAGTAATCCTGATGCAAAATACGGTATATATGATATAATGTTTCTGTTTCGTTCATTCAAACACTTAATGGTTGTTTTCTTTTGAGCGATCAATGGTCGTTTGCTTCTTGATCCGACATTAGTATGTTGAAGCAATGATGTGTTGATCAATCATACTGAATCAACAATCGAGATGTGTTTGACGGTCTGAAATTGGTGCATTAGGGTTAATGACGGCACAAGGGTTGTGTTGTCAAAGAGTTATGTGATTAGGGTTGTGACTGCGCAAGAGTTGTGCTTTAAAGTATCAAGTGTTGATGCGAAAAACGACGTCGATTTCAAATGAATTCTTCATTTAAAAATTTGGCCAGGGGCGCTGCCCCTTGACCCCTGTCCGCTGATCGGGCAGCGGACCCCCGGCTAACTCTGCGTAGTATGATCGATCGCCGAAATTTAATTTAGTTTTAATTAATTAAAAGAATTAAAATTAATAATAATAATGTGTTTATTATTATTGTCTTGTGGTGATCGGTAATGGCCTTAGTTTTCCTTTATTTTGTTTTGGGTTTTTTAAAATAGGACATGCGTGTCGTGCCTCCCTTTTAATCTCTTAATGTAACTTCTTTTCTCATCTCACTCTCTCGTATGTAAAACGAGCTTCTTTTATGTAATGTAATGTTATGAAGAAAGAGAAGAATTCAATATCAAAGGAGGACAATGTAACACCCCGAATTCAATTAATTAATTAATTTGAATTATTTAGATTTTTATTTGATTAATTGATGTTTAAATTAATTATTGTGTGATTGTGGGGGTAAGTATCCTTGAAGTAAAGGTATAGAAAGAGTAAGAGTTTTTCACACTTTTAGGAATTAACGGGAGTTCTAACTAATTATTAGAATATATAGTATTTTTATTTGAATTTAATAAAAAAAAGAATTATGAGGTGAATAATTAAAAATAACATGGGTGATAGAAAAATAAGGAATATTAGATTTATTAATAAAATAATAAGAAAATAAAATATGTAGAAAAATTAAGGGCAAAGTTGGAATTAAGGAAAATATGTAGGATAAGAAGGGAAAAACCTAATCAGAAGAAAATAGGTTTTGGAATAAAATAGGAATTGAGAGAACCTAAAAGAATCGGTACGTATTTTTGGAGAAGCGGAGCAAAAGAGGCAAAGAGGGGGAGTTAGGATTTGAGAGAAGAATTTCTTAGAAGCTACTGTCGTTTTGCTGGAAAATCGAGGTAAGGGGGGAAAGAATTATGAATAAATGTATAATTGCATGATGAGAAGGGAGAAGTCCTTAATCCCCATTAGGTTTTTCCTATTTCTTCCATTATTGTATATTGATGTCATGAGTGAAACTATTATGATTAGATGACGATAATTATATATTGATATAATTATAAGTAAATGTGTTAAGGGTTGATTTTTTTCTTCAGAATGTGTTATTTTAAATTGTGATATCGGTTGATATTGTTTGTGTATCAATCGTTGTAATAATGTTGTGGCATTGGTTTTTTTTATGTGAATAAATTGGTTAAATTTGGCTAGGAGCGATGCCGTAAATCTAAATCGTAAAGGAAAAGTAGTCTTTCACGTGCCCATGGTATTTATAGCTTGCAGTTTGGTAGAATGATCTTGAATCATTCACTGTATCAATTTCATTGCCGTAATATTTCATACTCTTTTATCTTGCTGTAAAGTTAAGTGGTTCAATTAGGTTGTATAACATAAGAGTCCTAGAATCAAGGAAATTTAGTTTTATTATAGTTGTAAGGGATAATGACTATAATTATAATTATAATAATAATTAAAATAATGAAATGATTATTAATTAAAATTAAATAATAGTAAGATATTTTATACGAAATATTTTGAGATGTGCGTACCACTTGGAGAAAACAAAAGTATGTATGTTAGTATTAATTTATTCACTTCTGAGACTACTGATGAGCATGCATAGCTATCATGGAGAAGTTTATCTTGTATGTACTTAATGGATACTAATCATGATGTCGCTAAATCCTGTTGCCGTCACTGTTTTTTTCTCTCCATATATTTGACATAGTGTATTTGTATAGATAAACTTAGCCAATATATATAGAGAAGTACAAAAAGTGAATGAAAGTAGAGAACCAGTATACATATGGTGTTTATTAATTAATTATAGTGTTTATTTATTAGTTAGCATGGAATTAATTAATTGTTGAGTGATAATTTTGATGATGATTTTGGTGATCATTTTGTGATTAATTTCAATAATAATTTTGGTGATTAATTCGGTAATTATCTTGGTGATTAATTTTGGTGATTATTTTGTGATTAATTTCAATGATAATTTTGGGTGATTAATTCGGTAATTATCTTGGTGATTAATTTTGGTGATTATTTTGTGATTAATTTCAATGATAATTTTGGTGATTAATTCGGTAATTATCTTGGTGATTAATTTTGGTGATTATTTTGTGACACTATATGTTGTGGAGAGTCATGCATCATGGTGTATGGACTTTGATCCAGTTTTGGCGAGCATTGATCTCATGATGGAGATCGAGCGCGAGTAGCTAATTCTAGTGAGGAATTAGTGAAGCGCTACCTATGGTGATGGTAGCGATTACGGTGTGCTCTGGTTCCAAGAGGGAATCGATCCTATGGTGGGGATCATGGAGTAAAATGGACTCGAGTGTTCATAATTTGTTACCACATGTATGTTGAGTCAATCGTCGAGTACATTTGCATTGTGTTGTATTGGGTGATTATTTTTGGTATTATGGCGTGTGGATGAGAATACTTAATATGCTGATGATTATTGTAATTAGTGTGTGATGTTGTTAGTTAATCTGTTTCTACTGTTAATTATTGAAGTGTATTCTCACCCCCTTCTGTTTGAATGTTGCCTTTATATGGGTATCGTGCGGATACTCAGGAGTAGCTTTGACTGAAGTAAGTGGAAGGATAACTCTTGAAGTGACTTTCGTAGCTTATCGCGTTTATTTAGTGGTTCCTTGCTCTGATCATGTAACATCGGGTTGGGATAAACGCTTGATTTGATTTTTCTATTATCATTGTTGTCGACGTCACAAACTTTTGTGTTGTCGTGATGTTAAGTGTTGGTTTGGTTGCCATACTCTTTTAATTTCGCCATTAATTTGAGATTCAAGAGACTTAATGTCTTGAGTTACAATACTATTTTTGTATGTTTATTAGTGATTCCGCTGCGATGATACCATAAATTTTTGGGCGAGTATGCGAGGACAGGTACTGAATGCAATAAGTACTTGACCCAATTCAGATGTGTTGGATGTCGTGTAACATCCCAAGTACAAATCAGATGTGTTGGATGTCGTGTAACATCCCAGGTATAAATATGTGCATTGAAATTTATTTATGTGATAACTCGTGGTGTAGAGCAGGTTATGTGTTCTTATGTGTGTGACACCCTTGCGGTTATGTTTTCTAATTAAAATGTCAGATTATTATTTTGGGGTATAGAAGGGTGTTACAGACAACCTTGAAGATCTTGCATGGAGAAGCTTAGATCGTTATTAGGTTAGCTTAGGTTCTCTCATTGGCTTGGGAGAACAATTGCGCTAGGGGCCATTACTGTTTCATTATGTATGTTGATGCATGTGAATGTATGTTGATGCATGTGAGAGACGATTTATATGATAAATAAGCCAGTGAGATCAAAATAATTGCAAATTCTCTCAAATTAAATACTAAGTTTATGTTTTCCAAGTTTTAGCACTCATCAAGACTAGTATCAGATAATGTAGGTTTCGCCTACGCGAGGTGCATGTTCTATATTAGTAAGGTGTGATGGGATAATTGTAATATCCAATTGCTAAAACAATGGGTAAAACTTAACTAAACAAATTATAATAAGATTATATATGTTTAGAAGCAAGAGTTGGAAATGATCCATGTGATGGATTGGAATAAGGAGTTATTCACCCAACTAAAATATTCGAGAGTTGTATTAGATACAATTGGAAGGAGTTCCTACCTAAATAACCTAGTTTTGTGTAATCCGCCTACGCGGACTTAAAACAAAGTGAAATGTGGATCTCGACCCACTAGAAAATCTTCCAACGGGATTTTCCGAATCAAATGGTGAGGGTCATTTGTTTTGAGTAAAATAGTGGGAGCATATTTAATTAAAGGCCTAATTAAATATGTTATTGATACTTATATTTTCATTATTTTCATATAGATTACCATGACAGCAAACACCTCTAACAACATTTTACGATCAGTCCTTGACAAGGAAAAATTATCTGGGACAAATTTTCTGGATTGGCACCGAAATCTGAGGATTATCCTCAAACATGATAGAAAGTTGTATGTCTTGGAGAAACCTGTTCTTGAAGAGGAACCTCCTAGTTCTGCACCTAAGGCAGAAAGAGATGCTTATAAGAAGCATGTCGATGATGCCAATGAAACTGCTTGTCTCATGCTAGCTACCATGAACTCAGAGTTGCAAAAGCAACATGAGAACATGACAGTGTTCGATATGATCGAACACCTGAAGATGCTCTATCAAGAGCAAGCAAGGCATGAAAGGTTTGAAGTTTCAAAAGCCCTTTTTCAAGGCAAGTTAGCTGAGAGAGCCCCAGTAGGTCCCCATGTGCTCAAGATGATTGGGTATGTGGAAAACCTTGAGAGGTTGGGTTTTCCCCTCGGAAAGGAACTTGCGACTGATTTGATCTTGCAATCGTTGCCAGATAGATTCAGTCAATTTATCCTAAATTTCAATATGAATGATATGGACAAATCTCTTCCTAAATTGCTAGCCATGTTAAGAACTGCTGAGCAGAATCTGAAGTCAAAAGGGAAGTCCATTCTGATGATCGGAAATGGAAAGAGACAGAACAAAAGACCCACTAAGCAGGGTGATAAAGGGAAAGGCAAGGAAGTTGCCAAACCCAAACCCATTGTTGATGCTTTGAAGCCTAGTGGAGGCATAGCAAAGGAAGGCACCTGCTTCCATTGCGGTAAGACCGGACACTGGAAGAGAAACTGCCCAAAGTACCTGGAAGATAAGAAGAATGGAGTAGAGACTTCAACTTCAGGTATTTTTGTTATTGAAATTAATTTTTCTACTTCTGCATCATGGGTATTAGATACTGGATGCGGTTCTCACATTTGTACCAATGTGCGGGGGCTAAAAAGGAGTAGAGATTTGGCAAAAGGTGAAGTTGACCTACGAGTTGGCAATGGAGCAAAGGTTGCTGCTTTAGCCGTAGGAACTTATGTATTGACTTTACCTAGTGGTTTAATAATTCAGTTAGAGAACTGTTATTATGTACCTGCAATTAGCAGAAATATTATTTTTGTTTCTTGTTTGGACAAGTTTGATTTTTCATTTATAATAAAGAACAATTGTTGCTCAATTTATTTGAATGATATATTCTATGCTACTGCACAAATGAACAATGGACTATATGTCCTTGATCTTGAAATGCCTATTTATAACATTAATACTAAAATGATGAAACCTAATGAGTTAAATCCAACTTACCTTTGGCATTGTCTATTAGGCCACATAAATGAGAAACGCATTTCCAAACTCCATAAAGATGGACTCTTGGACTCTTTTGATTATGAATCATATGAGACATGCAAATCTTGTTTAATTGGAAAGATGACAAAGTCTCCATTCACAGGAAAAGGTGAAAGAGTTAATGATCTTTTGGCCCTCATACATACTGATGTATGTGGACCACTGATCATACCAGCCAGAGGAGGTTTTCAGTACTTCATCACATTTACTGATGATTTTAGTAGATATGGTTATGTGTATTTAATGAAACACGAATCAAAGTCCTTTGAAAAGTTTAAGGAATTCAAGAATGAAGTACAAAACCAAATAGGTAAGAATATTAAAACTCTTCGATCAGATCGAGGTGGTGAGTATTTAAGCCTAGAGTTTGATGACCATCTGAAAGAGTGTGGGATCCTATCCCAACTTACTCCTTCTGGAACACCCCAATGGAATGATGTATCTGAGAGAAGAAATCGAACCCTATTAGACATGGTCCGATCCATGATGAGTCACGCCGATCTTCCAAACTCCTTTTGGGGACATGCACTATTGACAACAGCTTACACACTTAACCGTGTTCCATCCAAAAAGGTTGAGAAGACACCATATGAGATATGGAGTGGTAAGAAACCACATATGTCTTACATGAAGATTTGGGGTTGCGAAGTTTATGTGAAACGACAAATTTTAACTAAGCTTAAGCCCAAATCTGACAAATGCTTATTTGTGGGGTATCCTAAAGAAACAAGAGGGTATTACTTCTACAATCCTTCTGAGGGTAAAGTGTTTGACGCTTGAACTGGAGCTTTCCTAGAAAAGGATTTTATTTCCAAAGGAATCAATGGGAGGAAAGTAGAGCTTGAAGAAATTCAAGAATCACAAAGCATTGATACACCTATGGAGGAATTAGAGCAGGAAACACAAGTAGTTGGGGAAGAGCAACCTGCTCAAGTAGAACAAGACCAACGTAGGTCAAGCAGGATACGTCACCTACTTGAGAGATATGGATATCTCATAACTGATCAAGGTGATGTATTACTCATGGATCAAGATGAGCCTGTGACCTACCAAGAGGCCATAACTGGTCCCGAGTCTGAGAAGTGGCTAGAAGCCATGAAATCTGAAATGGATTCCATGTACACAAACCAAGTTTGGACCCTGGTAGAGCCTCATGTAGGAGTTAACCCTATAGGATGCAAGTGGGTCTTAAAAAAGAAGTCTGACATGGATGGTAAGGTACATACCCATAAGGCAAGATTGGTTGCAAAAGGATATAAACAAATTCATGGGGTTGACTATGATGAAACCTTTTCACCAGTTACAATGCTTAAATCTGTTCGGATTTTACTTGCTATCGTTGCATATCATGATTATGAAATATGGCAGATGGATTTCAAAATTGCTTTCCTTAATGGGAATCTTCTTGAGGATGTGTACATGACACAACCTGGAGGATTTGACATACCAGAAGAAGCCCAAAAGATATGTAAGTTACAAAGATCAATCTATGGATTGAAGCAAGCTTCTAGAAGCTGGAATCTTCGTTTTGATGAAACAGTAAAACAATATGGATTCATCAAGAACGAAGATAAGCCTTGTGTCTATAAGAAGGTTAGTGGGAGCATGATCATTTTCCTGGTATTATATGTAGATGACATATTACTCATTGGAAACGATGTCCCTACCCTGCAACAAGTAAAGTCTTGGTTGGGGAAATGCTTTTCTATGAAGGACCTAGGTGAAACAGCCTATATATTAGGAATCATAATCTATAGAGATAGATCACAAAAACTGCTTGGCCTAAGTCAGAGTACATACATAGACAAAGTGCTGAGACGCTTTACTATGCATGATTCCAAGAAAGGATTCATACCTATGCAACATGGTCTGTGTCTATCAAAAACACAACCCCCTTCAACTAAGGGAGAAAGGGATCACATGAATAAGATTCCATATGCATCTGCAATAGGATCTATCATGTATGCCATGTTATGTGCTCGACCAGATGTCTCGTATGCTTTAAGTGCAACGAGTAGGTACCAATCTGATCCTGGTGATGATCATTGGGTAGCTGTCAAGAATATCCTTAAGTATTTGATAAGGACTAAGGACTCATTTTTGATATATGGAGGTCAGGAAGAGCTGGTTGTAATTGGATACACTGATGCTAACTTCCATACAGATAAGGATGACTTTAGATTGCAATCTAGTTATGTGTTTTGCTTAAATGGTGGCGCTGTGAGTTGGAAAAGTTCAAAGCAAGATACAGTTGATGATTCTACAACCGAGGCCGAGTATATTGCTGCCTCAAGTGCAGCAAAGGAAGCTGTTTGGATCAAAAAGTTCATTAGTGAACTTGGCATAGTTCATAGAATTGTGGATCCCATTGGTCTCTATTGTGATAACAATGGTGCTATTGCACAAGCTAAGGAACCTAGATCTCACCAATGATCCAAACACATACTTAGGCGTTATCACCTCATTCGAGAGATAATAAATAGAGGAGATCTAAAAATATGCAGAGTAGCTACACTTGACAATATTGCTGACCCACTGACAAAGCCTTTTGCGCAACAGAAGCATGATGGTCATACTAGATCTATGGGCATTAGGGGTATGCCTGATTGGCTCTAGTGCTAGTGGGAGATTGTTAGTGTAATCCCTAAAGGCCAATACTTTTGGTACTTGTATCGAATTATTTATTAATAATAAAAGGCTTTTTCTTTATTATGTTTGTCTAATAAAGTCCCTAGAATAGATAGTCCGTTTAATGTATCAAGTGTGACTTAATCATGAGATCACATTAAACATAATGACACTATTCTTAAAGTATCCATAGTCGATCTTTATTGTGAAGTGGGATAACATTAAAGCATTAAGACTATTATGTATATAGACTGATGATCACATCTCATGGATCATGGATAAGGAGTTATCAAGTCTTAAACATAGGTATGAATATTAAGAGTAATATTTATACTGGATTGACCCGCTATGAGAATACTATATAGAATGTTATGCAAAGTGTCATAAGTTATTCTCATGGTGATAATGGTGTATACCATCCTTCGACCTGAAACCACTATGGACCCTAGATGTAGAGTCGAGTGCCTTATTGTTGATCAAACATTGTCCATAACTGGATGACCATAAAGACAGTTGATGGGTACTCCACGAAGCATGCTAAGGGACATGAGTGACCTAGATGGAATTTGCCCATCCTGCATAACAGGATAAATGTCTATGGGCCCAATATTGAACTGGACAAGGATGACACGGTCTATGCCTTGTGTTCAATATAGACATAAGGACAAAAGGGTAATTGTACACATAAGTATTATCACAAAAGGATTTGTCAGATCACGTGACATTTTCGTGTCTTGGGTAGCAGTGATGTGTTGCTAGATACCGCTCACTGTTTATTATGTTAAATACGTGATTTAATATAATTGCCAATGCCACGAAAACCTACAAGGTCACACACAAAAGGACGGATTGATGAGAGATAGAGTGACTAAGGAATACGGTAATGTACGGTGCACTTAAGTGAATTGTAGAATATCGTAAGGTACGGCGTACTTAAGTAGAATACGAAATATGGTAAGGTACCACGCGCTTAAGTGATTTTGGCATATTATAAGATATGTGACACATACACTTGAGTGGGCTTTTTAGCTTGCAACCCATACAAGTGGTTCTATAAATAGAATCCTTGTGTAGAAGCATTTGTGCAGTTGTAATTTCGTTTCTCTCTCTCTCTCTCACTCAAAGTCTTCATTAGTAGCAACTAGCACTGAGATTGAAGGAACCCGTTCATGTGGACTGAGTAGAGGCGTTGTCATCGTTCAACATTCGTGATTGCTACAAGAGGTAACGATTCTATCACTGATCATGCCCATTCGTAAGGATCACTAAAGGAGAAACTTTAAATTCCACTGCATTTTGGATCACTCTTCTCCTTCAAACCTATTAACCCCTTTATGCTCATTTGTTTATCATATTGACTTGTTAACCTATACTAACATTATGTTATTGTTATCATCATTGTTATTATTCATTGTATTTACTTTTATGTCATTTACTTCAAGTACTCATCATCATCATTATCACTGTATATACTTCAATCATGCATGTTTATCATATTATCTTTACATTATTGTCATCATACTCATAAAATCAACAAAAACATGATAAAATTATAAGACCAAAAACAAATCATGGTACTTAATCAAATTGAACTTAGAGGATTCCATCTAGGACCTTTGCTTGGAGCCTTTTCCATTATCTTTCTTGTGACACTTTGTTTCAAACTTTGGGTTTCTTCTATAACTTGTATACATATTTTAAGAATGACACCATGGAACCACCTTATAGGGACATGTTTGTAAGATCATTATCCTTTGTTTAGCATAGGTCACTTTTGCACACAAAAGGTTTTCTCTTGGGCTACCTTACAATGAGACCCTTTTATTTCCTTGTTGGTACTTTGCATCCATGTTGCGTTAAGCCAAATTTCTCAATCAAATAAACAAACCCTTAATCCAATGTCAAGTGGATTTTTCCTAATCAAAATTAAAATACTAAATAACTACGATTAGTATTGTGAACCACGAGCCTTAAGTGCTGGAGAATGAGTAAGAATGGATCATTTCTATCCTTACTCTGATTATTTTGGACGCAAGACGCCTGACTTGTTGTCTAGAATATTCACCTCCGCCCATAGACTTTAGTACATTATAATCACAAACTCTTTTCATAAACCCTTGTTTAAGGTAAAATCAACAGAACCCATCAAACCTAATTTTTTGTGCCTTAGGGCACCACTCCTAAAACCTTTTTTTCAAAGGTAAAATCAACAAACCCACAAACATTTTCTACTTCGAACTATGGAGCTCTGATTCTTCATCCCTGAATGAGTATATGTAGGCACAAGGGCCCCAATACTTGGGAGCACTATAATAAAAACCAAAATCCCTCTCTTTCACACATATTCTTTCTTAATAAAACAATAACAGATAAATCCATATGTACGTAAATAACCCAACCGATCATGTACTGAAAGGTAACGATTCAGTATCCAAAAGTGGATCACTAAACAACCAAGTTCAAAGCACCCGCGTGACAAGGTGACTCGGTCTCAGTTGAGAAATTCGTTTAGTTTCTCTAAAAACATGTCTAGTACGCATGTTACACGAGTGGGTGTAGTACAATTCTATCTATTGTTATAATTGGCTCTACTTTCTCATGTTTGATTTCAAGAGTCAATTAAGTAATCTAGAGATACATAATCATGTATCCCATGTCCTACTTTTTATTTTGTTAATTTTATTTCATTTGCACTGAAACCTAAAGATTTAGATCGCTTTATCTACACACCACTAGAGTAAAAATCGATAATCAAATACATCTCCCTATGGTTTGATATTTATAATACTACTTTGCATTGTTGTGCACTTGCGGCTTGCATCAAAGCTCTAGCATGATAGAGATTTCTAAGCTCAAGGAGATATTGAATGGTGAATTTTAGATGAAATATATTAGTGAAGTTAAAAGAATCGTAAGTATGTATATCACAAGAAGCCTCAAGAAGAGTGAATTGTTCTTATCTCAATCTAGTTACTTGAAAAATGTGGTTAAGCATTTTAGAATGCAAGGAGCTGAAACCGTTAACACTAGTTTAGGTAATCACACAAAGCTTTCTGTTAAAAAAATGTCCTTAAATTGAGTAAGATAAGAAGGTGTTAGTGATTACTCTTTATGTGAATGGGGTTGGAAGCATTATGCATGATATGGTTTGTAGTAGACTTGATTTAGCATATGCAAACAACATAGTAAGTCAACTTATGGAAAATATCGTTCATGTTTATTGGAAATATTTGAGTAAATGGTGAGGTATTTGAATAATTCTCTAAATGGTGATTTAAAGCACACAAGTCTGACTCGAGAGGAAGACGATTTGAAGTGTTTATTTATATTCAGGTTATGCATGTGATATGGCCACTAGGAAATCCCTATTAGGTTTTGTGTTTATATTTTTTTTGGGGGATATCTATAAGTTGGAAGGAAAGTCAACAATAAATGGTCACATTATTTACCACTTAAGCGAAATATAATGCACTTGTTGAAGGGGTCAAGGAAGCCATGTGGGTGAAAGGCATGAATTGAGGAGTTGGGAATTACTCAAGAATGCGTGAAGATAAATTATGATACTCAAAGTGTCATTCACTTGGCCAATCATCAGATTATCATAAAAGGAAAAAACAAAATGACATATGTTTACACTTTATAAGGGACATGATAATGTTAATGGAAATTCAGGTTCAAGAAGTTCCCTCAAAAAAGAATCTGACATATATGTTCACTAAATCATTACCAAGATCAAGACTCAAGAATTGCTTGGACTTGATCAAATTTGTTGAAGAGTGTTTCAAGTTTTGGATAGAAATAAGCAAGTTACTTAGTCATCAAATTGACATCATCGTCGATTTAATGTCAATGTGAAGAGTTATTGTAATATATCGTAAAACCTCGAGTGAGAAAAGAGAAAAAATATTTCGGTATTGGCAAAATTTCTGGCTTGTCCATAGATATGTTCTTTAATGGGTAATATCTTGGGTATGTTAAGGTTTTAACAGTTATAAATATAATTTTTAATTTTTTTCTCATCTATTATAACATAAGTTGCAGAAAGTGCATAAGATATAAATACTAGTGAAATGAAAAGGATGTGTCTAAACTGAAAATACCATATAAAATCTCCCTGTGAGATAAAATGATTGTATGCTTAATTTTAATTTAGTATATAAAAATGCTTTCATTTTTCTAAAATAAAAGTTGTCATTTGTGGATAATCATAAAAGCAATTTATGAACAACCTTTAAATTAATGTGTAATGCTAATAATTATGCTACTAGATAAGTTTTGGTTCAATTCCATAACAATTTTTCCATCCATTTACTACGCCTGTAAAGTTATTAATGAAAATAAAGTGGATTATGGAACAACTAGAATTTTTTTGTTAGATCTTTGCATTAGAAAATTTATGTTCTTACTTAATTGGATTTAAATTTCTTTTACTTACATATCATGATGCACTTAAATGCTTAAAAACAAATGGGGGATCGAAACTCAACTGTGAAGGTGTACTCGTTGTAAAAGGTTTTGGCCATGTTGTCGTCATTTGAGTCAGTGGCACTTACAACTTCCAGGTGTCTCTGAAACCCATCTTTGAAGAACTTAAATTCTACATGATCTCTCTTTTGTCTTCCAACTTCCACGCACTCCAGGTTTAGATCGATCAACTCAACCATTTTGTCCACTACTTCATCTTTGGTCATTGTGTTACGGCCAAGAGGACAAACCTATATGGACAAAAACAGTAGACAAGACACGTCATCCATTGTCACAATCATCTCTCCAACTGGAAAATGAAATATTCTTTTTTCCTTGTGAAACCTCTCGACAAAGCTTTTCAGTATGCCTGGTCAACCATCATGTAACATGTGGTGGAAACTCATCCAGTCTAATGTCTATGATGGTATCAATGAATCATCTTTCATTTAAAATAGCCAAATTAATGGTCTTCTTGCCTTTACTAACACATTTACATGGTACACCACAAGATTTAAAATAGAATAAATTAAAAGCAATATAAAAAAAAACAAAAATAAATTCTTTGAAGTCTTCCCCAATTAAATAAATGATGGTGCTTCTTATGTTCGATGCCCACATGAATTCACTCTCAAAGGAAGTATTATTTATTAAAAAATGTTGTCTTTGTGATGTATTTTGTAGTTCTTTTTCTAATCAGCATACATTTATTTTCTAGCTATCAAAACACTAATAAAATTTACAGGTGTTGTTTATCATTCTCCTTCCATCCCACAAATTTACATTTTGAGATATAAAGAAATTAAAAAGTTCTCCCAATAGTCAAATCTTCCTCCATTGAAAATTGGTGGTTTGATTGAGTAAGAAGTACTACTACTCTCTTTAACATTGTCTTTAGTCCCAACTATAGTATTACTTAAAGATATTTACTTTTTCATGGTTAAGTGTTAAATAAGGTCAAATAAAGAGGAAGATGATTTGGAGGATTTTGTAAATTCAAGCTATGCAGGTAATGTGGCCACTAGAAAATTCCCATCAAGTTTTGTGTTTATGTTTTTTAGGACATCTATAAGCTGGAAGGCAAATCAACAATAAATGATCATATTATCTACTACTCAAGCGGAATATAATTCACTTGTTGAAGGGGTCAAGGAATCCATATGGGTGAAAGGAATTATTAGAAAGTTAGAGATTACTCAAGAATGCGTGAAGATAAATTATGATAATCAAAGTGTCATTCACTTGTCCAATCACCAGTTTAACATAAAAGGACAAAACATATTGACATATATTTACACTTTATAAGAGACATGATAATGTTAATGGAAATTTAGGTTCAAAAATCACCCTTAGAAAAGAATCCAATAGATATGTTCACTAAATCTTTGAGATCAAGACTCAAACATTACTTGGACTTGATCGAATTTGTTGAAATATGATTCAAGCTTTGGAGAGAACGTACAAAGGTAGTTAGTGGTGAAATTGACATCACCACTAGTTAAATGTCAAGGTGAAGAATTTTTGTAAGATACTGTTAAACCTCAAGTGATAAAAGAGAAAAAATATTTCGGTATTGACATAATTTCTTGATTATTCATGGATATGTTTGTTAATGAGTAATATATTGGTCCTGTTAAGATTTTGGAAATTATAAATATATTTTTATCTCATTTATTATAACATAAGTTGCAGAAGGTGCACAAGGTAGAAATACTAGTGAAAAGAAAAAGTTAGAATTTTCTAGGATTGTATTTTTAGGGTTTGACATCCTTTTTAGGATTATCAAAGGATTTGAGAAACACTTTAAGCACTTTGAGTTTGTGCGATCATTATATTCAGAATTATATAGATTTGGAAACACTTAGGTAGAAAATATAGTTTAGTTTGAGAACTCCAAAGACAATTTTCTTGTAACTCATATTGTAATATCTTGTAACTCCAAAGTTGCAAGAGAATATGTCATCCACTTATCCTTTTGGAGTGTTTACCTATAGAAGGATGCCTTTTGATTTCTGCAATTCTCCTACAACTTTTTAAAGGTGTGTGCTTTATATGTTTGTTGATACAATGAGAAACTTCATATAGGTATTTATAGATAATTGTTCTATTTTTAGCACAACTTATCATAAATGTTTGACCAATCTTGATCTCGTATTTAAGAGATGTAGTAACACCAATTTATTTTAAAATTGGAGAAGCAAAATTTTATGGTAAAAGAAGAAACATTGTTGGGACATAAAATTTCTTCTAAGGACATTGTATCATTAAACTAAGATTAAAATTATAAAAAAAATTCACTACCTATTAATGTGAAAGGAGTAAGAAATTTTCTAGGATATATATCCTTACATGTGATTCATTAAGGACTTCTCTAAAATAAAAAACCCTATACGAAATCTCCTTGAGAGATAAATTGATTTTATACTTAATTTAGGATGTAGAAATACTTTCATTTTTCTAAAACAAAATTTGGCATGTGCTCATAATCATAAAAGCAAATTAAGAACTACCTTTGAATTTACGTGTAATGCTAATAATTACTTTATTGGAGATTTTTTATCCAACACCATAAATTTTTTTCCATCCATTTACTATGTATGTAAAGTTATTAATGAAAATCAAGTGAATTATGGAACAACTAGAAAAAATTGCTAAATCTTTGCATTGGAAAATTTATGTTCTTACTTAATTGACTTTAAATTCATTTTATTTACATTTCATGATGTACTGAAATACTTACAAACAAAGAGGGAGCCGAAACCTGAATTGTGAAGGTGTACTTGTTGTGAAGGGTTTTGGCTATGTCGTCGTCATCAGAGTTAGTGGCACTTACAACTTTTAGGTGTCTCTGAAACTCATCTTTGAAGAATTTGAATTGCACATGATCTCTCTTTTGTCTTCTAACTTTCACGTACTTCAGGTTTAAATCGGTCAACTCAACCATTTTTTCCACTACCTCATCTTTGGTCATTATGTTGTGGGCAATAGGACAAACCTAGACGGGAAAATACAGTAGACAAGACACGTCGTCCATTGTCACAATCATCTCTTCAACTGGAAAATGAAATATTATTTTTTCCTTGTGCAACCTCTCGACAAAGCTTGTCAGTATGCATGATCAACCATCATGTACCTTATGGTGGAAGCTCCGACAATCTAATGCCTATAATGGTACCAATGAATCATCTTTCGTTTAAAATAGTCAAATTAATGATCTTCTTGCCTTTAATAACACATTTACATGGCACATCACAAGATTAAAAAGTAGAATAAATTAAAAGTAATTTAGAACAAAAAAATATAAAAGAGATTCTTTGAAGTCTTTCCCAATCGAACAAATGTTGTTGCTTATTTTGTTCAAACTTCACATGACTTCGCTCTCGAAGGTAATATTATTCATTAAAAAAATTGTCTCTGTGATGAATTTTGTACTTCTTTTTCTAATCAACATACATTTATTTTCTAGTTATCAAAACACTAATAGAATAGGTGTCATGTACGTTCGTCTATTATCCCACAAATCTATATTTTGAGATATAAAGAAAGTAAAAATAATATCGTCCCAACAGTTAAATCTTTCTCCATTGAACATTGGTGGTTTGATTGAATAAGAAGTAATACTAATCTTTTTAACACTGCCTTTAGTCCTAACTATAGTATTTCTCAAAGATATTTACTCTTTCATGATTAAGTGCTAAATAAGATATTGAATCTCTAGCTTCAACTGAATATGCAAAAATTACAAAAAAAATGGAGGTTTCAATGGTGGAGAGGATTTAAAAAAATAAATAATTGGTTAGTATTAAAATAAAGGGATGTTTAACCAAAATGCTGACGGTAAAAAGGTAAGGAAGATTAATTTTTTTACTTTTGTTCACCTCCACAATCTGAATTTACGTCCAATCCTCTCACTCTTGAGATTTTCATTATAATTCAACTCTTTATAAATTCACTAAAAGTGCGTTTGGATTGATAGAATATGACAGAATGAAGCGAAATGGAATGATATATAATGAGGTTTCATTGTATGGATCAATTAAAATCGGATGGAGCGAAGCGAAATTGAATGGTATGGATTCTATTCCATCACTTACCATCATATTTCTTCCCCTCTGATTTAGGTAGAATGAATAATTTATCTTTTTCCATCATAAAATACCTAAACAATGAAATGAAATCTTCATTTTGCTTTATTCTATTCCGCATTTTGCTTTATTCTATTTCACTCATTTTCATTTCCATGATATCCAAATATAGTCTAAGATATTTCTTAGACCCACTTACTTGACCTTCAATTTCTCAATAGAAAGAAGTGACTATAACTTAGTCTTTTTATTTATTCATAAAATCTTACTACAAACTAACCCTTTGAGACAATTACAATCAAAGAAATAATTAAATATTTATGTTTAAAATATAAACTCTCACAAAAAATATAAACAAATTTAAATTTATTACAACTGTTTTATCTTTCAATAGAAATCGTATAAACTTTATATCACTTGATATTTTAATGTTTCGTTCTGAATTGTGTAGAGTTTGATCTCAAAAATTTATCCATAATACTTCTTTTGTAAGGTTCACTTCTTAGGAATAATATATATATATATATATATATATATATATATATATATATATATATATATATATATATATATATATATATATATATATATATATATATATATATATAAATCATCTTTCTTTTCAAATGAAGTCCTTATTTATATAATCATTTCATATAAGAGATATTCATTAGGATTAGAAACCTTCGTGGAGAATTGTGTTAAATGTTAGAGAAATTGCACTTTGTATGTATCAATGAATAATAATTTATAGTGATTTTTATAATTGGTGCAAGGGTTCTATGGTCTCCCTCAACTTGGAGTAATCACTTTTTAATTAGGGAGATTATCCCTTGTACTCGTATAATTATATTGTTTAAAAAAAATTAAGGAATATAAAATTTTGGGAAATATACATAAAAGTTGTTTACAAAAACTAAGAATAAGTTGGACACATTGGAAAACATAGGTGGAACATTTATTAGAAAAATGGAGATCCAACATATTATAAGTAAAAGAATCAACTTATATATTAATTTAAAATTTTGAGTGAGTATGTGAAGTATCTCTCACAAATATATGTTACTCATAAATAAAGATTTTAATGTAAAAATACTCTCTCTTGTTGATCCTTAAATTTGATGTCGCAATAGTGGTATCCAGAATTGTTGGTTCGAGTGAAGGATTGACTCATATATATCGAAAATTCTCCCCGCATACCGGTGGATAGAAGTCATGTCCGATTGAAAAAATGTCACACTACAAAGTATATGTAAATGAAAGAATTTCTATTTAAGAGAGAACATTATTGATAGACTAATCTTTAAGAAAAAATATTAAGAAAAACAAAAATAAAGCGGATTTATTGAGAAATATAAGAAATCCCACGTTATTTAAAAAATTAAATATCTTATAAATAAGAGAATCTATCCAAAAAAAAATATATGGCTGGAAAAAAAATATCTTCAATATAAAAATATTCTCTATTGAATTCCAAAATTGATGACTTAACAAATAACATCTGGATTCTTGCATGAGATTTATTTTACATGACGATACATAAAGTACCCTAAAAAGATAAGAATTCATTCAAATCCAAAGATATATATCAATATAAAACCATTCTCACTTCAAATGCTATTAGTTGGCACCAAGTTGTGAATGATCGAATGACAGAGAAATCCTTGAATATAATTCTGATCACACTATTCAATCCTATCCAAAAACATGAAATTTTCTAAATTCGGAAATTAGAAAATTTACTAAATTGACCGAGAAATATGCGACAAATCTATTTTTATTATAAAAATAATCTAAATAGATAGTACACCAAAGGAAGCAATGAGAAAAACGTTTGACCGCATGGGAAATCTTTTCTAATTGAGGAATTTTTTAAATTTAGGATTACTAATTATGTTTCTTTTTAATATGTTAAGTTTATTGTTGTTTATATAATATAAGAAAAACAATCCTTGTCAAAAAATGAAATAATTGACAATTTTATTTTTATTAAAATATTTCTTTTTCTGAAATTTATGAAGCGCTTTCTAGAAAAAAATAGTTATATATAATTATCTACTTCTCTTCCAATAACAAATTAAAAATATTGCTTACCAAAATTTTCTTTTTTTTTGCGATAACAAAATAAGTTAATATAATTTAAAATGAAACAAATAGAAGAGTTTGACTTGTATATATTGATACTATAAAATAATTTTAAATAAATATTAAATTAAATTTTACTATTTAAATAGATGTACCAATTGAATTGGTCACTGTATAAAAGATGAATTACGGTTGCATTACTATGGTTAATTAAATTGGCAATATCATATACAATGGTCAATTAAAAAATTATTAATTTAAAAATTACCTACACAAATTACTAAAAAAAATAATATTAAAAATTTATTTATAAAATTTACATCATACATATAAAAGATGAATTGTTTTTTTAATAAAATAATATTAACAATTATTTTAAATAATTTTTTAAAAATTAATCTCATAACAAAAATATAACATTAATCATTAACCAATTTTATTATTGGATTAACCATAAAAATATATGTTAGTGCCCACATATCTTGAAAGTTTATTAATCAATTTCACCATTTTATTAATCAATAAAATACATAATATTAACTAAATTCTGACATTAATTTATAATTTGGTTAATAAATTTTAATTAAAAAATAATTAATAGTAAAATAAAATGAATTAATATTAAATGATTTTATAAACTATCAATCAATTTTATTTAGTATTTATTGTTTTAAAAATTTTAAAATTTATTAAATAAATTATAAATAAATGTTACAACTTGATTAATATTATTTATTTTATTCATTAGGTGAAGTTGATTAATAAACTATCAGAAAAATACATGGTTAGTAACATATAATAATAAAATTAGTTAATGACAAATGTTATATTTTTATTATGATTTTTTTTAATTTATAAATATTTTTTATTTATAATGAGTTTTAAATATTAATTTATTTTAAAAAATATTATTCACCATATAAATATAATAAACAATATTTATTATAAATATAGGATATATAAAACCACCCTAAAAATTTCTTAAAGATAAAACTAGACACCTTCCATTAACCATCATTAAATTAAATTTTTATAAATCTCTTCATATTTTCCTTTTTTATAAGTACTGAAAAATCGTGAATTTTATAAAGTCTAATGTCACACACACAAAACTAGCATATAACATCCATATAGATTTTCAAAATTAAAACATACTTTAAAAATATATTTCAAGAATTAATTTAATCAAATAATACCATTATACTATGTGATTTGATTGAACTATTTTTTTATTATATTGTGTTATTTGATTGAATTATATGTTTTTCAAATAATTAAATAATTTGTTGATTTATATAAAGCAAATTCATTAATTTAATCCTATGTGCTAGTTGCGTTCAATTAATATAATCTATCAATTTAATATAGTTTAACTTTTAACATTATTATCTACATTTATATGTTAGTATATTTAAAAATTAATAATATTTAAAAAAATCTATTAGTATATTTACATCCAAAATAAAATGATAAATATTTTAATCAGAGATTTTGACTTCGAATGGTTAAATCTTTTTTGAAAGAGCTTTATAATTTATTCGACTCAATAAATCTTATATGTAAATTAAAAAAAAAATAGTTTAATTTTATATTGATTAATCTATATAATTACGCACGCGTAAAAATATTTATTTTAAAAGAAAAATATATTGTAATCTTACTCGATTTAATAGATTAAATATATTAATCTTTATAATTGCGTAAAAAAATAGTTATTTTATAAAAAAAAAAAGATTATAATCTTACTTAGGTCGGTAGATTGGTATATGATTAGGCGCATGTTTTGTAAAAGAAATAGATGATTTAAAATGAATTTAAGAATTAAAACTAAAAAAAGAAAAGATAGAAATTGATGAGAATGAATGAAGAGAATCGTCCAGGTAAGCAAAGTGCAGGTTGTCAAATGGAGATTTTGTATTTTGGTTTCTCTCTCTTACTGTTTTTAGAGAGAGAAAGAGACGGAGGTAATGACAGTCTGTCAGGTTAACCATCCTCTCTCCCTTCCCTCTCTTTCTTCTTTCTCTCTTCTATATATAATATATAAACCTCTCATTTCATACATTCTTTCTTTATTTTTTATTTATTTATTTTCTCATAAGAGGAGCCTCTGGATCCATCTTCTAGAATCGAAGACCCTTGAGATTTCGCCACCATGAGTCTCTTCGGTCTTGGAAGCAGGTTCTTCTTCTTCTTCTTCTTATCATTTATCAATTATCTATTTCTTTTCTTCAATTCATGATTTACTTTCTGCTATACCAATTTTCATTATGAGATTTAGGATTAGGAATTCAAATTGAATGGAAATATGAATGATGATACGATTATTGTTGAATTCAATGACTAGTGTTGGAATTTTGTGAGATTATGAGGTCGTTTACAAGGTTGATTTTGAATTTTATTGTTGATTCTTTGATGTATTGGTAGCTTTAAAAAGTTGGATTATGATGATGATGATGATGAATATTATGTTGCTAAAGTTTTTACTGTTCTATTGGTCTTTTTGAAATTTATATTTTGGTGTTGTGAAATAGGATATAGAAACCAATTTCATTGTGTAATGTCTCTAGCAAATGTTTGGTTCTGTGTTGAAAAAAATTGATTTTGTCAAATTGATTAGGGCTAAAAGTGAGTTGAAGATAAAGTGATTTATGTTTGAATAAATTTTTGTTTTTCAGTGTAAAAATCATGTTTAGATCCTAGTTTCAAGTAGAATTAGTTATGGAAAGCGGAATCAGTTCTACTATAGAGCAACCAAACATGTCAAGATCAATTTTACACCCTCAAAATCAATTCCATGTGCTCCAACGACGAAACTAAACATACACGTCAATGTGTAAAACTGCCTTTTAACATTAAACATTTCACAATTATGGTTGAATGAAATCTGAAGTATTATAAATTTGCTCCTATCTGCAACTTTTTTGTTATGGAGATAATTCGTTTGATTTAATTATTTGCTTCTTTCTTTCGGGCTATTAGTATGGTATACTTTCGATTGGTTTCTGTTGACTAAGAGTTCAGCATAACTAGAATTTGATGTTTGATTCATGCAGAAACCAAAAAACATTTCGTCCAAAAAAGAGTGCTCCCACTGGAAGTAAGGTTGGTCAATTTGCTTCTTGTGCAGTGGTTTAAGGATTCTGTCTACTTTATGTCTTTTATGGTTCGCATTTGATCATTATGAGTAATGAGTTTTTTTGTTCATTTTGTTTGTGAAATGTAGGGTGCTCAACTTCAAAAACACATTGATGCTACATTGGGTAGTGGGAACCTGAGGGAAGCTGTTAAACTCCCTCCTGGTGAAGATATCAATGAGTGGCTAGCTGTAAACAGTAAGAATCTTCAATCAATTCAGTTTCTGGCAATTAGTGTCAAAGTTTCCAACTTTTCCATCTATACCTATTGCCTTGTGTTCGATTTCTTAAGTCACTTATGATCAAAGTTGGTAAATAGCGGCGCTAATTGCTATAACGTAGTGGAATTTGAACAAATCACTATTGTTGCGCAATACGCTGTTTAATACCAAATGTTGTTAAATAGTTACTGTAGCACTGGTGTGTAACGGAATTTGAACAATTTTTATTTTCCGCGATTGACAACACCCTTATATAACTAGCATGTTACTTCTAAATTGTATATAGTTTTTATCTCAGGGTCATTTATGGGTTTTGTTGTTTTTATGCGCAGCTGTGGACTTCTTTAATCAAGTGAATATCATGTTTGGTACGTTGACTGAATTCTGCACGCCGAGTAACTGTCCTACAATGACTGCAGGGCCAAAGTATGGTTTGATCCTTAAAAAAATCTCTTGTTTTAGTTTCATTGTGATGTTGGATCTATATTAATATCAGATTAGCTAATAATTCATATTTCTCTTTTTGGCATGCCTGCAATTTATGTACTTCAATTGGTTTTAGGAAATACCAATGCTGATTTTAGCGAATATGACATACCGATATGATAAGTAAAACCTGCCTGCTAAAAGTTATTGTGTAGTTTAGTTTCTGTTAATATTTTCAACCTTTTTGACAAGAGTTGAGATTAAACTGATGTCAATCTTCTTTTGTTTTTTAGTGTCCATTTAATCAAGTGTAGTATATGCTTAAGCAGACAAGTTAAATCGTGATTAAAAAAAACGTATATGTGCAACAAATATTTAATGCAACATAATCTACAGGTACGAGTATCGATGGGCTGACGGCGTTACTATCAAAAAACCAATAGAGGTATCTGCTCCAAAGTATGTCGAGTATTTGATGGATTGGATTGAATCTCAACTAGATGATGAAACAATATTCCCTCAAAGATTAGGTATGTTCGACATTTCGCCAAAGCTGGCGGGCCGGCCACATGATATCCTCGATTAATTTTTTTCTAACTATATCTATTGTCTTACTCCTTTAATTGACTTCTTTTTGTAGGGGCTCCTTTTCCACCCAATTTCAGAGATGTTGTCAAGACAATATTTAAGCGATTATTCCGAGTATATGCTCATATTTATCACTCACATTTTCAGAAGATTGTAAGTTTGAAGGAAGAAGCTCACTTGAATACTTGCTTCAAGCATTTTGTTTTATTTACTTGGGTAAGTAAGATGTTACAAATATCAAAACTTGATGTTTTGCATTCAATTGCATGAAAGCATGTTTTCAGATTCAGCTTGAATTTATCATCTGAGATACATACTTTCTTGTGTTGTAGGAGTTCCGGTTGATCGAAAAAGCGGAGCTAGCACCTCTTGAGGACCTTGTTGATTCTATTATACAATGATAGTGTTTTTTATTTGCCTTCTCTTTCCTTCATTTTGGAGAGGTTAGACAATGGAAGGTTGGGTATATTTTTCTTTTTGTGGGCTTATTATCATGCCCTTGTAATATAACTTGCTAAATGGAAAATCTTTAGCCACTTTTTTTGTATTTGTGTCTGCATTGCTGTTATGGTTGCTGAATATTCTTGTGCATCAAGCTAAACCTACTTGTGCAGCGAGCCGAATAGTCGATGCATTGACCAGTTGTATTTTCTATCAATTATTTTAAGGTGGCATTATAAATTGTGATTTTCTGGGATAAACAAGCAAGCAATTGTAGTTTTTATTCAAATTCAGTTTACTTTTTAGACAGTTATTCAATTTCTGTGTAAATAAATCTGCTTTCAAATCTGCTAAGTATGTTATTCAATTCATAAAAAATGTATATTGTTCGAGAAAACAAACAATTATTGTATAAAATTAATTATTTTATTTTAATTAAAACTTGTAAATCTCAACATAATTTCAAACGAAGTAACTGGTTAGTATTAAAATGTAATTGACTAACTACATCCAGATTTTATAGCTAACATTGATATATTTTTCATTTTGCAACACCTTCCTAGAGATATAAATAGATTGATGGCTTCTCTAATTCCCTAACAATTTGAGACTAATTAATGGATCAGTTTGTTCTATCGACACCTCGATGGTGCAACGTCGTTTTCTTCCTATTATCTAAACTTGAGAGCTTCATTTCAAATGTATATCAGAATATATATTTAACTCTACAAAATCCATCAAAACTCTCAATCAAAATATACCCTTGTAAACAAGTAAACATTTAAAACCTAGTTTTTGTTCCATTTGAAGAGTGTGTAAGAAGTCCGTATTAAAAATAACCACAAGTTAATAGATGTTATTAGTCTTTTTCTTTTATATATTTATATATCATTGTGATTAAATGGTAGTGTGTTAATCCATAACTATGTGTGTCCTAGGTTGTTAAGTGATTGTGATTATAGGCTTAAGAATTAACTAAGTCAATTAGTTGAGTTGGTTACTTGACCAACAAGCTATTCTTTCAATTGTAATTCATTACATAGCTATTTTTCGAACGCATAGTGACCATTTCACGTTCTGAACGCAGTCTTTGAAATATCTTCTGATTTCACTTGAATCTGATGATAACCCAAACGCAGATCAATCTTACTAAATATGCAAGAATCAATCAATTGATCCATCAAATATTTGATTCTCGAAAGAGGATACTTGTTCTTGATTGTAACTTTATTCAGTTTTTGATAATCAACACACAACCTCTTGCTACCATATTTCTTCTTGACTAACAACATTGACGTTCCCCACGGTGAAACACTCAGTCAAATAAATTTATTCTCAAGCAACTCTTTCAGTTGTTTCTTTAACTCACTAAACTCTTAAGTAACATCCTATAAGGAGTCATCGACACATGACTAGTATCAGGTACTAAGTCTATGGTGAATTCAACTTCACGCTCCGACGGTAAATAACTAATATCATCTGGAAACACTTTTGGAAAATCACATACCACTGGTAATTCACCAATCAAGGTTTTGCTTTCACCCTTCATAGAATCTAATGTCATAAACACCCTAGTCTCGTCCTTTCATGAACTCATCCACTTTCTTAGTGGGCACGAACAACTTGTCACTTGCAGCAAATTCTGTAAATGAAAGTGACTCGTCAAAATAGTTATGAACATGGTTGAACTCCAACCAGTTCATTCCAAGGATAACATCGAGTTGATTCAATGGTAGGTAGCCCAAGTCTATCCCAAAACTCTTATCATAAATAGTCAGCGGATAATTCAAACACACCAATGAAGTAGTCATTGAATCATTAGTTGAAAAAAGAATAACCATACTTCAAACATAGCAGACAACTTTAAACCCAACCTCTCGGTACAATCAAGAGAAACAAAAGAATATGTTGCACCTGTGTCAATAATAGCAATCAACATAATACTGAAATTCTGGTATGCAAATCTCATATGTCGTATACGATGTCACGACATCAGAGTCATCATATTGTCACACCACAAACAATATCAGGATTTAAGTAAGTAGTATTTAAGTAAATAACACAAATAGTTGTTAACCTAGTTCGGTGCAACGTCACCTACATTTGGGGGCATCCAAGCCAGGAAGGAAATCCACTATAACAAAATTAGTTTGAAGTTCTAAACAACCTCGGGCTTTACAAATTTCTCACTTAATCTCTATCTGTGGAAGATTCTATCTAAGACTCACCTAGATATGAGACCCCTCTCACTTCCCTTCAATCACACAACAACGATGGTAACTTCTATCAGAAAACAGAATCCTCTCTTGCTTAAAAGCTCATGAGGAATTCACATTTATAACTCAATAAAATAAGTCATATTCAAGTATCGAAGAGATACTCGAATGGCTCACAAATACCAAAGATAACTAAACCCTAACACAGACAATATTCAACGCTAATTTATTGCCTTCTTAGATTTAGAAACGATCTTTACATAGCCTTAGAAAGGTATGGGCTTAGGGCTTTATTAACAGCATATCCAAGGACTATGCACAATCTTCTGCAGATTTGATTCCAATCATATCAGATGTTTCCTAAAATATTTTGACATCTTTACTTCGAAAACAAGGCAAAACAAAATAGTCTTTTGCTTTTTAGAACATGTGTTTCTTGACCCATGCATCTCATAAAATAAATCTTCAGAGGATCTTAAGATATCTCACACTAAACAAATCTTTCAAGAAACTGAAACAGGGCACACTCTGATGTTGAACCAACATGTCAGGACATCTTGTCCAACATCTTGCTTGAATACATGTTTTTCTAAAATGCAGTCAATCACTACACACCAGACCTAACAATCCCCCCCCCCTTTGGAAATGTGATTATCCCCCCCCCCCCTCAGGAGAGTCTGCCTTTAACAAAGAACAGTCAAACAAGTTACTTTGTAACAGATCTATCCACAGAGATCTACCGCCCGTCAACGAGCAGTTGAACATAATTCTCTAATCCCTAGAAATTTGCATAGTATCTAAGAAAATCAAAAGAATTTCTTAGTTAATTTACATTCATGTTTAAGAAATCGAGAGTATTCTTATTTCATTTTCATAGCATCTAAGAAATCGAGAGTATTTCTTATTTCATTTACATTCATGTTTAAGAAATCGAGAGTATTTCTTATTTCATTTGCATAGCATCTAAGAAACCAAGAGCATTTCTTAGTTCATTAACATTTATGTTTAAGAAATCAAGAGTATTTTTTATTTCATTGACATAACATCTAAGAAATCAAGAGCATTTCTTAGTTTATTTACATTCATGTTTAAGAAATTGAGAGTATTTCTTATTTCATTTGTATAATATCTAAGAAATCAAGTGCATTTCTTAGCCCATCTAAGAAATCAAGAGCATTTCTTAGCCCATCTAAGAAATCAAGAGTATTTCTAAATTCATTCATATCATTAAGAAATTATGAGTATTTCTAAATTCATCTACATTAATTTAGAAGTCAAGAGGACTTCTTAACATTCATACGATTAAGAAATCAAGAGTGTTTCTTAAATCATTTGCATCCTCATGATTAAGAAATCAAGAGTATTTCTTAATTCATTTACACTCATATTTAAGGAGTCAAGATTACTTCTTAACCTGTATATCATTAAGAAATCGAGAGTATTTCTTAAACCATCATTTATATTCATATGATTAAGAAATCGAGAGTATTTCTTAATCTATATGCATTTCATTCAATTATTTGATGATTAAGAGATCAAAAGTATTTCTCAATCCTTTCATTTATAAGGAGTCAATAGTACTTCTTAGGATACATATCATTTGTCATCTGTTAATTAAGAAATCAAGAGAATTTCTTAATTCATTTGCATTCATTTTTAAGAAGTCAATAATACTTTTTAACCTCCATTACATCCATATCACCCGACGATTAGAAAATCAAGAGTATTTCCTAAATCTCGTTGCATCCATTTGCATTACCATCTGATGATTAAGAAATCGAGAGTATTTCTTAGTCCATGTGCATTCATTCATGACCATAAACATATCATTTTATTGCATACAAGGGCAAATTTTGGGCATGTTTGGTATTTAAACTATCTTTCACCATGACAATCTGAAGACTAGAGTTCTTCATATCCTCCAATTAAAGATGTTTAAATAGGGGCAACTATCATACCCTGAATTTTACCCTAAGTCTTTTCACTTGCACCAACATAGCATAATCGTCTCATTTTATCATGCATTCATCCAGCCAAAAGCATTTCATCAGGGTTCAGATGAAAGGTCAGGAATTCTGGCATTTTATCTGGTCTTGATGACATTCATTCAGCCATTTGTTGATTAAGAGATCAAAAGGCTTGATTTCTCAATCTCAGTACAACATTCATTCAGTTGCATTTTGTTTCACAGGTTCAAAGGGTGACAGTCAAGAGTACTGTCGTCATTTGAATCTTTGTAAGGTCTTAATTGTGTTTGAGAATCAGAAGAAAATGGTCCAAGAGTGATTCATTTGCATCTGACTGTCTATTCACAATTATTTAGTCAGTAAATCAATGCATTCATAAGCCATCTGCATTTTATATTCAACACAACATACATTTCATTCCGCATAATGCTTGAAATGTCGCTCGAAATAATTTTTGTGATCTACAAGCAGACCAGTTGAATCAATTTTCAAATATACGTAGAATTAGCAGGAGAAAAATTACAAAATAAAGCTTGCAAACGTCAGTATTCTTAATCAACGGTTCACGTAGTTTAACCTGACATGCTCGTTTTATTTTTTCCGACTACTTTTTTAGTCACATTTCAATAAGTTTGAGCCTTTTAACCGGTCATTTTATATTTTAAAATTTAATCAAAACTTGCATGTTTTCGAGAAGTTTATTTCGCACCGATCATTTTGACACGTTTAGTTTAATTTTTGGGGCCTTTTTGCACCGAATTTTTATTCATTCTTTATCTAATTATTTTTATTTGTTTAGCCAAATTAATTAGTAAGGTTTAATTAGAATTAACTATTGTTTTAAATATGATTTTATTTTGTTTTATTATTTCTATTCTATTTTTTAAACTTTAATTTTAGCATTTTTTTTTCATTTAAGAATCAAGTTTTTCTTAACTAAGAAAAATTAAGAAAAATATCTCCCAATCCTTCCAATAGGATTGGGACACGCAGGCCCCCTCTTGCTCTCTCTTTCTCAGCCTACATGGTGAAAGAAAAAACTAGAGAAAAAACGTTTTTTCTTATTACCCAAATATCCAAACACAATCCTCCATTTTGATCTCTTTTGGGACATCCACTAAAAAAAGGACACGTGGCACAAAGGAAAAGGAGCAAATTTTCTTCAACATACACTTCATAACAGAACCATCGATTTTTTCTTTTTTCATTTTTCATTCCCCCTTTTCTTCTTCTCTATTTACACAAACTCAACATCATCATTTCAACTTCACTCTCTCACCTTCTCAATAACAGAGGACAAATCTTCCTCTTCTCTCTTGGTTTTCGTTCGCCGCTCCCTCCACCAAACACAACCATTACCACCACCTTACACCACCTTTTAACAACCATCCAAAACAACAACAACACCGCCGAAAACACGCAGAACCACCACCTTCGAACTTACAATGCACCACCACCTCACATTTCATCGCCAACTTGTCCTTCTACCCAAACCACCACCTCCTTCCTCCCTTTATCCGAAACCAACACAACATACTCCAACCACCATGACCCAACATCCACGCACAATAAATCGAAACCATCACCAAAACTCCATAATAACTACTACCACAAACACATAACGAACAACAACACACGATCTAAACCACTGCAAACAACCTAAAATTCGTGCACCTTCGTTTCTCCATTTGTCACCGATCCGACACAACCCTCACAAAAACCACCTTACTCCATTGTCCCACCTCCATAACCGCGACACACCCTTCAAATCGCTGTCGTCTTCCCAAGCCCATGTCTGTCGTGGTTTATGGCTCCCCTCCTTTTCATGTTATGTTTTGTCGATTTAATGTTCTGTTTGTTTTGATTGGAATAGAAGAAACCGATGGGTGCTTGTTTATTTAAATCATATTTGTTTTGTTATTTTTTCGATGGTGTGAGTTTGTTTGTTTTGGGTGAAGAAAAATCGAGAAAGAGAGTGAGAGATAAAAAAGAAAAAATTTCTTTTTTCTCTATGTTCTCAAGCAACGCGTGAAGAAGAAGAGGGCTTTTTATTTTTGACTTTTTTTTTCAAACTTTGCTACGTGTCACCACCGTATTAGAGGGTTTGTTTTAAATTAAAAAAAAAAAACTAAACAAATAAACCCTCTCTTTTTCAGTGTGCTCCACTTTTGTTCCATTTTATTTTTCTTTTCACTCTGTTATTTTTCTTTTTGTTTATTATTATTATTATTATTATTATTATTATTATTATTATTATTATTTACCATTATTATTATTATTATTATTATTATTATTATTATTATTATTATTATTATTTACCATTATTATTATTATTATTATTATTATTTTGATTATTACTATTATTATCATTATTGTGGATCATTATTACTCTTGTCGATTATTGTCATTATAATAATAATAATAATAATAATAATAATAATAATAATAATAATAATAATAATTGATTATTGGTAATTATTTCTCATTTATTATTATGATTATGATTATTGTTTATTATTTATTTAATTAAATTGTTTATATTTTTGGAAAAAAATTGATTTTTTTGTCTCATCGGTTTTTCATAGATGCGATGTAATCTCAGAGTTAAAAATTTAATTTAATTTCAGAAATTGTTTAAACGCAGAGTTTTATTGACCGATCTCGGATGGGGTGATTCCTACGTGAATCACTTTACGATTGCTTAACGTAGCACCAAACTCTTTTAGTTTAATTTTCGTTTCTTTTTGTCACTTAAATCACCGGTTTTTCACAGATGTGTTGCAATTTCGAAGTTAAAAATTCAATTTAACTTCATAAATTGCTTAAACGTATAGTTTTGTTAACCGACCTCAGATAGAATGATTCCTACATGAATCGTTTTACAATTGCTTAATATATCACTAAATTATGTAATTCAAAATTTTGATTTTATTTCGAGTCCCTTGACTTTCTCTTGAGCCTTCTTACCATAATTTTTTTTATTTACAATTGTCTTTTGAGCTTGCATTGTTAATTATTATATTGTATTCCCATTTGATAAATTGTACCCTCCTTCCCGTAATGTGTAATAAGTTTACTGTTTTCCTTTATTGCTATTGTATTAGTTAGTTGTTAATTCAAGTTCAAAATCAATGCTTTCAGAAAAGAACAAAAAAATAATTACTTGATCCAACGTCAAGCGATTTTCCCAAATCAAAATCATTTTCACTATCCATTTCTCCATCATTTTCAAAACCTTCAAATCATTTCATCCCATTTCAATTTAATGCAGATAATAAAAACCTCGATCAAACATCGAGTGCCTTTTCCCTAATAAAATCCAAATTACTTAATCCTACTTAAAACACCGTTTCAAAAGGGTGAAAAGAGAGATGATATAAAGCCTTCGATTCTTCTCCTTGATTGTTTGGATACGAGTTTCCTTACTCGCCCATTCGAGCAATTGTCATTTCTTTAAAAACTTCTAATCTAATTCACTTTAAAATCGCTTTCATAATCAAAACTTAAGTCAAACTCATTTTCGTAATAAACTTGGACAAAAAAGGTGGTTTAGAGCCTTCTATTCCCTTCCCCGTGTACTTGGATACAAGTAGCCTTACTCAGTCATTCGAGTATTTGTCGTCCGTCCAATACATTAACCTTATTTAAACCCTTTTGCAATTAAGGATGAAAAAGGAGATGTTCTAGAGCCTTCTATTCCTCTTCTTGAGTACTTGGATACGAGTAGCCTTACTCATCCATTCGAGTAATCATCATCCAACAAAAGACTCAACAAATCAAACTTGTTTTCTGCCCTTGTGCGACATCGAAAATATTTTCAGAAACAAGTATGCTTTATCCATATTGACGTGAAACAAACAAAGACTTCAGCCTCCGAGAGCGAGCAACAAGTAAAGGTTTAATCACTCGATATGTCTAAAAGATCACTCCTTAAAAGCAATTCACCTAGTAGTTCTCTTTTAGCCGAATAGATAGCCTTGAGTTCTCCATAGCACCCGGAGATACGTAAGAGCAGTATTGAGAAATCTTGTCAGACGCCCCTTTAATAAAAAACACTCTCATTTCTTTCTTTTTCTCGCTCAGTAAATAGAAGGAAACAAATAAGATAATCTAACATTCAATCGCAAATATAACTAAGAAGTTCCCGTTGAGTACAACGAATGTGAGGGGTGCTAATACTTTTTCCTTGCATAATCGACTCCTGAATCTGAATTTGGTTGCGACGACTGTAAGACCCCAATTTTGTCCCTAAGATCCATCATGGCATCATATCATATCATATCATTGCCTCAAGGATCATTGTGCACCTTGCCTCCCTCCTTGTGGGTGGGTTATCTTTTGAGAGTGGTTCTTGATCACCAAGCATGTTTTGCTTTTGTATATCATTGCTTTTCATTTGTTTACTAACCAAAAGTACAAAAATATTGTCATCTAACCTTGTTACTTGCAGATGAAGCAAATAGGTCAAGCCAGTCACAGGCAAGCATTGAACTACAGATGGTGGCCATTCTGAAGAATTTGGGCACCATGATCATTCATCAAGAGTTCATATGAGTTGGGATATCATTTTGAATCAAGATCTCAAGTGGTAGAGGCTTGGATTTCATCAGAGCATAGCTAGGTCAACTGAAACCCTAGAAAAGTCAACACAAGTCAACTGTGCATTCAACCATGGATTTGAAGGTGGGAGATGGTTTGAGAGGTCTCATTCATGTCCATACAAGCCTCATATAACATGTCAAACATCATCATTGAAGAATTTGAGGTCAGACAAAAAGTTTCCAAAAATAGTAAGTGACCTGTAATTTCAAATTGCAGAAAATGGAAAGGTCTTCTCCTCAACTTTACATCATCAAGCACGATTCAAATCAAATTTTTTCCAACATGAAAGTTGAAGATCTTGCTCTCACCTTTCCAAAAAGTCCAAGAACACCCATTTCTCATTTGTGGTTGGCAAGTTATGATCAAATCATTGTCAAGGAATTTTGAACTTCAAGCTTGCATAACTTTTGAACCAAAAGGCCAATTCAAGTGGTTCTTTTTGGAGCATTTCACTCTTGATCCCTACTATCATAATCATGCATCACATTTCATTAAAACTCATCACAAAAATATTTCATTTTTCACTTGAATTAATTTGAATTTTTGGAGGGAAAATATCCATTTGAAAAATATGCATTATTTTTACTTCAAACCAATTACACTTGCCTCTAAACAGGTTTTAAATGCATTTTCAATCACAAATTCGCACTGTTCCATTGCCTAGCATGTGCATGAGGGTATTTTGGCCAAATTGCATAAATCATTCCATTTCACTAATCCTTGGGGTTTTTGGCTAAACATGATTAAGAGCTTCATTAGTACATGATATATAAAGCTAATCCTAAAAGAATTCATCAACAACAACTTCACAAACTCAGATCCAAATTTTTCATCTCAAATTCTCTCAACTTTTTTCATCAATTTTCTTCATCTCTTTTGCTTTGCCTTCGATCTGTTCATCATCTACAGGTATAATTAGGAGTAGATTGAAGTTGGATCTTGAAGCATTCTTGAAGAATCGTGACTGTTGAAGCATTGCATCTCCCATGGCAGTTGAAGATTCCATCGAGATCAAGCATTGTTGAGCTATTCTCTTGCATCCATTCATTCACCTGAGCTTAGGAGAACATCTGTTTTTGCATTCCAGGCTTTGAATCCAGCAAATTAGCTTCTGCATCTTCAGTGAGGTTAGATTTCGACTTCCATGATTCTTGAAATTGTTGAATGCATCTTGTAGATCTTACATCATAGAGTATGCTGAGCTTTGGATCTCTTGATTTCATTAAGTATTGAGTTAGTTATCATGATTTGAAGTTTGATGATTGAAACTTGTTTTTGCTCGATTCTCTGAACATGTTTAGAATTAGATGAAATTGATGCTGGATTATTGATGTGTGATGCGAGATGATTCGAATGATGTATGTTTCATAAATTTATGTGCAAGTTGGATCTTGGTGATGATGAACATGATGAATGCGCATGAATATTCTAGGTTTTCATTTTCCAGAACTGGTTTGATCTGCCTTGGCTGTGTTTGCATGAAAAATCTTGTTAATGCTCATGTATTGGTCCACACAAGCACTCACGTGGCTGAATGATTGGTCCAGATTCAAGCGCCTTGCCACATCACTTAATGAAACGGCGTGTTTCATTAAGTTGAGCGCCACTTTTAAATTCACACACGGTTCGAATCCGGACCAGCGCATTTCTCATTTTTGGCTTTTGTATTTTCTTCATTTATGCCTTACGTGTTCATATGTCTTGTTCATTCTTTTTTTTAATTTTTCTCTCCATTAAAAAATCAATAACTCCAAAAATAATGATCCAAATCACATGAGGTTTTTCTCAAAATGATCTTCATGATGTCTACTATTTTATGATGATTTTTCCAGAATTTGTGCTCGGTTGGATTTTTAAATTGCCTAGGGTTTGTTCATGCTTATGTCTTCTTGCACCTTACTTGTTATTTTGGTTGTGAAATAATGATGCTTGATCCAATGAAGCTGAAAATTGACATGCATAACCTAGAAACTTTGATGAGCATTTTAGCTTTGAGTTTGCTATTTTTGCATTTCTGGTTTGTGAGATATGACATGATCATTGGAGGTGTGACAATGTGTGTCACACCATTTCTTGTTCAACTTGCTGATTTTATTTACCATACCATTTAATTTCCAAATGATCTGATTTTTTGCATGTTGATTCTTCTGGATGTTAAGTTTGATCATGAATTTTTGTAGAATTTTTGGATCCATTTCCAATTTGTTTGAGATTTTCTTTTCTGATTGGTCAAGATTGGACTTTTGTTGAGTGTTGAATTTAGATGATTTGTGAAATTCTTGATGTTTATTGGATGAACTTGAAATTTTGCACATGTGTTCCAGACACTTTGAAGTTTGCTATGGCTTTGGTTTGATTCATTTATCATGTGTAGATTCTGTTTTGTGCTTGTGTGAAGTTGATGCATCAATTTGTGCTTCCTTTGAGCTTGTTTTGCCTTGCCTTGCCTGATGGATTTTATTTGACATGCTTCCACTTATCCAAATGACTTGAATTTTGGTGTGATGATCCTATGATGAATGCTGTTTAGCCATGATTTTTCTTGGGATTTATTGAATTGTTTTTGAGTTGATGTGGATTGATTCATTCTGTTTGGTTCTATGAGCTTCCAACTTGCATATATTGACATGATTTGTTTATGAAATGAAATTGGTTGATGCTTTTGATATGAGACCACTTGGATATTATTATTAATTGATTAAACTTGATTCTTGTCAATTTTCATGTTCTGTTTTAAATTTTTTCCTCATCTTTGACCCTAGGCTTTGGCCTAAGGGTTTGCCTCTCATGTTTGAAGCTTTGTTTCAGGTTGCACATGCAAGTTACACAATTGATGATGCCTCATCTTGAGAGCATTTGATATTTGCTTTTGATTACTAATGTGTGTTTTGTAGGTTGAAGTTGATTCAATTGGGATTGACTTGTGGCTTTTGCCTTTGCCTATATTGGTTGGCTGTTGCATTAACTGTTGGTTGATTGTCTGTACAGTATACTGATTTGTTTGATGTTTCCACAGGTACCTTAGTTGCTATAGTTCATTGTGAACTTGCTTTTGCTTTGCTTGATAGCTTAAGCATTGAGGTATAACATCTCTTCTTCATGTAGTCTGGAAGACCTGGCTTGTTATGTGGCCAGGCACCTGTCTGAAGTCCTCCTTAAGAGGCAATGTTTGTGATTGTTTATCTTTGTCCCCAAGCAGGAAAAGTCCTTTTGATAAGGCAATTGGTAGATAGAAGAGATGTGTAGTCCATCTCCTACTATTCTGTGTGTCATCCCTTTGCTCACATTACATGTTGTAGCATTGTGGATCTTAACCCAAGATCTATAGAGTCATTAACTTGTGGAGAGAGTTCCAACTTTCTGAACTCCCACACCTTCTGATATTCAAAGTTCTCCCTGACCAGGGATAAGAGCAATGAGGCACACCCCTCATATCCTTTCATCTGCTTCACCTTAACCCTCAATGTTAAGGTTAAGAGCACCATTTACCCTATTCCAGTTGACTTTAAAGTCTAACCCTTGCTTGAGCCTAGTTGCTTGGATGTAGTGTGTGCTAAATGGATTTGTTTAATTGATTGTTTGGCTCATTTGTACATGTTTGCTTGTTTGCCTTTGTGCATTTATCATCATTAATTGTTCATTATTGCATGATTATAATTTCATATCTTTGTGATCCATCTTTGATTACCCATTGAGGAATCAACAGTAAGTCCATTCATTGGCCATTGTTCCTATGATTTGGAAGGGATTGAGTATAAGACCATTTCATTGGCCACTCATGTCCTCTTTGCTTAGTGCTTGTTTGTTTGTTGTATGTGAGGATGCAATTGTAAGCCCATGTTGTTGGCATTTGTGAAATTCTAGTTATCAGACTTTAGATGTCACACGGGTTGTTATGACATCCAATTCTGCACAGACAAGAATTATGCAGAACTTAACAGTAAGTGCAGTAAATAACACAAGTAATTGTTTACCCAGTTCAGTCCAACATGACCTGCATCTGGGGGCTACCAAGCCAGGGAGGAAATCCACTATCAGTAGTATTAATTCAAAGCTAAACTCACCCGTTTACAACTTGTCACTTAATCCCTACCCAATGCAATTTCAATCTTACTCTAAGATCAGAGTTCCTACTCACTCCCCCTCAATCACCTCGGTGATTACTACCTTTAATCAATATTAAAGACAATTTTGAAGTCACACTTCAAACAACTCTTGATTGTGCTTAACAGCTTTAATCAAGATGCATGATAACATGAAATTATATCACATTTTAGGACTTAATTCAATTAAATTATATTATTATTTACTTTAATTTATTTCATTTTATCAGATATTACGCGGTATTTCCTTTCTATTTATCTCAGGTAGTCTATTTGAAGCAAAAGTAAAAAAAGGAAGAAAAGGAGGTGCAAAAAGAAGTTTTTGGAAACAAATAGCAAAAGCCAAGCCCAGCCCAAAGAAGGCACAGGCGTTGTTCCTGTGACGAGCGTCACAGAGGCTGTGACGAGCGTCACGTTGTATACACTTGTGTGACGAGCGTCACACATGGTGTGACGGACGTCACACCATTCCCCTACATTTTTTGCCTTCAGAGAGACGTTGAGTCCTATTTGCACGCTGAATCCTATTTCCACGCCTATCCCTTCGTTACGTGAAGACCCCTTGACGCAGACTACTTCTGAAGACCGTTACGGAAAGTACCAATATAAATACCAGCTTTGCAAACCCTTCCACAGTTCCACGCTTCCAGACTTTTTCCAGTTTTCGTTTTTTTTCGCATTTTTCTTTTTCCAGCAGCTTAAGCATATTCCTTATAGTACTTCTTTTATAATTTTTATATTGTTTCTTTTGCAATTCTATTTTCTTTTCTAGCACTTAATTAATTTTTCGCACAATAGTTTTTACACCGGAAACTATTGCGTACCTTTTACCGGATCTAACCTTACGTTAGAATCTAGTTTTTTTTATTCTTTCGCTTTATTTTTCTGCCTGATTGAAGAACTCAAGAACAAATCCAACCGGTCTGTGGTGGAGTGTTCAAGACTGCTATTTAATTATTCAGGTTCTTTATTTATTTGTTGAATTTATATATGCTTGTTTTTATTATTAATTTATACTGCTTGCCTGCGATGAATCTGTTTATGCATGCTGATTATTTGGATCTGTTGAGTATGTCTGGCTAATTTATTTAGGTATCGGTATGTAAAGTAAGCGGAATGAAGAAATCAAAACTAAGTTGGTTTAATTAAGTTTAAAATTAAAATCACTCTTTTTACGGTCTCAATTTACAGGTTTAATAACAAAGTTTTTGTACGAAAGTAAAAGACATAAAGAAGTTAAAATCAATAGAGCGAGAGTTTGAGGTTTTGACTGGACAGTGTAAATTGGACATTAATTCTAGATCAGGGCGAGAGCAATTTCTAGAAGTAATTAAATTCTAACCTTTTTCAAAAAAGTATTTTTAAAGATTGAATGTGAGGACGAGAGTTAAGCATTTGAATTTAATTATATAACCTAAGTCAACAGAGCGAGAGTTTGAGATAAGGGTGTTTAAACGATTAGTGTTTTCTTAAAAAGAGTTTCTACGGATTCTATTGTTTTCAAAAAGTGGTTTTTGACTTAACTATAAGTGACAACTACGTTAATATAAAATCATAGTTTATTCAACAGAGCGAGAGTTTGAGATAAAACTTTTAATCAATAGCGTCAACTGAAAAGATTTATTTTAAAACCAAAAAACCAATAAAGAATTGATTCCCTAATTACGACGAATTACATACCGATATCCGCTTATTAGATATTAATTTTAGATCTTATTTTAGTTTTAGTTTTTCCCCCAAAAAATCAAAGTATTACCCGCCTTAGCTTTACGAAGTAACCTTAGATAACGGTATATCGATTCATAAGTCCCTGTGGGATCGATATCTTTTAAAACTACGCGATAGAACTGTGCACTTACAGTTTGTACCCCAATTCGACTCATAAAGTCGAGCGATCAAGTTTTTGGCGTCGTTGCCGGGGACTTTTATTTAGTCGATATCGTAACTCTTCTGTTACGCTGTAGAGACTAAGGCTTTTCTTTTCCTTTTCTTTCTTTCATTGATTTGTATGCCACACACTCGCTCACAAGGCGAGCCGTTCTACTTACGAATCAACGATATCGAACTATATCTCCGAGTCTTACGACGAACTCGGGAATATCGTGCTGCAAACAATCTACCTCCTGTAGAACTTCCTGATTTCAAAAATATTTTCCCTTCGATACCCGAGATGGCAGAACCAGCTCGTGCTCTTAGAGATTACGCCGCTCCATCGCAAGATGAACCGCATTCAAGTATTGCTCCACCCGCAATCGAAGCAAACAACTTTGAACTCAAACCTTCACTGTTGCAGGCAGTGCAACAGAACCAATTCTCTGGAAATCCTACCGAGGATCCTAATCTTCATTTATCCGTATTTGTCCAATACGCTGATACTGTTAAAGCTAATGGTGTCACTTCAAAGGCAATTCGACTTCGTCTTTTTCCTTTCTCACTAAGAGATAGCGCTAGAAGATGGCTTCAATCTCTTCCTTCCAACTCAGTCACCACATGGAACGAGTTGAAGAAAGTTTTTCTTGCTCGATATTTTCCGCCAAGCAAAACAGCTATGTTAAGAGCCCAAATAAATGGATTTAAACAGAAAGATAACGAGTCTCTTTTTGAAGCATGGGAAAGATACAAAGACATGATGAGACTTTGTCCACACCATGGTTTAGAAGACTGGTTAGTAATTCATACATTCTATAATGGTCTCTTGTACAACACGAGGTTAACAATAGATGCCGCCGCAGGTGGTGCACTAATGAACAAACCTTATGCTGACGCTTACCAACTTATCGAAAGCATGGCTCAAAACCACTATCAGTGGGGAAGCGAACGAACAATGGTGGAAAAACCTCAAACGAAAACTGGCATGTACGAGATAAGTAACCTTGATCATGTTAATGCAAAAGTGGATGCTCTGGTCCAGAAAATTGAAAGTTTAAATGTATCACCTCCAGCCACCGTAGTTGCCATAACTCAGAATTGCGAAGTCTGTGGAATCCAAGGTCACACTCCTGCAGATTGTCAACTCCTAACAGGAATCCAAGCGGAGCAAGTAAACTATGCTCAAGGAAGCCCCTACTCGCACACCTATAACTCAAATTGGAAGAATCATCCCAATTTTTCATATAAGAGTAATAATGCTCTATACGCACCTGGACAATCTCCAAATCAAGCCCCAGCTATACCTCCGGGATATCAGAAGCCGACCCCATCTACATCTAACAATAACGCCCCTAGGAAATCCAACTTGGAAATCATGATGGAAAACTTTATAGCTTCTCAACAGCAAACCAATAAAGATTTCTTAAACCAGAATGTACACACTGGCGAACAAATTAAACAACTAGCAAGTAAAGTAGATGCCCTGGCTACTCATAACAAAATGCTGGAAACGCAAATATCACAAGTAGCTCAACAACAAGCGCCTACTGCTGCCCCAACTGGTACATTTCCTGGCCAACCCCAACCTAACCCAAGAAGCCACGCTCATGCAATTATACTGAGAAGTGGAACGGAAGTGGAAGGACCGTCTGACCCAAGGATAGAAAACCAAAACTCTAAAAAGTCAACTGAGGAAGAAAGTGAACCTAAGGAAAAGGAAGAGAGTAATAAGGAAACCGTAGAAAAGAAGGAACCTTATGTACCTCCACCACCTTATAAACCACCTATCCCTTACCCTCAAAGGCTTATTAAAACCAAAGATGCGGGCCAATTTAAAAAATTTGTCGACCTACTAAAACAATTAAACGTCACAATTCCGTTTACAGAAGCTATTACGCAGATGCCCTCATATGCCAAGTTTTTAAAAGAAATTCTTTCTAATAAAAGGAAACTTGAAGATAGCGAAACCGTTACACTCACCGCTGAATGTAGCGCTATAATACAGAATATGCCTCCTAAACTTAAAGACCCAGGTAGTTTCTCTATACCCTGTCACATAGGAAAATTTGTCATCGACAAAGCCTTATGCGATTTAGGAGCCGGTATTAGTGTTATGCCTTTATCCATATGCAAGAGACTTGAAATGGGAGAATTAAGACCAACTAAAATGTTTGTGCAACTAGCAGATCGTTCCGTCAAATACCCTGTAGGAATTCTTGAAAACGTTCCAGTGCGCATAGGTCAATTCTACATTCCAACTGATTTTATAATTATGGATATTAGAGAAGATGAAGTTACACCCATTATACTGGGAAGACCGTTCTTAGCAACTGCCGGTGCAATCATAGACGTAAAACGAGGACGACTCACTTTCGAAGTAGGAGAAGAGAAAATTGAGTTCATTCTTTCCCAATTTTTGAAAGCACCTGCAATAGAAGATACATGTTACTTCATGGATATCATCGATGAATGCATAAAAGAAACGAAGTTAGAAAAAGACAAATCATCTGACTATCTTGTAGAAGACAAACTTAACCAATGTTTAGCAATAACACCGGACCCTACGCAATGCCTTAAGAAACCAACCTTAGACCTGAAAACGCTTCCCAAGAATCTGAGATATGAATTCCTAGACTTAGAGCTTGAACGACCAGTGATAGTTAATGTTGACCTAGGAAGACTCGAAACAGAAAAACTCCTGCATATCTTAAGAAAATATCCAACCGCACTAGGTTACAACATCATCGATCTTAAAGGAATAAGTCCTTCTATTTGTATGCACCGCATCATGCTAGAAGAAGACTGTAAAACTTCTAGGGAACACCAGAGGAGACTAAACCCGATCCTGAGTGAGGTAGTGAAGAAGGAAATAACCAAGTTATTAGAGGCAGGTATCATATATCCTATATCTGATAGCAAATGGGTTAGTCCTGTACACGTAGTACCAAAGAAAGGAGGTTTAACAGTCATTGAAAATGAAAAAGGAGAAACTATAACCAAACGAATCGAATCGGGATGGAGAATGTGCATTGACTATAGGAAACTAAACAAAGCAACCCAAAAAGATCATTTCCCTTTACCATTCATTGACCAGATGTTAGAACGATTAGCAAAACATTCTCATTTCTGCTATCTAGACGGTTACTCAGGTTTCTTTCAAATACCAATTCATCCTGATGACCAAGAAAAGACAACGTTCACATGCCCTTTTGGTACCTTCGCTTATAGACGAATGTCGTTTGGCTTGTGTAATGCTCCTGCAACTTTCCAAAGGTGCATGATGGTAATATTCGCCGATTTTCTAGAAAACATCATGGAAGTATTTATGGACGACTTTTCCGTATGCGGACAAAGCTTTGAAGAATGTCTTGAAAACCTAGAGAGAGTTCTAGAGCGATGTGTAAAAGTAAACCTAGTACTTAATTGGGAAAAATGCCACTTTATGGTACAAGAAGGAATTGTTTTAGGACACATCATCTCGAACAGAGGAATTGAAGTAGACAAAGCCAAAATAGAGGTAATCGAAAATCTTCAACCCTCGAAAACTGTGAGAGAAGTACGAAGCTTCTTAGGACATGCCGGTTTTTACCGACGATTCATTAAAGACTTCTCTAAAATAACTAAACCGTTGACCGGATTATTGATGAAAGATGCTGAATTCATATTCGACAATAAATGTTTAGAAGCATTTCAAACGCTTAAACAAGCACTGATCTCCGCACCCATAATGCAGACACCAGATTGGAATGAACCATTCGAAATAATGTGTGATGCTAGTGATTACGCTGTAGGTGCTGTTTTAGGACAACGAAAAGATAAAAAGTTTCATGTTATATATTACGCAAGTAGAACTCTAGATGAAGCACAAATGAATTACGCCACAACCGAGAAAGAACTTCTAGCAGTAGTGTTTGTGCTAGATAAATTTCGTTCTTACTTGGTCGGAGCCAAAATAATCATCTACACTGACCACGCTGCTATCAAATACCTCTTAACTAAAAAGGATGCTAAACCTAGACTCCTAAGGTGGATCCTGTTGCTACAAGAGTTCGATTTGGAAATCAAAGACAAGAAAGGAACTGAAAACATAGTAGCAGATCACCTCTCTAGACTTGAGAGCCTTGAACCGGAAAGAACATCAATTAACGATGATTTCTCGTACGATAAGCTTATAGCTACTTTAGAAGAAAATAACGCTGATAAACAGGTAGAAACCACCTTAGCTATATCTGTTACACCGTGGTACGCTGACCTCGTAAATTATTTAGCTGCCGGAATAGTTCCACCTACCTTATCCTACCAACAGAAGAAACGATTCTTCTATGACATAAAACATTATTACTGGGATGACCCCTTACTTTTTAAAAGAGGCCCCGATGGTATTTTCCGTCGGTGTATACCCGAAGAAGAGGTAGAAAATATAATCCAACACTGTCACTCCGCTCCTTATGGTGGACACGCAAGTACATCCAAGACCTGCTCTAAAATCCTACAAGCCGGTTTTTATTGGCCAAATATATGGAAGGATGTACATGCAGCTATTAAGAAATGTGACAGATGTCAACGCACAGGAAACATATCTAGACGTGACGAGATGCCACAAAAGGGCGTTTTGGAAGTAGAGATTTTCGACGTGTGGGGAATAGACTTCATGGGACCTTTTCCATCCTCTTTCGGTAACAAATACATACTAATGGCAGTTGACTACGTATCAAAATGGATTGAAGCTATAGCTTCTCCAACTAACGACACACGAGTAGTAACTAGACTCTTTAAGAATATAATATTTCCAAGGTTTGGTGTCCCAAGAATAGTAGTCAGTGATGGTGGATCACATTTCATATCCAAAGTACTCGAAAAACTACTGCTTAAGTATGGCGTAAGACATAGAGTAGCGACACCTTACCACCCTCAAACCAGTGGGTAAGTGGAAGTATCTAACAGAGAAATCAAACAGATACTAGAGAAAACAGTCGCCACTTCAAGGAAAGACTGGTCATTGAAATTACCAGAAGCTTTATGGGCTTACCGAACTGCTTACAAAACTCCCATAGGGACAACCCCATTTAAGCTAATTTATGGAAAATCCTGTCACCTCCCGGTAGAATTAGAACATAAAGCCTATTGGGCTATTAAAAATCTAAATTTAAACTATAAAGCCGCCGGTGAAAAGAGAATCCTTGATATAAGCGAATTAGAGGAACTCAGAAGAGACGCTTACAAAAATGCCAGAATCTACAAAGAAAGAACAAAACAATGGCATGACAAGCGCATGTCAAGGAAAATCTTCAAACAAGGCGATACAGTCCTTTTATTTAACTCCAGACTAAAGTTATTTCCGGGAAAACTACGATCTAGATGGTCAGGTCCTTTTCAAATCACCAATGTTTTTCCCAGTGGAGCAGTAGAAATTAAAGGCAAATCTATGGAACCATTTACCGTAAACGGGCAACGTCTAAAACATTATCACTATGCAGAAAACAATGAAGATTCGCAGTCTTGCACTTAGACGAAATGCCTCCAGAAATTATAGATTATAATTGATTGTTTTTATGTCGAGCTTGCGACATTAAACAAAGCGCTTAGTGGGAGACAACCCACAAATATTTTATCATTTTCTTCTATTATCATTCTTTATTTTTCTATTTCTTCCTTAATTATTCTTTTAATTTTTGTTTAGTATTCATTCTTAATTTATTTTAATTTATAAAAAAAAATTCTCTTCTTTCGGCATTTGGCCAAATCCTGACTAAAACTCTTGTTTTTCTTTTCTCTAGCTAACACTAACCTGATGGGACATATTGATCGTATGGGTATCAAATTCAGAGGAACAACTCAGAAACAAAAGTTTGAGGAACTAGTCACGAGAGAGATGCTACCTAGCCTGTATGCTGATGACTGGGCAATGACTGCCCTTGGACTAAGACAAAGTATCCTGTATTTGCTGAATCAGATAGGGTGGGAAACCGCTCCTATCCGTAGACAATTTGTCACTTACCGGAGACTGACTCTAGAATTCCTTAGTTCTCTGATCTATCTACCCAGCCATGGAAAAGGAATAAGCAGAGGTTTTATCCAGTTCAGAATGTTTAACATGGAGTACCAATTTAATATTCAAGATTTTACCAACCTTTTAGGTTTCCCTACATCCTTTGACACATTCACAGTGAGCCAAGAAGAACTTTTTGAATATAGAGAACTTGAACACTTTTGGGGTAACTTGACTGGAAATGATGATCCCGAGGAACATGAGTTTCTCTCTGGAAACATACATAACCCGGCCTTCCGTTATTTCCATAAGATCCTGACCCACACCTTATTTGGGAAGAAGCCAAACAGTACCACAGTTTCACGTGATGAACTCTTCATCATATGTTGTGCTTCCCAGAACCGTCCAGTAAACGGTGCCACTTTTATGTTAGCAAATTTGGACCACCTTATCCAAGATGAGCGAGCACCAATTCGAATAGGCGGTTTGATAACTATGATAGGTAATGCTATTGGATTACGTCAGCCTATGCTTGACTTAAGCCCTTTTTGTGGCATTACTACTATGAATATACCCTTCCTCTTCAACACTTTGTTTATAGCAAACCTAGGGTCTGATGAGTTTGAGCTTATAATTGATAACCAAGTTCTTTGCCTATTCACCATGCCCGATCCTAGGACTAGTGTTCATAACCGCAGTAACGGGCTCTACAATCTGAACGAAACCCCCTCTCCTGCTAGATCCACTGAATCCATCCAGGACTATGAGATTTGCGATGACCTGATTCCTTATGCTGAATCAGACCCTCAGACACCCTCTGGCTATTATGATATTGATCCTCCTCCTCAACCTGTTCAGACCGAAGAATCGGCAATACCCGACCTTAGACATCATATGCACGGAACTGATTATAACACTGCCATGAAAGCTTTGATGTCAGAACAAGACGCCCTCAGAGAAGAGTTCACTAGCTTGAGGCACGAATTTCTGGGATACATGAACAGTATGACAAACCAGTTTCACGAGTTACTATACCGTGTTAACTCCTTTGCTCCTCCGGCCAGAGATCGTGCAGATGGATAGAATTTATTTTTCTTAGTTATTTAGTCTTAAGTTAGATTATTTATTTAATGTTATTTCAAATTATGTTCGTATTTGTTTCTCTTTCGCATTTTTGTTTTTCTCCATTGTTACATTATGATTATTTTATTGAAGCTATTTATTCATTTTATTATGTAATATCTATTATGCTCTCTACTGTTGCTGCCTACATGACTTATTAAAGAACAATATATTTATGCATCATTATGCAAAGTAGAATGACATGCAGGAAAATTAAATAGCAAAATAAAATAATCTGAAGCAAAACAAAATAAATAATAAAGAATAAATTACCAAGTTATTCTGAAGAACGCTAGCTGAAGCCATGCCAAAAAGACTGTGTGACGAGCGTCACACAATCTATGACGGACGGCATGCCAAGTACTTGTTACGCCCGTCACGCCCCTGTGACGAGCGTAACACCTTTCTGACTAGGTGAACGTTACAGTGCCGTTGGAGACGAACGTTACACCCTTTCACTTTTTACCTTCCCCATTTATTCCCATTAACCCACATTTATTCACTTTCAACCACCTCCTTTCCAACTTCCAAATTCTTTTCCTATAAATACCCACCAAACCCTCCTCCATTCACCACAAACCACTCTCTAATATCAAATATATTTCTTTCTTTATTACTCCTTTAAATTCATTCATCAGTATGGCGGGAAATCAGAATTTCGGAAATATCATCTTCCGATCCGGAGATGAAAACTATCAAAGGGAGCAATTCGAGCGCTTTCAACAGCGAGGCATCGTCTCTACCAGGTATCCTGATTCAACTTGTTTACAACAATTAGGATTACTTCAAGGTATCGAGTGGATGCTCCGCCTTGCCGATCTAACCTTTCTATGCACGCATAATCAACCCACCTACCCATCCCTAACCTTAGAATTCTTAAGTTCATACGCGTACAACACTCCCGCCGGTGAGGACGAATTCTTAACCGGTACCGCAACCTTCCGTATGTTCAACACCGAGTACTCCTTAACCCAAAACCAATTGAGTACCATGCTACAATTCCCCACAGAAGGTCAAGTCTACCCCAGAATCCCTCCAAACCTAAACTGGAGCACAGTTGCTGCTTTCGACCTCTTTAGGAAAATATCCGGAGTAGATGCCAACAACTGGGAAGAGCTCCTTGTTTCCCATATACATAACCCAACTATCCGGTACTTTATCCGCATCCTACAAAACACCGTTTTTGGAAGACCGAACAACAGCAAGGTCAACGCAAAGGAACTCTTCTTCCTCGAATGCGTCTTCGAACCGCAGGCTAAGGTAAACGCCGCCTCCTTCCTATTTCATCATATCCGCACCTTATGTGCTAGAGGCCGTCAACCTTTTGTAATTGGTGGATTAATAACCACCATAGCACTTGGCTTAAACCTAGGGGACCGACTCCAAACTTTAGAATCTTTACCTCCCCTATTTATGGATATAGGCTACTGTCGGTCCAGCCGCCTAATAAAGAACCGAGTAGGCGGAAAATATTACCTTATGGTGAATAACCAGGTCGTCCCAAGCGTTGTTCTCCCCAACATTTCCCTAACAGATGTCACCAATCCCAACCGCCACCTCTATGATCTGAATGCTCCCGAAGCTACCGAGCCTTCACATACAAACCCGTCTGTAGACGAGTTCGAAGAAATGGAGCAAGGTGATAACGCTCTTGAACAACAATCAGTCCCGCTACACCCTTCCGATACTGCAGCTGGCCCATCTTCCCGACGTCGTCGACGAAGAAGGCCTGCAACCAACGACGACATCATGGATGCTATTGATGATATGCAAGCACAGAATCTCGAAATGATGCAAATGATGCGCCAAATGCAACAACAGCAGGAAGAGAGGAATACCATAACCGATCAGCGGTTCACTGAGTTGTTTAGCAGGTTCGACAACTTAGACTTACGTCAGCGATCACCAGGCCCAAGAACAAGAGGCGGAAGGCAACCTTAACTTTTCTTTTTCCTTTCTTTTTTGTATTTCATTTCTTTTCCTTCAAACATTGAGGACAATGTTTTATTCAAGTATGGGGGGGAAAACCATGTTCTTTCTATCCTCCATTTTCCTTTTCAAGTATGTATCTTTCTTTTCATTGTTATTTCCCTTATAAAAAAAATATATGATTATAATATAGATTTATTTTAAGTTAAGTCCCTAGCGTGAAAACTTTCTATTATCTATTCCCCTCAAATTTTCATGAGCCATAATAACAGAAATTTAACACACCCAGTAAGTATAAAGGTTGCTTATTTTATAAAACTTGAGTGAAATCAAGACAAAAATTATTACCACAACAACGCTCTAAGAACCTCAACATGTCAGATCAGAATGAGTACCTATTATACCAATCCCTTGAACTTTTAGTTTCATAGTAACCCCGAGTAGTTTATACGAGAAGTCAGCACCATCTTAATAGCAAACTACGTGGAGAGCCGATGAATATAAGTGAATGATTCCCAAAGTAACATAAAAAATATATATACATATCAGGAAATGCACTAATTAAGTTAGGTGATCCTTACCAGATCATTTAATCTAAAGGTTGCAGATCATACAAAAGCATAATATGAGAGATCCATTATGAGTTGGTTCAGCAGGTATCTGGTACTGAACTTGGTAGGGCGGACTACGGTCCGATCCCCCACAATTTGCAATGGACTGAATAACGAAGTTATCCGACTTATGTACCAGAACTTCTAGCAAAAAAAAAAGGGATCATAATCACTAACCGGTTACTCCACTATGTGCGCGAAAAGATAAAGGGCTTAATGTGATTTCGCTAGAATGAAAACGGGTGAAATAAGAGTAAAGGAACTAGAACAGCTATAATGGCATTACTTGAACTGGTTTGCATAAGGTGAGGTTATCTGAGGTTGTGACGGTGGTTGTTGATGTCAAGATTAAACTCAAGTTACTTCTAAACAAGGTTTACATGCAACCTAGTACGAATTGATGTGTGTTTTGAAATTTCATCTGGCTAAAAATTTTAAAACAAGTTCTATACTGTATTTTGCTTGAGGACAAGCAAAGATCTAAGTATGGGGGAGTTTGATAACATGAAATTATATCACATTTTAGGACTTAATTCAATTAAATTATATTATTATTTACTTTAATTTATTTCATTTTATCAGATATTACGCGGTATTTCCTTTCTATTTATCTCAGGTAGTCTATTTGAAGCAAAAGTAAAAAAAGGAAGAAAAGGAGGTGCAAAAAGAAGTTTTTGGAAACAAATAGCAAAAGCCAAGCCCAGCCCAAAGAAGGCACAGGCGTTGTGCCTGTGACGAGCGTCATAGAGGCTGTGACGAGCGTCACGCTGTATACACTTGTGTGACGAGCGTCACACATGGTGTGACGGACGTCACACCATTCCCCTACATTTTTGCCTTCAGAGAGACGTTAAGTCCTATTTGCACGCTGAATCCTATTTCCACGCCTATCCCTTCGTTACGTGAAGACCCCTTGACGCGGACTACTTCTGAAGACCGTTATGGAAAGTACCAATATAAATACCAGCTTTGCAAACCCTTCCACGGTTCCACGCTTCCAGACTTTTTCCAGTTTTCATTTTTTTTCGCATTTTTCTTTTTCCAGCAGCTTAAGCATATTCCTTATAGTACTTCTTTTATAATTTTTATATTGTTTCTTTTGCAATTCTATTTTCTTTTCTAGCACTTAATTAATTTTTCGCACAATAGTTTCTACACCGGAAACTATTGTGTACCTTTTACCGGATCTAACCTTACGTTAGAATCTAGTTTTTTTTATTCCTTCGCTTTATTTTTCTGCCTGATTAAAGAACTCAAGAACAAATCCAACCGGTCTGTGGTGGAGTGTTCAAGACTGCTATTTAATTATTCAGGTTCTTTATTTATTTGTTGAATTTATATATGCTTGTTTTTATTATTAATTTATACTGCTTGCCTGCGATGAATCTGTTTATGCATGCTGATTATTTGGATCTGTTGAGTATGTCTGGCTAATTTATTTAGGTATCGGTATGTAAAGTAAGCGGAATGAAGAAATCAAAACTAAGTTGGTTTAATTAAGTTTAAAATTAAAATCACTCTTTTTACGGTCTCAATCTACAGGTTTAATAACAAAGTTTTTGTACGAAAGTAAAAGACATAAAGAAGTTAAAATCAATAGAGCGAGAGTTTGAGGTTTTGACTGGACAGTGTAAATTGGACATTAATTCTAGATCAGGGCGAGAGCAATTTCTAGAAGTAATTAAATTCTAACCTTTTTCAAAAAGTATTTTTAAAGATTGAATGTGAGGACGAGAGTTAAGCATTTGAATTTAATTATATAACCTAAGTCAACAGAGCGAGAGTTTGAGATAAGGGTGTTTAAACGATTAGTGTTTTCTTAAAAAGAGTTTCTATGGATTCTATTGTTTTCAAAAAGTGGTTTTTGACTTAACTATAAGTGACAGCTACGTTAATATAAAATCATAGTTTATTCAACAGAGCGAGAGTTTGAGATAAAAATTTTAATCAATAGCGTCAACTGAAAAGATTTATTTTAAAACCAAGAAACCAATAAAGAATTGATTCCCTAATTACGACGAATTACATACCGATATCCGCTTATTAGATATTAATTTTAGATCTTATTTTAGTTTTAGTTTTTTCCCCCAAAAATCAAAGTATTACCTGCCTTAGCTTTACGAAGTAACCTTAGATAACGGTATATCGATTCATAAGTCCCTGTGGGATCGATATCTTTTAAAACTATGCGATAGAACTGTGCACTTGCAGTTTGTACCCCAATTCGACTCATAAAGTCGAGCGATCAATGCATAGCACTCACGCTTAAAAGCTTTGAGCGACACAACACTTACAACTCAATGAACACCCTATGCCAAAGCAATCATCAACGTGATAAAGGCTTGGCTTACAAGATATGTCTAATACAAGACTCACAAAAATACAGCAGTGAAGTATGATGGACACACTTAATCTTCACGCCTCAAAATCCCCAAAACTGAATGAAGGAACGACTTCCTTTTATATTGCAGTACCTGGGCTTTTGCACTTGTATTCTCCTGAATTTAAGGTCACGCGAGTTCCCATAAATTCAATATCTAGGTTACTAACAAATAGGCTATTTGTTAGGTTCATTAAATGTAGATTGGTTGTTGATTTCCTGGTTTTTCTCTAAGCTGTTAAATCCCTGAAGAATAGCCTAAGAAAAAGCTGAAACAGAAAACTGAACAACCTACAATATAGCATATGCTGTCAGGAATGAATGTCACGACATTCAGCTTGACATCAAGGATCATATGCTAAGTTTGTTTTTCCAGAAAACAGACTGTACAATTTTGCTGACCTGTACATGACCAAAATGACCATACTACAGTAACAGCTTACATTAATAAATGTCAAAGTATCCAATTTGACATTTACACATTTGGCCTTAAGTCAGTTCTGTTATCCTCTTGAAGAACAGACTAAGAAACATACTGAAGTGTAGCAGAACACCACTCTGTCTATTATTCAGTATATACTGTCCATGATGAATGTCATAGCATTCAGTTTGACATTCATATAGTAGGCCTTATGCCAGGTCTGGTTTTTCCTTGATAACCAGACTGCAAATGAATACTGAGCTCTAACAGAACATCAACTATTCTATTCCTCAGTATCTGCTGACAGGGAAGAATGTCACAACATCCAGTTTGACATTTAATAAATCATGTATTAGCTAATCCTGCAGTAACTACTCAAGTGTGTCATGACATCAGTCAAGACATTAGAGTACAGTTAGATATTCTAACCTACAATGCAGTCACACATACACACCATGTCATGACATCAGTCAAGACATTAGAATCCAGCTAGTGTTTTACCATATAATGCAGCCAATTAAACACCTACAAACTCCCCCTTTGGCAAATTTTTGGCTAAAACACTTTGATCCCCATAACAGAGTTCATAGCAGCGGAATCACACATCTAGCAGGGAATAACCCAGCTAATACACTCAGAGTGGCAGCACACTTACACACAAGGAAGTTAAGTAAAACTTCACATTACAGCACACATACAGAGGTACAGAAGTTAAATAAAAACTTCAACACACATCAGCTGCAGGGGAGGGAATCTTCGAATCTGTCATGAACGTTTGTTTTTAACAGACCAATCTGTTGTCTGGGGTATCACATGTTACTCCCCCTTTTTGCCAGAAATGTTGCCAAAGCCAACAACATAAACAGAAACAAATGACAGACTTACAGACTTGGTTTTACTTCACAGTTTCAACCAAGTTAGCACCCATTTGATCTTGCTTCACAGCTTTGATCAAGTAATCACCCACTTTTGCTTTACTGTTGGTACAGCCATATCAGATGCCATGACTTTGTTTCTGACATCCAGAACCACTCCTACATGAACATCGTCCTTGAATTCCTGCAGGTGCATAGGCCTTCTCACGTTAGGGTGTCTCCTTACCCTCTTGTTGCCACACTTGTTCCAAGTGGTATAGCTATGATCTGTTGCCCAATCAGAACATAGTTCCAATAAATACATTCCAAACATCATTGGTTGCTATAAGGTCTCAGAGAGACATATTCCCAGTTTGCCCCTTAAATTTTCAAACTGAGCAGCATCCAGAGCCTTTGTAAATATGTCAGCCAGTTGCAGTTCAGTGGCTACATGTTCCAAAGTAATCACCTTGTCTTCCACCAGATCTCTGATAAAGTGATGTCTAATATCAATATGTTTGGTCCTGCTGTGTTGGATGGGATTCTTGGAAATATTGATGGCACTGAGATTATCACAGAATAATGTCATGACATTTTGAGTGACATTGTACTCAGTGAGCATCTGTTTCATCCACACCAGTTGGGAACAACTGCTTCCAGCAGCTATGTATTCAGCCTCTGCAGTGGACAGGGATACACAGTTCTGCTTCTTGCTGAACCAAGATATGAGATTGTCTCCCAAGAAGAAACATCCTCCTGATGTGCTTTTTCTGTCATCAGCACTTCCAGCCCAGTCAGCATCACAGTACCCAAATAGGACGGGCTCAGACCCATGTGAGTACAGCATCCCATAGTCACAAGTCCCATTGATGTACTTGAGAATCCGTTTGACTTGATTCAAGTGGCTCACCTTATGCTCTGCTTGGTATCTCGCACACACTCCAACTGCATAAGAAATGTCAGGTCTACTTGCAGTTAGATATAGTAGACTGCCTATCATGCTTCTATACAAGCATTGATCAACACTAGGCCCTCCATCATCTTTGGTTAACTTCAGGTGAGTAGGAGCAGGAGTCCTTTTGTGCCTAGCATTATCCATACCAAACTTCTTAACGATGTTTTTGGCATACTTGCTTTGGGAGAGAAACATAGAGTCCTCCATTTGGTTGACTTGCATTCCAAGAAAGTAGGTTAGTTCCCCAACCAGACTCATTTCAAACTCAGATTGCATCTGTTGAACAAAATGTGTTACCATTTGTTCTGACATACCACCAAAGACTATATCATCCACATAGATTTGAGCAATCATGATTTTGCCGTCTTCATCCTTCACAAACAAGGTTTTATCTATTCCACCTTTTCTGTATCCATTTGAGGTCAGAAATTCAGTCAACCTTTCATACCATGCTCTAGGTGCTTGTTTCAACCCATACAAGGCTTTCCTCAACTTGTATACATGCTTAGGTTGGTTAGGATCACAGAACCCTTTAGGTTGTTCCACATAGACTTCTTCATTCAAGTAGCCATTCAAGAATGCACTCTTCACATCCATTTGGAATAGTTTAAACTTCAGAATGCATGCTACCCCTAACAGCAATCTGATGGACTCAAGCCTAGCAACAGGAGCAAATGTCTCATCAAAATCAACCCCTTCAACTTGAGTGTATCCCTGAGCTACTAGTCTTGCTTTATTCCTAGTAATTACTCTTTTCTCATCAGATTTGTTTTTGTAGATCCACTTGGTACCAATGATGTTGGTCCCTTCAGGTCTTGGAACCAGATCCCATACTTCATTCCTTTTGAACTGCTCAAGTTCCTCTTGCATGGCATTGATCCAGTATTCGTCAGTCAGGGCTTCTTTCACATTCTTTGGTTCAACCTTGGATACAAAGCAGGAATTTGAGCTTATTCCCAGTGACCTGGTAGTCACACCACTATTAGGATCCCCTATGATAAGGTCCTTAGGGTGGTCTTTCTGAATTCTGATAGATGGCATTTTGGTGATTTTATCTACTTCACATTCAGGAGGAGGTTCCTGTACTTCTTCAGACTTGACTGGAATGTCAGTTGAACTGTCAAGGAATGTTTCAACATCCTCTGTGACATCGATTCCTTCCTCTTTATCATCCACAATAACATTTATGGATTCCATCAGGACATTGGTCCTGTAGTTGACCACTCTGTAGGCTCTGTTGTTAGTGGAGTATCCTAGAAATATACCCTCATCACTTTTGGGATCCAGCTTCCTTCTCTGTTCACGATCTGTGAGAATGTAGCATTTACTTCAAAAGATATGAAAGTACTTCACTGTGGGTTTTCTTCCCTTCCATATTTCATATAGAGTGGAGGAGGTTCCTTTTCTCAAGGTAACTCTGTTGTGAACATAGCACGCGGTATTCATTGCTTCAGCCCAAAAATGCATGGGGAGCTTCTTTGCATGAATCATTGCTCTGGAAGATTCTTGAATAGTTCTATTTTTTCTTTCAACTATCCCATTCTGCTGGGGAGTTATAGGGGAGGAGAACTCATGACTTATTCCTTCAGACGAGCAAAACTCATCAAACTTAGAATTCTTGAACTCCGTACCATGATCACTCCTAATCCGGACCACACAACTGTCCTTTTCCATTTGAAGTCTTATGCACAGGTCTTTGAAGACATCAAATGTATCTGACTTCTCTCTGATGAAGCTTATCCACGTGTATCTGGAATGGTCATCAACCACCACGTAAGCATATCTCTTTCCACCAAAACTTTCAACCTGCATAGGTCCCATTAAGTCCATGTGCAACAGTTCCAGAACTCTGGAGGTTGTAGGATGTCCCAGCTTCGGATGTGACATCTTGGTTTGCTTGCCCACCTGGCATTCTCCACAGACTCTTCCTTCATCAATAAGCAGCTTTGGAGTTCCTCTGACTGCTCCCTTGGATATAATCTTCTTCATTCCCCGTAAGTGGAGATGTCCAAGACGTCTATGCCACAGCTTCACCTCCTGTTCTTCCTTGGCTGAGGAGCATATTGTGGAAAAGTTATAGACTTGAGGTTCCCACAGATAACAGTTATCTTTGGACCTGGTTCCTCTCATAACTTCCTGATTGTCACCATTTGTCACAATGCATAGCTCCTTAGTAAACTGAACATGGAACCCTTGATCACACATCTGGCTTATGCTGATGAGGTTTGCAGTTAGTCCTCTTACTAACAGTACATTATTCAGTTTTGGAACTCCAGAGCAGTCCAGCTTACCCACACCTTTTATTTTTCCTTTGGCACCATCACCAAAGGTCACATAGCTGGTAGTGTGGGGTTGAATATCCACCAGTAGATTTTCCATACCAGTCATATGTCTTGAGCATCCACTGTCAAAGTACCAGTCTTCTCTGGTAGAAGCCCGTAGGGCTGTGTGTGCTAACCTAGCATACCATTGTTGCTTCTTGATGGGGACATAACTCTTGTATGTCTTATGCTTAGGCCTGACATGCGAGGCTTGGTTAGGGAAACCATGAAGCCAGTAGCAGAAGGCTTTTATATGTCCAAGCCTACCACAGTGGTGACACCTCCACTCCTGGTATTTCCTCTTCTGATGATTATTCATCCTAGTTCCCCGATGTTGAGACATTGGCTTTGACTTCCGCTTGAACTTCTGAACTTTAGCCTTTGGGCGTTTGTGTTCAGCTGAGGATCTTTTCCCAAATCCTAGGCCAGATTTGGTTCCAGACTGCTGTCCCACCTTTAGAATCTCTTCCAAGGTGTCAGTTCCCTTGTTCATCATTCTGATGGATTTAGTCATCTGATTCAGCTTGGAGGTCAGCAAGGCTATCTCACCATTTAGACCTTCTATGGCTGTCAGATGCTTCTGTCTCTCATCTTCCAGTTCCTTGATGAGTTTCTTCTGCTTTTCTCCTTGTGCACGGACTTCTGCACTGGTGATACACAGCTTCTTATAGGCTGCAGCAAGTTCATCAAAGGTCAGTTCATCTGCACTTGAGCCATCATCAGAGGCACAAACACTGGTTAGTGCTGTGACATGTTTGGCAGATTCTCCTTCAGATTCACTTTCAGAATCTCCTTCAGACCATGTGATAGTTAGCCCCTTCTTTTGCATCTTGAGATAAGTAGGACATTCAGCTCTGACGTGTCCATACCCTTCACAACCATGACACTGGATTCCCTTGCCTTGGTTGAACTTTTCTTTAGAAGTTGATCTTTTCCTGATGTCAGACGGGATGTTCTTGACATTAGGTCTCCCTCTTTGATCAATCTTCTTCACGAACTTGTTGAACTGTCTCCCAAGCATGGCTAAGGCTTCTGATATACTTTCATCACCTTCAGTATATCCTGCTTCTGACTCTTCTTCAGCATTAGATACAAAAGCTACGCTTTTGTTCTTCTTTTCAGCATTCTCACACAAGCCCATTTCAAAGGTTTGGAGAGAACCAATGAGCTCATCCACCTTCATATTGCAGATGTCCTGCGCCTCCTCTATGGCTGTGACCTTCATAGCAAATCTCTTACGCAAGGACCTGAGAATCTTTCTTACAAGTTTCTCTTCAGCCATTTTCTCACCTAGTCCACCAGAGGTGTTTGCAATTTCAAGAATATTCATGTGAAAGTCATGAATAGTCTCATCCTCTTTCATCCTCAGATTTTCAAACTTGGTGGTCAGCATCTGAAGTTTGGACATCTTCACCTTGGAAGTACCTTCATGAGTTACCTTGAGGGTATCCCAAACTTCCTTAGCTAGTTCACAGTGGTGCACCAGCCTGAAGATGTCCTTACTGATTCCATTGAACAAAGCATTCAAGGCCTTGGAATTTCCAAGAGCTAATGCCTCTTGCTCCTTGTCCCACTCTTCTTCAGGAATCTGCACACTGACTCCATCTTCACCTGTCTTCGCTGGATGCTCCCATCCTTTGTTGACAGCTCTCCAGACTTTGCTATCTAGAGACCTTAAGAAGGCTATCATACGAGGCTTCCAGTCATCATAATTAGAGCCATCCAACATGGGTGGTCTATTTGAGTGTCATATATCCTTGTCCATGGTACTAGAAAGTAACTTCCCTAGATCTCACCCAGAAATTCACAGGCAGGGTGCCTGCTCTGATGCCAATTGAAATTCTAGTTATCAGACTTTAGATGTCACACGGGTTGTTATGACATCCAATTCTGCACAGACAAGAATTATGCAGAACTTAACAGTAAGTGCCGTAAATAACACAAGTAATTGTTTACCCAGTTCAGTCCAACATGACCTACATCTGGGGGCTACCAAGCCAGGGAGGAAATCCACTATCAGTAGTATTAATTCAAAGCTAAACTCACCCGTTTACAACTTGTCACTTAATCCCTACCCAATGCAATTTCAATCTTACTCTAAGATCAGAGTTCCTACTCACTCCCCCTCAATCACCTCAGTGATTACTACCTTTAATCAATATTAAAGACAATTTTGAAGTCACACTTCAAACAACTCTTGATTGTGCTTAACAGCTTTAATCAAGATGCACATCACTCATGCTTAAAAGCTTTGAGCGACACAACACTAACAAATCAATGAACACCCTATGCCAAAGCAATCATCAACGTGACACAAGCAATTCTAATACAAGACTCACAAAAATACAGCAGTGAAGTATGATGGACACACTTAATCTTCACGCCTCAAAATCCCCAAAACTGAATGAAGGAACGACTTCCTTTTATATTGCAGTACCTGGGCTTTTGCACTTGTATTCTCCTAAATTTAAGGTCACGCGAGTTCCCATAAATTCAATATCTAGGTTACTAACAAATAGGCTATTTGTTAGGTTCATTAAATGTAGCTTGGTTGTTGATTTCCTGGTTTTTCTCTAAGCTGTTAAATCCCTGAAGAATAGCCTAAGAAAAAGCTGAAACAGAAAACTGAACAACCTACAATATAGCATATGCTGTCAGGAATGAATGTCACGACATTCAGCTTGACATCAAGGATCATATGCTAAGTCTGTTTTTCCAGAAAACAGACTGTACAATTTTGCTGACCTGTACATGACCAAAATGACCATACTACAGTAACAACTTACATTAATAAATGTCAAAGTATCCAATTTGACATTTACACATTTGGCCTTAAGTCAGTTCTGTTATCCTATTGAAGAACAGACTAAGAAACATACTGAAGTGTAGCAGAACACCACTCTGTCTATTATTCAGTATATATTGTCCATGATGAATGTCATAGCATTCAGTTTGACATTCATATAGTAGGCCTTATGTCAGGTCTGGTTTTTCCTTGATAACCAGACTGCAAATGAATACTGAGCTCTAACAGAACACCAACTGTTCTATTCCTCAGTATCTGCTGACAGGGAAGAATGTCACAACATCCAGTTTGACATTCAATAAATCCTGTATTAGCTAATCCTGCAGTAACTACTCAAGTGTGTCATGACATCAGTCAAGACATCAGAGTACAGTTAGATATTCTAACCTACAATGCAGTCACACATACACACCATGTCATGACATCAGTCAAGACATTAGAATCCAGCTAGTGTTTTACCATATAATGCAGCCAATTAAACACCTACAATTTGTATTCCTATGATCATCCTTTGGAGATTAGAGTAAGCCCAGATAGATTGGCATCTGACATCCATGTTTTGTTTTATCTTTGAGGAGATTGGAGTAAGCCCATATATTGGCATCTGATATCCTTATCTGTTTGGTTCTTTGGAGATTGGTATAAGTCCAGTTGATTGGCATCCGGTATCCACCCTCTTTTGTTTTGTTTTGCTTTAGGAGGTTGGAATAAGTCCATTTATTGGCATCTGACATCCCTGTTTGTTTTAGGAGCCTGGTGTAAATCCATTTATTGGTATCCGGTATCCACCTTTGTTGTGAGATTAGTATAAGTCCAGTAATTGGCATCCGGTATCACTTGTTTTGCTTATCTGTTATTGCTCATTTGCCTATTCCTAAGGACACACTTGAATCATCTTCTATATGATCTCAAGAGGTGAACCTTTCTGAGAAGTTTTACACTCCTTTATCCATTCACCCTCTTTGTCCTAAACCTTTTCACATTATTAATTCAAAAACTTTGAACTATTGTGCAAACATCTTCATGTCTTTTCAAATTAGAAACCTGGACCCTAAGTCCTTGACTTTTCAAACTCCATTTCATAACACTTCTTTGAATCAATCCTAATCATACCTTGACCATATTTTGTGAATACTCATAATCAATTAACTTCACCCATTCAATTGTTTTGTGGTTTTGTCCATTGTTAATATGTTTTCATACATTAGCCGTAGGTTTCAATTACCATAGTGGTTGATGTAAATCTTACCTTGTCCTTAGTGAGTTGATTGTAAGTCTTCCATACTTATTATAGGGTTAACCCCTCACTAGTATGTTGAAGTCGTCCTCGCATGGTGGATTGTTGATTCAGGTTGAGTTTTCTCCCATTGGTAATGAAAAGCCTTAGTGCTTGTGTTTTAAAACAAACCCATTGATATTTTGGAAATCTTTTAGCCGAACTATGGCGTTTTGATCCTTGCCTTCCATGGAAGGTACGTAGGCAACGGGTTCATCCGTTCAAACACAAAAATAATAAAATTGTATATTCTTTTCTCATCTTCCCATTCATGTTTGCACAATATGTCATAAACAAATAAACATTTTTATACAACAAGTGTGAAAAGGGCTCCCTAGGAGTACCTAGGACGTTTTGGGTGCCTAACACCTTCCCATTGCGTAATTAACCCCTTACCCAGATTCTCTGATCTTTTCATTAGTTTTCTATGTGTAAAACTTCTTAGGCTTTTGTTCGCTTTTTAGCCATTCCTTAGGATAAATAAAAGTGCGGTGGCGACTCGATTCCTTGTATGCTTTGCTTTTGATTTAGTCAATAAATCATAAAACGACGAATACACCGCTACAGAAAAGTGGCGACTCTGCTGGGGAAAACATTAGACCTTCCTTGGTGGTTTTGCCTACTTTTCACCCTTGTTGTATGATATTTGTTTATCTGTTATTTGACATATGTTTGTACAATTTGGGATAACTGTATTGATTGTAATGTTTGAATTGCTTGATATACAATTGTTGTTTGCTTTGGTGATCTCTGTGAGATGAGTTCTATACCCGAACTCGAGTGCACTCTAGGATAGGAGAATGGCGTAGTCTTGTCGACTGGTGTGGAGTATTCCTTAGCCAGTTGACTTGCGAGTCCATTCACTTGGTGGAGGTCATGTTGGATTAATAATGTCACACAAGTTATTTGTGGTTAGGCATTATTCTTTCAATCATGTGCCTTAGAAGCCAAGGACCTTAGTTTACCGAGCCCATCTTGGCCTATTTTTAGGACGTAGTGCGGAGGTCATTTAGATGTCAGATCTGATGCGATTGTTACGCGATACTACACTCATAAGAGTCTCTCTTGAGAATATTTTCGGAATACGAGTATTCGTTCCTCCGATAATATCCGAGAGATGGGACGATGATTATGGGAACCTCTGGTGGAACATGTCTGGCAGGTTTAAACCCTAGTACACTCCCTTTGGGTGGTTCTTAACCAGGACTCCATGCTCGTGACTCTCAGCAAACCCGTGATTCGTGGTTGAGTCGTTCGGACATCCTTAATATCAATGGAACTTGGGTGTCGATAAGGTGTAAACCATAATCCGCCAAAATGGATGGTTGATATTAAGGATGTTTGAGCCGGTTCGTGTACCGTTAATATCAATGGAACTTGGGTGTCGATAAGGTGAAAACCATAATCCACCAAAATGGATGATTGATATTAGGGATACAATGAGCTTTCCCATGACCTTTGTCTGGTGTGACTTGCTTGATCCTTGAGTGTGATTGTTGCATTCATCTGCACTTCATGTCATCAGAAAAATCAGAAAATTTTCAAGGAACTTAAAGGGTTTATTTGCAAAATTTTCAGACATGGAAAGACCGAAAAGGCATACAAAGAAGTACAGCTTTAGACAACCCGATGTGAAAGAGTTAAGGAATCTGACATCTTATGTATTATCCCTTGGGTTTCAAAGCTCGTTATGGGAAGCTTCTGCCTCTGCTGACTACTCAGGTTGATGAGGGTTTGATGAGTACTCTGGCTCAGTTCTACTATCATCTGTATCACTGCTTCTCATTCCCGGACTTCCAGTTGTTGCCTACTTTGGAGGAGTATTCTCACCTTATTGGGATCCCGATTCTGGATCAGGTGCCGTTCAGTGGCTTGGAGAGTATTCCGACTGCTCGAGAGATTGCAGACTTGTTGCACATAGATGAATCTTTGATTAAAGCTAATCTGACTACCAAAGGTGGAATTCAGGGTCTTCCTTCTGAGTTCCTCGTCGCTCAAGCTACCGTTTATGGGAAGGCCATGAGTGAGGATGCCTTTGAGGCTTTATTTGTGCTGCTCATCTATGGGTTGGTCTTGTTCCCCAACATCGACAAATTTGTGGATGTGAACACCATTAGGATCTTCTCAGTTCTTAATCCTGTTCCGACTCTGTTGGGTGATGCCTATTTCTCTTTGCATCTGAGGAATGCGAAGAGTGGAGGAGTTATTGTCTGTTGTTTGCCTTTGCTGTACAAGTGGTTTATTTCGCACTTGCCGCAGACGCTTGCTTTCAGGGAGAACAAGGGATGTCTACGGTGGTCTCAGAGACTTATGTCTCTCACTAATGATGATATCTCTTGGTATGATCGCGTGTATGATACTGTGCAGATCATCGATTATTGTGGTGAGTTCCCTAATGTGCCTCTTCTTGGTACATGTGGAGGGATCAGCTACAATCCTATCCTAGCATGACGTCAGCTTGGGTTCCCCCTAAAGGATAAACCCCATAACATTTTGTTAGAAGGTGTGTTCTTTCAGGAGGGTAAAGATCCCCAAGGCCTGAAAGCCAGATTTGTCCGCGCTTGGCGCAAGATCTGCAAGAAGAGTAGGAATGAGTTGGGTCCGAAGAATTGCATTGCTTTGGAGCCATATACCTCTTGGGTCAGACAGAGAGCTTCTGAGTATCTGATGCCATATGATCATCCGAGACCTACACCGTTAGATGTGGTTGGGCCTTCAACCCTCCCCAACCAAGGCGTAGAGGAGTTGAGGGAAGAAGACCTTTCGCGTGCTTGGATCCGTGAAAGAGAGGAATTGCTTCAGCAGATCAAAGAGAAGGACGCTCTGATTGAGTTTCTCGAGCATCAGGTGATCGACGATCCGAATGATACTTGGACTTCTCTGCTTCCTTAGTCTTCCAAATTCTAGAAGAGGAAGTATGATCGACTTGCGAAAGAGAAAGCGGATATGGAAGCTGCTTATGAGAGAGAGATCAAGAAGCTGTGTGCATCTCGTCTTCCAGCATCCCGAGCTTCTAGGGATCCATAGGATGTTTATTTTCCTTTTCTCTTTGTAATGATCAAAAATGTTGTACTCTTTGTCTCAAAATATATTTGATGAGATATTTTCCATATGATATTAAATGCTTAAAAATTAAAATTTGCAAATAAATACCCTAAAAGGTTCCTTGAAAATAAAACAAAGCATATGCACAAACATTGCATGCATCATTTTTGCATAAGCAGGTTGTTCCTGGTCTTCTTGTCTGTGGCCTAACTCTGTGCTCTTCATTTATTTTGAAGACAAGATGACTCACCGGTACTATACAAGAGCCAATTTTGCCAGAGTAATGGATCAACTTGAGCAAGAGAACAGAGAATTGAAAGAAGAGGTTGCCAGACTTGGCGCTTTGATGGAGCAACTCCTTGCTGCTCAGAATCAACCTTCTCCACCTCCTGCAACTCCTCCCCAGAGGACGGTGATATCTGAAGTTGTAGCTCCGACTGTGCCAGCTGCCAGTGCTCATTTTGTGCCACATGCCATGCCAGCCGGGTTTCCGTGGGGTATGCCTCCGGGTTTCATGCCTGACATTCTTGCTCCAACTTTTGCTTCTATGCCGGCATCTAGCCCGGTCCTTGCTGCTGCTCCTCCTGTCGTGCATACCATGCCTAGGGTAGACGACACCATCTATCATTCTGAGCCGTCTGAGGGCCCAGATGTCAATGAGAAGATGGAGGCTATGAATGATCAGTTCCTTGAGCTGCGAAAGGAATTGAAAACTCTCAGAGGGAAAGATCTGTTTGGCAAGTTTGCTGCTGAACTTTGCCTTGTTCCCGGTGTTAAGATTCCAATCAAGTTCAAAGTGCCTGACTTTGAAAAGTATAAGGGGAACACCTGCCCTCTTGCTCATCTGGTTATGTACGCTAGAAAAATGTCTACGCAAACAGATAATGATCAGTTGTTGATTCATTATTTCCAGGATAGTTTGTCCGGTGCGGCTCTTTGTTGGTATATGAGCCTTGATAGCGCAAACATCCGGTCCTTCAATGATCTTGGCGAAGCCTTCGTCAAGCAGTATAAGTATAATGTTGATATGGCGCCTGACCGTGATCAACTCAGGGCCATGTCCCAGAAGAATAAAGAGACATTTAAGGAGTACGCCCAGAGATGGCGAGAGTTGGCTGCTCAGATTACTCCTCCGCTGGAAGAGAAAGAAATGACTAAGATCTTTTTGAAGACTCTTAGCTCATTCTATTATGAGCGGATGGTAGCGAGTGCTCCCTCTGATTTCACCGAGATGGTGAACATGGGGATGCGTCTGGAGGAAGGTGTCCGTGAAGGACGATTGGCTAAAGATGAGAGCTCTTCTAAACGGTATGGGGCGTTTAAGAAGAAAGATGGGGAGACACATGCTGTGCAATCCCATCCTAAATCCAGAAGACCCTCTGTTCAGAGGAAGCCAGCACGTCGTGCCGGCAATCAGTATCAGGTGGCTCATATAGCACCTGTTTTCAGAGACAGTGCTCAGTATCAGCAACCTCAGCAGCATCAGCATCAACAGCAACCTCAATATCAGCAGTAACACCGTCCACAGCAACAGGCTTACCAGCCTCGTGGCAGTACAACCAACCAGGCTAATTTGAGTTATGATAAGAAGAAGATCAGTTTCGATCCGATTCCTATGTCATACACTGAGCTATATCCTTCCTTGTTGGAAAGGAAGTTGGTTACTCCCAGGGATCCTCCTGCTGTGCCTGCAAATCCTCAGTGGTGGTATAAGTCAGACCAACACTGTATGTATCACTCCGGTGCTCCGGGTCACAACATAGAGAACTGCTTTCCATTGAAGACCAAGGTGCAAGACCTTATGCAGTGTGGTATCCTGAGCTTCGAGGACTCAGGCCCCAATGTTACAAAGAACCCATTGCCCGAGCATGGGAAATCTGTGAATATGGTCCAGGGGTGCCCTGGGAAATATAAAGTCAAATATGTCAGTCATATTAGACAGTCATTGGTCGAGTTGCATCGTCTCCTGTGCGAGTACAGTCATATGGAGAATGACCATGACCGATGCCGCATCTGTTCAGTTAATCGTCTGGGTTGCCGCCAAGTGCGAAAAGAGCTTTAAGAGATGTTAGATGAAGGAACCATAGAGATTCTTCAGAACCGTAATGTTGATGAAGATGAACCAAAAGTGAATGTTATATCTCCTGTGTTCAAGCTGCCCGAGCCTGTTGTCATTCGTTACGATGGCGGCAAGCCGAAGGTCTCTCCTTCTCTAATAATTAAGCCTACAGGCCCTGTGCCTTATTCATCTGATAGAGCTGTGCCGTTCAGGTATAACCCCGTTGCTGTGGAAGATGGGAAAGAAGTACCGTTGCCTTCTACTTCCGTCACCAATATTGCTGATGTAAGTGGGTTGACCCGGAGTGGTCGTGTGTTTTCTGCGCCTAAGCCTCAGGCTAGGGCTGTTGCTTCTGATACTGTTGAACATCCGGTTGGGACGGCTGTTAATGTTCAGAATCCGGCACTTGCTGTTGCCAAACCCTCCTCCTCTGTACAAAAGACTCCTGATTCTTCTGTTGGCCCGAGTGGCACTGTGAATGAAGAATGCGGTGAGATGCTGAGGCTCATCAAAAAGAGTGAGTACAATGTTGTAGACCAGCTTCTACAAACGCCCTCCAAAATCTCCGTTTTATCTCTGCTGCTGAATTCAGAACCCCATAGGGAGGCTCTGCAGAAAGTTTTGGATCTGGCGTATGTTGATCATGACGTCACTGTAGAACAGTTTGATGGTATAGTTGCAAACATCACTGCTTGCAACACTTTGAGTTTTTGTGACGCTGATCTCCCTGAGGAGGGAAGAGACCACAACATGGCTTTACACATCTCTATGAACTGCAAGTCTGATGCCATGTCCAACGTGCTGGTGGACATTGGATCATCTCTTAATGTATTGCCAAAATCCACTCTCTCGAAGTTGTCATATCAAGGTCCTCCTATGAGGCAGAGTGGTGTTGTTGTGAAAGCTTTTGATGGGTCACGTAAGACTGTGATTGGGGAAGTTGATCTCCCGATCAAGATCGGACCAAGTGATTTCCAAGTTACCTTCCAGGTTATGGATATCCACCCATCATATAGCTGTCTCCTTGGTAGACCATGGATTCACGAGGCTGGCGCCATGACATCCACCCTACACCAGAAGCTAAAATTTGTGAAGAACAAGAAACTGGTTGTGGTAGGGGGAGAAAAGGCTCTCCTGGTTAGCCACTTGTCTTCCTTCTCGTATATTGACGCTGAGGATGAAGTTGGGACTCCGTTCCAAGCTTTATCTATTGATGAACCAATTGAGAAGAAGTCTCCTTCATTTGCTTCCTACCGTGATGCGAAACTGGCCATTGAATATGGTGCAGTTGCTGGTTTGGGGAAGATGATTAAGCTTGAAGACAATAAATCCCGGGCTGGCATTGGCTATTCCTCTGGGGCATTCAACGAGCTAGGTTTGTTCAAGAGTGGAGGTTTCATCCATGCTGATCAACCTGGAGAAGCTGCCGCTATCTTGGAAGAGGATGCAGAGGACCTGAGCAACTTCATCATACCTGGTGGTGTCTGCCATAATTGGGTCGCTGTAGATGTTCCTACAGTCATCCATAGATCAGAGTAATTGTTCACTTTGTTCAAAACCCTTCTCCCATGCCAAAAGGAGAAGTGATGACATTGTTGGCAGCATTTAATACAATGATATTTCATTCAATTAATGCATTGTTAAACATTTGTTTTTCCATTTGTTTTCACTTTTTGCTTTTGCATGAAATCAGTGATCACAAAAAACCCATAAAAACAAGAATAAAAGCAACATTTTCATCTGCATAATGATTTGCTTGCTTAAATTCTAAAGTTTTTCATTAACCAAAATCATTATGCAGGTTGATTCTAAAACCCATTGAACATAATGATCCAACGCCATCTCCCAATTTTGAATTCCCTGTATTCAAGGCAGAGGAAGATGATGTTGAAGGGATTCCTGATGAGATTACCCATCTCCTTGAGCACGAGAAGAAGATCATTCAGCCGCACCTTGAAGATCTAGAAACAGTCAACTTGGGGTCTGAGGATTGTGTTCGTATGGTGAAGATTGGGGCACTTCTTGAAGAGTCTGTCAAGAAGAGATTGATTGAGTTGCTACGAGAATATTCCGATATCTTCGCTTGGTCATATGAAGACATGTCGGGTCTAGATACAGATATTGTGCAACATTTCCTGCCTTTGAAACCTGAGTGCATGCCTGTGAAGCAGAAGCTCGGAAGAACTCATCCAGATATGGCAGTGAAGATCAAAGAGGAAGTTCAGAAGCAAATTGATGCGGGGTTTCTGGTGACTTCTACATATCCTCAATGGGTGGCCAACATTGTGCCTGTGCCTAAGAAGGACGGAAAAGTCCGTATGTGTGTTGATTACAGAGATTTGAATAAAGTTAGTCCTAAAGATGATTTTCCTCTACCACACATTAACATGTTGGTAGACAATACAGCTAAATTCAAAGTCTTTTCGTTTATGGACGGATTTTCCGGATATAATCAAATCAAGATGGCACCCGAAGATATGGAGAAGACAACATTCATCACACCTTAGGGAACATTCTGTTATCGAGTGATGCCCTTCGGTTTGAAGAACGCCGGAGCCGCGTATCAACGAGCTATGACTACCTTGTTTCATGATATGATGCACAAGGAGATAAAGGTATATGTTGATGATATGATTGCTAAGTCCCGAACGGAAGTTGAACATGTTGAGCATTTGTTGAAGCTTTTTCAGCGTCTGAGGAAGTTTAGACTTCGTCTGAATCCGAACAAATGTACATTTGGAGTCCGTTCCGGCAAGTTATTGGGTTTCGTTGTCAGCGAGAGAGGTATTGAAGTTGATCCTGCCAAGGTCAAAGCAATACAAGAGATGCCTGCGCCCAAAACTGAGAAGCAAGTCCGAGGTTTTCTTGGCCGCTTGAATTATATTTCCAGATTTATATCCCACATGACTGCCACATGTGCGCAGATATTCAAGCTCCTTCGGAAAGATCAATCTCATGATTGGATCGAGGATTGCCAGAAAGCTTTCGACAGTATCAAAGAGTATCTGTCTGAACCTCCGATCTTGTCTCCACCTGTGGAAGGAAGACCTCTGATTATGTATTTGACTGTGCTTAAGAAGTTTACTGATTGTGAGTCTCGGTACTCTATGCTTGAGAAGACGTGCTGTGCTTTGGCTTGGGCTGCTAAGCGTTTGCGCCAGTACATGATAAATCATACAACTTGGTTGATATCCAGAATGGATCCAATCAAGTATATTTTTGAGAAGCCTGCTTTAACCGGGAGGATTGCCCGTTGGCAGATGTTGTTGTCTGAGTATGATATTGAGTATCGAGCTTAGAAAGCTATTAAAGGTAGTATCTTGGCTGACCATTTAGCGCACCAGCCGATTGAAGATCATCAGTCTGTTCAGTACGACTTCCCAGATGAGGAGATTTTGTATTTGAAAATGAAAGATTGCGATGAGCCTACACTTGATGAAGGTCCGGAACCTGGTTCCAGATGGACGATGGTGTTTGATGGCGCTGTAAATCAGTATGGAAATGGAATTGGGGCAGTAATCATTACTCCTCATGGCACTCATATTCCGCTTACAGCAAGGCTAACTTTCAAATGCATGAATAATATGGCAGAGTATGAGGCCTGTATTATGGGACTAGAAGAATGTATTGATTTGAGAATCAAGCATCTTGATGTGTATGGTGATTCGGCCCTCGTTGTCAATCAGATCAAGGGTGAATGGGAGACGAATCATCCTGGTCTCATTCCGTACAAAGATTATGCAAGAAGGATTTCAACGTTCTTTACAGAAGTTGATTTTCATCATATCCCTCGAGAGGATAATCGGATGGCAGATGCGCTTGCTACGCTTGCTTCCATGATTGTTGTCAAGTATTGGAATGAAGTACCCAACATTGCTGTGATGCGCTTGGATAGACCAGCTCACGTGTTTGCAGTTGAAGAAGCGAATGATGACAAGCCTTGGTATTTTGATATCAAGAATTTCCTCCAGAACCAGGTCTACCCGCCTGGGGCATCTGTGAAAGATAGGAAAACTTTGAGAAGGTTGTCAGGCAGTTTCTACCTCAGTGGTGAAGTGCTGTATAAGAGAAATTTTGACATGGTTTTGCTCAGATGCGTGGATAGACACGAAGCAAACCTGTTGATGACTGAGGTCCATGAGGGTTCATTTGGTACTCATTCCAATGGACATGCCATGGCTAGAAAGATGTTGAGAGCAGGCTACTATTGGCTGACAATGGAGTCTGACTGCTGCAAATATGTGAAGAAATGTCACAAGTGTCAGATTTACGCGGATAAGATTCATATTCCGCCGACACTTCTGAATGTGATTTCATCACCATGGCCTTTCTCTATGTGGGGAATTGACATGATCGGCATGATTGAACCGAAGGCATCCAATGGGCCCATGTTTATTCTCGTAGCAATTGATTACTTCACCAAATGGGTTGAAGCCGCTTCGTATGCAAATGTGACCAGGCAGGTGGTTGTGAAGTTTATCAATAACCAGCTGATTTGCCGTTATGGTGTGCCAGATAAGATCATTACTGATAATGGATCTAATCTGAATAATAAGATGATGGATGATTTGTGTGCTGAATTCAAGATTGCACACCATAACTCCTCTCCTTACAGACCTAAGATGAATGGGGCTGTTGAAGCTGCTAATAAGAATATCAAGAAGATTATACAGAAGATGACAGTTACGTACAAAGATTGGCATGAGATGCTGCCATTTGCTTTACATGGCTATCGTACATCTGTCCGCACTTCAACAGGGGCAACCCCTTTCTCTCTTGTTTACGGCATGGAGGTTGTTCTCCCAGTAGAGGTGGAGATCCCATCAATGAGAGTCTTGATGGAAGCCAAGTTGACTGATGCTGAATGGATTCAGAGTCGTTATGACCAACTGAATTTGATTGAAGAGAAGCGATTGACTGCCATGTGCCATGGTCAGTTATATCAGCAGAGAATGAAGAAAGCATTCGATAAGAAGGTCAAGCCTCGTGTGTTCCGAGAAGGTGACCTCGTGCTCAAGAAAGTTTTGTCTTTCGCGCCCGATTCCAGGGGCAAGTGGACTCCAAACTATGAGGGTCCATATGTTGTTAAGAGAGCCTTTTCAGGCGGTGCTTTGATGCTTACAACAATGGATGGGGAGGATTTCACTCGCCCTGTGAATTCAGATGCAGTCAAGAAATACTTTGCCTAAAAAAAAGTATATGCAAATGAAAAACAGAATAGCTCGCTAAGTTGAAAACCCGAAAGGGCGGCCTAGGCAAAAATGAGCGTCTCGGTGGAGAACCCGCAAGGGTAATCCAGGCAAAAATTAGAGACTTGAAAAAAGTATATTTGCATCCCGCTAGATTGAGTACCTCACCCTGGGGCAATCTAGGCAAAAATTAGGGATTTGGCAAGTAACTACATCCTGACAAGACTTTCTGTTACACAGAGGTTCTCGATTCGTCGTCGACTGAAGCTTCGCATACATCGAGATTCAAATTGGTAGAGAAAGGATCATTATGTTCAATGTAGCCCTCTTCCAATATATATCATTGATTTCAAATTTGTACAAATCTATGGAGTCTTGCCATTTGCAGGCTACCATTCCATCAAATCAATTTGAGCTTTTTATCCAATTATTTGCACTCTTATTTGTTTCAATTCAACAAATGTTTTGCATGTTTTAATTGATAAAATGTCATTGATTCAAATAAATTTTTCAAAATTGTTGTTTTAAACCAAGTGAACATTCACAATGACAAAAGGATACTCAAGAATCTCTCAGTGCTCTCCCAAGGGTGGCATGATTTCCAACAGGTAAGACATGTGTTCATATTCCTGGCTTTGATTGTATCCTCTTTCTCCTGTTTTATTGTAGGGGTTATTCCCCAAGCAGAGCTCTTGTTGGGGTTGTTCCCTAAGCAGAGTGCTTGTTGAAGACTTCGTTTCTTCTCCAGCAGTATTCTCTCCCAGCATGGGTGTTTTCCGTTTGGAAGTTTCGGTAGTGGGTGGTTTGAGACCCCAGTACCCTGTCACTCTCCCCAGTGCAGTCGCCAGCGGAGTTGTGGTTTTTCTCCTCAGCAGGGATGCTTTCCCTTTGAAGATTCAATGGTTGGTGGTTTGATATCCCGGTACTTTACCGCTTTCCCCAGCATTGTCGCAAGCTGAGTTGTTGCTTCCTTCCTCAGCACAGTCGCTAGTGGGATCTGTGATATATCCCCAGGGTAGAGTGCTTGTGGAAGACTTTGTTTGCTCCAGTAGTACTCTCTTCCCCAGCCAAGTTGCCAGCGGAGTTGCTATATCTCCCCATCAGTGCGCTTATCCCTGCGACAGGGCAGTGATTGTGTTCCTCCTCAGCAGTTGTGGGTGTTCTCTTCAGAAGAGTCAGCATTTAATGGTTGATCCCCAGCTCTCTTCCATATTCCCAGTGGATTCTTCAGTGAAATCCCCAGTAGATCTGTCAGTAGATTTGTGGTTTGGTGGATTGTATTTGTGCAAAATCCCCAATGGAGTTGGTATTCCCAATAGAATCAGGATTGTATCTGCAATAATCCCCTCAGAGTCTCCGCCAGAGCTGGTATCCTCGACAGAGTTGCTTTTGTGGCAGTTTCTGCCTGTTGAAATCTCTGTTTCCCCCAGTAGGGTTGGTTGGTGGTCTATCATCCAGAGATTTGGGTTGATTCCCTGATTGCTTTTGATCCTCAGTAGAGTGACTTGTTGCAGAATCTACTTGTGTGATCTGTTTTTCCTTCAGTGGGTATTCCCGATGGAATGGCTACTTGTGTTCTCCCCAGGTAGAGTTGCTTGTGCAGCCAGATTCTACGTGGATGATCTGTTCTCCCTCAGTGGGTTGTTCCCCAGCGGAGTTGTTTGAAGTTGCTTTCATAGCAATTCTTGCTTGTGCAGTGAGCTCTTGTTCCCCTGCAGATATTTTGGGATTTCTCCTCTCCCCAACAGATTTGTCTTTGTGGCTGTTTTTGCCTGTTGTGACTTTCTGTACTCCAGATGGGTTGATTGTTGATCCATTACTCAGAGATTTGGTGTTTCATGATATCTCTGATTTTCTGCCTCCCCGCAGATCTTTGCTTTTCAGCATGTGGATCTCCTGTAGATTGGCTTTCCAGTTGGTTTCTCCCCTGGAAGTATAGTACCGGGCGTTTGGTTCCTGGGCCTGTTTGTGTTAGATATGTCTGTTTTGTCAGCATTGATCAAACATAAATCACGCATATTCATGCATAATCAAAAATATTCGGATATTCATGTTGCATTTTTCGCCATATATCTCTTGTTTGTTGTCTCCTGCTATGGGTGATATAGATCTCTTTATAGATCTTCCCAAGCAGATGTCGGGTGTTTAAATCTCTCCATATAGAGTTAGCCCATAAGCAGAAAGTGTCTGTCTTTACTTCTGCAGTTCCCCATTGAGATATATCCTCGTGGATGACGGTTTCTTCCGTTTCCTCCTAACTCATATATTGGGATGGATCTTCCTATTGAGTTATATCCTCATAGAACGAGTCTTGATTCATTCTGTCTTTTCGGATCGACCCCGAATAGACCATTTGTCAGCTGTTTCTCGTGCTTCCCTGTGGAATAGATGAACAATTGCCCAGTAACCGACATTAATTCTTTTATCCCCAGCGGAACCTTTTTGGGCCTCTACCCAGTATTCGGTAGTTGTAAGTCCTATGTTCCTTCTTCTTGGCGGAATTTGTGGTTATATACCTTTTATTCCTCAGCAAGAGTTGGTGGTTTGTTATAAACCCTATTTTTGTTTCCCGTGCGGATTTGTGATTTCTTTCATCCCACGCGGAGTTGGTTTTCTACCCAGTATTCGGTGGATGTAAACCCTAATTCTTTTATCCTCGTCAGAGTTGTTGGCTACTACCCCGTATTCGGTAGTCGTAAGTCCTATTTCCTTTCCCCTAGCAGAGGTAACCTTTGTGGTTCGGTCTGATTGATGGTGGATTTGGTGTCGTTGTGGTTTTATTCCCAGCGGAGTTTGTGCCTCGTGGTACAAGTGGATAATTGCCGGTTGCTAGCAATTTTATCCCCTACTAGAGTTTTGGTATTCTACCCCGTATTCGGTAGATGTAAACCCTAATTTCTCCCCTTTGCAGAGTTAATCTTGTTGTTCATCCTAACCGATGATGGTTACTCTTGGTGGTTATCTTCGTTCAGTTTTGATGTTGATATTCCTCTCTTGCCTGTGGACTATTGCCGTATGCTAGCAATTGTATCCCCAGCAGTCTTCTGGATAATTGCCGTATGCTTGCAATTTTATCCCTTTTGAAGTCACCAGTGGGTCCTTTCACCGTTTGCTAGTGATTTGTTCCCCGGATTGTTGATTGTTTATCAATATATCCCCAGCTAGTCTTTGTGGATAATTGTTGTTTATGCAATTCATCCCCGGGTCATTGATTTTTGTATCAATGTATCCCCAGTTGAGTCGCTTTTCATTTACCCGTTTGCCTGATAATGATTGTTGCTCCCTTTGATTGGTCATCATTATATACCTAGTTTTGGTATCTCGATGCCTGTCTTTTCGGTCAATTTATCCTTTGTTAACCCTTATACCGGTTGTGGATAATCGTCCATGCGAGTATGTTATCCACGTTCTGACGGTAATGGATAATATATCTCATGCACTCTTCAGTCGAAGCCTTTTGTGTTTCCCTAGTCGAGTAAGATTCGTATTTCCTTTGTGGAATCGAATATTCTTTGTTGGATAATTGCCGGATGCTTGCAATTTATCCCTTTGAGTTGTCTTTCGTTTACCCGGATGCTTGGTATCAATTGTCTCTCTTTTTGGTTGGTCACCTATTATATACCCAGTAACCGGTATCTTTGGTGTCTCTTCCTTTTCGAGTATATTATTCACGTTCTGACGGTAATGAATAATATGTCTCATGCGCTCTTTGGTTGGAGTCCTTTGTTGATTTTCCCCAGTAGAGTAAGATTCGTATTCTTTGTAGAATCGAATATTCCATCCTTTAACCAGTTTATGTTCTGGATGATGAGTGTTTTGGCAGTAAAAACCAATTCACGTTTTCGAGTGTATTATCTACGTTCTGACGGTAATAGATAATATATCTCCTGCGAGTATTTTATCCATGTTCTGACGGTAATGGATATTATATCTCATGCACTCTTCGGGTTTGTGTCCCCAGTTGAGTAAGATTCGTCTTCCCGTTGTGGATTCGAATGTCCATCCTGTAAGCCGATTTGCTTTTTCAAGCCCTCCTTTCGGATGATGAGTGTTTTGGCAGTAAAAACCAATTCACGCCTTTGGTCGGTCACCTATTATATACCTCGGTATCCCTGGTGTTCCTTCCTTTCTGCTCCCTATTATAACCTTGGTCCCCCGTGGAGTCAGATTTTCCTGAGTTGATGTACCTTTTTCAGGTCTTTCTCAGATGTTTGGTTGATTGATATCTCTCACCCCTATACCGGTCTTAGATATTCATTCTTCCTGAGTTTGTTACCCTTATACCGGTAATACCTTATCTTGTTGCTTTTCCCCAGGAAAGTCTCTTTGTTAGACACTTCTCCAGTGGAATTCCTGTGGTGATTTTTACCCTTTGCAGTATTGGCGTTTTCCCCAATATATGCAATTTTCCCCGGCAGGAAGGTTCTTTGTGAATTGTTCCCTGGTCCGTTTCCGGATTTTTATCCGAAGTATCCCTTGTGGATAGTTTGAGTCAGCTTGTGTCTTTCCAATGGATGTGTTGTCCTTTGGAATTCGTCTTTTCCCCAGTTTGAGTTCTTTACTTCCCCAGTAAAGTCTCCAGTCTGATTTCTGTTTTCCCCGAATCAGATTCGTGTCCTGCTCACGCATTCTTTTTCTTTTTATCCCCAATAAGAGTCCCGTTTGAGTCTCTGTTCCTGGTGAGTGAATTACTCCGATGGATCGTCTTTTCTTCTTTGTGGACCCATATTCCCCACAGAGTTTGTTTCTTTTACATGCATACATTTGCATCATGAGGTCTCTTAGGGACCAAAATTTGTCTCATTACTGTTATTTAAGCCCATTCTACCATGTCGAGATGAAGATTTCTAAACTTCACTTCTCCGGGTAGAATGACCTTAAATAGGGGCATCTGTAAGACCCCAATTTTGTCCCTAAGATCCCTCATGGCATCATATCATATCATATCATTGCCTCAAGGATCATTGTGCACCCTGCCTCCCTCCTTGTGGGTGGGTTATCTTTTGAGAGTGGTTCTTGATCACCAAGCATGTTTTGCTTTTGTATATCATTGCTTTTCATTTGTTTACTAACCAAAAGTACAAAAATATTGTCATCTAACCTTGTTACTTGCAGATGAAGCAAATAGGTCAAGCCAGTCACAGGCAAGCATTGAACTACAGATGATGGCCATTCTGAAGAATTTGGGCACCATGATCATTCATCAAGAGTTCATATGAGTTGGGATATCATTTTGAATCAAGATCTCAAGTGGTAGAGGCTTGGATTTCATCAGAGCATAGTTAGGTCAGCTGAAACCCTAGAAAAGTCAACACAAGTCAACTGTGCATTCAACCATGGATTTGAAGGTGGGAGATGGTTTGAGAGGTCTCATTCATGTCCATACAAGCCTCATATAACATGTCAAACATCATCATTGGAGAATTTGAGGTCAGACAAAAAGTTTCCAAAAAATAGTAAGTGACCTGTAATTTCAAATTGCCAAAAATGGAAAGGTCTTCTCCTCAACTTTACATCATCAAGCACGCTTCAAATCAAATTTTGTCCAACATGAAAGTTGAAGATATTGCTCTCACCTTTCCAAAAAGTCCAAGAACATCCATTTCTAATTTGTGGTTGGCAAGTTATGATCAAATCATTGTCAAGGAATTTTGAACTTCAAGCTTGCATAACTTTTGAACCAAAAGGCCAATTCAAGTGGTTCTTTTTGGAGCATTTCACTCTTGATCTCTACTATCATAATCATGCATCACATTTCATTAAAACTCATCACAAAAATATTTCATTTTTCACTTGAATTAATTTGAATTTTTGGAGGGAAAATATCCATTTGAAAAATATGCATTATTTTTACTTCAAACCAATTACACTTGCCTCTAAACAGGTTTTAAATGCATTTTCAATCACAAATTCACACTGTTCCATTGCCTAGCATGTGCATGAGGGTATTTTGGCCAAATTGCATAAATCATTCCATTTCACTAATCCTTGGGGTTTTTGGCTAAACATGATTAAGAGCTTCATTAGTACATGATATATAAAGCTAATCCTAACAGAATTCATCAACAACAACTTCACAAACTCAGATCCAAATTTTTCATCTCAAATAGTCTCAACTTTTTTCATCAATTTTCTTCATCTCTTTTGCTTTGCCTTCGATCTGTTCATCATCTACATGTATAATTAGGAGTAGATTGAAGTTGGATCTTGAAGCATTCTTGAAGAATCGTGACTGTTGAAGCATTGCATCTCCCATGGCAGTTGAAGATTCCATCGAGATCAAGCATTGTTGAGCTATTCTCTTGCATCCATTCATTCACCTGAGCTTAGGAGAACATCTGTTTTTGCATTCCAGGCTTTGAATCCAGCAAATTAGCTTCTGCATCTTCAGTGAGGTTAGATTTCGACTTCCATGATTCTTGAAATTGTTGAATGCATCTTGTAGATCTTACATCATAGAGTATGCTGAGCTTTGGATCTCTTGATTTCATTAAGTATTGAGTTAGTTATCATGATTTGAAGTTTGATGATTGAAACTTGTTTTTGCTCGATTCTCTGAACATGTTTAGAATTAGATGAAATTGATGCTGGATTATTGATGTCTGATGCGAGATGATTCGAATGATGTATGTTTCATAAGTTTATGTGCAAGTTGGATCTTGGTGATGATGAACATGATGAATGCGCATGAATGTTCTAGGTTTTCATTTTCCAGAACTGGTTTGATCTGCCTTGGCCGTGTTTGCATGAAAAATCTTGTTAATGCTCATGTATTGGTCCACACAAGCACTCACGTGGCTGAATGATTGGTCCATATTCAAGTGCCTTGCCACATCACTTAATGAAACGGCGTGTTTCATTAAGTTGAGCGCCACTTTTAAATTCACACACGGTTCAAATCCGGACCAGCGCATTTCTCATTTTTGGCTTTTGTATTTTCTTCATTTATGCCTTACATGTTCATATGTCTTGTTCATTCTTTTTTTTTTAATTTTTCTCTCCATTAAAAAATCAATAACTCCAAAAATAATGATCCAAATCACATGAGGTTTTTTTCACAATGATCTTCATGATGTCTACTATTTTATGATGATTTTTCCATAATTTGTGCTCGGTTGGATTTTTAAATTGCCTAGGGTTTGTTCATGCTTATGTCTTCTTGCACCTTACTTGCTATTTTGGTTGTGAAATAATGATGCTTGATCTAATGAAGCTGAAAATTGACATGCATAATCTAGACACTTTGATGATAATTTTAGCTTTGAGTTTTCTATTTTTGCATTTCTGGTTTGTGAGATATGACATGATCATTGGAGGTGTGACAATGTGTATCACACCATTTCTTGTTCAACTTGCTGATTTTATTTACCATGCCATTTAATTTCCAAATGATCTGATTTTTTGCATGTTGATTATTCTGGATGTTAAGTTTGATCATGAATTTTTGTAGAATTTTTGGATCCATTTCCAATTTTTTTGAGATTTTCTTTTCTGATTGGTCAAGATTGGACTTTTGTTGAGTGTTGAATTTAGATGATTTGTGAAATTCTTGATGTTTATTGGATGAACTTGAAATTTTGCACATGTGTTCTAGACACTTTGAAGTTTGCTATGGCTTTGATTTGATTCATTTATCATGTGTAGATTCTGTTTTGTGCTTGTGTGAAGTTGGTGCATCAATTTGTGCTTCCTTTGAGCTTGTTTTGCCTTGCCTTGCCTTATGGATTTTATTTGACATGCTTCCACTTATCCAAATGACTTGAATTTTGGTGTGATGATCCTATGATGAATTCTGTTTAGCCATGATTTTTCTTGGGATTTATTGAATTGTTTTTGAGTTGATGTGGATTGATTCATTCTGTTTGGTTCTATGAGCTTCCAACTTGCATACATTGACATAATTTGTTTATGAAATGAAATTGGTTGATGCTTTTGATATGAGACCACTTGGATATTATTCTTAATTGATTAAACTTGATTCTTGTAAATTTTCATGTTCTGTTTTAAATTTTTTCCTCATCTTTGACCCTAGGCTTGGCCTAAGGGTTTGCCTCTCATGTTTGAAGCTTTGTTTCAGGTTGCACATGCAAGTTACACAATTGATGATGCCTCATCTTGAGAGCATTTGATATTTGCTTTTGATTACTAATGTGTGTTTTGTAGGTTGAAGTTGATTCAATTGGGATTGACTTGTGGCTTTTACCTTTGCCTATATTGGTTGGCTATTGCATTAACTGTTGGTTGACTGTCTGTACAGTATACTGATTTGTTTGATGTTTCCACAAGTACCTTAGTTGCTATAGTTCATTGTGAACTTGCTTTTGCTTTGCTTGATATCTTAAGCATTGAGGTATAACATCTCTTCTTCATGTAGTCTGGAAGACCTGGCTTGTTATGTGGCCAGGCACCTGTCTGAAGTCCTCCTTAAGAGGCAATGTTTGTGATTGTTTATCTTTGTCCCCAAGCAGGAAAAGTCCTTTTGATAAGGCAATTGGTAGATAGAAGAGATGTGTAGTCCATCTCCTACTATTCTGTGTGTCATCCCTTTGCTCACATTACATGTTGTAGCATTGTGGATCTTAACCCAAGATCTATAGAGTCATTAACTTGTGGAGAGAGTTCCAACTTTCTGAACTCCCACACCTTCTGATATTTAAAGCTCTCCCTGACCAGGGATAAGAGCAATGAGGCACACCCCTCATATCCTTTCATCTGCTTCACCTTAACCCTCAATGTTAAGGTTAAGAGCACCATTTACCCCATTCCAGTTGACTTTAAAGTCTAACCCTTGCTTGAGCCTAATTGCTTGGATATAGTGTGTGCTAAATGGCTTTGTTTGATTGATTGTTTGGCTCATCTGTACATGTTTGCTTGTTTGCCTTTGTGCATTTATCATCATTAATTGTTTATTATTGCATGATTATCATTTCATATCTTTGTGATCCATCTTTGATTGCCCATTGAGGAATCAACAGTAAGTCCATTCATTGGCCATTGTTCCTATGATTTGGAAGGGATTGAGTATAAGACCATTTCATTGGCCACTTATGTCCTCTTTGCTTAGTGCTTGTTTGTTTGTTGTATGTGAGGATACAATTGTAAGCCCATGTTGTTGGCATTTGTATTCCTATGATCATCCTTTGGAGATTAGAGTAAGCCCAGATAGATTGGCATCTGACATCCATGTTTTGTTTTATCTTTGAGGAGATTGGAGTAAGCCCATATATTGGCATCTGATATCCTTATCTGTTTGGTTCTTTGGAGATTGGTATAAGTCCAGTTGATTGGCATCCGGTATCCACCCTCTTTTGTTTTGTTTTGCTTTAGGAGGTTGGAATAAGTCCATTTATTGGCATCTGACATCCCTGTTTGTTTTAGGAGCCTGGTGTAAATCCATTTATTGGTATCCGGTATCCACCTTTGTTGTGAGATTGGTATAAGTCCAGTAATTGGCATCCGGTATCACTTGTTTTGCTTATCTGTTATTGCTCATTTGCCTATTCCTAAGGACACACTTGAATCATCTTCTATATGATCTCAAGAGGTGAACCTTTCTGAGAAGTTTTACACTCCTTTATCCATTCACCCTCTTTGTCCTAAACCTTTTCACATTATTAATTCAAAAACTTTGAACTATTGTGCAAACATCTTCATGTCTTTTCAAATTAGAAACCTGGACCCTAAGTCCTTGACTTTTCAAACTCCATTTCATAACACTTCTTTGAATCAATCCTAATCATACCTTGACCATATTTTGTGAATACTCATAATCAATTAACTTCACCCGTTCAATTGTTTTGTGGTTTTGTCCATTGTTAATATGTTTTCATACATTAGCCGTAGGTTTCAATTACCATAGTGGTTGATGTAAATCTTACCTTGTCCTTAGTGAGTTGATTGTAAGTCTTCCATACTTATTATAGGGTTAACCCCTCACTAGTATGTTGAAGCCGTCCTCGCATGGTGGATTGTTGATTCAGGTTGAGTTTTCTCCCATTGGTAATGAAAAGCCTTAGTGCTTGTGTTTTAAAACAAACCCATTGATATTTTGGAAATCTTTTAGCCGAACTACGACGTTTTGATCCTTGCCTTCCATGGAAGGTACGTAGGCAACGGGTTCATCCGTTCAAACACAAAAATAATAAAATTGTATATTCTTTTCTCATCTTCCCATTCATGTTTGCACAATATGTCATAAACAAATAAACATTTTTATACAACAAGTGTGAAAAGGGCTCCCTAGGAGTACCTAGGACGTTTTGGGTGCCTAACACCTTCCCATTGCGTAATTAACCCCTTACCCAGATTCTCTGATCTTTTCATTAGTTTTCTATGTGTAAAACTTCTTAGGCTTTTGTTCGCTTTTTAGCCATTCCTTAGGATAAATAAAAGTGCGGTGGCGACTCGATTCCTTGTATGCTTTGCTTTTGATTTAGTCAATAAATCATAAAGCGACGAATACACCGCTACAACGACCATTTTCTTTTTCTTTTAAGAGTTTTATCAATATTTTCCCATTCCTCTTTTGGAATAAATAAAGTTCGATGGCGACTCTGTTCGAACATCTTTCTCGCGAGTACACAAGCATCTCATGAATGATCATATTTTTTGAGACGCGACACTCCCATAATATGTGTGTGACCATCTTGATAAAACACTTAGTAATTTTATATGGAAAGGATCCAGAAACAAATGTATGCATATGGTTGGGTGGAATAAAATTACTAAAGTTAAGAAGAATGAAGTCTTGACGTAAAAATTACTAACAAAAAATATTGCTTTACTTGGTAAGCTGGTGTGTTCTTACACCTAGAAACCACATATGATCTCAATTTCTCTTAGAAAAATATCTCTATGGGTCTAATATTTTCCTTGCAAGAAATAGTAAAGGTTCACCCATTTGGAATGCTATAATTAAAACATTTAAAATGGTGGAGGATGGATTCCATTTCAAGTTTGGGAATGGTACAACTAATGTGTGGCATGAACCTTGGTTGCTAAAAGACCCTTTATGCCACATTGTGTCGTTCGTCCATGTTCAAGACACTGACCTTCAAATAAAAGATATTATTACTATTAAAGGAGTTAACCTGCAAAATCTTTACACCATGCTACCACGTGAAATTCGACACATAATTTCAAAAACTAAAATTCACATAGTAGACGATGTCAATGATAATTGGATCTGGTATCACTGTGCCTCAGATGTTAATTCAGAAAAGTCAGCGTATAGCTGGTTGAATCGTGAGAAGACAATTCTCCTCTTACTTACATATTCTTGTAATTGGTTATGGAAGTTTAATTAAAATCTCTACCAACATCTAGTTCTTCATTTGGTAAGTAATGCACCATGTGATCCTCACACAAACTATCTTAAATCATAGAGGTATCCCCCTAGACTATACTATTCCTATATGTGACAATGAACTTGAAATCTTGCTTCATTGTTTGTATAATTGTAATCAGACACAAGCTATATGAAACTTAATTGTGGGTCATAACTTCGATTTCTGCGAGGAGGATAACTTGATCTTCATTTGATCTCGTGATAACATTAACAAGTTTGACATTGTGATACTAATTACCATGTGGGTCATTTGGGGTACTAGAAATGAAATAAATCTTAGTTGATAATAATACACCTTTCATGGCTTCTTTGTCAAAAATCAAAGTTATGAATCACGATGTTACTCAAGCTTTCAAGGGCATGCATAAAGAGACTACTAACAGACAACTTCGCCTTATTAATTGGCAAATAGGCCAATCAGATTCACATATCCTTAATGTGGATGATAATGCTCAAACTAACCCGGGGATGACAAGCTTTGGTGGGCTAATTAGAAACTCCGTTTGAGAATTTGTGTGTGGCTTCGATAATAATATTGATTACTCGAATATTCTTCATGAAAAAAATTAGCATGATGCATGAGATTCAAATTTGTTGGGAGGAAGATTTTAAAGACATACTGTGTGCTATACAAATTCCATGCATATACTATTCACCTAATAAAGCACATAGATATTTATCACTATAAAAATGAGATAGCCACTATTAATAAATACATCCTTCTGTCATTATTATAATTTTTTTTTTTAAATTCTTTGAATAAACGATATATTTGGTCATAATTATTCAATGAATAATTTTTTGTTGTTGTTTTCTTATAATAGTAACCAAAAGGTATACTAGTACATGACTAAAGATTGAACATTCCAATTCTGTCACACCTTTAAAGAGAGACATAGATGCATTGATTATTTAATCAATCTTAAAACAATGTTTATTACTTATTAGTGATATGATAGTAATTGTTGTTGACCCTTCCGCATTTCCGCATTTGCTACTTGCAGCAGTCAACATGAAAGTTACTTATCATGGCAACCAATAATTTGTTCTTAATTTTTTTCTCATGTAAAAAAAAAACTCTTGTTGTTTAAAAATAATCAACATTTACTAGTATATTTTTGTTGTTGTTTACTACCGGCGGGAAAATGGACCCAAGGTCATCAGGTAAAGTAAAGTGTGCCAAGTAAGTTTCTCATCCGTCGTCTTACTCACTTACTTACAGTTACATCTCTCTCCACTATTTACATGTCGGTTACTTCAACCCTTCGCTATCCCTTTTCTCTCCACTATAAATACCCATTCTCCCTTTTTCCCTCCAAATCCCTTTGTTTACACTCTCATTCTAAACCCACTCCCATTTCCAAATCCTACTCTTCTTTTTTCTCCCTTCATCCCCCAAAAAATGGTTCCACCAACCAAAACAACCCCCAAACCAAACCGCATTCACCCTCTCACCCCCACTCAAACCACCGAATCTCCTCCCATTTTCTCCTCCGCCCCGCCGCGAAGACGCAGCCTCCGCCTCGCCTCCATTTCCATCTCCGAACCTCCCCAATCCCCAGCCGAATTAACCCCCAAACCCACCGCTAGGGTTTCCAAATCAAAAATCCAAAAACCGACCCCAACCGCTTCGGAATCCAAACCTAATCAACCAGTTGAAAGTTCCGTTAACTTGCGATCAGGAAAAAAAGTTGTTAAACGTGGAATCACTATCGCAAACGGAGATGAAGATGGTTCTGAAAACAACGCTACAAAAAAGAACAAAATGAACGATGAAGGGGAATCGAGTAAAAGAAGAGGAGAGAAAGGGAAGGAAACCGTTGTTGTTGATGAAAATGAAAACAATGAAGTATCCGAAATCGAGAACACTACTACTGAAGAGAAAAATGATGCATCGAATGTTATAGAACAACCTAGAAATTCTAACAACAGGGAAGAACGTGGTTTGAGGAGGAACATGGATCGATTCCGGAACATAGCGAGAGAGAACGCTTTTCGTTTTGCTCATTTTGTGAATGACGAAAGCGATGCTGATGATTTATCTCCGGAAAATGAACTGGAGAAGAATGAGATTGAAGATTGGCCTGGTCCTTTTTCGACGGCTATGAAAATCATTAGGGATAGGGAGAAGAAAGGGATTCATTTTCAAGCTGGCTCTGATTCTATACAGAAGAGTTTGATTGATTCAATAAAGTGGAATCCGAAAACAAATGTGGAGAAGTTACATGGGACATTTTCTGCTCCGTCGTTGCAGGAACTTTGCATTCGGATTCTTGCTAAGAATGTTGATGCGGTTGTTTCGCTTGAGAGTGTGCCTGATGATTTGAGGCATAGGCTTAGTCAGTTGCTGTGTGATTCACGGAGAATTAATTACCACTTTTTTGAACTTCTTGTTGGTGGAACTCCAACGGAGATTCGGCTTAGAAATTGCTCGTGGTTGTCGGAGGAACATTTTACCAAGTGCTTTCAAGCTAGTGACACTTCTAATTTGGTGGTAGGTTGTTTAAACCTGGTTGATAGCTTTTATTGTTTACTGTGATTTTTTTGTTTCTTGTAATTTTATTGAACAGTTGTGAAGAGGGTTTTAAATTTCAGTCACAGTTAAATATGACTAATACATCTTCAATTGTAGTTGTAGTGTCATCTACAACATTGATTTATTGGCCGAATTGCAGTTGCGAACTTTTCTTTAAAGCCCTTGTAGTGATATTAATAGATTGAATTTAGATTACCTTTGGCTTTTAGGTGTTTTTCACTTTTAGATGAATATGTTTATAACTGAATAACCCATTATAAGTTTACAAGCATGTGTATGTGGTTTTAAATTGTTTGATAGCTTTGATTGTGTCTTGTAATTTTGTTGAATTGGTGAGAGTAGGGTTTTAAATTGAGATTACAGTTAAAGTTCGGCAATACCCACCTCTATTGTAGTTGCTTCAACATCGGCCACAACCTTGATGTAAATGCCAAATTGCAGTAGCTTTAACACCCTTGTGGTGGTGATATTCATAGATTGAGTTTGGGTTAACTTTGGGCTTTAGATGATTTTAACTTTTAGATGAAACAAAACATTGACTATTCTTTAGGACTGTCTCCTTGATGTGGATCTTTGTTTTCTTTAAATGTTGTTTCTTGCTTTTTCTCAGTTTTACAGGGTAACCTTTTGTATTTTATATTTTCTGTTTGCTCTCTGAAGATAATTAGCTTCAGGCTAGCTTTCTTGTTTTGAAATATTTGATTATCTGGATTCTAGTTATTTATCTATTCAAGTTTTGAAATAGGTACTGCAACTTGATCTGTGTGGGCGATGTTTGCCGGATTATGTGGTAGTTGTTACTTTAGCACGGTCCCCAAAGCAGCTGCCTAAATTAACTAGTCTATCTCTCAGAGGTGCATGCCGACTCTCAGATGGGGGATTGCGTGCACTTGTTTCTTCTACTCCAACACTTAGATCAATAAATCTTAGCATGTGCTCCCTTCTCACTTCTGCTAGTCTTTATATTTTGGCTGAATCATTAAAATCTCTTTTGAAAGAGTTGTACCTTGATCATTGCCATGGCATTGATGCTGCACTAATTGTGCCAGCACTAGTGGAGCTTGAACATTTAGAAGTGTTGTCAGTGGCTGGCATTCCAACTGTTAGCGATACATTTGTCAAGGATTACATTGTTGCACGTGGTCACGACATGAAAGAGCTAATTCTGAAGGATTGCATGTAAGTATCATTGTAGCAGTGTGTTTCATTACTAAAATCTCCTCTAAAGATACTCATAAAAGTAATTTCTTAATTCTTAGACAATTTCATTTTAAAAAGTTGGTAGATAAATTTCCAGTCAGAGATTTTTTTTACCTAATTTGGTATTTATGTTAAATCCAATTATTGTCCTTTTTTAACTGTTGATCATTCTATGAACGTGGGTTGCTGATTATTTGTGAATTTCTTAGTCCTTTCAAAATTAATATTTTACCCAAATTGTAGGCTCCTTATTTTCTTTCTTTCTCAAAAGATATTTATCATTAAGCTTGTTGATTATATTATTTGATATGCAGAAACTTGACTGATGCATCAATAAAAGTCATTGCTGAACACTGTCCGGGAATATGTGGACTTGATTTATCAAATGTGTGCAAATTAACAGATATGTCCATGGGATATCTTACAAATGGCTGTCATGTACTTCATTCACTGAAGCTTTGCCGTAACTCATTCAGGTGATGGGCTCAGAGGGTCTTTTGTCTATCTTATACATTATCCTGTTTTGTGAGAACTCTCTGATTGATTCCCTATTCAAATCTTACGTTAGTTCTTACTGCATCTAACCTTGATATCGCCCAATAAATGAATAAACTAACCTAACTTTTTCGGCATTACAGTGACGAAGCAATTGCTGCATTTGTGGAGACTAATGGAGAGTCTTTGAAAGAACTATCACTTAATAATGTTAAAAAGGTACCTTGTTTATCTGCCTCCTTAATTCTCTCCGTTCCATGAATCAAGACGATACTATATTTGTATTTTTTTGAAATTATATTGATCGAGGAAGCTTTGATTATAATTTTAGATAGTTGAGGCTGCTCAATATCTCTTTTATTTGGTCATCTAATTGAGGGCCTGCTCATTCGGATTTATGTTCTTTTGCTTTCTGACTGCCTCATTATTTGATTTATTACAGGTTGGCTACCACACAACCTTATCACTTGCAAGCCATGCAAAAAAACTGCATAGTCTAGATGTATCTTGGTGCCGAAATTTGACTGACAACACATTAGGTTTGATAGTGGACAGTTGCTTATCACTGAGATTACTTAAACTTTTTGGATGTACTCAGGTATTGCATCAGAGCTCACCTTGAAAACTCGTATCAATAGTTTCTATTATATTGTGATCGTATGTTATTGTATAAAATAGTGCAAGTCTATGATTAACAAAGCCTTAATGAAGATATGTTTCATACTGCTGCAGGTAACAGATGTTTTTCTGAAGGGCCACTCAAACTCTCAGGTCCAGATAATTGGTATAAAAATGACTTCTGTTTTACAACATGTCAAAGTGCCTGATCCTCATCAAGGCGCGTTGAATTTTTCATCTGTCTCCGTAGACTTGGCTGCATAGATTTTGCATATAAACTAGTTACAGTGGCTAATATTTCTATGCCACTCAAACACTTTTGCTAACATTCCTCAACTTTGGAGAGGATTTTACTTTTTGAGTTTTGACATCTGATGGTGAAGTTTTAAAATATGTGAATGAACAATTATAAAATCATTATTAAATCAAAATTTAAATGCATTTTTTGTCTTTTTATTTAGGTGTTTTTAACTTTTTCGTTCTCTATTTTAAAGTCAAAATAGTGAAATGGTCAAAAGGATTTTGACAAATGGGACTTGTTGACAACTGTGGTCGAAATTGCAATCGGATAAGAATTAAAGAGTTGAGGAATGTAAAATTCAAAGTTTCAAGACGTTTTCTATTTAATCGAATGAAGTGTAAATGGATAAGATCAATCGATTATTATAAGACATGTGAAAGCTTGTTGATCGATTATTTCAAGACATGTGAAAACTTGTCGAAGACGAAGATAGCATGAGATTGAAGATGTGGAATGTTATTTATAGTCGATCTAATGTAATAATATTATTACTTGTTTTTTTAAGGTGTTTTTTAAAGAGTTTTTTTTATTAAATAATGCAATAATACCATTATTAAGGAGTTTTCAAAAATCATTTTAAAAATATAAAGGTAAAATCATTTAATTTAATATTAACTTTGATTATTTTTCTAAAATAAATTCTTATAATTTATTGAAGTATTTTTATGGGTTATTAATTCATATATTTTAAAGTTGAAAACAATAAATATTTTATTAAATAATATAATAATATTATTACTTGGTTTTTTAAGGTTGTATTTTTTAAGGATTTATTAAATAATACAATAGTACCATTATTAAGGAGTTTTTAAAAAATAATTTTAAAAATGTAAAGTTAAAATCATTTAATTTAATATTAACTTTGACTATTTTCCTAAAATAAGTTCTTATAATTTATTGAAGAATTTTTTTCGGTTATTAATTCACATATTTTAAAGTTGGAAACAATAAATATTTTTTTAAATAATATAATAATATTATTACTTGTTTTTTTAAGGTTGTATTTTATAAGGAGTTTTTTTTTATTAAATAATGCAATAAGACCATTATTAAGGAGTTTTCAAAAAATCATTTTAAAAATATAAAGGTAAAATCATTTAATTTAATATTAACTTTGATTATTTTTCTAAAATAAATTCTTATAATTTATTGAAGTATTTTTATGGGTTATTAATTCATATATTTTAAAGTTGAAAACAATAAATATTTTATTAAATAATATAATAATATTATTACTTGTTTTTTTAAGGTTGTATTTTTTAAGGATTTATTAAATAATACAATAGTACCATTATTAAGGAGTTTTTAAAAAAAAAATTTAAAAATGTAAAGTTAAAATCATTTAATTTAATACTAACTTTGACTATTTTCCTAAAATAAGTTCTTATAATTTATTGAAGAATGTTTTTCGGTTATTAATTCACATATTTTAAAGTTGGAAACAATAAATATTTTTTTAAATAATATAATAATATTATTACTTGTTTTTTTAAGGTTGTATTTTATAAGGAGTTTTTTTTTATTAAATAATGCAATAAGACCTAGGAGTTTTCAAAAAATCATTTTAAAAATGTAAAGATAAAATCATTTAATTTAATATAACTTTATTATTTTCCTAAAATAAATTCTTATAATTTATAGAAGTATTTTTTATTGGTTACTAATTAGCATATTTTAAAGTTGGAAACAATAAATATTTTATTAAATAATGTGATAATATTATTACTTGTTTTTTTTAAGGTTAAATTTTTAAAGATATTTTTTATTAAATAATGCAATAATACCACATTATTAAGGAGTTTTTAAAAAAATCATTTTAAATATGTAAAGATAAAATCATTTAATTTAATATAACTTTATTATTTTCCTAAAATAAATTCTTATAATTTATTGAAGTTTAGCATATTTTAAAATTGGAAACAATAAATATTTTATTAAATAATGTCATAAATTACTTGTTTTTTTTTAAGGTTAAATTTTTTAAGGATATTTTTTATTAAATAATGCAATCATACTATTATGAAGGAGTTTTCAAAAAATCATTTTAAAAATGTAAAGATAAAATCATTTAATTTAATATAACTTTATTATTTTCCTAAGATAAAATCTTATAATTTATTGAAGTATTTTTTATTGATTATTAATTCACATATTTTAAAGTTGGAAACAATAAATATTTTATTTATTACTTGTTTTTTTAAGGTTGTACATTAAGGATTTTTCAAAAAATCATTTTAAAATGTAATGATTTTTTCTAAAATAAATTCTTAAATATTTTTTTCATGTTTAAAATATGTTATTGTTAAACTTTTAATATTTAAAATTGTTTTTTATTATTTCTCATGAAAATCATTTTTGTGTAATAATAAAATCACTTCTTACTAAATTTGCAATGGACCGATTTTATTATGTATGACTTTAATATTATTTATATTTTATATTAACAGAACTTTTCCAAAATATAATACTTCCAGACATTTTATATTGTAGTTCAGTTACTAGTTTTAAAAATTACTAGATTTAAAAAACAATTCAGGTAATGGATTTAACAGAAGGGATTTGGGGAATTGCAGTCAGGGTAACCGTTTACATAATTGCATTTAAAAATCCCTCTGGTTTGAGGATTTGTAATTCAGATGACTAGTTTTAAAAACATATCAGGTAATGGATTTCACAGAACTCTTTTCTACAATTGCAATTCAGATAACCACTAAAAACACCTGGAGTTCAGATAACTGAATTTAAAAAGCTAATCAGTTAGATAAAAAGTTCAGTTATCTAGGTTTATAAAGGAAACCAGTTTTAAAAACAGTTCAGATATATGGATTTGTAAACCAGTTAAAGAAACAGTTCAAATATCCGGACTTGAGAACCAGTTTTTAAAACAGTTCAAATATCCGGATTTGAGAACCAATTTTAAGAACAGATATCCGGATTTGAGAACCAGTTTTAAAAACATAGAATTACAAATCTACCCCCAGTCGACAAAGGGAGTGTAGGGGTATCCACCTTCAGGCGGAGGTTGCAACGACGGAGGCAAATTGCCGAACGACACTCCTACATTCCCTGGTGGCGCGGTTGTGATTGGTTGCTGTTGCTGCGTATTGGGATGAAAATATTTGCAAGAATCTCCGTAACGACAAAATCCCTAAACGTAAGGAGAGTAAATCAAATTACAAAATTGATTGAGAGTTAATTACGATTGATTGATGATAGAAGTACCTTGTTGACGAAGTGAAAGCAGAAGGGTTGATTAGGTTGGTGTGGAATAGGGTTGTGGTGTTGGGGTTTGAAGGAATCGTACCAACGTGCTTTGGCTTGTTTGTGTTGACTGCCTGCGGCGTGGCGTTTCCGATCCGACGGTGTGTCTTGAAATTGCTTTTCGCAATATTCGCAGAAATACTTCTTTATCGCCATTTTCTCTTCCTTACTCCCTTTCTCTACGCCACGCCCCCCACTCTTCAAAAACTACCTTTTCTTTGGGTGAAAATGTGAAATTCAAAATTCATGTTAATGTATATTTTGACCCATAATAATAATAATAATAATAATAATAATAATAATAATAATATAACAGTTGTTTTCAGGCAATTAAATAAGGTGCATATGTTTTTAATTTTATTGATGAATGTAATCGTGAAATACTTTTACTCAATTAATTTATATTTAAAAAAAATAATCTAAAACAATCAACTTTTCAGTTATCCAGACTTGAGAACCAGTTTTAAAAACAGTTCGGATAACCGGATTTGATAACCAGTTTTAAAAACAGTTCGGTTAACTGGATTTGAGAACCAGTTTAAAAAACAGTTCATATAACTGGATTTGTGAACCAGTTTAAGAAACAATACAGATAACTGGATTTGAAAACCAGTTCAAGAAACAGTTCAGATAACAGGATTTTAGAACCAGTTTTAGAAACAATTCGGTTAACTGGATTTGAGAACCAGTTTTAGAAACAGTTCGGCTAACTGGATTTGAGAACCAGTTTAAGAAACAATTCAGATAACTGGATTTCAAAACAATTCAGATGACTGGATTTCAAATCCAGTTCAAGAAACAGTTCAGATAACTGGAATTCAAAATCAGTTCAAGAAACAGTTCAGATAACTGGATTAGATAACCAGTTCTAAAAACAGTTCGGTTAACTGGATTTGATAACCAGTTCTAGAAACAGTTCAGGTAACTGGATTTGTGAACCAGTTTAAGAAACAATACAGATAACTGGATTTGATAACCAGTTCAAGAAACAGTTCAGGTAACTGGATTTGTGAACCATGTTAAGAAATACAGATAACTGGATTTGAAAACCAGTTCAAGAAACAGTTCAGATAACTGGATTTGTGAACCAGTTTAAGAAATACAGATAACTGGATTTGAAAACCAGTTCAAGAAACAGTTCAGATAACTGGATTTTAGAACCAGTTTTAGAAACAATTCAGTTAACTGGATTTGATAACCAGTTTTAGAAACAGTTCGGTTAACTGGATTTGTGAACCAGTTTAAGAAACAATTCAGATAACTGGATTTCAAAACCAGTTCAAGAAACAATTCAGATAACTGGATTTCAAAACCAGTTCAAGAAACAGTTCAGATAACTGGATTTGAGAACCAAACTAGTTAACCGGGGTTTACAACCAATCCAACTGGTTTGAAATCAAAACCTGTTTGAATAACTGGGTCAGTTCAGATTTGGTTCAAAGAACAAGATTAGTTCAAATAATTGGTTTAAAGAACCGACCCGTTTTTAAGACAGAACTGGTTTTAATTTCTGACGAGTTTGTATAACTGGTTTTTTAAGAACTGAGTTTAAAAACCAGTACAGTTTTAAGAACATTTTCTGAATAAAATCAAAAACACATCTCAGTTCCAAAATCAAAAGAATAAGAAAGGCTTACATGTTACAAGGGGAACTTTGAATGAAAAGCGCGGACTCAAAGAAAATCAATATTCATAGAGAAAATGAAACGGCTCCGAAATCACGAGTTGCGCTATGGTTGTGTTTGGGATTAATAGGGTTTGGTGTGCGTTTTATTTGTAATAGCCGTCCGTGATGTTGAGAAGCTTTAAAGTTGTTGAAATTGAAATTACGGCCTTGCCCTTACTTGTTACCGCTGATTTCTATCATTTTTGTTCCATGATTTTAGGGTGGGTCATGGTTTTATTTAAAGTTAGGGATTCTTATTTATTCACTAATACTATGTGTTTAGCTTCTCACGATTTGTGCCGTTAATACACAAAATAAAACTCATACACAATTGCAGGGATGATTTTGCCATAATCATTATAATTCTTTTTTATTCTCATCATTTATTTATTATTAAAATGAAATATATTTTATTTTATTTAAATAACTTTTTGGATAAAATATAATTTATATATTTTATTTTATCTTATTTAGTTAAATTTTTTTAGAAGAATCAAAGACAATGTATATTATTTTATTTTATTTAATTAATTTTGTATAGAAGAATCAAATATAATTTATATATTTTATTTTGTCTCAATTCAATTTATCTTTTTTTTTATTTGTTATTTTTTTGTCTGTAGGTTAATATCGAGATTCATTTTAATTCATAAATTAAAAAAAAAATATATTATATTAATTTGTTAACTCTTCAAAATGTATTGTTAGTTTTAGGCGTACATCATTGAAATCACCATCGAATAAGTGAATCAGCGGTTCTGAAGTGTTGAATTTCATTATGAAGAAATTGAAACCCTAAAATCATTATAGATAAACGGAAGAAACATAGAGTTAGATTGTATCGTTAGCATCAACAAGCTTTACTTAGGCTTTTAAAGTTTGATGTATACATAAATCCATCATCACTTCATATCACTCATTTTTCATCTACCGGCATAGCTTTGTGGCTTACATCTTACTTTATGTTGATGACATTACCTCATCGCCTCCTCCCATGACCTTCGTGAATCTATCATGACATTTCTTTCCTTTGAGTTCGATATGAAGGATTTTGGTTCACTGATTTACTTCCTGGGCATTGTCGTGACCATACATGTTGGTAGAGTTTTTCTCAGTTTAGGGAGATAACCACTTAAACATGGAAATAGATGAACCAAACACTCAACCTATTATTACTATTTCTTCTTTATCGCTTCCTAAACCCTGTAAAAAGACAAGTTCTCATAAAATAGAAAACCTTATTGAGTATTCTCATGTTCCAGAAGATACTCAAATTTACGAAACAATACCCCTCTATTAAGTCCATACAACATCTTCAAAATATAAAGTGTTACCAGATCCATCATAAATCTTATCTCTACAAACCGCCTTCATATAAAAGAATACGTCTATCTATACTAGACCAATATAGCCTAAACCAAGAGCAGTACGTAGATCTGGAGATTCCCTAGTATCTCATAAACCACTAGAAGACTAAAGGATATACAACCTTACACTTTAGGGTTGTCAGGCTTATCCTTTCTCTCCATGGAAGGAAGAACCAACCTGTCTTTTGCAAAATCTGGACTCAAGCTACCGCCACTATGAAAACACAATGATAGGAGTTGTTCTAACCACATTTCATGCAGGAAGTGTTGTCCTCATCATTTTCCCAAACTATAACGTAAGTCTTAATGATAATACTTTATCCATAAGACTAAAAGTACAGGTCCAAATCACCGGATCTGATCAAGTGCCAGAAGCCATTTTAGCCACCCTGCATCACTAGATAATATATCACTTTCAAAATCACTCAATAGATCTACCTCTCTCAGGATGCTCTTCTGATTCACTATTGGTTGTCACCTACAAAGAAGAAAACATACCTTATATAGTTCAAATTCCGAGAAGGATCACAAGGGAATAATTAACTCAACTAATTCCCCTTGAATGGATAACTAACTACGAGAGACTCAATGTTGACAGAAGACTAATCCAATCCCAAGAGGCTACTTTCAGAAGACGGTCAAGACGATTTTCAAGAAGCCATGTGAAGTGTCGAGCTCAATGTTTATGATCTTATAGACAATGATGATCCAACAAGTTCTCAAATAAGACTAGTGTCTTGTTTATGCTGTTTGAGTATAGGGAAAACCACTCTACACTGATAAAATAGATGGCCACTTCATCTGGGATGTTGATCCAACATGATGTGATCGAGATTGTGACTGTTGGATGCACGACAATGATATTGATTGAGACATCATTCTTCCCAAAACAAAGAAAAAGGGAAGGTGTAAACCCTTTCCACCTCCTCAAAAGAGGTCTGATCCAGACAATGGTCCATGGATAGGAATCCATGGTAAAAAGAAACCCCTATCTATCTACGAGGAAGGACTTAAAATTCTCAAGAAAGAAGGATTGTTACCACATGATATCTGACTCTTGCTACATGGTCACCGACAGGCCAAAAACCTGATTTTTATTAACCACAATCTTGAATCTATGATCTTTGTTAGCATGTGTTGATTATGCATGAATGATGCACGTGAATGAGTCATGAATGAGTCTCAAGTTATAAATTATATGAGAAGCAAAAATGGAGGGCAAATTTTTGGGGTACAACACTACCATAAGCTTGAAAAGACTCTAAAATCCACAATTGAAATACATGCACACAAAGATCAAAATTACTTTTATTTGGTTATAATGTGGCCAAGGTAAATCCACAATTGAAATACTAGGTTAAAATTCAAAGAGACTTGAAAGAAATTGCGGGAGTTGAATTTACAAAAGATTTCATTCATTTCAACAACTTTATAGCAATTGTTTTCTCTTTTCCTTTCTCTTTTTATTCCTTTTTTTTCTTTTCCAGAAGGAGTATTTATTGATTGACATCCTTCTAGTTTTTTCATTCATTTTTTTTCTTTTCTATTTTTCTTTATTTTTTTCTGTCAACTTCTAAAATATTACAAACATAATTATTCAACCCCACACAACTCCAAACAAGACTCTTTCAACCCTTTGAATAGGGTGATAACATTGTTTTTCACTTCTCAGTTTGTAATGAATTTTAAACAAAAAAAATAATAATAGGCTCAAGGGGGTTTCAAACAAGAGATGATATTATTTCAGGGTTGGCTTTTTGGCTAACTGACTAATTTTTTTTACATTTATCATATCACTGTGCACAAGTAAACAACAACATCAACAAGAGTTAATTCAAGTTCTAGAGACTAACAGAAATGAGTGAATCACATAAGAAAGAAAGAGATGTATTTTTGTATGTTATCCATATAAGGCTCAAAACTCACAAGGGTTAATGATCTACTGCTAAAGATATACAATTTAGAGTTTAGTCATACCTATCATTACTAAAAATGCACAACAAATTTTTCACATCACACCACAAGACTTTAGTCAAGAGAACTAAGAAAAATACTCATAATTGTAACTCAAAAACCAAAGGAAAAAACATGCAATTTTTTATTTATTTAAGGAAGCAAACAAAAACCAAAAACAGAGAAAAACTGAAAACAAAACAAATAAATGGTTCCCTCCCCCACACTTAAAACATGCATTATCCTCAATGAAAGGACACAAATATTAAATAAGAGTGAGAGAAAAGGAAAAGTTGCTCCCTGGTGAAGTTGCATAGTAGGTGGGATTTTCTAAAGAAAGCTCTTCAAAGGGTGCATCTTCAGGCACCGAACTTTCATGAAATATCTTCAGGAGCTGCGCATTGACCTTAAAGGTTTTGTCAGTACCTACACTTTTTATTTCTATTGCACCATGAGAGAAAACATTAGTAACAACAAAAGGGTCAATCCACTTGAGTTTCCCATCCATAAGCTTAAGGCGGGAGTTAAATAGTAAAACTTGTTGGCCCATAGAGAATTCCTTCCTAGAAATCATCTTATCATGGAAGTTCTTAGTTTTATCTTTATAAATCCTAGAGCTCTCATAAGCCTCTAGCCTAAGCTCTTCAAGCTGTTGTAATTGGAGTTTTCTTTCAATACATGCTTGTTGTGTAACACCCTTCTAAATACCCCAAATTATTATAATTGAAATAACAATATATTCATCAGAGTAATTATGCCCCGAAGGGTGTCACACAATCATCTCATAAAAATCATTAAAATATCCTGTCATGCTCATTTATTTAATCAAAATAAGGTTCTTTGCATAATTCGCAGCGGAATAAAATTCAACTCAATGTAAAACATGTAACACAATACATGTAAATCATCCACAACCAATATCAAATCAATTAAGACATCCCCTCCCGATGTTACATCTATCAGAGCATGACCCATAAGAACTACTCTAGACTCCAAGCATTAGCTTCTAATCAACTCATTTCTCGTTACCTGAAAAATAGGTGTAAGGGTGAGTTCCTCAATCAATATAACAAGCATTATAGAACAACATGTAATGCTAAGTAATTAACACATTAATTCACCCTAACCAGACTACACACTCAGCAACGGCAGTATCCGTTCAAACATCATATTCAACAATAACATATAGCATATAAATAATCTCAACCATACTCAACATCAACAACACAACACACAACACACATATAATACTGGAATACATCCATTCATATTATATGCCATACATTTATTATGCAATGAGACTCTATGCATGCGGTACCGACTATTTGTGAACATATAGTTCAACCTCACCGTCCAAATCCAGGCACGGCTACCAAGCTCACTAGTCCCACTCATTTGAGACATAGTGACTCACTCACTAATTCCTCACCATGGGAATTAGCTACCACCCCAAATGGGCCATGAAATGCACGCTACTCACCTAGCATGCAAACAATCAACAACAGTCCAATAATTACTAAACTCACTAATTCCTCACCATGGGAGTTAGCTACCACCCCAAATGGGCCACAATGTGCAAGCTAATCACCTAGCAATTGCAACATCAACAACGAATTCAGAATAGACACATGTTCACACTCTAGCCACAAAACAGTCTATTCACAAATGCATCCATAACTGATACAATCACAGCATCATGCATATCAACACACATCGTTAACACGTTTTATCACAAAAGCATATCATATCATGCCACATACTCAACCACAGTATTAGCTCACTCCACTAATACCTATACTACTCAAAACAACGGGAAACGATCCCTACAACATCACACTTCAGCTAAGTACATCACTCAGCCTACACAACCAAAACCTGCACAACAACAGTTCAGAAAACCACAAGTCTGCCCATACGCGTATCGCCTATGCCCATACGCGTATGGCGCATTCCCTCGCCCATCCCATACGCGTACCGCCCACACTCATACGCGTATGCTACGCGTACCACATCCTCATACGCGTACCAACAGAGACGTTTTCACGTTCAAAAACTTCATCTTTTCCACTCATACGCGTAAGGCATACCCCATACGCGTACCACTCCAGGGATTACGCGTATCACATGCGTATGGCGCGTACCAGCGCCAAAACCCCCATTTCCAAGCCAACCCATACGCGTATTGCCTAGTGCCATACGCGTATGACCAGAATACAGTCTTCCAGATCTGCTATGGGTTCTCTCTGCTACGAGATCCTATCCGATCCAACCTTCCACAGTCCAAATTACACAAAATAATCGTCCATATCATCTACACGAATCATATCCTATTCATCTTCACCAATCCTAACATTATCTCTTCTAATTCCTACGAATTCTTTTCAATTATCATCCAATTTCATTCATCTAATTTCATTCATTCAATATTTCACAAATTCATCATGCATCAATCAAATCAGAGATACAACCAATGGTTATCACTACCCAGTACATATTATCATATAATACCCTTTAACCGATGATAAACCCCCCTTACCTGAGTTAATCCGGCAGCTTCCGAGTTCCAAGCTTCTCCTTCCTTCAACCTTCGTTCTCTGGCTTTTTGCCCTTTCTGCCTCTTTTCCCTTTTCACGTGAAATTAACCTTTTTACCAAAAATGGGATTTTCTAAATTCCAACTTATATATTATTCCAATAAATAATTATCCCAATAATTATTATTCCAAAATAATAATAAAATAATAATAATCCAAACTTCCAATTATTCAATTAAATTAATAAATAAAATATTAATTTAAATTAAATAATTAGCTTAGTTTAATTGGGGTGTTACAACTCTCCCCCACTAAAAGAGTTTTCGTCCTCGAAAACATACCTAAATCGAACAACTCCGGATAAGCCTCCTTCATCTGGCTCTCCAGTTCCCAAGTCACATTGCCACCTGCTGGTCCTCCCCAAGCTACCTTCACCAAGGCAATCTCTTTACCCCGCAACTGCTTCAACTCTCGATCCTCGATCCTCATAGGTGATGTTTCAACAGTCAGGTTATCTCTCACCCGTACATCATCTACTTGGACTACATGCGACGGATCATGAATGTACCTCCTCAACTGAGACACATGAAAAACATCATGCAAATTCGCAAGCGACGGCGGTAAAGCGATACGATAGGCTACCTCTCCTATCCTCTCCAAAATCTGATAAGGACCAATAAATCGAGGTGTCAACTTCTTCGACTTCAAAGCTCGACCAACACCGGTTATCGGAGTAACACGAAGAAACACATGGTCTCCCTCTTGGAACTCAAGGGACTTCCTTCTCTTATCATGATAACTCTTCTGACGACTCTGAGAAATTCTCATCTTCTCCTGAATCACCTTAATCTTTTCCGTAGTTTGTTGAACAATCTCCGGTCCAACCACCGCACTCTCACCGGACTCATACCAACATAACGGTGTCCGACATCTCCTACCATACAAAGCTTCAAACGGTGCCATACCAATACTCGAATGAAAACTATTGTTGTAGGTAAACTCAATCAAAGGCAAATAACAATCCCAAGCACCTCCCTTTTCCAAAACACACGCTCTCAAAAGATCCTCTAATGACTGAATCGTCCTCTCAGTCTGACCATCAGTCTGCGGATGATATGCAGAACTCAATCTCAGCTTAGTTCCCAAAGCCCTCTGCAAACCTTCCCAGAACTTCGATGTAAATCTAGGATCTCTGTCCGAAACAATACTCGACGGTATACCATGCAAACTTACAACCTTCTCAATATACAACTCAGCCAACCTCTCTAACGGATAATCCATTCTGATCGGAATGAAATGAGCCGACTTCGTCAATCTATCAACAATCACCCAAATAGCCTCAAAATTCTTACTTGTTCTCGGCAAACCAGAAACAAAATCCATACTGATACTATCCCACTTCCACTCTGGAATAGCCAACGGTTGCATTAGCCCAGACGGCTTCTGATGCTCAATCTTCGACTTCTGACAAGTCAAACAGGAATACACAAAACTTGCAATTTCTCTTTTCATTCCCGGCCACCAAAATAACCTTTTCAAATCATGATACATCTTCGTAGCTCCAGGATGAATACTCAAGCCACTACGATGTCCTTCTTCAAGAATACTCTTCTTAAGCTCGGCAACATCCGGAATACACACCCGGTCACCAAATCTCAAAACACCATTCTCATCAACTCGGAATTCACCACCCTGACCTGAGTTCACCAAAGTCAACTTATCAACCAAAAGCATATCAGATTTCTGACCTTCTCTGATCTCATCCAGAATACCACTTGTTAATCTCAACATTCCCAGTTTAACACTATTGTGAGTACTCTCACACACCAAACTCAAGTCTCTAAACTGCTCAATTAAATCCAATTCCTTAACCATTAACATAGACATATGCAATGATTTCCGACTCAATGCATCAGCCACCACGTTTGCTTTACCTGGATGGTAATTCAAACCAAAGTCATAATCCTTCAGAAATTCTAACCATCTTCTCTGTCTCATATTCAGCTCTCTCTGATCAAACAAATACTTCAAACTTTTATGGTCACTGAAAACTTCAAATCTTGATCCATACAAATAATGCCTCCACAACTTCAGAACAAATACCACAGCTGCCAACTCTAAATCATGTGTCGGATAGTTCCCCTCATGAACCCTTAGTTGTCTCGAAGCATAAGCTATAACCTGCTTATTCTGCATCAACACACCACCCAAACCCAACAATGAAGCATCACAGAAAACCTCAAATAGTTCTGACGGACTCGGTAATATCAAAATAGGAGCAGTAGTTAACCTTCTCTTTAACTCTTGGAAACCTTCTTCACATTTTGAGTCCCAAACAAATGCTTGCCCCTTCCTAGTCAACATCGTCAACGGTAACGCCAACTTAGAAAATCCCTCAATGAACTTCCTATAGTAACCAGCCAACCCAAGGAAACTTCGAATCTCAGCAACAGACTTCGGAGCTTCCCACTTAGATACCGCTTCTATCTTAGAAGGATCAACAGCAACACCACCTCTTGAAATCACATGACCAAGAAAACTAACCTCTTCTAACCAAAATTCACATTTAGAGAGTTTAGCAAATAACTTCTTTTCTCGTAGGACTTCTAAAACCACTCTCAAATGCTCAGCATGCTCTTCTTCAGATTTCGAATACACCAAAATGTCATCAATAAACACCACAACAAACTTATCTAGGTACGGATGGAAAATCCTATTCATATACTCCATAAATACTCCAGGCGCATTAGTCACACCAAAAGGCATTACAGAATACTCATAATGTCCATACCTTGTTCTGAAAGCAGTCTTCTGAATATCTTCAGTTTTCACACGTATCTGATGATACCCAGATCTCAAATCTATCTTGCTGAACACACTCGCACCAACCAACTGATCCATCAAATCATCAATCCTCGGCAAAGGATACCGATTCTTGATCGTCACTTTATTCAGTTGCCTGTAGTCCACACACAACCTCATAGTACCTTCTTTCTTCTTAACCAATAACACTGGTGCACCCCACGGTGACACACTCGGACGAATAAATTTCTTATCCAACAGATCTTCCAGCTGACTCTTCAATTCAGCTAACTCAACAGCAGACATACGGTACGGCGCCATCGATATCGGTCTAGTACCAGGTACTAAATCAATCGAGAACTCAACTTCACGCTCTGGCGGCAATTCATTCACTCCTTCCGGAAACACATCAGGGAAGTCACACACCACAGCCAGATCGCCAATCACCAGTTTATCTTTAGCCTCCAAGGTCGCTAACAGCATAAACAACTCCGCCCCATCTGCTACTTCTTCATTCACCTGCCTGGCCGATAGAAGCAAACTCTTTCCTTCTTCAATCTCAGGGAATATCACTGTCTTATCAAAACAGTTGATAGAAACCCGGTTAAACACCAACCAGTTCATACCCAGAATAACATCAATCTGCACTAGTGGAAGACACACAAGGTCTATCCCAAAGTCTCTACCAAAAATACTCAAGGGACAACTTAGACAAACTGAAGTAGTAGTTACTGAACCCTTCGCAGGAGTATCAATCACCATACTTCCAAACATCTCAGATATTTCTAACTTAAGCTTCACAGCACAATCCAAAGATATAAAAGAATGAGTAGCACCGGTGTCAATAATAGCTACAAGAGGAAAGCCATTAATATAACACGTACCTCGGATCAAACGATCCTCTGCAGAAGTCTCAGAACCTGATAAAGCAAAAACCTTGCCTCCTGACTGATTCTCTTTCTTCGGCTTAGGACACTGTGGGCTGATATGACCCACCTCTCCACAGTTGAAGCAAGTCACAGTCTTCAACCGGCAATCCGCAGCCAAATGACCACCTTTCCCACATTTGAAACACTTCTTCTCATTACTGGTACACTCATGGATACGATGTCCAGCCTGACCACATCTGTAACACTTAACAGGAGCACTAGAATCTCCCCCACTAGGCCTCTTCATCCCACTCTGCTTCTGAAAACCTTTGCCAGCTGCATACGGTTTTCCACGATCAATCTGATTCTTACCTTTCCTATCAACCCTCTGCTGATAGCTCTCAGCTCTGGCCTTGGAATCCTGTTCAAAAATCCTGCAACAGTCAACCAAATCAGAAAACACTCTAATCCTTTGATACCCAATAGCCTGCTTGATCTCGGGACGCAACCCGTTCTCAAACTTCACACACTTGGAAAATTCCCCAGCAGCCTCAGCATAGGGAGTATAATACTTTGACAGCTCTGTGAACTTAGCAGCATACTCCGTAACGGACCTGTTACCCTGCTTCAATTCCAAGAACTCTATCTCCTTCTTTCCCCTGACATCCTCGGGAAAATACTTCCTCAGAAATCTCTCTCTGAACACAACCCAAGAAATCTCAGTATCTCCAGCAGTTTCCAACTCAGTGCGGGTAGCAACCCACCAATCATCAGCTTCTTCTGACAGCATATGCGTACCGAACCTAACCTTCTGGTTATCAGCACACTCAGTTACTCTGAAGATCCTCTCTATCTCCTTCAACCATTTCTGAGCACCATCTGGATCGTATGCTCCTTTGAACATTGGAGGATTGTTCTTCTGGAACTCACTCAGTTGACGAGCAGCTCCCATTCCCACAACATTCGGATTTCCTCCAAGTACTCCAGCTAGCATACCCAGAGCCTCAGCAATCGCAGCATCATCTCTACCTCTTCCAGCCATCTCTATTCTGAAAACCCAAACAAGCTAAACAAATAAGTACTGATAGGGTTACACAACACCTATCCCGTACAGGGAAACAGAATAACTACGACTCAACACGACCGACTATGCTCTGATACCACTAATGTAACACCCTTCTAAATACCCCAAATTATTATAATTGAAATAACAATATATTCATCAGAGTAATTATGCCCCGAAGGGTGTCACACAATCATCTCATAAAAATCATTAAAATATCCTGTCATGCTCATTTATTTAATCAAAATAAGGTTCTTTGCATAATTCGCAGCGGAATAAAATTCAACTCAATGTAAAACATGTAACACAATACATGTAAATCATCCACAACCAATATCAAATCAATTAAGACATCCCCTCCCGATGTTACATCTATCAGAGCATGACCCATAAGAACTACTCTAGACTCCAAGCATTAGCTTCTAATCAACTCATTTCTCGTTACCTGAAAAATAGGTGTAAGGGTGAGTTCCTCAATCAATATAACAAGCATTATAGAACAACATGTAATGCTAAGTAATTAACACATTAATTCACCCTAACCAGACTACACACTCAGCAACGGCAGTATCCGTTCAAACATCATATTCAACAATAACATATAGCATATAAATAATCTCAACCATACTCAACATCAACAACACAACACACAACACACATATAATACTGGAATACATCCATTCATATTATATGCCATACATTTATTATGCAATGAGACTCTATGCATGCGGTACCGACTATTTGTGAACATATAGTTCAACCTCACCGTCCAAATCCAGGCACGGCTACCAAGCTCACTAGTCCCACTCATTTGAGACATAGTGACTCACTCACTAATTCCTCACCATGGGAATTAGCTACCACCCCAAATGGGCCATGAAATGCACGCTACTCACCTAGCATGCAAACAATCAACAACAGTCCAATAATTACTAAACTCACTAATTCCTCACCATGGGAGTTAGCTACCACCCCAAATGGGCCACAATGTGCAAGCTAATCACCTAGCAATTGCAACATCAACAACGAATTCAGAATAGACACATGTTCACACTCTAGCCACAAAACAGTCTATTCACAAATGCATCCATAACTGATACAATCACAGCATCATGCATATCAACACACATCGTTAACACGTTTTATCACAAAAGCATATCATATCATGCCACATACTCAACCACAGTATTAGCTCACTCCACTAATACCTATACTACTCAAAACAACGGGAAATGATCCCTACAACATCACACTTCAGCTAAGTACATCACTCAGCCTACACAACCAAAACCTGCACAACAACAGTTCAGAAAACCACAAGTCTGCCCATACGCGTATCGCCTATGCCCATACGCGTATGGCGCATTCCCTCGCCCATCCCATATGCGTACCGCCCACACTCATACGCGTATGCTACGCGTACCACATCCTCATACGCGTACCAACAGAGACGTTTTCACGTTCAAAAACTTCATCTTTTCCACTCATACGCGTAAGGCATACCCCATACGCGTACCACTCCAGGGATTACGCGTATCACATGCGTATGGCGCGTACCAGCGCCAAAACCCCCATTTCCAAGCCAACCCATACGCGTATTGCCTAGTGCCATACGCGTATGACCAGAATACAGTCTTCCAGATCTGCTATGGGTTCTCTCTGCTACGAGATCCTATCCGATCCAACCTTCCACAGTCCAAATTACACAAAATAATCGTCCATATCATCTACACGAATCATATCCTATTCATCTTCACCAATCCTAACATTATCTCTTCTAATTCCTACGAATTCTTTTCAATTATCATCCAATTTCATTCATCTAATTTCATTCATTCAATATTTCACAAATTCATCATGCATCAATCAAATCAGAGATACAACCAATGGTTATCACTACCCAGTACATATTATCATATAATACCCTTTAACCGATGATAAACCCCCCTTACCTGAGTTAATCCGGCAGCTTCCGAGTTCCAAGCTTCTCCTTCCTTCAACCTTCGTTCTCTGGCTTTTTGCCCTTTCTGCCTCTTTTCCCTTTTCACGTGAAATTAACCTTTTTACCAAAAATGGGATTTTCTAAATTCCAACTTATATATTATTCCAATAAATAATTATCCCAATAATTATTATTCCAAAATAATAATAAAATAATAATAATCCAAACTTCCAATTATTCAATTAAATTAATAAATAAAATATTAATTTAAATTAAATAATTAGCTTAGTTTAATTGGGGTGTTACATGTTGCATCTCTAAATTATAACTTTTTACCGCTCAATAAGCACGATGTTCTATCTCTACAGGAAGATGACATGCCTTACCAAAAATAAGTCGATAAGGAGACATCCCTATTGGTGTCTTAAAAGTTTTTCTTTGAGCCCAAAGTGCGTCTTCTAGACGGCGGCTCCAGTCCTTCCTGTTTGGTTGCACCATTTTCTCTAAAACCTATTTGATCTCCCGGTTTGAGATCGCAGCTTGTCCATTAGTTTGTGGGTGATATGTGATAGAGACTTTGTGCATAACTCCATACTTCCGGAGCAAAGCTTCAATGGTGAGGTTACAAAAATTAGTGCTTTGGCCACTTATGATAGCTCGGGGAATTCCAAACCTACAAAAAATATTGGACCTGACAAAATTTGCAACAACTCTAGAATCATTAGTCCTAGTTGGGATAGCTTCCACCCACTTTGAAACATAATCAACAACAAGCAAAATGTAGAGAAAACCAAATGATATAGGAAAGGGACCCATGAAGTCGATTCCCCATACATCAAATACCTCACAGAAAAGCATAGGTTGCTGAGGAATTTCACTCTTACGAGTGATGGTTGTACCTGCTATTTTGCACTCTTTATAAGTTCGGTAGGTCTCATAGGCATCTTTAAAAATAGTGGGCCAATAAAAACCTGAGTCTAAGACTTTTCTTGTAGTCCTTTGAGGACCAAAGTGCCCCTACTTGAGAAGTATGAGAAAGATGCAAAATAAATTCAATCTCATAATCCGGAACACATCTCCTAATTACTTGATCACTACCAAACTTACAAAGATATGGATCATCCCAAACATAATATTTGGCATCAGCCTTGAGTTTGTGAATTTATGTCCTAGATGCACCTGTAGGAAAAACACCAGCAACAAGATAACAATATCAGCAAATCAAGGAGTAACCCCATGCAAAAGTAAAAGTTGATCATCAGGAAAGTCATCCTGAATGGGAAAAGGATCTTCATCCCTCTCTGAAATTCTGGTATCAGATATGAGATGTCGAAGGTAATGTCACGACACTAATATCTGAACAACAAGTGAAATATGAACAGAATAAAAATCAGGAAACAATTGAAAAACGACACAAGCAATTGTTAACCCAGTTTGGTGCAAACACACCTACGTCTGGGGGCTACCAAGCCAGGAAGGAAATCCACTAAACAAAATTAGTTCAAAGACTCTCAGCAACCAACTTCAAGTTACAGTCTTTTCACCTAATCTCTACCCGTGTGATTTCTATCTAAGAACTCTTAGACATAAGACCCTACTCACCCCCCCCCCCCTCAATCACAACAGTGATACTAGAACAAATACCAAAAAAGAAAGAAGACACACTTCAATGACACACACTTGATCTTGCTTAAAAGCTTCAATCAAGTAAACAAATCCACTCGTACTTCAAAGCTTAGAGTGAACAAATTACAACTCAAAAACTCAATCCAATTCACACATCAACAAGATAGATAAATGGCTCACAATTCACAAACTCACACAAAACTAAAACCCGAATCCTCACTCACTTCATGTTCGTATGTTCTGTCTCTAAAACAGGGTTTACAAAGTCTTTAAATAAAAGCTTTCTAAATGGGCCTGGGCAGCATGAAACCCTAATTCTGTTTATTGTATATTCCCTAATAAATAGCAACTAATCATTCCTTTTAGGGAGACAAAAATTCTGGCTTTAAATAGAATTACTCCTTGAATAACGCAAGCAATCTCCACATAAGCACACAAAGACTTGCATGAAAAGCGCAACAAAAAATACATAACATTCAGACTGAATGTTCTGTATGCACATGTCGTAACATCGGGTCTGACATCTTGAATAAATCCTGCACAGCCATATTAAACAACCTCCAGAAAGCTGATATCACATGTCAAGACTACAAGCATGACATCTTGCAATAACACTAAGTTTTACCAAAATTGATGCCAATCCATATAACCAACAAACTCCCCCTTTGGAAAATTTTGGCTAAAACAAACAATAGATCACACGTTCACAAAAAATCAATTAGAGTATCAGTTCAGCAGCAGAAGTAAACATACACACACTACTAGCAAAAATAACAACTAGTAAACACACAAGTGCTTGTACTCTCCCTTAAGTCCATGCAACATTCTAGAACACAACAACTCCCCCAACAACCACACCGCTTCACACAAACAGACCACAAAGAATTCTCCCCCTGTGCCAAACAAACAAACACCAAAATTCTCCCCCTGTATCAGACAAACAGAGCAGCAACAATAGCTAAGCAAAGATACTCAGCTACGTCTACACTACAACTACTTCTCCCCCTTTTTAGCCAAAAGAGACCGAAGAGACAAAATAAATGTCTATTTAGTCATTAACCGAAATACCAAAAGTTAAAGAGTTACATCACCAAGTACATACACAACTATAAGAATGTTGAGAAACAGACAAAAAACAAAGAAATCCACCAAAACAACAACATAAAACCATCAAAACAAGATGAACCAAAGCCAACAGAGCTACTCAGTAGAGCTTGAGTTTGCAGCTTCTTCATCAGCACCAGAAGCAGAATTGCTACTTGCATAATCATTGTTAGCAGACCTCTCGCTAGAGGTGTGGGCTTCAGCTTCTTCTTCATGGCTGACATTAGCATGTTCAACATTTTCACTCTCAGCCTGCTCCAAGCTTGCAATCAAGGCTTCCAAGGATTGTTTTCTAGATGTGGCTACCCTTATCCCTTCACATTGCTCTTTGCAAGTCTCCTTAAGCTCAGCAATTGCTCCAACTTTTGAGGCTGGCCTTTTCATGGCAGATGTCATGACAATATCCTCGACATGACTGCCTTCAAAGAGTTTGTAGTGCACATACAAAGCTGGTTTTCTTATACTAGGTAAGTCATTTGAGCACATAATACCAGGATGTTGATTCAAGATAATTCCACAGATCATAGAGGGAAAAGCAATTGGCAGTTTAACTGCATTAGTAGTTGCATGCTTGATGATTTGATCAAACATAAATCTACCATAGTCAAATTTCACTTTTTTCCCAACAGCAAAAATAAACCTCCCAAAAGTATTAGCAATGGTGGAGATATGGTTGGTAGGGACCCAATTGGCAGCTCCTATTTTATGCAGGATAACATACTTCACAGTCAACTTCCCAACAGGAAGATGCTTTTTAACAGGCCAAACTTTCACCTGTCTAGCTGTAATCTCCCTACATATCTGATTGTCTGTAACTTCTAATTCTCCTGCACCCTCATTTTTTCTGCCTAGAAAATTATTAATAACAGTAGGAGAGAATGTTATACACTTACCCCTCACATACACCTTGCAGAACTCCTTGTTGTTCTTATCAAAAATATCCTCAGGAATGTTAACAATAAATTCCTTAACTAAACCTTCATAGCATTGAGAGAACCCAACAATAGTATTCAACAGCCCAACAACTTTTATCAGGTCCATGACCTCCTTGACATCAGCAACATCTTTTCCCAATTCCCTTTCCACAGCTACCCTTCTATGAATCACAAATTTCCACTTAGCAGCTCCATCCTCAAGATGGAAGGAGATGTTATCCAAATGAACAACAGGAACTTTAACAGGAGACTTCCTAACAGTAGTTTTCTTTGCAGGCGAGATGTCAGGGACATCTTCCTCAACATCCTCTTCAGGCTCAGAATCATCTCTAACCTTCCTCTTCTTTATTTCAACCTTGCTCCATGGTTTGGAGGGACCAATACCAGCAGTCTTATTAGCTTTCCTAGCTGACATAAGTTCAGCCACATATTTTCCTTTACGAGTCTTCATGCATTTAGCCACACTTGGCTTCATGTGATGAATCAAGCTTTCCTCTTGATCATCAGAGCTACCATCCTCTAGATCAATCACAGCATTTGCATCATCATGCTTCTCAGAGTGGGAAGCATTAGCAGTGTGAGAAGCCACAAATTTCCCTTTTTCAGACATGGTCTGCCCTAAAGAGCGCAACCCTTCAGCAGCCAAGTCCTTTTCAGAACTGGAGGAATCGTCATCCTTACCACTATGTTGTTCAACCTCAAGAGAGGGATACATTTGAGAAAGAGGAGTAGAAACTCCCTTCACATAGTGGCCTTCATTAAGAATTCTAGTGACTAGGTCTCTTATAACACGATCAGTATAGTGTGTTCCTTCCTTAGAGTTAGTGACAAGAGTAAAACCAGAAGGAATACTAGAGGGATTACCTTGATTGGAACATGCAGAAGCAGAGGCATCAATGGAGATGGGTTGGTTCAAATCAATGTCCGCGCCGGGAATAACAGAGAGAGGAGCAACATCTAGAATCTCATCATCAGGGACGCCCGTGGAAGGAACACTAACCTTTGGAGTAGACTTAGTATTTTTAGAAGCAGATGTATCTTGATGTTGTGACATTTTGGAGTTTTTCTGGAAAAAGCAAGGTTGCCTTAGCAGAGGTTTGTGGAGAAGGAAAAGGAAGATGGAAGAGTTGGAGTAGGTAATGAGGTTATGGGGGTAGCATGTGAAGATGGAATAAATGGTATTTCCAAAACAAGGTGATGATTTACCATAATGAGGGCACTTTATTTTAAGAAAATAGACAATAATTTGATTACTTTTTCCACTCCATATTAATTGTTACAAATTTTCATAAATGCAAATCCCTAATTTCCCTCTCAGGAATTTAAATTGATTTGCATCCAAGGCCTTTGTAAAAATATCAGCTAACTGCATCTCAGCAGCAACATGCTCTAAGACTACAGTCTTATCCTCCATAAGTTCTCTAATAAAATGGTGACGAATATCATTGTGTTTGGTCTTGCTGTGCTGAATAGGGTTCTTTGAGATGTTTATAGCACTCAGGTTGTCACAGTACAATGTCATGACATCTTGTGTGACATTGTATTCAGTCAGCATTTGTTTCATCCACACCAGTTGAGAACAACTACCTCCAGCTGCTATGTATTCAGCTTCAACAGTAGACAGAGAAACACAATTTTGCTTCTTACTAAACCATGATATTAAATTGTTCCCCAAGAAGAAACATCATCCTGATGTGCTTTTCCTATCATCAGCACTTCCAGCCCAATCAGCATCATAATATCCAAACAACACAGATTCAGATCCATGAGTGTATAACATCCCATAGTCACAAGTGCCATTGACATATTTCAGAATCCTTTTCACTTGGTTTATATGGCTCACCTTTGGTTCAGCTTGATATCTAGCACATACACCTACAGCAAAAGCAATGTCAGGTCTGCTTGCTGTAAGATATAGCAGACTCCCTATCATGCTTCTGTAGAGACTTTGATCCATACTGACACCATTTTCATCTTTAGACAACTTCAGATGAGTAGGAGCAGGTGTCCTCTTGTGACTTGCATTCTCCATGCCAAACTTCTTAACAATATTCATGGCATATTTACTTTGAGATAGAAAGATAGAATCTTCCATCTGCTTGACTTGCAGGCCAAGAAAATAGGTTAGTTCTCCAACAAGACTCATTTCAAATTCAGACTGCATTTGCTCAACAAAATGTTAAACCATCTTACTTGACATCCCACCAAACACAATATCATCCACATAGATCTGAGCAATCATGAGCTTTCCTCCTTCATCTTTGACAAATAAATTCTTATCAATGCCTCCCTATCTGTATCCATTGTCAATGAGAAACACTGTGAGTCTCTCATACCAAGCTCTAGGAGCTTGTTTCTGAAGGAAAATTCCGGTCCAAAACGCAGCGGAAATTAAAATTTTCTCCTTTAGAGATCCTTACGAATGGTCATGATCAGTGATAAAATATTTATCTCTTGTGACGATTGAAACCTTTGGTGCAAATCTCTTGTGACGATCAAAACCTTTGATGCAGATCCACGGAGCGATCACGAACGTTGAACGATGACAACGTCTCTACTCAGTCCACACGAACGGATTCCTTCAATCTCAGTGCTAGCTGGTACGAATGAAGGCTTTGAGTGAGAGAGAGAGAGAGAGAGAGAGAGAGAGAGAGAGAGAGAGAGAGAGAGAGAGAGAGAGAGAGAGAGAGAGAGAGAGAGAGAGAGAGAGAGAGAGAGAGAGAGCGAGAGAGAGAGAGAGAGAGAGAGAGAGAGCGAGAGAGAGAGAAAACAAAAATAATGCAACCGCAATGAATGCTTCTGCACAAGGGTTCTATTTATAGAACCACTTGTGTGGGCTTCAAGCTAAAAGGCCCACTTAAGTGTATTTTGGCCCATATCTTATAATATGCCCCAAATCACTTAAGCCCATGGTACCTTACCATATTTCGTATTCTACTCAAGTACACCGTACCTTACGATGTTCTATAATTCACTTAAGGGCACCGTACCTTACGGTATTCCTTAGTTACTCTATCTCTCATCAATCCGTCCTTTGTGTGTGACCCTGTAGGTTTTCGCGGCATTGGCAATTATATTAAATCATGTATTTAACATAACAAACAGTAAGCGGTATCTAGCAACACATCACTGCTACCCAAGACACGAAAATGTCAAGTGATCTGACAATTCCTTCTGTGATAATACTTATGTGTATAATTACCCTTTTGCCCTTATGTCTATATTGAACACAAGTCATAGACCGTGTCATCCTTGTCCAGTTCAATATTGGGCCCATAGACATTTATCCTGTTATGCAGGATGGGCAAATTCCATCTAGGTCACTCATGTCCCTCAGCATGCTTCGTGGAGTACCCATCAACTGTCTTTATGGTTATCCAGTTACGGACAACGTTTGATCAGCAATAAAGCACTCGACTCTACATCTAGGGTCCATAGTGGTTTCAGGTCGAAGAGTGGTATACACCATTATCACCATGAGAATAACTTATGACACTTTGCATAACTTTCTATATAGTATTCTCATAGCGGATCAATCCGGTATAAATATTACTCCTAATATTCATACCTATGTTTAAGACTTGATAACTCTTTATCCATGATCCATGAGATGTGATCATCAGTCTACAAACATAATAGTCTTAATGCTTTAATGTTATCCCACTTCACACTAAAGCTTGACTACTGATACTTTAAGAATAGTGTCCTTATGTTTAATGTGATCTCATGATTAAGTCATACTTGATACATTAAACAGACTAGCTATTCTAGGGACTTTATTAAACAAACGTAATAAAGAAAAAGCCTTTTATTATTAATAAATAATTCGATACAAGTACCAAAAGTATTGGCCTCTAGGGCTTACACCAACAGTTTCAACCCATAAAGAGATTTCCTCAACTTATACACATGCTTTGGAAGATTTGGGTCTGTGAATCCCTTTGGTTGTTCAACATATACTTCCTCATTCAAGTATCCATTTAAGAAGACATTTTTCACATCCATTTGGAACAGTTTAAACTTCAGAATACATGCCACTCCTAGCAATAATCTAATGGACTCCAGGCGAGCTACAGGTTCAAATGTTTCATCAAAGTCAACTCCTTCAACTTGAGTGTATCCTTGAGCTACTAATCTTGCTTTATTCCTAGTAACCACACCTTTTTCATCAGATTTATTCTTGTATACCCACTTTTTTCCAATAATATTTATACCTTCAGGTCTTGGAACCAATTCCCATACTTCATTTCTCTTGAATTGTCCTAACTCTTCATGCATGGCATTGATCCAGAATTCATCAGTTAAGGCTTCTTTAACATTCTTCGGCTCAATCTTTGACACAAAACATGCATGTGAGATCACTTCCCTTGATCTAGTGGTGACTTCTTTATTTAGATCTCTTATAATGAGATCTTTAGGACGATCCTTCAGAATTCTGATAGAGGGTCCCTTGTTTACTTGATCAGCTTCAGGTTCAGCTTGGGTGGACTCACTCTCACTACTTTTATCAGAAGGTTCAGCTGGGGCATCATTCAGAAATGTTTCAGCATCGTCTGTGACATCAGTCTCTTGATCATCAACAACAATATTGATAGATTCCATCATAACTTTAGTTTTGGAATTAAAGACTTTAAAGGCTTTGTTGTTTGTCGAGTAGCCCAGAAATATTCCTTCATCACTCTTGGGGTCCATTTTCCTTCTTTGTTCACGATCAGCCAAGATATAGCATTTGCTACCAAATACATGTAAGTATTTGAAAGTAGATCTTCTTCCCTTCCAGACTTCATATAAAGTGGTTGAGGTCCTTTTTCTCAAGGTTACTCTATTGTGAACATAGCAAGCAGTGTTCATAGCTTCATCCCCAAAGTGGTAAGGCAACTTCTTAGCATGAATCAAAGCTCTAGCAGATTCTTGGTGAAATTCTGGTATCAGATATGAGATGTCGAAGGTAATTTCACGACACTAATATCTGAGTAACACAATTAGGATAAAGATACAGAATGGTAAAGCAAAAGACACAAGCAATTGTTAACCCAGTTCGGTGCAACTCACCTACGTCTGGGGGCTACCAAGCCAGGAAGGAAATTCACTAAAATAGAATCAGTTCAAAGACTCTCCGTACACTTCAACAAGTTACATTCTTTTTCACCTAATCTTTACCCGTGCAATTTCTACCTAAGCATTCTTAGATATGAGAACCCATTCACTTCCCTACAATCACACATGTGATCTTAAACAACAATCCCTTGAGAAAAGAAAACACTTTTCAATAACACACTCTTGATTTTACTTCACAATTTCAATCAAGAAGACACACACTTGATCTTGCTTAACAACTTTGATCAAGTAGACACACACTTGATCTTGCTTCACAGCTTTGATCAAGTAGACACACACTCTTGCTTAACAGCTTTAGAGTGACAAACTACAACCACAAATCAGTCCAATTCAATCATCAAAAGATGACTTAAATGGCTTACAAGTCTCATGACTAAACAAGACACAAACCCTAGCTCTCTCTCTATATTTTGCTCAGTATTGGTTGTGTTTTTAAAATAGGTTTTCTAAGTCCCTTTTTATATAAGCTTTCAGCTGGGCTTGGACATCTTGAAAACCCTAAATCTATTTTCCAATTAAATCTTTTCATAACAGCTGGTTAGATCTCCTTGGAAAATAAGTAAATCAGGTTGTAATCCATGATTGAATGCGCCTGCAAATCAGATCTTCAATCATACATAGATTGCCATTAATTGCGCAATCACATAACACCAAACATTCATACTGAATGTTCTGTGTACAGGATGTCATGACATCGGGTCTGACATCCTGGAACAATCCCGCATAATTCTATAATTCCTTTTATAATTTCCAGCAGGTACAACACATCAGATGTCATGACATCGTGTATGACATCCTGATACAATCCTGTATAATTATGTTTTCCATTTCAACTCCAGAAGGTACACATTATCAGAAGCCATGACATTGTGTATGACATTCTGAAACAATCCTGCATGATTATGTTCTTGAACTCCAGCAGGTACAAAGGATATCTTATGTTAAGACATCACACATAACATCTTGTGAACACTCTTTATTTTACCAAAATTGCTGCCAACACTTAGAACCAACAAACTCCCCCTTTGGCAAATTTTGGCTAAAACATATATCTGTCCTTTTTGTTCACAAGAAGACTATCAGCAGTTAAACAACAGTTTAAACAGCAGCAGAAGCAACACAATTACTAGCTATAGCTACTAGTAATACACACATGCACAATGGTACTTCTCCTCCCCCTAAATTTGTGCAACACAAACAGAATTACCAGTTATGGATGCAACTAGTAAGACACACAAATGTACAAGGGTACTCCTTCTCCCCATAAAACTGTGCACACAACAAACATCTTCTTTGATAATAATAGCACCTGTAACCACAACACCTGTAACAATCAAAATGTCATTCTGACATCTGCTTCAACATCAACACCTGTGTACCATATCAGACATCTCCTTTGACATCTGCAAACAGAATAACACTCTGTTTTATAACAAGCACAAGTACATCTCCTTCAATAATAGTTGTCCATCTGTTCAGCTACATACATCTCCTCATAGCTCCATAACTCACAACTTTAACTGCTTCCACATCTACACTTCTCCCCCTTTTTAGTCAAAATTGATCAAAGGTGACCAATTAGACAAAATAAATGTCAATTAGCCTAGCAGAGAATGTCAGATCAGATGTTGTAACATTAAAAATGCTAAAACATAATAGTTAGGAAGTACAAATCATCATCATACACAACTGTGATAGCTGAGATAATGAACAAATCCATGGAACTCATTAAGAGCCCAAAATATTACAAACATGTATCAATAAGGACTGTCTCAAATTACACATTTAAACAGAAAACAATAAAAACTTCAGCTTCCAAACATCAGGGGGAACAACTTCCATAACATCAGCCACAACAGCCACACCAAGAACAGTCTTCACCACAACCTTCATACCAGTCTTCAACATAAAAGGGGGGGGGACCATTAATCAGAGGAAGAAGTATCACCTTCACCTTCAGAGCCTTCAGAGCTTTCAGAGCTACCACTGAATTGAGCTTTTGACCTCTCTCTTGAGGTATTGGCATCTGAATCTTCACCAGCCTTCTCCATTTCTTCCTTTTCTAGGCTCATAATAAGAACTTCCAAAGCTTCTTTTCTTGCCTTGGCTATCCTTATACCATTATCCAGTTCCTTGCAGGTATCTTTTAATTGATCAATTAAACTCCCTTGTGATGCAGACTCCTTTCTGGCAGATGTCATGATAACATCATTGACATGACTTCCCTCAAACAGCTTATAATGAATGGATAGAGGGGGTTTTCTTCTGCTTGGAATGTCACTTGTATTGAGTATGCCTGGTTGTTGACTCAAGATAATACCACAAATAATGGATGGGAAGGCAATGGGTAACTTCACAGCATTTGTGGAGGCATGTCTGATAATTTGGTCAAACATAAACCTCCCAAAGTCATAGTTTATCCTGGTTCCAATTGCATGAATGGTTCTTCCAAGACCAATGGAGATGGTAGAGATATGATTAGTAGGCACCCAGTTGGCTGAACCAATCTTGTGCAAGATGGCATATTTGACAATTAGCTTGCCAACTGATAGGTGATTCCTACTAGGCTATTCCTTAACTTGGCTAGCTGTAATAGTCCTACAGACCTTATTGTCTGTAGTCTCCAAATCCACTCCTTCATTAGTTCCTCGTCCTAGGAACTTATTGATAATGGTTGGTGAGAATCTCATACATTTTCCCCTTACAAAAACCTTGCAGAACTCCCTGCTGCTCTTTTCATAAATATCCTCAGGGATATTCACAATAAACTCTTTCACTAACCCCTCATAACATTGGGGTAAACCAACAACAGTTTTCATAAGACCAGCAGCCTTAATTAACTCCATGACTTCCTTTACTTCAACAACCTCTTTTCCCAATTCTCTTTCAACAGCTACCCTCCTCTGAATGACAAACTTCCATTTGGCAGCACCATATTCTAAGTGAAAAGAGATATTGTCTAAGTGCACAACAACCACTTTGCTTGGAGACTTCTTAACAGCCTGCCTTTTAGCAGGGGAGATGTCTAGGACATCGTCTTCGACATCCTCATCAGATTCAGAACTCTCACTTTCTTTCCTCTTCCTAACCTCAACTTTACTCCAAGACTTGGAGGGTCCTACACCAGCAACCTTTTTCTCTCTTCTTGCTGTCCTCATTTCAGCCACACTCTTCCTTTTTCTGATTCTCAGTTTCTTAGCTACACTTGGTTTCATAAGATGGACCAAAGTGTCATCTTCTTCCTCATAACTTTCTTCCTCCAGATCAATGATATCCTCAGCAGTTTCATAAGACACACTTGTTGGTTTCTTGCTGGGTAAGTTTTTACCTAGAGAACATAATCCCTCTGCAGCCACTTCCTTTTCTGATCGAGATGAGTCATCATCTTTATCAGCTTGGGGTTCTACCTCAGGAGAGGGATCCCTTCTGGACAGAGGGGTGGAAACACCCTTGGCTGCATGCTCTTCATTCAGAATCCTAGTAACTAGGTTTCTTATGGTACGATCAGTAAAGTGCATGTCCTCTTTATTAGGAGATTTTTCAGGAATGTTACCTTGCTTAGTTCCAGCCATGGAAGAGGGGCCTGGGGCGTCACCTGGTATCACACAAAGAGGAGTAACGTCCAGCACGTCTTCATCTAGAAACTCCATGGAGGGAGTTCTTGTATGATGAGAGGGTTTTGAACCAAATGATGATGGATGTTGAGACATGTTGTTGAACTTTTGAAAGAAATTTCTTTGCCCTAGCAGAGTTTCCCTGAGAAGTTGGACAGAGATGAAAATGGTTGTGTTTAGGTAGCGTGTGCAAATGGCATAGATACTATTTCCAATGCTAGGGAATGGTTTATCATGAATGTGGCTCTTTATTTTAAATGGGTAGACACTATTTTTATTTCCTTTTCCTTTCCACTTTAATTGCCATAATTTCACAAGAGTCCAAATCCCTAATTCCCCTCTTACATATTCAAATTGAATATCATCCAAATCCCTTGCAACCTTGTCAGCTAGTTCCATTTCATGCTTCAGAGCTATGAATTTGTCTTCCACGAATTTTCTAATGGAGTGATGACAACAAAAACTGTACTTGGTCCACCCGTGTTGAATATGATTTTTGGACCTAGTTGCAGCATTTAGGTTGTCATAATACAATGTCATGACATCGTGTGTGACATTGTATGCAATCATCAGTAGTTTCATCCAACCCAGTTGAGAACAACTGCTTCCATCTTCTATATATTCATCATAAACACCATTTTCATCTTTCAAATGTGTAGGAGCTGGTGTCATTTCACTCTCCATCCCAATCTTCTCTATATTGTTCTTGGCACTTTTGTTTTGAGATAGACACATAGTCCCTTGTGGCCTAGTTCCAACAAAGCTCTCTCCAATTTCAGACTGCATATTGTAGCGGTGTATTCGTCGCTATATGATTTATTGATTAAACCATAAGCAAAGCATACAATGAATCGAGTCGCCACCGCACTTTTATTTATCCAAAGGACTGGCTAAAAAGCGAACAAAAGCCTAAGAAGTTTTACGCGTAGAAAACTAATTAAAAGATCAGAGAGTCTGGGTAAGGGGTAAATTACGCAATGGGAAGGTGTTAGGCACCCACTACGTCCTAGGTACTCCTAGGGAGCCCTTTTCACACTTGTTGTATAAAATTGTTATTTGTTATGAAATATTTATTGTGCAAACATGATTGGGATGATGAGAAAAGAATATACAATTTTTATTATTTTTGTGTTCGAACGGATGAACCCGTTGCCTACGTACCTTCCATCAAAGGTAAGAATCAAAACGCCGTAGTTCGGCTAAAAGATTTCCAAAAGTTAGTGGATTCAATTTTAAACACAAGCCCTAAGGTCTTACGTTATCCACGGGAGAAAACTCAACCTTATACAAACAACGAGTCCACCATGTGAGAAAAGCTTCAACTTGCTAGTGAGGGGTTAACCCTATAATAAGCAAGGAAGACTTACAATTCAATCAACTAAGGACAAATAGGTGAGATTAACATCAACCAACTAAGATAAATCAAACCTATGGCTAATGTATGAAAACTTAAAAAGAATGGACAAAGCCACAAAACAATTGAATGGGTGAAGTTAATTGATTATGATTATTCACAAAAGGAGGGTCAAAGTATGATTAAGATTGATTCAAAAGAAGTACTATGAAATAGAGTTTGAAAAAGTCAAGGACTTGGGGTCCAGGTTTTTAATTTAAAAGCATGAAGATGTTTGCACAATATTTATCTCAAGTTTTGAAAGCAATGTGTGAAAAGGTTTAGGACAAAATGGATGAAGATGGAGTGTAAAACTTCCTAGAAGGTTCACCTCTTGAGATCATATAGAAGATGATTCAAGTGTGTCCTTTGGAATAGGCAATGAGCAATAACAAACAAGCAAAGCAAAGGAAGAAAGTCAACAAAAACGGATACCGGATGCCAATCACTGGTCTTATACCAATCTCCTAAAGCAAAACTGGATATCAGAGGCCACTCTATGGACTTACACCAATCTCCTCAATAAAGAAATAAAAAGTGGATACCGGATGCCAATCTATCTGGACTTATACCAATCTCCAACAAAAACAAAGCAAATACTTGGATGTCAGATGCCAATCTATCTGGGCTTACTCTAACCTCCAACATATGATCATAGGAAAACAAATGCCAAATTACACGGACTTACAATTGCATCCTCACATACAACAAACAAATGCATCAAGCAAAGAGAAGATGAGTGGCCAATGAAATGGTCTTATACTCACTTCCATATCATAGGAACAATGGCCAATGAATGGTCTTACAATTGTCCTCAATGGGCAAACAACAACGATATGTCACAAAGACAAATGAAATGATCATGCACTAATGAGCAATTAATGATGATAAATGCATAAATCATACAAGCAAACATGTGCATATGAAATAAGCAATCAATCAAATGAAGTCTTCAACACACACTATATCCAAGCAATAAGGCTCATACAAAGGGTTAGGCATTGAAGCCAACTGGAATGGGGTTAATGGTGCTCTTAACCTTGACATTGAGAGCCAAGGTGAAGCAGATGAAAGGATATGAGGGGTGTGCCTCATGCTCTTATCCCTGGTCAGGGAGAGCTATTGGATATCAGAAGGTGTGGGAGTTCAGAAAGATGGAACTGTAACACCCTTCTAAAATACCCCAATTATTTAATTAAAATAATAAACATATATCAGAGTAATTATGCAGTTAAGGGTGTCACACAATCATTCACAACATGTTCCAAAATAACTGTCATGCTCTTTATTTAATCAATTAAACATTTGCATAAATCGCAGCGGATATAAATCAAATTAATCAAAACATGTAACATACTACATGTAAACTGGTTCAACAATCTTTAACAACATAATTAAAAAGGTTCCCTCCCGATGTTACATCTATCAGAGCATGACCCACTAAGGAGACTACACTAGACTCCAAGCATTCGCTTCTACTCAACTCATTTCTCGTTACCTGAAAAATAGTTGTAAGGGTGAGTTCCTCAATCAATATAATAAGCATTATAAAACAACATGTAATGCCAAGTAATTAACACATCAATCACCCTAATTGCAATACACATTCAGTAATAGCTCATTGGCTTAAACATCATTCTCAACATCAATATACAATACCAGTATAATCTCAAATCATACTTAACAACAACACAACACACGTATAATATTGGAACACATCCATTCATATTATACGCCATACATATTTTTATGCAATGAGACTCTACACATGCGGTACCGACTATCCTTGAACATATAGTTCAAGCTCACCGATCCCTCCGGATACGGCTACTAAGCTCACTAGTCCCACTCATTGAGACCTAATGACTCACTCACTAATTCCTCACCATGGGAATTAGCTACAGCCCCAAAGGCTAGACTATGCAAGCTAATCATCTAGCATGCAAACATCAACAACAATTCACAACGATTCACTCACCAATTCCTCACAATGGGAATTAGCTACAGCCCCACAGGCTATGCCATGCACCCTAATCATCTAGCAATGCAGCATCAACAACAACTCACAATGGACATATGCTCACACTCTAAGCCATACAACAGTCCATTCACAAATACATGCATAATATATACATTCACAACATTTTGCATATCATCATACCTCATCAATACATGTATCAACACATCATCAACACATGTATAAAACACTTCCTCAACACATGTATGAAACACCTCAGCAACACATGCATAAACACTTCTTCTGCCTTGCTCGCTAGGCGAGGCAGTGGCGAAGCTCTGGTTCGCTAGGCGAGCTCAAGGCGAACAGCTCCAGGAAATTGGTAAATTAATTCGCTAGGCGAGCTCAAGGCGAAGGTAATAGCGAACTCATTCTGTTTTGGTGAAAAACACAGCTAGCACTCACTCGCTAGGCGAAGCTCCAGCGAGTCCACAGCGAACATTACAGTAGCAAAACCTCTCAATCTCGCTGGGGCGAGGTTGAGGCGCGTTCCTTCGCTAGGCGAAGGTTATGTTCGCTAGGCGAACATGACAGTTCACCAGACGCGTTCTCTTTGGGCAGGGATCTCATGTGCCCATTCCAGACCCTTCCCACTCACACTTACCCGTCGCCATTCATCACCAATTTATCGGTTTGATTACACACACAATTATCAATTTGATTACGGTTTTCACTCAACCTATTCATCACAAATTTTCAGCATTCCAAATCCCAATTAGGGTCGATTCAACGGTTTCTCACTACCCATTACATATTATCCCATAATACCCATTAATCGACGATAAACCCCCCTTACCTTAACAATCCGGCGAATCTTTGAGCTTCAAGCCTTTCCGTTCTTCAACCTTTGCTCTTCAGCTCCTTTCTCCTCTTCTCTGCCCTTTCCCTTTTCACGATTTTCTCTGTTTTTCACGTAGAAACCTTTTTACTCCAAAATGGGACTTTTTCCTTAATTCCAACTTATATATTTTCCAATTTATTTTATTCCAATAATAAAATAATCCAATTATTAAATTAAATTAATAATATACTATTAACTTAAATTTAAATAATTATTTTATTTTATTGGGGTGTTACAGGAACTCTCTCCACAAGTTAGACTCTATAGATCTTGGGTTTTTACTCACTATGCATCAACACAAGTAGTGTGAGCAAGGTGAGTGACACACAGAATAGTAGAAGATAGGTTACATATCTCTTGGATTCTACCAATTGCCTTATTTAAAGGACTTTTCTTGCTTGGGACAAAAGTAAATAAGCACAAACATCGCCTATTAAGGAGGACTTCATACAGTTGCCTGGCCAAGTAACAGGCCAGGTCTTCCAGACTACATGAAGAAAAAGGATTCTACCTCAATGCAAATGCTATCAAGCAAAACAAAGCAAGTTCTTAAAAGAACTGAGCAACTAATGGTACCTGAAATCAATCAAATAAAATCAGTATACAACTCAAATTCAAAACCAATATAAGATAAGGATCAACAGTCAACACAATCAGTCAAATGTGCAATGCACAAAGCTCAAAGCATATGAGCTAAGCATCCTACAAAACAAACAAGTTAGTTCATGATAATCAATCAAACTTAATCAACTTGCATAAGTCTCCTTAAGGCATTTTGCTTCTTAACCTGAAAAGCAAACTTAAACATGAGAAACAAGACCACTAGGACAAGCCTAGGGTCAAAAAGAGATAAGAAATCCAAAACAGCAAGTGAAAGCTATCCAAAATCAATTTCAAACAATTAAGAAACAAACCCAAGTGGTTTCATGTTCATATCATTCATCATTATCATTTCACAAACAAATCAGGTCAAAGCATGTCATATAGAACCTCAAAGAAGTCAACAGAAAGATTCAAGTCAAATCCAATCACAAACATTTCAAAAAATTCTCAAATAATTCATGATCAAACATCATCCATAACATGATAAGCATACCAAATTTCAGCTCATTTAGATCAAGGGAAGTAGGTCAATGAAAATCAGAAAGTCAAAGCAAGTTCAAGCAAACTCAAACAAAGCATCAAAACATGCACCAACTTCAATAAATCATAAAACAGTGACAACACATGATAAATGAATGGGACTAAAACCATGACAAACTTTAAGATGTCTATAATTCACATGTCAAATTTCAAGTCCATCCAATTAAGCATTAGAATTTCACAAATCATATGAAATCATGTATCACAAAAAGTCAACAAATGACCAAACAGGGGAGAAAATTCCAATCAAATAGGAAATGCCATCAATAATTCCAGAAAAATTCACATGTATTCTCAACATCCATAAGTATGTTCATGCAAAAATCCAGACCATTTAGAGTTCAATAAGCATGGTAATTAAAATCATGAATTTGGACATGAATGGTGTGACACAAATTGTCACACCTCTATTCAAAAAATCATATCTCATCAACCAGCAATGATAAATTCACAAACTCTACACCAAAATCACCATGAACATGTCTAGTTTAAGCACAAAAAATTTCAGAGGCATTGGATTAAGTATCATCATTTCACAAGCAAAATGGCATGGCATACACAAAATGGACACACATGAACAAACCCTAGCAAATTTAAAAATCCACACGTGCAAAAAATCTGGAAAAATCACCATAATAAACTAGAGATCATGAGGAGCATTTCACAAAAAACCCCATCAAATTTGGACAAATATTGAAGAACTTATGAATTTTTGAAGATTGGAATACAAAATGAAATAAATATTGAAATAATGAAATGATTTAATTAAAATTAAAACCGGCAGTGGCAAAACCGTAAATATTTGATCCCTTAAGTGAAACGCTGCGTTTCACTTAAGGGCGTGTCACGTGATGATTGGCTCATGGCAATAAAACAGTGGATTTCATGCAACGAAACACCAAACACGATCAAGCCAAATTCTGGGTTTAAGAAATTAGGGTTTATCGCCACTGTTCATCATGTTCATCATTTGAAAATCTCAGCAAGAACATTTGGCAACAAAAATCAAAAAGCGACATACCAATGCATTCATCTCATCATGTACGTTAACAAACCAACAATCATTAACACCAAATCATGCTGAAATGAAAGAATCGAGCAAAATATCATCCACATATGAAACTTCATGTCAACATAACTTTCTTAATACTCAACCATTTTCCACGATTTAAAGTTCATTATAATCAGCATGAAAGGATCTTTAATAAGCATAGCATGATTTTGAAAATAAAGAGGTTCAAATCTTTACCAAATTTGAAGAGCAGTGATGATTTGTGGTTCTTTGGTCACAACAAGCTGAAACAGATGCTTAGTGATGTTCCAGATGATGAATGGAAGAAGAATTTTAGCTCAACAATGCTGGGTTATGCTCAAATCGAAAACTGCCATGTGAGGTGCTTCTTCCAACAGTCCACGAAAACAGCTCTACAGTTGTAGATTGTTGCTTGCAAAAGGCTCAAAAATGATGGTGGATGATGGACCAAAGCTCAGGAACACGAGTTCTTTTAAGATTTTCAGAAAAAGTTTCAAATAGAGAATGAGAATTTTTGAGAGAAAATGAATTTTTAGATCTGGTTTGGTCAATAGTGGCTAGGGTTTGCAGTCAGAAAATGTCCAATATATACTCTGATTAATGAAGCATAAGCTTGGTTAAGGAAGTGGTAATCACATTAGCTTAAATGGAAATGTTTTGGTTAATTGGTAAAAAAAACTCAAATGTTGCATGTGCATGTGCTACAGTGCGAAATGGGCTTAGGCAACACATCCTAAATGAGATTTCTGAACATTTGCAATTGGTAGAATGTATTGGAAATAGTTAATTTGAAAAGTCACTTTTTCACCTCCCTTTTTTAATTCAATGCACTTGAAAAAGGCCATTTTGATTGGAAGATTTTTGGTAAAATGTGATGAAGGATTTGGATAGAGCACATCAAATATGACTTGTAGCAAAAAACCTCACTCAATTTGGCCAAATGGTTTGAAAGTTATCTCACTTTGAAGTTCAAAAATTCTTGAGAATGATTTGATCATAACTTGCCAACCACACATGAGAAATGAGTGTTCTTGGACTTTTTGGAAATGGGAGAACAAGATCTTCAACTTTTATGTTGGACAAAAATTCATTTGAAGCTTGTATGATGAAGTAATTTTGAGGAGAGGAACTTTCCATTTTTGGCAAATTCCAATTACAGGTCAACTTTCTATTTTTGGAAATTTGTTGTCTGACTTCAAATTCTTCACTGTGGATGTTTGACATGTTATATGAGGCTTATATGGACATGAATGAGACCTCTCAGACCAATTCCTACCATCAAATCACTGATTAAATGCACAGTTGACCACAATTGACTTTGCTAGGGTTTTGGTTGACTGAACCATGTTCTGATGAATTCCAAGCCCCTACCACTTGATATCTTGATTTAAAATGATGTCACAACTCATATGAACTCTTGATGAATGATCATGGTGCCCAAATTCTTCAAGAATGGCCACCATCTATTGCTCAATGACTGTTTTGACTGATTTGACCTAGCTGGCTTCATCTGCAAGCAACATGGTTAGATGACAATATTTTTGTACTTTTGGTTAATAGACAGATGAAAAGCAATGATATACAAATGCAAAACATGCTTGGTGATCAAGAACCACACTCACAAGATAACCCATCCACTAGGAGGGAAGCAAAGGTGCACTAAGATCCTTGAGGCAATGGTATGATATGATATGATGCCATGAGGGATCTTAGGGACAAAATTGGGGTCTTACACATATGACTAGTAACATATCCACCTATCTGATCTAACCTTTTATCTATTTGAGCCATCATGACCTTTTCTCCTTTGAGAGTGAGGTTAAGTTTGAGCTTCTGGTGTGACATCCTTGTCTGACATTTCCCGCAGGCTTGTCTTTCATCACTCTTGAGTGTTCCTCTAGCAGCTATACTCATCTTCTTTTCTTTGACATAGGTACACTTTGAGGAATAATCAATTTGATAGCTCCATATGTAACAGTTGTCTTTGGTCCTAATTCCTTTCACAATCACTTCACTGTCTTTGTTAGTAATCAGACATTTAGTTTTGGTGAAGTTAACATTCAGACCTTGATTACATAGTTGACTGATGCTTATTAGATTAGCAGTCAGGCCCTTAACCAGTAGAACCTTGTCAAGTTCAGGAACTCCAAGACAAGCAAGCTTACCTGTTCCCTTAATTTCACCCTTTGCTCCATCACCAAAGGTTACATAGCTTATGGCATGATGATGAAGGCCAGTTAGCAGGTCTTGGTTTCCAGTCATGTGTCTGGAACATCCACTATCAAAATACCACTCTTCTTTGGCTGAGACTCTGAGGGGAATGTGAGCTATTAGACTTGTAACATTAGTCTTAGGAACCCATAGCTTCTTGTTGATAAGCATGTGCTGCTTGGGTCTGGGTTGATAGTGAGTCTGATGATGAATAGGGCTAGGATAACCATACAACTTATAGCAGAAGGGCTTCAGGTGACCAAATTTCCCACAGTAATGGCATCTCCATCTTTGGTGTTTCCCTTTCTGTTGTCTTCTCCTCTGATATTGTGACATGTGATGTGACATCACATGTTTACTTTTACTATGGCTGCATTTAGGTTTGGCTTGAGGTTTGCAACCAGTGTAACTGCTCTCAGGCTTAGAATCATTATACCCAATGCCAGATTTGTCTCCTGTTATTTGTCCAGTTTGGAGAATCTTGTCTAAGGAGTCAGAACCATTGCTTAACATCCTTACATACTTGGTCATCTCTTCTAGTTTGGAATTTAAGAACATAGCTTCAGTTTTCAACTTAGAGATGGTTTTCACATGGTCTGCCTTCTCACTCTCCAACTATACTGTCTTCTGACTTTCAGCTTGTTGATTTTCATCTAGCTTGGCATTCAGAACCACTGCTTCTGTTTGTAGTTTGGAGATGGTTTCCAAGTATTCTACCTTCTCATTCTCAAGTTGAGTTATTTCCTTCTTCTGGCTTTCAACCTGTTTGCATAGCTCTACACTTTTGTGACATAACTTTCTGTAGGTAGAGGCCAACTCTTCAAAGGTTACTTCATCATCACTTGAGTCTTCATCAGATCCCTATCTTCCTGTCAATGTAGTCACAAGATTTGCAGCTTCCTCTGTTTCACTCTCATCAGACCAAGTGGCAGAAAGACTCATCTTCTGCTTCTTGAGGTAGGTTCCACATTCAGTCCTGATGTGTCCATACCCATCACATTCATAGCATTGTACCTCTTTTCCTTCTTTGGGCTTATCATCTGATCTTGCTCTTCTTTTAACATTGTTGGATTTACTGATGTCAGATGAGATGTTCTTGACAATTGCCTTAGATCTTACATCCATCTTTTTCAACAGTTTATTGAATTGTCTTCCCAGCATTGCTACTTCATTGGCCAAATCTTCATCAACCTCCTGACTATTTTCCTCTTCTGTGTTTGACATAAAGGCCATGCTTTTGGTTTTCTTTTCAACACCATCATTCAATCCCATCTCAAATGTTTGGAGGGAACCAATCAGCTCATCAACCCTCATGTTGGAGATGTCTTGAGACTCTTCTATGGCAATTACCTTCATAGCAAATCTCTTAGGGAGTGACCTGAGTATTTTTCTTACCAATTTTTCATCTGACATCTTCTCTTCCAGGGCTCCTGAGGCATTAGCAATTTCAAGGATACTCATCTGAAATTCATGAGTATTTTCATCTTCTTTCATCCTTAAATTTTCAAACTTGGAGGTGAGCAGCTGAAGTCTAGACATCTTTACTCTAGAGGTGCCTTCATGAGTGGTCTTGAGAATGTCCCAAGCATATTTGGCCAATTCACAGTTGTTTACCAACCTGAAAATATTCTTGTCTACCCCATTGAATATTGCATTCAATGCTTTAGAATTTCCAAGGTCTAGATCCTCCTCCTCCTTGAACCATTGTTCTTCAGGTTTCTTCTCAGTTGTGGCTTCTCCTTCTGTAGTAATTACATGATGTACCCAGCCTGTTAACACAGCCTTCCAAGCCTTGTTATCAAGAGATTTTAGGAAAGCTACCATTCGAGGTTTCCAATAGTCATAGTTAGAACCATCCAAAATTGGTGGCATGGGAACATATCCTCCATCTCTCTCCATTGTACCAGAAAGTATAGTCCCTAGATCTCACCCAGAACTAGAGTAGGATGCCTGCTCTGATACCAATTGAAATTCTGGTATCAGATATGAGATGTCGAAGGTAATGTCACGACACTAATATATGAGTAACACAATTAGGATAAAGATACAAAATGGTAAAGCAAAAGACACAAGCATTTGTTAACCCAGTTCGGTGCAACTCACCTACGTCTGGGGGCTGCCAAGCCAGGAAGGAAATTCACTAAAATAGAATCAGTTCAAAGACTCTCTGTACACTTCAACAAGTTACAGTCTTTCTCACCTAATCTCTACCCGTGCAATTTCTACCTAAGCACTCTTAGATATGAGAACCCACTCACTTCCCTACAATCACACCTGTGATCTTAAACAATAATCCCTTGAGAAAAAAAAACACTTTTCAATAACACACTCTTGATTTTACTTCACAATTTCAATCAAGAAGACACACACTTGATCTTGCTTAACAACTTTGATCAAGTAGACACACACTTGATCTTGCTTCACAGCTTTGATCAAGTAGACACACACTCTTGCTTAACAGCTTTAGAGTGACAAATTACAACCACAAATCAGTCAAATTCAATCATCAAAAGATGACTTGAATGGCTTACAAGTCTCACGACTAAACAAGACACAAACCCTAGCTCTCTCTCTATATTTCGCTCAGTATTGGTTGTGTTTTTAAAACAGGTTTTCTAAGTCCCTTTTTATAGAAGCTTTCAGCTGGGCTGAGACATCTTGAAAACCCTAAATCTATTTTCCAATTAAATCTTTTCATAACAGCTGGTTAGATCTCCTTGGAAAATAAGTAAACCAGGTTGTAATCCATAATTGAATGCGCCTGCAAATCAGATCTTCAATCATACATAGATTGCCATTAATTGCACAATCAAATAACACCAGACATTCATACTGAATGTTCTGTGTACAGGATGTCATGACATCAGGTCTGACATCCTGGAACGATCCTGCATAATTCCATAATTCCTTTTATAATTTCCAGCAGGTACAACACATCAGATGTCATGACATCGTGTATGACATCCTGATACAATCCTGCATAATTATGTTTTCCATTTCAACTCCAGCAGGTACACATTATCAAAAGCCATGACATTGTGTATGACATTCTGAAACAATCATGCATGATTATGTTCTTAAACTCCAGCAGGTACAAAGGATATCTTATGTTAAGACATCACACATAACATCTTGTGAACACTCTTTGTTTTACCAAAATTGCTGCCAACACTTAGAACCAACACTTGGAGAGTTCTATTTTTCCTTTCCACCACCCCATTTTACTGAGGGGTAATGGAAGAATAGAACTCATGTCCAATCCCTTCAGATGAGCAGAAATCAGCAAATTTACTATTTTCAAATTCTTTCCCATGATCACTTCTGATTCTGATAACATGACTCTCTCTTTCTCTTTGAAGTCTTTAGCAAAGGTCTTTAAACACATCAAACACATCAGATTTTTCCCTTATAAAATTCACCCAGGTATATCTGGAGAAGTCATCCACCACAACATAAGCGTACCTTTTTCCACCAAGACTTTCCACCTGCATAGGTCCCATCAAGCCCATGTAGAGAAGTTCCAGCACTTTAGATGTAGTGTCATGTTTGATCTTCTGATGTGACATCTTTGTCTGCTTTTCAATCTGACATTCACCACATACTCTTCCTTCTTCAATCTTTAATTTTAGGATTCCTCTGACAACTTTAACAGATATGATCCTTTTCATCCCTTTAAGATGCAGATGACCCAATTTTTGATGCCATAGTTTCACTTCTTCTTCTTTAGCTAGGGCACATATTGATGAATGACTAGTTTCTTAAGGAATCCACATGTAGCAGTTGTCCTTAGATCTGACTCCTCTCATGATTACTTCAATTTTTGCATTAGTAACCAAGCATTCAGTTTTTGTGAAGTTCACATTGAGACCTTGATCACATAGTTGACTGATGCTGATCAGATTTGCAGTTAATCCTTTAACAAGCAACACATTATCAAGGTTAGGAACTCCATAGCAGTTTAGCTTTCCAATCCCCTTGATTTCACCCTTTGCTCCATCACCAAAAGTTACATAACTGGTGACATGAGATTGAAGGTCAACCAGCAGATTCTTGCTTCCAGTCATGTGTCTGGAGCATCCACTGTCAAAGTACTAATCTTATTTCGCTGAGACTCTGAAGGAAGTGTGAGCTATCAAGTTAGTAGCACCAACCCTAGGAGCCCACTGTTTTCTGTTAGAAGAGATGTGTTGTTTGAGTCTAGGTTGATGAGGAGGATTGGGATAACCATACAGCCTAAAGCAGAATGGTTTTATGTGACCAAATTTCCCATAGTAATGACATCTCCATCTTTGGTATTTTCCTTTTGAGTGCTTATGTTGTCTTCCCTTGTGATGTTGAGACACCTGTTGTGACATCTTTGGTTTGCTATTAGAGGGACTACAATCAGGAGAAGATTCATTGAACCCAAGGCCAGTCATGTCTCCTGTCATCTTTCCAGCTTGGAGGATTTTGTCTAAGGTGTCAGATCCACTGTTTAGCATTCTGACAGACTTAGTCATCTCATCTAGTTTGGAATTCAGAAACAAGGCTTCAATCTTCAAATTAGAAATGGTTTCTAAGTGTTCTGTCTTCTCAGCCTCTAATTGGGTCATTAGTTTCTTCTGATTCTCCACTTGTTGACACACTTCTTCACTTCTGAAACACAACTTCCTGTATGAAGTAGCTAATTCATCAAAGGTTAATTCATCATCACTGGAATCTTCATCAGGATCACATCTCCCAGTCAAGGCAATCACAAGATTGGCAGATTCTCCTTCTGTTTCACTTTCAGAGTCATCATCAGACCAAGTAGTAGCAAGACTCTTCTTCTGTTTCTTGAGATAGGTCCCACATTCAACTCTAATGTGGTCATACCCTTCACATTCATGGCACTGAATTCCTTTGTTTTGTTTGAATTTTTCTTCAGATCTTGTTCTTCTTCCAGCATCATTGGACCTACTGATGTCAAATGAGTTGTTTTTGACATTAGACTTTGACTTCACATCCATCCTCTTCAGGATTTTGTTGAAATGTCTTCCAAGTAGCACTAAGTCATTTGACATACCTTCATTAGTATCCTGACTACCTTCTTCCTTTTTATCTTCAGTGTGGGACACAAAGGCTATGCTTTTGAATTTCTTTTCAAATCCATCACTCATTCCCAACTCGAATGTTTGGAGGGACCCAATTAGCTCATCCACTCTCATCTTGCAGATGTATTGAGATTCTTCTATAGCAGTCATTTTCATGGCAAATCTTTTGGGAAGTGACCTGAGAATTTTCCTCACGAGCTTTTCATCTGACATCTTCTTACCCAGGGCACCTGAGGAATTAGCAATCTCAAGAATATTCATATGGAAATCATGAATACTCTCGTCTTCTTTCATCCTCAAATTTTCAAACTTGGTAGTAAGCAACTGCAATCTAGACATCTTCACTCTAGAGGTACCTTCATGAGTGGCTTTGAGAATATCCCAAGTATCTTTAGCCACCTCACAATTGTTCACCAGTCTGAAGATGTTCTTATCAATCCCATTGAATATATCATTCAATGCTTTAGAGTTTCCAAGAGCTAGTTCATCCTCCTCCTTGGTCCATTCTTCCTCAGGCTTCTTATCAGTTGTAACTTTTCCATCCTCAGTAATGAAAGGATGTTCCTAGCCTGTTAAAACAGCTTTCCAAGCCTTATTGTCCAAAGATTTCAAGAAGGCCACCATCCGAGGTTTCCAGTAGTCATAGTTAGATCCATCCAGAATTGGTGATCTGTGTATAGATCCTCCGTCTCTGTCCATAGTACCAGAAAGTAACGTCCCAAGATCTCACCCAGAACCAGAGCAGGATGCCTGCTCCGATACCAATTGAAATTCTGGTATCAGATATGAGATGTCAAAGGTAATGTCACGACACTAATAGCTAAACAACAAGTGAAATATGAACAAAATAAAAATCAGGAAACAATTGAAAAACGACACAAGCAATTGTTAACCTAGTTCGATGCAAACACACCTACGTCTGGGGGCTGCCAAGCCAGGAAGGAAATCCACTAAACAGAATTAGTTCAAAGACTCTCAACAACCAACTTCAAGTTACAGTCTTTTCACCTAATCTCTACCCGTGTGATTTCTATCTAAGAACTCTTAGACATGAGACCTTACTCACTCCCCCTCAATCACAGCAGTGATACTAGAACAAATACCAAAAAAGAAAGAAGACACACTTCAATGACACACACTTGATCTTGCTTAAAAGCTTCAATCAAGTAAACAAATACACTCGTACTTCAAAGCTTAGAGTGAACAAATTACAACTCAAAAATTCAGTCCAATTCACACATCAACAAGATGGATTAATGACTCATAATTCACAAACTCACACAAGACTAAAACCCTAATCCTCACTCACTTCACGTTCGTATGTTCTGTCTCGAAAATAGGGTTTACAAAGTCTTTAAATATAAGCTTTCTAAATGGGCCTGGGCAGCATGAAACCCTAATTCTATTTATTGTATATTCCCTAAGAAATAACAACTAATTATTCCTTTTAGGGAGACAGAATATTCTGGCTTTAAATAGAATTACTCCTTGAATAACGCAAGCAATCTCCACATAAGCATACAAAGACTTGCATGAAAAACGCAACAATAAAATACATAACATTCAGACTAAATATTCTATAGGCACATGTCGTAACATCGGGTCTGACATCTTGAATAAATCCTGCACAGCCATATTAAACAACTTGCTGAAAGCTGATATCACATGTCAAGACTACAAGCGTGACATCTTGCAATAACACTAAGTTTTACCATAATTGATGCCAATCCATAGAACCAACACTCTCTATCCTGCTTAAGTGATCAACCACCAAGTTCTCAACTCCATTTTTATCTTTAATCTCCACATTAAACTCTTGGAGCAATAACATACACCGAATCAATCTTGATTTTGCTTCTGGCTTCTTCAACAAGTATTTTAAAGATGCATGGTCAGTAAAAACAACAGCCTTGGAACCTAGCAAATATGATCTGAATTTATCAAGAGCAAAAATAGTAGCTAGAAGTTCCTTTTCAGTGGTGGTGTAATTAGGCCATGCAGAATCTAAAGTCCTATAAGCATAATAAATAGCATGGGCAACCTTGTCAACTCTTTGTGCAAGGACCGCCCCAAGAGCATAGTTAGAAGCATCACACGTAATATTGAAATGGAGGGTCTAGTCAGGGAGTGGAGGTCAATGCTTTCTTCAAGAAGTCAAATGCTTTTTTGCAATTCTCATAGAAGTTTAAAGTGACGTCATTCTTCAACAAGTTTGATAACAAAAGAGTTATCTTGCTGAAATCCTTTATGAAGCGCTTGTAAAAACCTGCATGACCAAGAAAAGAATGAATCTCGCGAATGCAAGATAGATAAGGCAGTGTATAAATAACATCAATCTTAGCAGGGTCTACTGAGATTCCTTTTTCAGAAATTATGTGACCTAGGACAATTCCATGTTCGGCCATAAAATGGCATTTTTCATAATTTAAAACAAGGTCAGTTTCGATGCATCTCTCTAAAACCAATTTTAAACTGTTCAAACATGCATCAAATGAAGAACCATAAACAGTGAAATCATCCATAAACACTTCCATGCAATTTTCAATAAAATCAGAAAAATGCTAATCATGCATCTCTGAAATGTGCCAGGAGCATTACAAAGACCAAAAGGCATCCTCTTGTAAGTAAATGTACTGAATGGGCACGTAAAAGTGGTATTTTCTTGATCTTATTGTGCAATATGAATTTGAAAGTAACCTGAAAAACCATCAAGAAAATAATAGCGTGATTTACCAGCTAGTCATTCAAGCATTTGGTCAATAAACGGCAAGGGGAAGTGATCCTTTATAGTATCCTGGCTCAATCTCCTATAATCAATACAAACTCTCTAGTTATTCTAAACTCTAGTGGGAACAAATTAATTTTTTTCATTTTTGACCACTGTGAGTCCATATTTCTTAGGTACAACCTGCAATAGGCTTACCATTTACTGTCAGAGATAGGATAAATGATACCTGCTTGCAAGAGTTTGGTTACCTCTTTCTTCACAACATCGAGAATCAAAGGATTAAGCCTCCTTTGGAGCTGCCTCACTGTTTAATAACCATCCTCAAGTAAAATCTTGTGCATACACATGGAGAGACTAATGCCTGGGATGTCAGCCAGTGTCCACCCAATCGCCTTTTTATGCTTCCTCAAAACCTACAAAAGCTTATTTTCTTGATCGAAATCAAGGTTAGAAGAAATTATAACCAGGAGTTTTTCATTACTCTATAAATAAGCATATTTCAGATTTTCAGGGAGTTGTTTCAGCTTTAGGGGAGATGGTTGCTCAATGGATAGGGTGTCTGGGGAAACCGGGATGTCGATAGCTTCAACTACATAAACAGTTTCATCGACAACTTCACGTGTAGGAAAAATGTCACCCTGCAAGACAACATCAATCTCAACACATACAATACAAAGGTTATTGTCAGTACAATCATCACATAAATAAACATCATCAAAACCAGATAGAGATGAAAAATCAAGTGAAAACAATTCAAAAAAAAGTGTCATCAACCAACTCAGATATCAATTCAATATGAAAAACGGAATGCTCCTCCAAGGGATGTTTCATGGCATCGAAAATGTTAAATTTTACGACAATGTCACCAAATTCCATGGACATGGTTCCATCGTCAACATCAATTTTTGTTTTCGCTGTTTTCATGAATGACCTGCCTAAAATGATGGGCGATCTGCTTGAATTTGTTTCTCCATACATGTCTAGAATGTAAAATCTGCAGAAAAAAAATCAATTCATTAACTTGAACAAGCACATCTTTCACTACTCCAATAGGGCGAGGATTGCTTATGTTCGCTAGTTGAATGATTAAACATGTATCCTGCAAAGGACCAAGATCAAGGTTATTATAAACATAAGTAGGCATAACATTAATGCCCATTCCTAAATCAAGCATGCAATTTTCGAATTTACTATCCCCAATGGTACAGGGAATAACAAAAGTTCTTAGATCCTTGCACTTTTGGGGTATGACCTGATTAAGGGATGAAACAATAGCTTTTTCAGGTGAATGATTAGGATGGATAAGGGATGTAATGTTTCGTCCCAAATTGACTCTCTCACTGCCCTTCAACCTCCTCTTACTTGTGCATAAGTCTTTCAGAAAATTTGCATACTTTGGGACCTGCTTAATCACATCAAGAAGCGAAATGTTTACCACCACTTTTCTAAACACATCTAAAATCTCTCTCTTTTGTCTCTGTTATCAGTCCTTTTATTTTTCAATATTCTATGTGGGAAAGGAAATGCTGGTACATACTCCTTCTCTTTTTCTTTTTTAGTTTCTATCACAACAGAAGAATGTTTAGTTTCTATCACAACAGAGGAAGGTTCATGTGTTACCTCAAGATTTTTATTTTTATTTTTTTCTGGGGATGGTTCTGTAACCTTTTCGGATCTCAAGGATATTGCACTCACATTAGCATTAACGCCTTTTGGATTCACAACTGTTTGGGTAAGAGTTGGTTCGATCCTTGAGTTTGTTGTATGGCATTCATTGAAGTGGCAAGCTGTCCAATTTGTGTTTGCAAAGTTTGAATACTAGAATCTATTTGTTGCTGAAATTGGAGATTGATCACATCCATTTGCTTGACAAGATCCTCTAATGAAGGTCCATAAGGTGCAAAGGTAGAACTTTGGGGAGTGGTATGTGGTTGTGGCAGGGGTATGACTAACTATTGTTGGGTGGGCTACTGGTTTCCATATCGAAGGTTTGGATGGTTCCTCCAATTGGGACGGTATTTGTTAGTGGACAGGTTAGTAATGTTGTACCCTTTCTAATTGTTACTTTGGTTGAAAAAGTTAGTTGCATATGCTTGAGGAAACTCAGTGACCGACTCATCTTGAAGAATAAGACATGTGTCGGTCGGATGTTCAGTAGAAGTACAAATACCACACAACTTTGTTGTTTGAGATTTACTCACTGCCACTTGTTTCACTAAAGAAGTAAGCTATTCAATTATGGTTTATAGAGCCTTGTTGGAAGAGGAATCCTGAATCTCGTTCGCACCTTTTGTTTGGACCACATAATTATTTCTGGTTATGAACTATTGGGAGTTAAGTGACATGTTCTTAGTCAAGGATTTGGCCCCAGTTGGAGTTTTATCAACAAGTGTTCCACCACTAGCAGCATCAAGAATGTTTCTATCCATTGGTAATAATCCCTCATAGAAATACTGAATAAGAAGTTCTTCGGTAATCTGATGTTTAAGGCAACTGGATACTAACTGTTTGAATCTTTCCCAATACTCATCCAGTGACTCATTTCCCTGTCTAATACCACATATTTATTTTCTGATTGATGTAGCTTTGGAGGCAGGAAAGTATCTCTTAAGGAAGACTTTCTTCAAATCATTCCAAGTCGTGACAGAATTCGGCTCAAGATAATATAACCAATCCTTTGCAGCACCCTGTAGTGAAAACGGGAAGGCTCTTAGCTTGATGTGGTCTTCGGTGATTCCTTCAGGTCTCAAAGGTGTATAACAAACAACCTAATATTCCTTAAGATGCTTATGTGGATCCTCACCTGCAAGACCACTAAACCTTGACAACAAGTGTATTAAATCAGATTTCAACTCAAAAGGAACAGTAACATCAACATATTCAATACATAAATCATTGTAATTCATATAAGGAGCAACAAGTTGCCTTAGTGTTCTTTGGTCATCCATGTTATTAAAAGCAAGTTCAGAACCAAAATCAAATAAGTTATGCAAATAGTCATAATCAGAATCGCTAACGGGTGGTGAACTAGTGCTAGCCTGATTTGCTTTATGGCGTGCATGCAAGGCTCTCTCTACCTTAGGATCAAAATCAAAAAGATCAGAACAACCAGACCTAGTAGCTAGAACTAATGCAACAACAAATGCGAAAATGTCAACAATGTCCCTATTAGGCAAAAACAAAACGAAAGAAGAAATATGATCAAAATAAATTCATAAAAATAAAAATAAAACACAAAATTTAATCTAATTAAGTGAAATAAGAATTTTGGAAATTTTTTGGAATTTTTTCGAGACTGTAAAAACAGTAAAAAAAAATCATAAAGAATAGAAAAAAGATGAATTTGGGAATTTGAGGGTGGTATCCCATAACTCTTTCCAAGAACAAGGGTCTAATGATCACACGATTTTCCCGCTCCAAGTACACAAAATAGATTTTGAATCAGACACAATTTTTCAGAAAACCGGGTTTTCAGACCAGGTCAGACGGACAAACGTGAATTGGCCAAAACAGCAACTCGGAGGGGCCAAAACACTACAATTGACACCTATGACTCAACTAAGGATTAAAAACAACAAGAATCCACAGTAACGACGCCAATTTGATTCACTGTCGCACACGGGTCAAAACGAGTAATTAGAAAACTGTAGTTTATCGGAAGCGACAACTCGAGTATTGTATCGCAAGGATTCTTGAATTATTATTAACCTACTGAAATCGATTTGGGGGGGGGGGGTTATGGCTTAGGGATAGATTAAGAAAACAAAGTAAATAAGTGATTAAAATAAGCGATTTTAAATAAGTCAATATACTATTTTCAGTTTTCGGCTAATCACTGGTTTTACCTACCAATTCCCTAAGCGACTTCGATCTCTATTCGATTGAATTTCGATTGATAAGCGCCATAGATATATGACAAATTGATATTCCTATATTCCGAATTAAACAAACAGATTACTATAATCGTGAATTAAGCAAACACAATTTACAAACGCGATTTAACGACAAAGCGACGAAAACGACGATTAACAATTAAGAATGCAATCATACGAATTTAATCAAAATCATTCTATAAAATACAGATTAAGCAAATGAATTTTCGTAGAATAGAATTGAAAGAGAAACGGAATTTAATTGTTAGGATAACAACCTCAAAGCCTTGGAAACTCGGTTGCAGCAGATTGACTCTAGAAGATTAGTTCCTCTTCATAATCATACAAAGCAAAAAAGTTATCATGAATAATGTGTAATGTCTATAGTACAGTGGCTCCTTTTTTTAAACAAAATAAGGATTACACTTATAATTCAAACTAGGTCAGAAAGCATAAACCAGACCCAAAACAAATTATTTCCTAAAGTACGAAACTTCAACGAATTATGTGAGACTCTTTCACTCTGAATCAGCTTTTGTCTTCAATCTGAAAGTTGTAGCTCTTTCTCTTAGCTTTCCAACGCATATCAGAATGCGCAAAACGGTATTTTGTAACTTCAGTTATGATCCGAATAGTGAACAGGTATCAAATAACCGCTAAAACTGAAAACAACAACGAAAATATATTAAAGGTAAACATAAACTTAAATATAAAAATATAATAAAATAGTAAAATAAGCAAGTTTAATTTAAAGAAAAAAGAAAATTTAATTAATAAAATGAAATTATAAAATAAGTTTTAAAATAAAAATTATTTCATTTGACAACCAGCCTGGTTGATAAATGAAAAAATAAAAATTATATCCTTTAACAACTTGTCAAACTCAAACCAATGACTATCTCATTATAGGTAAATGATTTATCCGCTAGGCCGCAAGTTTTAATTAGTATTCTTTTGTCAAATAATATAGGACACCTTTTTAGTGAAATTTATATATTACTAGGACACCATGTAAATATGTAAAAATGTCTCAAAATTTTGGAGATATTTTTCGGAATACGCACCTCAAATACACATCCTAGGCCGATTTCGAGTCACGTCTTAGGAATGTGTTTTTTTAGATCCAAAGATGCATTTCCATAATCTGTCTGTAGATGCATCTCCGTAGCATACTGAAATAGAAATAGAAGCAGAAAATCAGAAAGTTGTATTTTGACAAAATAAAATTACCATTTATAACATAAAATAAGCATTACATAGGTGATGTTTGTTAAAATTGATTTAATAATTAATTTATACAAGGCATGCTTAAATACAAATATAAAATCTACAATCGTAATTTAAGGTGAAAACAAAACAAACATATAAGCATGCATATACATAACCTTATGATCTTTGACATATTGATTTATTAAGGAGTATAGGAATACCTGGACGGATCCAAGAAAAAAGTTTTGTAGGTACTAATAACGATAATTCTAAAATGTAAAAAAAAATATAGAGACAAGTGACTAACACTTGTTGGCTTGTGGATCTTCCTCAACTGATACTCCTAATGCCTCAAACACTCTTCAGATGAGGATAAGAGATGATATGCTTGTGTTCGGTATATTGGGGACCACAACCTATATATAAGGTGATGGTCAATTAGGGTTCTCATTATTTTGAAATCGGTTTTCCTGACATCCACTCATATTTTATCTCATATCCAATTAATTACTAAATATAAATTTAATTATCCTTTTAAATTTATTTGACCACTTAATCAACTAAGACTCTTAATTTGATAAATAACTAATATAATTAAAATATATATGCCCATATAATAACTATTGAAATATAATACTTAAATATTATTTAAATTATAAAATATTCCAACAATCTCCCACTTGGGCAATATAATTTTAATAGTTATATCACAATTTCTTAGACGTGCATCTGAATGCTATTTATCTTTGGATTTCAACTTTACAATCTGGTCCACCTCATACATTAATAATGGGACCACCACAGCTGTTGTCATTGACGTATAACGTGACAAAACCCTGACGACCACCACATCGATGTACTTGATGACATAGATCAATATGAATGAGTGACATGAAAATTTCATGTAATGTGATCTCTGAATCATGCATATTTCCAACTAGTCCAACTGAATTCTTTATTGAGATCAAACTGAAGTTTGCAAATTCAATATTTGCACAAATGATACAGAACTGGTTGTCACAATAATAACATCATAAACTTTATTTATGTAGAAAATCATAAAAAAATTATTTATGTATCAAACACAAAATAGAATATAAAAGAAGATAAACTCCCACTAATCTAAGACATCATTAGTGACAACAGTCATATTAAAGACCTTAGTTGTCAAATCTTTGATTAGTAAGCCGGCTAGCATAAAGTTTCTATTTATATGTTTTATCCTTCAACAACAACAACTTATAAGTCAATGAACTTTATAAAATAGTTATTGAAACATTTATTCGACTGACTTATTTTACAATATAGCTCGAGTTGTCTTTAAAAAAAATTATTATATGCAACAAAGTGACATAAATACTTATAGTCATTTAGGATGCCAATTATATATAGACATCCAAAAGGATCAGAGTCGAACATCCTAATGATCTCCAAATTATTCGATCTCTAATATGTGAGCACAAGTTCTTTTGTTCTCTATGTTGGTGTAAGCCCTAGAGGCCAATACTTTTGGTACTTGTATCGAATTATTTATTAATAATAAAAGGTTTTTTCTTTATTATGTTTGTTTAATAAAGTCCCTAGAATAGCTGGTCCGTTTAATGTATCAAGTGTGACTTAATCATGAGATCCCATTAAACATAAGGATATTATTCTTAAAGTATCTGTAGCCAGACTTTGTTGTAAAGTGGAATAACATTAAAACATTAAGACTATTATGTATATAGACTGATGATCACATCTCATGGATCATGGATAAGGAGTTATCAAGTCTTAAACATAGGTATGAATATTAAGAGTAATATTTATACTGGATTGACCCTCTATTAGAATACTATATAGAATGTTATGCAAAGTGTCATAAGTTATTCTCATGGTGATAGTGGTGTATACCACCCTTCGACCTGAAACCTTTATGGACCCTAGATGTAGAGTTGAGTGCCTTATTGCTGATCAAACATTATCCGTAAATGGATGACCATAAAGACAGTTGATGGGTACTCCACGAAGCATGCTGAGGGACATGAATGACCTAGATGAAATTTGCTCATCCTGCGTAATAGGATAAATGTCTACGGGCCCAATATTGAACTGGACAAGGATGAAACGGTCTATGCCTTGTGTTCAATATAGACATAGGGGTAAAAGGGTAATTATACACATAAGTATTATCACAAAAGGATTTGTCAGATCACATGACATTTTTGTGTCTTGGGTAACAGTGATGGGTTGCTAGATACCGCTCACTGTTTATTATGTTAAATATGTGATTTAATATAATGGCTAATGTCGCGAAAACCTATAGGGTCACACACAAAAGGACGAATTGATGAGAGATAGAGTAACTAAGGAACACTGTAAGGTACAGTGCAGTTAAGTGAATTGTAGAACATGGTAAAGTACGGTGTACTTAAGTAGAATACGAAATATGGTAAGGTACCACATGCTTAAGTGATTTTGGCATATCATAAGATATGAGCCACATACACTTAAGTGGGCTTTTTAGCTTACAGCCCACACAAGTGGTTATATAAATAGAACCCTTGTGCAGAAGCATTTGTGCAGTTGCAATTTTGTTTCTCTCTCTCACTCAAAGCCTTCATTCGTAGCAGCTAGCACTGAGATTGAAGGAATCTGTTCGTGTGGACTGAGTAGAGGCGTTGTCACCATTCAATGTTCGTGATCGCTCCATAGATTTGCACCAAAGGTTTCAATCGCCACAAGAGGTAACAATTATATCACTGATTATGCCTATTCTTAAGGATCACTAAAGGAGAAATTTTTTAATTTCCGTTGCATTTTGGATCGCTCTTCTCCTTCACTCTATAACAATCCTTATGGTTGTCTCATTTCAACAATTCAACTTTTGAATTTTCGTATCTTCCCGATCTCATTATATATATATATATATATATATATGCTTATTCCGGATGCATATACATAAGACAATACATAAGATTCCCAAAACCGAAAAAGTGTAAAAAACTTATTTTCCAAAATTTCAGATTCTTTTATTTTGGACAATGATAAAGACTCAGTAATCTCCTTTGATAATTGAGACATGTCCTAGTTTATTGCCTTTCATGTCAGTTTTATTTTCAATATATATATATATATATATATATATATATATATATATATATATATATATATATATATATATATATATATATATATATATATATATATATATATATATATATATATAAATCTTTTGTGATAACCGGATGATACCTTGAGAATAATCTCTAAGTATCTAAATATCTAATACAAAAGAGATGTGCCCAAGATCTTTCATCACTAAACTTTTGTTAGAGAATTATCGGTTTCACACAACAATCATATTTCATTGCTGACTAAATAAAATAAAATCGAATCATTAAACTAGGAACATAAACTTACTCCCACTGGACTTGTAAAACCGAATCATTTTTCAAAATAGACATCTCAAAATTAAACGAGACAATTCTCTTATGAAATATTGTGGTATCACTAAGGAAACAATTTCATTAACTCATAAATGTAGTTTATATGTTCGCAAACCATAAACTTTGTATATATTTATACAAAATTTTCTCTCGTTGCACCATATTGTATTTCTCAATATTGTCATTAAGAAACACTAACTTGATATCCATCTTATGAAGCTCCAAAATTATAACAAGTAACAAGTGTCAGAACTATCATAATAGAGTCTTTCAATCATATCGAATATAATTTTTTTATTCAGTCAATTCTTTATGACACTTGATGCTCTAGTTCTTGAGGATGTTGAGTTTGGTCTTCAAGAGTTAATTTCTTAATTTAATCGAGAGAAAGAACAATAATATCCGTACGAGAGTCCAAATTTCATATATAAATAACAACTATATGGATTAAGTTAGAACCAATTCTTTCACACTCATTTTTGTTCTTTGACCATATCTCTCTCCCAAACTCAATATTATAATAATACTTGAATTTAAAAGACAAATTGAATTCATCATTAAAAAAGAACTTATAATATTAAAACAAAACTTTATTCGTTCACCAAATTGTCTTTTAAATAAAAATTTAAGCTTATAATAACAATCTAAAATAATTAAAAATAAATACAAAAATATCAATCTTCACAAAATTTGTCATTTTTAAATTGACGTATCTTTCAACACCATTGAACTTTTGATCAGTTCAAATCATATTTTCTTATTATTCTTTATTTCCCCTTATCCTTTGAGGTATTTACCGAATGAGCACTATTTTATTTTCTTTTGCTTCAATCTTTTCTTTATTGCACACTTTATGGAATTATTCTATTAAAAAATATTTTTTTTAACTTTAATAGTTATAAACTTAATTGTGCAAAGAGAATATCATATGTTAAATTTTCGACAAAGTCACCTAATTGACGAAACTATAGCACTTTAGCAAGATTAAATAGTTTCATAATGTGCTTCTGATATTTTCTTTGCTTAATAATCTTAATGAAAAGTCATCACTCCAA